>NC_081849.1:38563879-39763879 GCF_963259705.1 Myotis daubentonii
TGCTGATAAAGGAAATTGCTGTCCATGAAAGGCTAGTCAAGCGGCAAACAGAAAGAACAGATGGCCTGCAGAGATTTGTGATTTCAGGAATTACTCTCAATTTTTCAATAAAAACATAATTCCTAGAGAGAGAAATATCTCTTATTTAGGCATTCACTGGGTGATTCTTGTATGTGCCATACTGGGGATTGAACCAAAAACCTTGATGTATCAGGATGATGCTTTAACCAAGTGTGCTAACCAGCCAGGGGTATTGTAAGGTACTTTCTGATGCTCATCAGATTCTTGTACTCTTGTGCTCAGAAACAGATGGCCAGGCACATCATCAAAGGGCACTCCCCCTGGACCCTTGAACACATTTCCTTTTGTCTCAGGATGGCTTCATACCTGCCCTCACCAGTAATGGTTATAAGCCTTCTACCTTTGTTCATATCACATAAGGAGTTCCCAAAAGGATCTTGAGAAGTCAGACTTTTCAATATATAAAACAGGCAAGGTTTTGATGACATAATACCAGGAAGAAGTTGTAATCATTTTTTTGGTCCTCTTTCCAAAAGTTAACATTGGCTGCAAACAAATCAGATTCATACCCAGGAAGAGGTGGATCACTGAATAAATAGGCCTTTGTTTTATAGGCATAGTGGGGAGAAAACATAAAGAAGTCAGTCACTGGAGCCTCAGAAAACACATCTTCTATAATAATAAAAGTGTAATATGCTAATTAGACTGGATATCTTTCTGGACAATCTTCTGGACAAAGCTGGGGTTGTGAGGGAAGCCTGGGTGCCGGGTGCCAGAGAGAAGCCAGTGCCAGCAGCGGGGGGGCGGGGGGCTCCTCTTGCATGAATTTTGTGCATCAGGCCTCTAGTTTCTAACTAAAGAATCAGGACCTAAAACTAATAGTTTGATTCATCAAATGAACACGAAGACAGTCATATAAGTGTGTAAGTCTTGTAGGACATAGTCATGCAAACATGTTATAGTACTATGTGATAAAGTCTGCATAGAACTGTCTTCAATGCTTTCTGGGTGCTACCTTAAAAACACTGTGTTTCTAAGAAAGAAATACAGAAAGTTACATCCTCAGAATCTTCTACAACTGGTACTGTTTTTCACTCCATTAAAATGAAATTTAAATTGAAAAGTATTTGCCCCCAAGAACACATTAGAAATGTCAGAAAGAAATGATGGGTCATCAATTAACTTCTTCAAAACTTTTTGCACCCAAAGTCAAAATATCATTTTCCTAGAAGGTGACAAAGAGGAGTACAGAAAATGCCCCATAGCTTCCTGATAAACTGAAAAATGTGAGAAAGAAGCATGGCTAGGCAGCCACACCCCAGGGAAGCAATACTGTGAAGAATAATATTAAATATTTATTAAAGGAAAGAAGTCCCAATAAATATTTGTTGAAGGTAAGAAGGAAGAGCACAGAACTGGAACCCCAGAAACCTAAGCTGTACTTTCAATCACTAGCTGAAGTGACCTGGAGCAAGTCCTTTAACCTGTTGTAACTCACTTTCCTCTGATAAAGGAAATTGCATAAAATGAAGACCTTACCTGAATACTATCTATTTATTTTTGTATTGGTGAAAAAGACAATAAGAAATTGTCATGTTTCTTGAGAAACATTGTTTCAATTCAGGCTAAGTATCAGGAAACAGTTCCTGTCACCCCAGGGGGCCTTTCAGAGACTTAAAACTAAAATAAGAGTTGCACCCATCGTTACCATTTTCTAAAGAACTGTTATTAAAGCGACAGTCCCGATCACTGCCATTTAGTATTGTACTATGTATGTCCCTCTCTGGGACTCCTTTCTTTTTCTCAGCCATAATGTCCCGTGTTCTTTTTCCTTCCATTCTATACCTCGCCAACAAGCTGAGTTCCAGGGAAACAGGAACACTCAGAAAGCCTTGGGCTGACTGTAAAATCGGTCGTGAAGTGTAGGACTCTCATTAATCCATTGATTGATTCAACAAGTGTTCACAGAGCGCCCTCTGGGGGCCACACGCTGAATGGGTAAAGGTAAAACTCCATGCTCCCACGCCAGACAGTTCCCACAGCTTCTGGGGTGGTTGCATGGATTTCCCTGCACTGCCCTCCGGACCCCAGCGCGGGAGCTCCTGTTTGAAGGCTGGGCCGGGGCTCCCGCGCGGGCCGCCCCCTCTGCCGGGCCTAGATGTCACCACTCCCACCTGATGGTCCCGCAGGGTCCTGCAGCCTGAGCTTTCAGCACCTGCCGGGCTCTGCGAGGGGAGGCCCAGGTGCCCGGCGGTGCTGGGGCGGAGCCTGCGCCTGTCAGCGCCGTCCTGCCCGGCCGTTGCCCTGGGGACACGCAGGGCATCCTGGGAACGTTCAGCTCTTTGTGCTTCTATAGCCAACAGCCTCCTGTGGCTGGTAGCACCGTGCATCTTTTTGTTTCTTTATACATTTTTTTTTTTTACTCACTTATTTTTTAGAGAAAGAAACATCGATTTGCTGTTCCACTTGTTTATGCAGTCTTTGGTTGATTCTTGCATGTGCCCTGACGGGATAGAAGCCCACAACTTTTTGGTATATGGGAAGACGCTCCAACTAACTGAGCTCCAACCAACTGAGCCACCTGGCTGGGGCTGATCTATTTTCTTTTTCTTCTTTTAAATCCTCACCCAAGGATATGGTTTTGAGAGAGAGAGAGAGAGAGAGAGAGAGAGAGAGAGAGAGAGAGAGAGAGATATCAATGTGAGAAACAATTGCCTCTTCTATGTGCCCCAACTGGGGATCAAACCTACAACCTAGGTATGTGCCCTGACCAGGAATAGAACCGTGACCTTTCAGTTCTATTAAACCAACTAAGCCACACCAGCCAGGGCAGTTCCTGTCTTGAATGGAGACAGTGACTGGGCTTTGTGAACAGGATCTTTTTTCTTATTTGTAATAGTTACTTTGCTGATTCTGCTGGGTGTTCTAGGTAATCAATAATATAATACATTCCATAATTTTTAATTTTTTTTGATTTCAGAGAGGAAAGAAGAGGGAGAGAGAAATAGAAACATCAATGATGAGAGAATCATTGATCAGCTGCCTCCTGCACCTCCCACACTCCGGATCAAGCCCAAAAGCTGGGCATGTGCCCTAATCGTGAATTGAACTATGACCTCCTAGTTCATAGGTTGACACTCAACCACTGAACCATGCTGGCGGGGCTCCAAAATTTAATTGGGATCTTTTTTCTTTCATTATGTCCCTTTAATGCAGTGGTTCTCAACCTTCTGGCCCTTTAAATACAGTTCCTCATGTTGTGACCCAACCATAAAATTATTTTCATTGCTATTTCATAACTGTAATGTTGCTACTGTTATGAATCCTAATGTAAATATCTGATATGCAGGATGATTTTAGGCAACCCCTGTGAAAGGGTCGTTCGACCACCAAAGGGGTCGCGACGCACAGGTTGAGAACCGCTGCTTTAATGTGATCTTCACTATTGGGCTCTTCAGATTATTTGTAGGACAAACATGTCAAACTCACCGCCCACAGGCCTCATGCCTCATTTATTTGGCCCGTGCTAACCTTTTGAGTTTGACATGTTTGTAGGAGATAGGCTTTTTTGGGCAGGAGGTGATGGGGGGGTTTTTTTGTTTGTTTTTTTTAAATAAATTTTATTGATATTTTACAGAAAGGAGGGAGAGGGATAGAGTTAGAAACATTGATCGGCTGCCTCCTGCACACCCCCTACTGGGGATGTGCCCGCAGCCAAGGCACATGCCCTTGACCGGAATCGAACCTGGGACCCTTTGGTCTGCAGGCCAACGCTCTACCCACTGAGCCAAACAGGTTAGGGCGGTGATGGGGTTCTTGTAGGCATCATTACTTATTCTTGAAGGTCTGGGATTGCACCAGCATATCTCAGCACTGATTTTTCCTTTGAGGAATTGGGGCAGAACAGGAAGGGGAGTTTTATGAACCTGTGCTTGTGCCACCTTGTTTCCCAGAAGTCCCTCTATTCTTTAAACATCGCTCTGGTATCTTTTTCATTTTTAGTGTGAGCAACCTGGGGCACTTGGGTTTAATTGGGACTTAGCCTTTTTCTCAACTTCCCCCAAAACATGCCATTTTTAACAAAATTCAAACACTCTGGATCTTTTAGGATCTCTGAGATCCTTCACATATGAGTCTGCGAGAACTCCAGCCTAGAGTCCCTGGCCTGCCGTTCCCTTCAAAACCACTACCTGCTTCACAGTCACATACTCTTCCTCCAGGTCCCCATGCTGCAGTGCTCCTCTGGAGCAGGCCACTGCCCCTCCTTAGCTATGCTGGGTCTATCGCTATGCTTTGTGAGGTTCGCAATGCTGTGAACACAACAGACATCAGTGCAGCTCTGAGTGATTAGAAACCTGCCTAAATGACACCATCTCTTAATATTATCAATCACCCTTGTTAGTGTCCCATCACTTAACACTAGAAAGACCGAAATTTTGTATATGCCTATATTGCCCAAAAGCAGTCAAAATGACTGCATTGTGAAAGAATAATATCGGAGCACTCTTCACTTATGTTCCTTAGCTTTTCCAATAACTCACTTCTATTCGACATTTCTTTCATGAATTTAGGGCGCAAAATAAATAAAATAAACAACTTATTAGAACAAGTATCACTGCATAAAGATTCGAATAACAAGTACTAGTTTAGCTAATTGAGCAACTGCAACTTATCCAGTATCGGCAATTTATCATGTACTTGTATGTTATCATGTGACGGTAATCGAAAAAAAATGAAAACTGTTATTTCAATACACAGCCGAACTGGTCATATAAGAAATTTACTCAATTCAATAATAAGAGTCATAATTTCCCAAGCAGTCAAAATGACTGCTTTTGGGCAATATAGGTATAACACATATATATATACCGGAAATGAAGGAGGGGGAGGTAACTACAATTACTAATAAACGCATTTATATGTTGTATAAAAAGTCACCAAATTCTAAGAAATTCTGTCATTATATACATCATTGTTTTTCTAATTGAAATTAATAAGCAGTCAAAATGACTTCCTTGGGCAATCTAGTGTTAAGGAAACATCGGGTGCTCTAAACTATTCAAGTGTAATCTGACTTACAGGTCTTTTTTCTTTGTTCTCTAAGACCCAAGGCCTCATTTCCTGGGATTCTCACTCTTCTGAACAGACTAAGGGCTATTTTGTTGAAGCCAGGCCTATTCTTAAGTAATTTTTAAAAAATGAGTCCTGCAGAAGATCCACAGATCACAGTAAGTGTTTTAGGAAAAAAGAAAGGATCCCAAGGCCAAGCACATTCAGAATATGATTCACAGTATGTCTTTCTCTCGGAGAGTCATGGACTGTGTCTGTGGGAAGCAGGGTGAGGGAATTGTTCAACTTTAAACTAATTGGTCATGTAATTTTTTTAATAAGAGTCTCTTTGGAGCTAGTGTTCCACAGAAAATAATCTGTGACATTGTTTCATAGCCATGTCTATTACTGTTTACTGACAATCTCATTTTCTATCAGCCTTCAGAATTACAAATCAGCCATTCTGTTACATGCAATGTGAACCCTCTAAAAGCCAGGAATTCTTTGTGTGAAAGAAAACTCTTTCTCTAAAGTAAACATTCTGTGCACACAGAACCCTCACTTAATGTACCAAAGGCGGCATTTTCCTGGACTTCTACTTGTATTGTGTTTACTTCTACTTCTACTTTTATTTGCTTGAAAACTCTCCACACTAAGCTGTTGCTGCCTGTTATTTTATCTCAACTTGGAATTTAGTCATCTGCTAATTGGGGTGAATGGGAATCTCATTTACTCTCTCAGGTTCAAATAGCATCTCTGTTCTGGAGCTCCCGAATCGACACCTTTCCCAATCTCTTAAATTCTAGTCCCGTACATTTTTGCACCTTCAGTTTTATATTTCTTCAACTCAGATTAGCCAATTCTTGCTGAAATTAGCAGCTTTTCCCTAGGGGAACTATGCATAATCACTGTGGAACTGCTGTGAAACTTAAGCACTCTCATCAACCATTCAGAAAACTTGTTTTATTACTATCAGTTTCCAAACAAGTCAATCTAACCAAATCTAATGTCTGCAACAAAATTCACTGGATTGAAACCACGCCAGCTTAGGATCATATATGAAAAAAGAAAAGGGGAATGACATGTAACAGCCAGTACTAGAGGGATTTCCTGTCTCAATTCAACCTGGGATTTCAAAGCTAGCTAAGTATTTGGGTAAAATTGCCACTTAAGATGGTAGGAAAAACAAATGTCTCTTTTTATCAATGGATAGAAAATACAACTGGTGATGATTTAAGAAAATTCTTAGTGGTTTCTTATATTCCTAACTTGTATTACATTCTTGCTCAAAAGGGGCCCTTGTTCCTGAAACCTGTGCCTGGAGTGTGACAAGAGCTTCCCCGAGCGGCCTGCTGAAGGTCCACCAGCGTGTGCAGCAGTGGGTTCAGCTATGGTTGCTGTGGATCCCCAGGCACCATGAGCCCGATGGCTGCTTATCTGGATGGCTGCCACTCTGTCTCAGCTCCAGTCAGCCTCGATCATGGCAAACAGCTGGCTGAGCCGTTTCTGAATGTCAGGCCCACTCGGAGCACGACAGGATTTTGTGTGCACTCGGATGTGTTCAGCAAGTTTGGACTTATAAATGAAGCCCTTCCCACAGTCGCCACAGGCAAAAGGCCTTTCTGGCCGATGTATGCGCTGGTGCCTAAGCATGTGTCCCTTTTCCCGGAAGGTTTTGTCACACTCAGGGCAGTGGAAAGGTCGCTCTCCTGTGTGCAGGCCTTGGTGGCTGAGCAGCTGTGCCTTCAAGCGGAAACTCTTGTCACATTTCAGACACCGAAAAGGCTTCTCCCCTGTGTGTGTCCTGATGTGTTCGACAAGTTTTGACTGCTTGGCAAAGCCTTTGCCACACTCACAGGAGAACGGCATCTGCCCGCTGTGCAGCAGCTGGTGGGCCTTCATGTCTGCCTTCACACGGTAGCTCTTGTCACACTGCGGGCACTGGAAGGGCCTCTCTCCGGTGTGCAGGCGCTGGTGACTCAGCAGCTGCCCCTTGAGGCGGAAACTCCGGTCGCAGTCGGCGCACTGGAAGGGCCTCTCCCCACTGTGCACGCGCAGGTGCTCGGTGAGCTTAGACCGCCTGGTGAAGCCCTTGCCGCACTCCGCACAGGAGAACGGCCTCTCGGCGCTGTGGGTGCGCTGGTGGGCCTTCAGGATGCCCTTCAGGCGGAAGCTCTTGTCACACTCGGGGCACTGGAAAGGCCTCTCCCCGCTGTGCACACGCAGGTGCTCCCGGAGCTTGCACTGGTGAGTGAAGCCGCGGCCACACTCACTGCAGGAGAATGGCCTCTCCCCACTGTGTCGGAGCCGGTGGGCTCTCAACATGCTCTTCAGACGGAAGCTCAGCTCACACTCGGGGCACTGGAAGGGCTTCTCATCCGTGTGCAGTCGCTGGTGCCTCAGCAGCTGTCCCCTCTGGCGGAAATTCCTGCCACACTCGGCACACCAGAAAGGCTTCTCCCCGCTGTGCACTCGGGTGTGCTCGGCGAGTCTGCACTGTTTGCTGAACCCCTTGCCACACTTCCTGCAGGAGAAGGGTCTCTCTCCACTGTGCACACGCTGGTGGACCTTCAGCAGGCCCCTCAGGCGGAAGCTCTTACCACACTCCAGGCACGGGAAGGGCTTTTCCCCCTGGTGCACCCTGACATGGCTGGTGAGCTTGGCCCTGGTAGAGAAGCACTTGTCACATGCTGTGCAAAGGAATGGCCTCTCTCTGGCAGGGCAGCGCTGGAGGACACGCTCCATGCCCCCCATCAAGTGGCAGCGCTCCTCAAGAGGCAGGCCTGGGCCTGGCCTCTGTCCTGAGTGCACACTGCTGAGCCTGGCCTTCTCACAGAAGGCCCTGTCGCCCTCTCTCGGGAAGACTGGCCTCGCCCCGCTGCGCTGGCCCTGGTGAGCCTGTATGCTGGTCTTGGGGAGAAAGCTCGTGTCACATCTGGGGCACTGGGAAGGGCTCTCCCCCTGGTGCAGAAGGTGGTGGCTGAAGAGGGTCCACTTGTGATGGAAGCACATACTGCAATCAGGGCACTGCAGTGGGCTCTTCCCTGTGTGTGTGGCCAGATGGTTAAACAAATCCCGCTTTAGGCAGAAGCTCCTCCCACATTCATGACATCGGAAGTGCCTCTGTCCCCGAGGGGTGCTCCACTGATGCCGCAGGTCAGCTTGTCTGCCGAGTTTCTTCCAGGCCCCATGCGGCTGGTCCTTCGAGTGGCTCCCCTGGTGCTTCTCTACACGATGCTTCTTCCAAAAGCTTTCCCCACAGACAGGGCAAGGATGTGGGGTGCCCTCCCAGGAGGTCATCTCCTGGAGGCCTGGGGGACCCAGAGTTCTGGGGTTCAAGAGTCTTTCTCTGTGGGTGGGTTTCCAGGAATGGTGGGCTGCTGGGAGGAGAGCCCGTGGATCGTGTCTGTCTGGCTTCATGAAGGTGATGTTTTGGTCCGGCCTGAAGGAAACATCTTCATTTTTTCTTAGTAAGGGTTCGGAGGAACCCTGGCTCTCAAGAGGATCGACTTGGAAATGGCATTCGGATTCTCTTGAATTCACAGCTTGCTGGCTTCCTGAAACTGAAACCAAAAATTCAGTCAGAATTCGTGTCTATGGCGTGATGAAAGGCTATGGCACTAGGAAAGTGATCTCCAACAGTGACCTCTGGTGGCCTGGGAACCCAGTTTCCACTAAACTGTACACAGGGCACGTTTCAGTTTGGTTCCGTTTCATGACCAGGAGTTTGGTGAGTCTGCTGAAAGTAAACCGAACAGACTTTCTTAGAATAAGAGGAAAATACAGGTCACAAATGTAGGGCCTAAGCTCTGAACCCAGCATGTCTGGGTTCGAATCCCATGTGCCCACTGAAACATTTGTCAAGCTCCTTTGGCTTCAGATCCTCCTCCTAGAGAAACAGGGTACCAATGAGACTGCTGTGAGAATGAAAGGAGCTAATGTGTGCCGAGCGCTCAGCATGAGCCTGGCGGACTGCACATCCTGTCAACGTTCACCCCGATTGCCCCGTTCTGATGTGCACATTCCTGGAGTCAGGAAGGGAAAAGGGCAGTGTCACTGACAGCCCTGACTGACATGTGGCTCTGTGTGCTCCACAGCTGCCCCGAAGCCAGGCAGCAAGGCCTTGGGTCTGTTCCTCCCTCTTCCAACTTCCTTCTAACTATTTTTTCCTTCTTTCTTCTTCTCTTTTCCCTTCTAACTATTTAAAATGGTTTCTTGAAAGAAAAGCAGGTGGCAAAAAGTGAAATAATTTGTGCAGAAAAACTTTTATTCTCCAGAAAGCAGCAGCTAAAAGCTAAACAAACTACTGACCAGATTTCTTGGAATGATGCCCACATTTGACTTTCTCATCCCATACCTAACACTGACTCTGAGGAATCCAGAAGCCCCAGACTCTCCATCAGGACAGGAAACAAGTGGAGAGCTAAGGTTTAGCCATTCCAACAGAGACAACAGTCTCCAGACGGGAGGAAGCAATTTCCCCCCACCCCTACTCAGAACAGCTCACACCTACTGAGCTCTTACTACTTTAACCCTATAATGTACGTACTTTTATTAGCTTCATGTTATAGTTAGGAAATGAAATACTGAGAGGATGAATAACCTGCTCAAGGTCACTCAGAAAAGGCAAGATCCAGACGCAGGCTCCAGAACCCAGATGCCAAGCCTCAGCCCAGCCAAACAAGACAAGATCAGAAGTAATTAGAAGTAAGAAACCTGAATGTGACATCGTTAAGGACAGGGCCCTGATTTCTTTATACTTACTCCAAAACTGCTGTCCCTCAATAACTGGATCGAAATGCAAATCAGCAGGGTTGAAAATCACGTTTCCTGACTTCTGTGGTTCTCCGAAATTCCTGAAGAGCTCTCTCCCCTGTTCAATCCGGGATATCAGCTCCGGTTTGGGAAGTCCACCATCTGTACAGAGAAGCCAAATGGGAGTTTGGTTTCCTTGAGTGTGAAATTTAAAGCACACTGACTTTTTAAATTTCTTAAAATTTACTCGGGACAATGTAGGAAAAGAGATATCAAAAAACAGATTATAATCTGGCTGGTGATGCTAAGTGGTGAGAGCGTCGGCCCACGCACCAAAGGATTTCTGGTTTGATCCCCAGTCCAGACAGGGCACATGCAGGAGGCAACCAATCCATGTGTCTCTCTCACATCATCAATGTTTCTCTCTCCTCCCTTCCATTCTCTCTTAAAATCAATGGAAAAAATATCCTTAGGTGAGGATTAACAAAAAAATAATAATAATTTACACAAAGAAGAGCAAAACTTCCCACACATAACATGAGATAAGCTATCTCGTGCTATTTTAATCTTGTCTTTGTCCCCATATATCTAGCAATGCTGTATATTGTCATGGGTTTCATAAAATATACTCGTAGTGTGCTCTGAAAATGGTGGGACAACTAGAGATCCCTGGGAAGAGGGGGGTATACAAAAATAAGAACTGAAATGGTTGTCCCTGGAAATTTCAAAGTAGGTGGCTCCAGCAAAAATTCTCTCAGAAGTACTTCTAGTGACAGTGCTAACGACAACCTAAACCATGGCTGAGTTCTGCTAGAACAGAGTGGGTTGCAATGAGTAAAATGATGAATTAAAAGTTACAAGATTCTCAAATATATATGTCGCCATTCTCCTATAAGAAAGGTTTACTCTCTGTATTTTCAAGTAAAACTTTTTTTCAGTAACAACCAAAAGTATGCTTCAAAGGTTGCTAGAGGAGGTTGTGGATGGCCGGATCAGAGGAGAGACAATCTGGGCAATGCCTCCAGGATAAATGTCAGATGGCACCAGACAGGTGCAGACTGGTCACACACTGCTCCCGAGTCCTCCTCAGCCTCCGAAATCTGACTTCAACACCCAAAGAATTCTAAGGCTGCTCTCATGAAAAAAAAAAATCACTATCTTTTTAAAAAATCCATACATTTATTATCAATCTTCATCTGGGTTGAACTCCCAGCAGCTTTTGA
Organism: Myotis daubentonii; assembly: GCF_963259705.1. Classification (NCBI taxonomy): domain Eukaryota; kingdom Metazoa; phylum Chordata; class Mammalia; order Chiroptera; family Vespertilionidae; genus Myotis; species Myotis daubentonii. Next base: position 38,574,928 of record NC_081849.1, read on the forward strand.
AATAAAAGTATTTTTCCAAAAACAAACAAAACAATATTCAACTACATAACATCCAAAAGAGTAAAATACTTAGGAATAAAATTAATAAAATAAAATTAATACTTAGGAATAAAATTAATAAAGAGTAAAATACTTAGAAATAAAATTAATGCAAGACTTGTAAAATAAAAACGGTGAAATATTGTTTTAAAATATTTTAAAGTCCTAAATAAATGGAAAGATATCCCATGTTCATAAATTGGAAGACTTAATGTTAAGATGACAATATTCCCCAAATCCCATCTGCTTACTTGTGGGGGCAGGGGACGGAGTAGAAATTGACAAACTGATCCTAAGAGCAATAATAATCAAAACAATGTTGTAGGGACATAAGGATAGACATATAGATGGATGAAATAGAATTGAGAATCCAGAAATAAATGGACATTTATAGTGAATTGATTTTCCAAAAGAATCAATTGACTAGAGAGAATTTGATAGGGGGAAAATAGTATTTTCAACAAATGGTGTTGGGACAATTGGATACCCATATGTAAAAGTAGATTTCTACCTCACACCATATACAAAAACTAACTCAAAACACATCAAAGACCTAAATGTAAGTGCTAAAAGGATAAGACTCTTGGAAGAAAACATAGGAGTGAATCTTTAGGACTTTGGATTAGGCAATGGTTTCTTAGATATGGCATCAAAAGTTCAAGCAACAAAAGAAAAAATAAACTGGACTTCTTCAAAATTGAAAGCTTTTGTGCTTTAAAGGACACCATGAAGAAAGTAAATAGAAAACCCACAGAATAGAAAAAAATAGTTGCAAATTATGTATCTGCTAAAGGCCCAGGGTACAGAACAAATAGAGAACACTTATAATTCAACAATAAAAAGAGAAATAACCCAATGTAAAAATGGGCAAAGTATTTGAATAGACATTTCTTCAAAGAAGATTTAAAAAAAAATGCTCACCATGGTGAGCCATTAAGGAAATGCAGACCACAACCACAACGATAGATCCATTTGATTTTGATGCTTGGAATATTCTTTTTGGGTAGCACAGAAGTAATGACATAATTACCTATAGACTCAATTATTTTAATTGGTTCTTTAATAATAATGATGAAAATAATGTAACATCTTAGCTATGTTTCAGAAACACTCTATAGAAAGTACCTGGAAAAATTATGGTAATTAAACAAAATATAAGTATTAGAAACTTTTCAATCTAAAGGAAATGGTCTGGCTGTCAAGAACTGGCAGGAGAGATGGAAGGAAGTATAGGAGAACTAACTACCTTATCTTCATATACTAAAGGAGTCAAGAGATGTAAATTTCATGGCACACAATCTAGAAGTTTATTATTTAAATCATTAAAGTAGCCAATAGAGGCATGAAAAATTATCAAAATCTGGGGAGAAAGGAGACAGAAAATTGACAGCGTAAGTGGGCTAATGCCTCCTTTTTCATAGTAATGAGTTCATTAATGCTGCCTAAACATGATAAGAAAAGAAACAGAGATGTAAGCATGACAGTTACACAGATTGAAGGAAACCACAGTGAGAACTAAAATAGAAATGGTTAGCCCTGGCCGGGTAGCTCAGTTGGTTAGAGTGTTGTCTTGACACACCAAGGTTGTGGGTTCAATCCCTGGTCAGGGCACATATGAGAATCAACCAATGAATGCATAAATAAATGGAACAACAAATCAATCTCTCTCTTTCTCATCAATTTAAAAAAGAAAAAAATGGTTAAAAGTGGTTGCCTTTAGGGAATTAACTGAGGGAGTGAGAATGAAGAGATTTTACCATTTGATGCTTTTCTGAAAGAAAGACCTGAATTTTTAATAAACATATTTGATAATAAAAAGAAATATAAAGACCAAGTAAGCAGCAAGACTAAAAAGAACACCCATGACCACAACCATGCAGAGACAGCTGCTGTTCAACATGTCCATGGAAAGCCTTGCCAAATCTCATTGTAGGGGAAAGTAACATTAGCGTTTCCAAGGCATATGGACACCCCCGGAAAAAGTGACAGACAAGAATACCCTAGGTTAAAATATCTGGGTACTGTATGAATATGAGCTAGGCATGTGCCCATGTGGAAAATCCTGGAATCTGAAAGTATGTAGAGACTAAATGCCCTGAAATATACTTATTTAGTCACTCCTGACCACCTTACATTCCATGCTGCATCAAATATTCTCATGTAACGTTGTCTACCCTTGAGTAGGGATCAGCAATGCTGACGGGAGTATTAGTGGAAGAATATGGGGTAAAAGTGCTTTTCTGAGTTAATTTCTGAGAAATCTGGCTAGCTGACCGACCAATAGGAACATCATACAGTACCCAGTTCCATGATTTACCCACAAAAACAGGTTGAACAGTTCTTACCTAGAGAAACCAGAATCTCATAATTGGTTCTCATCACACGCTTGTAAAGCTCCTTCTGCCAGGCCTCTAGATCCTGCCATTCTTGCTCCGAGAAGTAAATGGCAATATCCTCAAAAGTCAGAGGTACCTGCAAGTACACACATAATACACATACAAGCGTGATTGCTTCAAAATGACTCTGGCTCCTTCTCAGCCATTTAAAAGACTTTTGGAGCGGACACAGTTTTCAATGTTTGGCAGCTTCTTTCTTGGGAACAGCTCCTTCCCTGTTCCAGTTATGTGGTTCTGTTGTTAACCACAACTCTTCGATATTCCAAAAAGAATCCGGCACTTTGACCCTAGCTAATAAAACATTTCTTTACACCTGTGCCAGCACAGGATGTCCTTAAGACTTATGTTTTTGCCAATGTGATGGGTAAAAAAATTGTATTTCACTGTTCTAATATGCATTAACCTGTGAGACTTAACATCCTTTTCATACTTTTTGGGGACGGTCCACATGTCTTTGTGCATGACTGTTCATATCCTTTGTTCAGCGTTCTAGTGGGCTCTTATAATTTGAATGAACTTTCTTATATTGGGGTTAATTCTTTGCTTGACTAGAAATGTTTTCTCCCAATATATCAATTGTATTTTGACTTTATATTCGCCAAACATTCCGAGCCTTTCATTTAGTTAAAAATCTGAGTCTTTTCCATATTGTTTCATTTTAAGTGTTTCCCACTTCATAAGTTTACAGATATTCTACTAATTTTTTTAAACATTTAGATTTAGTTTAATCCTAGAGGCAATTGGTATATCTATTTACATATATATGGAGAGCCAATCATACAACACTATTAAATACAATATTCTTTCTCCTTAGACGGAAATATCAACCGTTAGCCCTTGCATATACAGTTGACCCTTGAAACATCCCGGGGTTAGGGTTGTATCTTTTATGTACAATTTATGTATCTTTTCCACTGCTTGGGAGTTGGCACCCAAGCTGAAGCCCAACCAACTGAGCCACACCAGCCAGGGTTAAATTTTTTTTAAAAAAAAATCTTTGTTTAAAGTATTACATAGGTCCTCCTTAAAAAATACTTTAAGTTTTAGAGAGAGAAAATAGGAGGGGAAGAGGGAAAAAACCCTAACTTGTTGTTCCATTTATTTATGCATTCATTGGTTGCTTCGTGTATGTGTCCTGACCAGAGATCCAACTAGCAACCTTGGCATATAGGGAGGATGTTCTAACCAACTGAGCTACCAGCCAGAGTTCCTATCTTTTTTTAACATCTCACTGACAAACTTTTTTTTTATGTTACTGATTTGAGCCAGTTGGCGTGGTGCAGTGGTTGAGCGTCAACCTATGAACCAGGTCTCGGTTCAATTCCTGGTCAGGACACATGCCTGGGTTGCAGGCTGGATTCCCAGTGTGGGATGTGCAGGAGGCAGCCGATCAATGATTCTCTCTTATTGATGTTTCTATTTCTCTCTCCCTCTCATTTCCTGAAATCCATTTTTTAAGTTATTGACTTGAGAGAGAAACATCGATTCATTGCCCCACCCATTCAGGCATCCACGGGTTGATTGTCCCATGTGCCCTGACCAGGGACAGTACCCGAAACCCTGGCATATTGGTCAATACTCCAGTCAACTAAGCCACCTGGCCAGGGCCACCACTGATAAACTTTTTGACTGTTGTGTGCCTAACACCGTTTCTCCATTAAGCTGTGGTTTTTATTGCATGATTTTGCCTGGCACTGTGATTTTTTGAAATGCATATGATGTATTATAGCAGAATTGAGTGTTTTTATTTGTGTTAAATATACTTATTCTCTTCTCTATAGTAATTTCCTTACTTTTAAATATAGTTTTATTGATTTCAGCGAGGAAGGGAGAGGAAAGGAAATATCAATGATGAGAGAGAATCATCAATTGGCTGCTTCCCACACGCCCCACTGGGGATTGAGCCCACAACTGGGTATGTGGGGACTGAACTATGATCTGGTTCATATATAGATGCTCAACCACTGAGCAACATCAGCCGGGCAAATTCCTTACTTTTAAACAGATGTTTTTCAAAAATGCTCAAAAAGCCTTTATTTATTACTTTAATTTTCAGTTTACAAGATCCAAAAAAATCACAGACTGTAATAAGCATCCTTGTATTTACCATTGACCTAACAAATTTAACATTTTTTCTTCAAATTTCCTTTTAATAAAACAGAACATGATAGATGAAGCTCAAGTCTTCTTGGTCCACTCTTCAATCTTCTTACATTCAGTCTTATTCTCCTCCTCTTGGAGACGTAAACAGTATGATGAATGTGGTAACTTTTCATTTCATGTTTTTAACTTTTAATACTCATACATATCTATGAATAATATATACTATTGCTTTGTCTTTTATGCAAAAGTGCTTTATTATACTACAACTTGCATTTTTCATTCAACATTTTGTGATCTGTTTATATTGCTAGAGAACTGATTTATTGTAATTTTGTATAGAGTTTCATTGTCTGAATTTCACAATTTTCAATCCATTTTCAGTTCTGTGAATTACCTATTCATATCCTTTGCCTATATTTTTACTGAGCCACTTGTCCTTTCATTTTGAAGACTTCTTTATATGCTTTGTACATTGATTGTTGACTACATTAGGTCGCAAATGCTTTCTCCTAGGGTGTCTAAATATTTAAATTTTATTTATGCTGTCTAATACTATACATAAAATTTTTATTTATTGTGATGTAAATATATCAATCTTTTCTTAGGTTATTTTGTTTTCTGTGTTTTAAGGAAACTTTTTTTTACACTAAGGTTACAAAGATATTCTACATTTTCTTCCAAAAGGCTGATGTTTAATTTTATGTTTACATTTTTTTTTAACCTCACCCAAGAAATGAGGGTATTTTTTCCATTGATTTTTAGAGAGTGGAAGAGAAGAGGTAGGGGGAGAGACAGAGAAACATCAGTCTGAGTGAGTGAGAGACATCAACTGGTTGCCTCCTGCACGCACCCGAAATTGAGGATCAAATCTGCAACCCAGGTATGAGCCCTCAACTGAAATTGAATCTGCAACTCTCCAGTAAGCAGGCTCATGCTCTAACCACTGAGCACGCCAGCCAGGGCTTGTGTTTAGATTTTTAACTTACATGGAATGAATGTAATTTCTTAATGGTATACAGTAGTGATTACCTCAATGTTTTTTGCTTTTTTCCCCCAATGGAAAGTCAATTGTCCCAAATACTGCTCTTGAAAGTCTGTGTATTAGTGTTCTAGGGCTGTTGTAATAAAGTACCACAAACTAGATGGCTTAAAACAATGAAAACGTGTCCTCTCACAATTCTGGTGGCTAGTCCGAAAACAGAGTGTTAGCAGGCCCAGCTCTCTCTGAAGGCTCCAATGGAGACTCTATTCCATGCCCTTCCCTTGTGCCTGGTGGTGGCTGTCCACCCTTGGCATAGCTTGGCTTAAAGCTGCCGTTCTCTGCTGTCATATGGCCTTTTCCTTTGGAGTATCTAGGTTTCTGTGTCTCTTCTTCTGTGTCTCTAAAGCAGCAGTTCTCAACCTGTGGGTCATGACCCCTTTGGGGGTCGAACTACCCTTTCACAGGAGTCGCCTAAGACCATCAAAAAACACATATATAATTACATATTGTTTTTGTGATTAATCACTATGCTTTAATTATGTTCAGTTTGTAACAATGAAATTGGGGGGTCACCACAACATGAGGAACTGTATTAAAGGGTCGCGGCATTAGGAAGGTTGAGAACCACTGTTAAAGTCTGTGGTTCCAGAAGGACTTGCATTTTGGAGAGGTATTCAATCTGGTACAGTCTGCTTCAGGGTGCTCTTTTGGTTTCCACTGCTCTGTCTCTCTCCACACAAAACAGAACTGTATCAATTCTACAGATTTATAAGTCAGTCTTATTATTTTCTGGGGCAATTCCTCCTTCTTTGCTCTTTTTTTTTTCTCTTTAAGAATCACATTATTGATCTTTATTTTTCCAAATGAAATTTATAAATTATCTAAATTCGTAAAAATCTTACTGCCATTTTGATAAAACTGCAGTAAATTTATACATTAAGTTGGAAGAAAAGTATCATCTTTTCTTCTATAGGCACGGTATACCTCCCCTTTATCTATCATTTCCTCTATAAATGTATTGCATATCCTTTCTATTTTTAATCCAAGGAATTATGTCTTTTGTGGAGATTGTTAACAGTATTTTAAAATTAATGATCTCATGAATTCGTTTAGGATTCAGCAAAAACGTTCAATATTGAGAAGTTTATATAGAAAAACATAATAAAAATGGCCCCTCTCTAAACCTCAGTTTCAGCACAACACTAATGAAATCATATGTGCTCTAGGTTTTCATGTCCTCTTCTGACCCTTTCAGTCTATCACCATCCTTCCTTCTTACACTCAACACGAACTTGAACGTCAGCGGCTGATTCTGACATTTAAGCCCCTGCCAAGCACCGCGGCGCCGGGCACAATCGTGTCGTTGACACCTGTTCTGAATTCAGCAGCTAAAGCTGGCTGAACGGTGACACGGGCGGGCCCCCGGCCTCCTTCCGTCCTCCTCCCGGTCCGCCCGCGCGCCCGGTGCCCCGACCCCGGCGCCGCCCGCTCCCGGCTCTGCCCGTCCACGCTCGGCTGCGTTCAGGTCTGTCCACGGAAGCGCCCCCGGCGTGGCGGTCCCCGGACCCTACACCCCAAGCCTAGCGCGGCCCACACTGCGCCCCACCTGTCCGCCCGCCGGCCGGCCAGGCTGGAAACAACAGACCCGACCCGAACCTGGGCGTCCGCACGAGGCACCCCTTACCGGAGCCCGCTCAGCCATGGCCTTTCGCTGCTCCGCCGGGCCCCGGCGGCCGGCGCCTCGCTCTCCGCCCCGCCCAGCAGGCCCAGCCCCGGCGCGGTGCACGCTGGGAGTTGAGGCCGGCCGACGCCCCGCCCCCACACCGCCCCCTGCTGCCGGGAGGAGCGAACGCCGCCTGCAGGAGCCGCCCGAGTTGCCCGTAGTTGTGGAGGGGCACAGCCTGGCTGCCCAGGGGAGCCGCCACCTGTTGGGGACGGACCCTGGCACTCTCTTGGGGGCTCAAGGGTGACAGACAAAGACCATTGCGAATTGAAAGAGCTGGAGAGGGACGAAGACAGAGGTGTAAATGCAGTCAAGTGGAAATGGATGGAGAGGAGACAGGGATGGGGGTCACATCTGGTTCCACCCCAAAACCGACCCCCGCCATCTGCGGGGTGACCCCAGGAATCAGATTGCTAGGGAGGTCAGACAATTAAGGGGCATTAACAAGCAGGTCCCCGTGTTGATAACTGGGAGTCCATCCTAAGGGAGACTCTTTAAAAAAATAATTATTGTTGATAGTATTACAGACGTCTCTCATTTTCTCCCTTTTTGTCTTGCTCCACCTGAGGGAGACTCGAGTATGCAGACCACTCCGCAGCAGAGGTGTACAGGTGAGGGCAAGGATGTTCAGTGGTTATTCTCAGAAGTCATGCAGACATGGCATTGTGGACCCCACAGTCTTAAATTAGGAATGAGTTATTGTCTATACAGCCCAAGTAATCCTATATAATAAAAGCCTAGGTGGCATCATGCGTGACATCATCACAAGATGGTCAGCAGGGGGGCGGATAGAGGGCAATCGGGCAGGCAGGCAGGTGAGCGTTAGGAGCCAGCAGTCCCGGATTGTGAGAGGGATGTCCGACTGCCAGTCACGCGAGACATCATCACAAGATGGCCACCACACTCTGTGGAGTCGGACATCCCACAAGGAGTCCCAGATTGGAGAGGGTGCAGGCTGGGCTGAGGGACACCCCCCTCCATGCACAAACTTGTGCACTAGGCCTCTAGTAGTCTTATAATGTAAATATAAAATGGATCTCAAATTTACTCTGCCTTTTACTCTAAACCAGTGGTTCTCAACCTTCCTAATGCCACGACCCTTTAGTACAGTTCCTCATGCTGTGGTGACCCCCAATTTCATTGTTACAAATTGAACATAGTTAAAGCATAGTGATTAATCACAAAACAATATGTAATTATATGTGTTTTCCGATGGTCTTAGGCAGGGGTGGGCAAACTTTTTGACTCGAGGGCCACAATGGGTTCTTAAACTGGACTGGAGGGCCAGAACAAAAGCATGGATGGAGTGTTTGTGTGAACTAATATAAATTCAAAGTAAACATCATTACATAAAAGGGTACGGTCTTTTTTTTTATTTTTTTATTCCTTGAAGTATTACAAAGGGTATTACATATGTGTCCATTTTATCCCCCCGCCCTAGACAGTCCCCTAGCCTCCCCTATCACCCAGTGTCTTATGTCCATTGGTTATGCTTATATGCATGCATACAAGTCCTTTAGTTGATCTCTTACCCCCCTACCTCCTGCCCCCCAACCCTCCCCGGCCTTCCCGCTGCAGTTTGACAATCTGTTTGAGGCAGCTCTGCCTCTGTATCTATTATTGTTCAAAAGTTTATAATGGCCTCTATTGTCCATGAATGAGTGAGATCATGTGGTATTTTTCCTTTATTGACTGGCTTAATTCACTTAGCATAATGCTCTCCAGTTCCATCCATGACATTGCAAATGGTAAGAGTTCCTTCCTTTTTACAGCAGCATAGTATTCCATCGTGTAGATGTACCACAGTTTTCTAATCCATTCATCTACTGATGGGCACTTAGGCTGTTTCCAGATCTTAGCTATGGTGAATTGTGCTGCTATGAACATAGGGGTGCATATATCCTTTCTGATTGGTGTTTCCGGTTTCTTGGGATATATTCCTAGAAGTGGGATCACAGGGTCAAATGGGAGTTCCATTTTCAGTTTTTTAAGGAAACTCCATACTGTCTTCCATAGTGGCTGCACCAGTCTGCATTCCCACCAGCAGTGCACAAGTGTTCCTTTTTCTCCACATCCTCTCCAGCATTTGTCGTTTGTTGATTTGTTGATGATAGCCAGTCTGACAGGTGTGAGATGGTACCTCATTGTTGTTTTGATTTGCATCTCTCGGATGATTAGTGACTTTGAGCATGTTTTCATATGTCTCTTGGCTTCCTGAATGTCCTCTTTTGAAAGGTGTCTATTTAGGTCCTTTGCCCATTTTTTGATTGGATTGTTTATCTTCCTTTTGTTAAGTTGTATGAGTTCCCTATAAATTTTGGAGATTAGGCCCTTATCAGATATGACATTGGCAAATATGTTTTCCCACACAGTGGGTTTTCTCGTTGTTTTGTTGATGGTTTCTTTTGCTGTGCAGAAGCTTTTTATTTTGATGTAGTCCCATTTGTTCATTTTTTCTTTAGTTTCAAATGCCCTACGAGCTGTATCAGTGAAGAAATTGCTTCGGCATATGTCTGAGATTTTGTTGCCTTTGGATTCTTCTAGAATTTTTATGGTTTCCTGTCGTACATTTAAGTCCTTTATCCATTTTGAGTTTATTTTTGTGTATGGTGTAAGTTGGTGGTCTAGTTTCATTTTCTTGCATATATCTGTCCAATTTTCCCAACACCATTTGTTGAAGAGACTATCTTGGCTCCATTGTATGTTCTTGCCTCCTTTGTCAAATATTAATTGAGCATATTGGTTCGGGCCGATTTCTGGGCTCTCTATTCTATTCCATTGATCTATATGCCTATTCTTGTGCCAGTACCAGGCAGTTTTGAGAACAGTGGCTTTGGGTACAGTCTTTTTTTTCAATAGTTTTATTCATTTCAAGCGGGCCTTAATTTGCCCACGGCTGGTTAGGTGACCTCTGTGAAGGGTAGTTCGACCCCCAAAGGGATCGCGACCCACAGGTTGAGAACCGCTGCTCTAAACAGTCAGTGTGGTTGAACCACTTGGGTTTATGGAATTGCTATTCCTACCTTAAAGGTTTTCTTTTTAAAAATTACATATATATAATTTAACAATAAAAATTTTTTTAAAATAAAAACTGCTCATAATTCTGGTACTCTAATATAAATGCAATTTTTTTTCATGAAACTTCCAGTCACTGTTACAAGAACAGTTTTCCTACAGTCTCTCCACTCACTATATCAAATGTTCTGCAACTTTAGTTGTACAAGATCATCTGGGAAGATTGTCATTCACTACCTCTGAGGAGGGTCCCAACGGTCTGCATTTTTAACGTGTATCCCAGGCGAGGCAGAGTTGTCCTGAAGTACATAGACAAGAAGCCAGTCAGCACCTACAGCCAGCTCACACACCCAGGCACTAGAGGAAACTTTGCACAAAGGCACCATGGACTCACCAAGAGGCTATACCGACAGGAACATACCAACCAGAGATGGCACATCTCCTAGACACTATGATTGGTGGAGCGCCCTTAATCCCAGCTGATTGGTTCAGGTAATCTGGGACCACATGTTGTGCTACAAAGAACACTGATTTAGGCCCTGAAGATCTCCAAGGAAGGAAATCTACATATTTCTGTCAGAATAATATTAAAGATTGACAGTCCAAAAGACAGATGAAGGTCTGCTAGAACTGGAAAACTGCCTGTGATAGACCACAGAACAAAAAATGGAGTGGTTACGGACTGACAATATTTTTTCCTTTGGTACTTAACTCACAGATCCTAACGTTAAGTATATGTCTTGAAGAATTGATACACACTGTTGGGAATGCAGACAGGTTAGATCTATAATACTGCTTGCTACTCACAGTGGTGGGTCTTTAGGTGATTTAAATTAACTCAGAAGAAAATAACACTTATGTGGCCAACATTTTAACAAATGAGACAGTGAATTACATTTATTTTGAGCAATATAGAAAAACTCCCACAAGACACAGATGTCCTCTCACCATTTGAGAAAAAATGAAATTCACTATGTGAGAAAATGGAAAACCTCAATTAAATAAGGCAGCCCAGTAATGGAAAGCACACTGAGGCATTTTGTACATGCACAGAAGTTTGAAGACATATCTGCACCGTCAGCGGGTGCGAGTGGTGGCTGCTGGCCCCGATCCACCCCGAGGGCTTCTCTACCTCCTCATGCTCCTGAGGGGCGATCAGGGCAGTAGCTGCCGCTCACACCTACTGACGGCGCCGGCCCCAATCGCTCTGTGCCGTCAGCAGGTGGGAGCAGTGGCGATGGGAACAGGGGTGCCAGCAGACAGGGGACCAGGGGCTGCAGCGGGAGAAGCCGGGCAGGGGCACAGAGGTTGGGCCACGACCTGCCCCTGTGCCCAACGCATCTTTACAGCCCACAGTGCCTTTCAAGGTGCACGAATTCGTGCACAGGGCCCCTAGTTGTATTATAAAGTAGTTGTCTCTGGATGTGCCATGAACACCATAATAATAAGGGGTCACAGATGTCCCTTGGAACCAAATGAAGTGAATAGCAGCAGGTCTTTGAGCCCTTGTGTCATCTAATAGGAGGACCCTTCATTTAGCAGGAACCAACTGTTCTAAGACCTGCTGATGTTGCTAAGATGTATCGATTAAAAAAAACCCAAAAACTTAGCCTGGCCACTGTGGCTCAGTGATTGACCGTTGACTTATGAACCAGGAGGTCACAGTTCGATTCTTGGTCAGGGCACATGCACGGGTTGCAGACTCAATCCCCAGTGTGGGGCATGCAGGAGGGAGGCAGCTGATCAATGATTCTCTCATATCATTGATGTTTCTATCTTTCTATTCCTCTTCCTCTCCCTCTAAAATAAAAACATGTCTAAAAAAATAAATTTCATAAAAATAAAAAAGTAAATAAATATATTTTAGAATAATTTTAGATACACAGGTAGTTACAAAGATAGTCCAGAAGAATTCCTTATACCACTCACCAATGGTTACATGACATTATTATAGTATATAGAAATCATGAAATGGATATTGGTGCAGTGTGTGTATAATTCTAGGTGATTTCATCACAAGTGCTGATTTCTCCCCTTCTGTACCTGGTCTTTTCACCCTGTTAACAGGACTTTCCCAGAGCAAAAGCTTTAAATTTTGATGACACGCCCTGTATCACTGTTTTCTTTTATAGATGGTGCTTTTGAAATATATATATTTTTTATTGATTTCAGAGGGGAGAGATATAGAAATATTAATGATGAGAGAGAATCATCGATCAGCTGTCTCTTGTACGCCCCCCATTGGGGATCAAGCATGTGCCCCGCTGACCAGGAATCAAACCATGACCTTCTGGTTCAAAGGTCAACACTCAACCTCTGAGGCCAGGCATAGATTGTGATTTTGGTGCCACTTCTAACAACTTTTCATCAAGACCTAGGTCTCAAAGATTTTTTCCTGTGTCATCTTCTATAGATTTTATGCCTTAACATTTTACATTTGTATATGACATTTTAAAATTTCTTGTTAATCCTCATCCAAGGATATTTTTCCCATTGATTTTGAGAGTGAAAGGGAGGGGTAGAGACACAGAGAGAGAAACATCGATGAGAGAAACTCACCGATTGGTTGCCTCCCGCACACACCCAACTAGGGCAGGGATCAAGCCTGCAACAAAGGCATGTGTCCTTGACCAGAATCGAACCCAGACCCTTCAGTCCTTGGGCAGACGCTCTAACCACTGAGCGACCAGCCAGGGCACAGATGTGACAGTTTTTAAAGAAAAAGTGGATGTTCACGTTTTATGTGTACTCTCCTGATTTTCCTATCTTGGCAAATAAAATTCACAATTTTAACAAGGGGTGGTTCAAGAAACAAATGGACAAACAAAAGAATACATCTGCAAGCCATGATTGCCTCACAGACCATGAATCTACAATCTTTGGTATAGAGCGACCACAGGAATACTCCCCCTGAATGTTCCAAGGACAGACCACTGTGACCTCAGGGAAGAAAGAAAACATTTAACCTTTGAAAAAATTCCATTTTTAGTCCTTTCAGATTCTGCGCGACAAATGTAGATGACTGCTGACCAAGGAACGTGCTGGGCATCTCCCACGACAGCGAGGGCTGTTCCCAAGTGCATTAAGAAAGGTTGGTCACCAAAGCTACAACATAAGCTCTCCCAGTAAAGGACTCTAGAAGCCCTGGCAACGAGGCCGTTTGACACAGGGTTTTGGAGAGCCAAGCTGCAGAGATAAAATTCCATCATCAAAACTATTACAAGCCCCCAAGGCTAAAGAATCAGCTTGTATCACCAACAGGTTTAAACCCGGGGTGTTTTTATAAGGTGGGACTTTCAAAGAAATTCCTCTAACCGATTTCTTGAACCTCAGCCATGCGCTTTCCACCTGCAAGTGTCTTCTGTGAACAAATTCAGTTGGCACGGAGCTGCTCCAGAGAAAAGTAAAATCAACCAGAAAATGCTGCTTTCTCCTTGCCTATCACAAATAACCCAATAGCCAAGAAAACAGCATAATTTGAGCTTTTACTAAAGAACCGCCACAAACCACCACCTTCAGGGAACAGACGGTAGTCCAGGAGGTTCCCAACCATTCATAGAAGGAAGTCGGTCTAACGGAAGACAGAGCTTGAAGAAACTGGAACAGGATTTGCACCTGCCAAGGGAAGCTGGGGGGAGGTGGGAGAAGTGCAAGAGGACGCACTGTGTTAGCGAGACTTCCGGACATGAACCCTCAGGGGGTGCAAGGAAAACGTGCAGCTTGGGCAGCGTATGCTTCACTGAATGTACAGAGTTTCCCGTGTGAAGTTCGGGATGGGCCTTTCAAACTCTAAAACCAGAATCCAATTTTCCCACTGAAACACAGAGTATTCGCGGTACATGAGACTTAGGAGAACCACTCAAACTGGCTGCATATCCTCTGTCCTTTCCTAAGAGGCGGCCTCAGGTCTTCCTTTTCACCTTTTCTCGTTCGCGGATGAAGACGTACTTCTTGGAGGCCACCCTCCCAAGCAGAGGAACCACGACGGTCGGAGACGGATCAAAGGCGGGAAAAGCGGTGGTGCCGAGCCGACGACTGGCCGAGACCCTGCATTTCCCCACGTGGCCCCTTCCTGCAGGTCCATGCACAGGTCCCGCAGCGAAACCGCGCCTCCCTCCCCGGACGCGGAACGAACTCCAGGCCGCGGGAGGGACCGGAGACCAGGCAGGACCCGCCACCTCCACAGTCGCTCACACCGGGCCCGAGTGTGCCACAGCCCTTTGCGGCTCCGCCCGGCACCGACCCCGGACCCGAGAACACAGAACGCGGCCCCCCCGCCTCGGGCCTCCTCCCGCTTCGCCCTAACGCGCAGGTCCAGCCCCGGCGCGGTGCACGCTGGGACTTGAGGCCGGCCGGGCCCCGGATGCTCGGCTCCAACAGCGCCCCCTGCGGCCTTGAGGAGCGAACGCCGCCTGCAGGAGCCGCCAGAGCTGCACTTACCTGCGCTGGAGCCCAGCCTAGCTGCCCCAGGACGGGTCCTGGCACTTTGCTGGGGGCTCAAGGGCGACGGACAGAGACCGAGGCGAATTGAACGAGCTGGAGAGGGACGAAGACGGAGGTGGAAACGCACAGTCAGCTGGAAATGGATGGAAAGGGGACAGGGACGGGACACTTCACTGAGACAGAAACAGGGGCGGGGCGGGGCGGGGGGGGGGAGGGAGTCTGGTTCCTCCCCAAGTCGACCCCAGTCATCTGTGAGGTGACCCCGGGAATCAGATTGCTAGGGAGGTCAGACAATCAAGGGGCATTAACAAGCAGGCCCCCTGTAGTCAATTGGAGGCCACCTTGCTGGGGACTCGGAGTGTGCAGACCACCCTCAGAACTGTCCCTGAGCGGAGGTCGGGTGTTCCTCCAAGTCCTGCCCCGGGTAGGTGAGGGCACTCCTGGCCAATCGGGACACAGGCCACGCTGATTAGCTGTCCGCTTCGGTGGATACCTCTGATCAGGTTGAGGGAGTTCATTTCCTTTCCTAGTTTAGTGAGAGTTCTGTTGTGAGTGGATAGTTCGTTTTCTCATATTCTTTTTCTTTTTAAAAAATAATTTTTACTGATTCCAGAGAGGAAGCGGGAGAGAGAGAGAGACATCAATGATGAGAGAGAATCATTGATGGGCTGCCTCCTGCACAACCCACACTGGGGATTGAGACAGCAACCGGGCAGGTGCTCTGATGGGGAATCTAACAGTGACCTCCTGGTTCATAGGTCTATGCTCAACCACTGAGCCACGCCAGCTGGGCTCATAATGCCTTTTCTATATCAACATACTAGTATATTACAATGTGGTTTCAACAAATGAATTTTAAGGGACACAAACATTCAGTTTCATATGACCCAGGGAAGGATTTCTTAAACACAACCCCCAAATCAAAACCTATATAAGAGTCCGGTCACAGTGGCTCAGTGGCTGAGCACCAACCTATGAACTAGGAGGTTACCATTCAATTCCCAGTTGGGGGCCAGTCCTCAGTGGGGGGTGTGCAGGAGGCAGCCGATCAGCCGATCTATGATTCTCTCTCATCAGTGATGTTTCTATCTCTCTCTCCCTTCCTCTCTCAAATCAATAAAAATATATTTTTTAAAAACTTACAAGATAAATTTGATGATATCAACATTTAATTTTTCATCTGACAAAAACTTCCTTAAACAAGAGACTATGGGTTGTGAAAAACATAAGATGGAGAATGGATTTGTACCAGAATAGAAGAAAGATGAAAACATTATGGAGATGTGTTGCACAACAATTTGAATGTACTTAACTCTGCTGAACTATCCACCTAAAATGAATTTTATGTTGTGGGTTTTTTTTTTTTACCACAATTAAAATAACAGATTATTTTATAACCAATAAATATATGAAAAGATGCTCAACATTTCTAAAAATCAGAGGGATGAAAATTAATTAAAAAAATAGAGAGGCACCATTTTTACTCCCTTCACAAAACAGGATAAATTGAGACTCAACTGGATCAAGAGTGGGTGGGGGGAAATGATCTTTTCATTTGCTCAAAATGGGAGTATAATTGGTATACTCAGTGTAGAGAAAATGTTGGCAATAAGATATTGTAGGGGAAATTTAAAAATTACATAAAACCACCTGGGCCAATGTGGCTCAGTTGGTTGGGCATCATCCCATGCACCAAAAGGCTGTCGGTTTGATTCCTGGTCAGGGCACATGCCTGGGTTTCAGGTTGGATCCCAGATAGGGGGCATGCTGGAGGCAGCCAATCATTGTTTTGCTCTCACATGAATGTCTCTCTCTCTCTCTCTCTCTCTCTCTCTCTCTCTCTCTCTCTCCCCCTTTCCCTTCCTCGCTCTCTAAAAATCAATTTAAAAATATTTTTTAAAATTAAAAAAGATAGGAACCTAATAAAAACAGCACAGTTTTATTCATTTTAAATGATTAAAAATAATTACCTTTAAACTACCTGAAACTTTCTAGTGAAAGTGGGTATAAGAAGGGGTAAATTATGTTGAAGTAGTGGATGGAATATTATCTGAAATCAGATGGAAAATTGTAACACCAGATGTGGAAAGGTAGGGCTGCCCACAGATTCCTGAACCTCTGAAACTGTAAGATATAATACCGATTTCTCATTCAAAGCTGCTAGAATCGAGGTGTTTTGTTATATAGCAGTCTCTAATTAATGCAGAGTCCTTCTGCCGTTGAATCAAACAAGCCCCTGGGCCTCTTGGGAAAGCATAAGAAAGATAGCGATTTGGTAATGCAAGAGAAATTCAAGGAAACAAAAAGTTTTATGTTATCATGGATGGGAGGGAAAAGGAAAGACAGGAAGGAATAGTGAGCCGTGAGAGCAGGATACACAAGACAAAACACTGAAATAAAAACTGAAGTTCAGTGCCTTAAAGAGATGCAGAATTGGAGGAGAGGTGGGGGCGGTTGTCGTGGTCCCACACTATGGATAACTTTAAAGTAGTCTCAACTGAAAAACAGGTGAAGGACAATCTACTCCTTGCTCGTGAAGCGTCAGCTTGTCTCTGGGCTTCCTCTTCTGCCCAATACACCAAGCCAGGTACAGACTTCGTTGCCTCAAATGTAACCTTCATTGGTTGACCTTCCAAGCTGGTGCCAACCAGGAATGATGCCTTTTTGGGAAAAGAGAATGGTTATGGCGTAAGAATTGCCAGTACAGTTGAGCAGGGCTAGCAGCTCTCTGCTGAGTCAGAATCAACAGCCCATAGATGAGCGGAAGTGTAAAGAACTTATTAACTATATACCATTATTAACAAGAGGGGGTATAGCTCAGGGGTAGAGCATTTGACTGCAGATCAAGAGGTCCCTGGTTCAAATCCAGGTGCCCCCTTCAAGAATCTCTTTTCCTCCTTGAGCTAAATTGACAAATTAAATTCTATGCAGTGCATACTCTAGTCCCCTTACAGGAGGAGGCTAGCTAGAGCCTATGAAAGGACACCTTTATATGGCTGTCCCTTTGCAGGTAGGCACTGGGCAGGGCCTTCAAGGCCAAGGATAAGACCAAATCTATTGCCAATGCCCTCTTTGAGGGTATGTTTCCTGGGACCAATTTCAGTGTCATCCAGGGCTCAGTCAAGAGACAGAAACCAAGCCAGTTAATTTAACAGAATTTAATATAATTGTTAACCAGTATACCAATTTCCTGTAGCTTCTATAACAAAGTACCACAACATGGGAGACATAAAAAAACAAATTTATTGTCTCACAGTTCTGGACACCAGAGTCTGAAATCAAGGTGTCAGACAGGCCATGCTCTCTCCGAAGGCTCTGTAGGTCCTTCCTTGCCTCTTTCCAGCTCTGGTGTTTGTTGGCAATCCTCAGCCGTCCTAGGCTTGCAGAGGTGTCAATCCAGTCTCTGCCTCTGTGTTCACATGGCCATCTTCTTTCTGTGTATCTTTCCACTTCTTATGACACCAGTCACATTGGATTAAGGGCCCACCCTACTTCATGGTGATCCCATCTTAACGAATTCCATCTTTGAAGGCACTCTTCAAATAAGGACACATTCCTGCACCGTGGGAGAGGGATTGAAGGGGGCTATGAATTCAACATACCTTTTGGTGGCACAAAATTCAACCCACAGCAGCCAGAAATTAGAAGTGAAAGGATAGAAAGGGAAGACTAAGTATCATAGAGGTAGTTTCTATAGAAGCAGCCACCACTCGAGGGCTGCGGACAAACAGAAAGGAGGAACTTAAGTCTTACAAGCTTGGGGAGTATCTCTGGGATCAGGGACTCAGATCTCCAAGGTGATGCTCCTGTCCCTGAAGAGTCATGACGAAGCCAGGCCTGTGAGCACCACACTGCACGTGGCAGTCGCTGTTTCTCCTGGATGGACAGCGGCTGCCAGGTGACACTGACAGGAACCCAGCGCCGGAACCCAAAGCAAGTGCTTCTTCCTGCTCCAACCTTCCATCTCGTTTTGCAGCTCTACTGGCAGGACCAGCCAGGACGCCACCTGGCGAAGGGGAGCCTGGCTTACAGAGGCCCAAACCCAGCACCACAGAGCAGAGCACAGGAAGGTGGACTTGGAGCCTAGAGACTGTCATGTTCATCTCCCCCAGCAGTTAAAGGGTTGACTGTGGAGATTCGGGCACGGGGAGGGGTCAGCATTGTGCAGAGAGCTCTGATCTGTAGCCAGGTAAGTGTGTTCTCTCTTTGAGGTGCTCCGTGCCTGGTCAGGCCATGAGGCATTTTGAGTCTGTTTTCAGATGCTCAGCACAAAAACCACTATAGAGTTGTGTGGATCCTTCCAGCGGCCAGGGAGTGCTCCCCACATTACTGCCCTCCTCTAGGGACTGAAGGTGGGGAGGGTGTGGAGCTGTGGGAGGAGGGAACCTGCTGCTTCTTCTAATGTGGGGAGATGAGTTAGCATAAAGCAGGTCTGGCAACTCAGCCAAGCTATGTGGACAGGGTATCTAGGGCAGAAGCTCTGGGAGTGGCCACACAGGGAAAGGGTGTTCATTGGGCCTCACTGGTATGACAGGGGGTGTAGCTCAGGGGTAGAGCATTTGACTGCAGATCAAGAGGTCCCCAGTTCAAATCTGGGTGCCCCCTAGCATTTTAGTCTCAATGGTCATAAAGGTCATAAAGGAGTTCCAGTCTCCTCTCCTCTTTCTGAATCTGGTCTCTAATCTTCCTGCAAAAGGCCAAGAAGCTGAGGAGGCCCTTCCTGCCCAGAGCAGGGCAGCTCTGCTCAGATGATGTGTTTATCTCACCGCTCTGATCTTCCTACTCTCCCCTCACCTGGTCCCCTGCTCTCCAATGTGAACTTGATCTCCTGGTTGAAGTTGAGGACTCTGACCTTTGCAAGTAGCCAGAGAGAAGCCTGCGATCACTTACAAAAGAACAATAGCTGGACTGCTGGTCGACTTCTCAATAGTTGCAAAGGAAGCCAGAAGATAGTGCAATGACACATTCCATATGTTGGGAGGAAATTACAGTCAGCTCTGAATTCTATTCCCAGCTAAACTGTCCTTCAAGAACAGACCAAAGCTGAGAGTTTACCACCAACAGATTCTCACTAAAGAAATTTTTAAACATATACTTCAGAGAAAAGAAAAATGATCCCAGATGGGAGGTCTGAGACACAAGAAGGAAGCTCGACCAAGGAAAGTGTAAGTTATGTCAGTAAATCTAAAAATCATTGACCATAGCCTTGGCTAGTGTGACTCACTTGGAGTGTCATCCCGTGTACCAAAATGTGGGTGGGTTTGATTCATGGTCAGGTCACATACCAGGTTGTGGGTTTAATCCCTCGTATGGAAGGCAATACATCAATGTCTCTCTCTCTCTCTCCTCTCTCTCTCTCTCTCTCTTTCTCTTTCTCTCTCTCACAAATCAATTTAAAAATTATTGACTATATAACACAATATTAATGTCTAACTTATAGTTGTTTTAGAGATAGAACTAAAATACTGATTAATAATAACATATAAGGAATGGGGTCAT
Organism: Myotis daubentonii; assembly: GCF_963259705.1. NCBI lineage: Eukaryota > Metazoa > Chordata > Mammalia > Chiroptera > Vespertilionidae > Myotis > Myotis daubentonii. Next base: position 38,595,128 of record NC_081849.1, read on the forward strand.
AAGATTTAAAGTGTTTATGTAATTTGGGAGGAAGATATTGATTAGCTTAGATATTAAAATTTGCATGCAAAACTTTTTATGGTATCATTTTAAAGGTGGTGGTTTTGGCACTCTCCCTCTAGGTATGGATTTAATTTTGTTTACTATGTTTCAGATTGACTTGGGTCCTTGAATGTAAAGATTGATGTCTTTCATTAGTTGTAAAATAGCCTCAGCCATTTCTCCTCAGATTTTGCATTGACTTCATTCTCTCATTTCTTCTCCCTGGACTCCATTTAAATGTATGTTAGATCTTCTCACTGTATCCTGTATATTTATCACTCTCTATTCTGTTTGCCACAAATTATCTCTCCATGTTTTATAATGGAGAAATGGGCATTTATTTCCAGTGTTCTAGTTTAACAATTTTCTCTTTGGCTGAATCTATTAATTGAATAGAAACAGATATATTTATTAAGTTTTAATTTTTGTTGTTGACTTTTAGATAAAAATTTTCTTTGTTGCTCTACTTTCAAACCTTCCTAGTTACCTTTATTTTATTTTTTAAGAAACCATATATTTTTATTGATTTCAGAGAGAGGAAGGGGGGGAGAGAGATAGAGATAGAGAAACATCAGTGATGAGAGAGAATCATTGATTGACTGACTCCTGCACACTCCACAGTGGAAATCGAGCCCTCAACTCGAGCATATGCCCTGATGGGGAATCGAACTGAGACCTCCTGGTCATAGGTTGATGCTCAACCACTGAGCAACACCGGTGGCATTAGTTGCCTTTAACGCTTTCAAGTTTATGACTGAAATTTTCCAGCCTGGCTAGTAGCTCCTTAAATACAGCAAAATTGTTACTTTACAGGGTGTTTTCCGTAGTTCTAATATAAAAAGTTCAACCTGGCCAGCGTGGCTTGGTGGTTGAGCATTGACCTATAGTGCTTCTCTCTCATCATGGATGTTCCTATCTCTTTTTCCTTCTCCCTTCCTCTCTGAAATCAATAGAAATATAATAAAAATAAAAAGTTTCTGTGTTTAGATCTGTGGTCTATTGTTTCCATTGATTCTCATGGATGGTTTTTTCTTCCCTGTGTACATAGTGATCTTTGGCTATGCGTTGAACATTTGATTCCAAACTTGATTTGTAGAATTTTAGGCTGGGTGAAGATAATGTCATCCCTTATTTGTTCTTGTTGTTGTTTTTTCAATTATCTGTGGACGCTAGCAGTCAAGATACTTCAATATAACTTCAATTGAGTTTTTTGGGCCATTCAGACGACACAAAGACAAGCTACAAATTCTTGTAAAGGCCTATTTCTCTCAGTTCACCCTTACTCCACAGGGTACTAGCCCAAAGCCAGAGGTAGTTTTACCAGTGTCCCTACTCGTGGTGACCCTGAATTCTGACTTCCATCGTCCAAATTCCTGACAGGCTTCCAAAAGGTCCACCGAGCCTCTCAGCTGCCTCTTCTGGACTGAACACCACATTCAGGGACAAAGCAGCCTCTGGCATGGAGCTTTAACTTTCTGTCTCCCATCCTCTCCATCTAGTATTTCCTGTCTAAATAGCCAGCTCTTTGATGCTTTTAACGAGATGTTTAAAGTATTTTCCCAGCTTTTGATTTGTCCTTGTAGTAAATATTGTTTCAAATTACTTTGTTCATTAAGGAACATGGAGACTCCTTTGCAGGATTCTTTATGACATTTATATGTCTTCAAAGCATATTTTTTAATTAAAAAAATCATCATATAAAAAGGGACTACGTCTAAACATTTTCATCAAAAAAATACTAACCTAGAGTAAAAAAGAAAAAGTGGTAGCAGAGAAAGGAAGGGGAAGAGAGAGTCAGGTGGTCAAGTCTGTGGTAGAGACAGCTCCCCTAAGAAATTTCCAGGAAGAGGACACAGCCTTTACTTTGAAAAAAAAAATTAATTATGTGTTACAGATTTCAGAGAGAGAGGGAAAGAGATAGAAACATCAATGATGAGCGAATCATTGATTGGCTACCTCCTGCATGCCCCATACTAGGGATAAAGCCACAGCTGGGCATATGCCCTGACCTGGAATCAAACTGTGACTTCCTGGTTCATGGGATGACACTCAGCCACTGAGCCACACTGGCTGGGCCACAGCCTTGACTATTGACATAGTTCTTAAATCATTACAGTCACCCCTGGGAAGTAGGAAGAGGTATTTCCATACTTCACAAGTGGTAGCAAAAAGAACTAGGGGTCAGCGTCTTCTGGAAATTACAGTGAGGTTGAGAAAATGAAGATGTTAAGAGAAAGAAAGGGAAGTCCCTTTACAACCCATGAAGGGCAAGAGTCCTGGTCTGGTGGTCTGGGCTCACTCCATCAGTCTCTTCAGTTTAATGTGACCACAGAAGGCACTGTCTGGAAGATGGTCAGAGGGGGATGCGTGGAGCTGGTGCCGATTCAAATCCTAAATTTTTTTTTTATCACATTTAACAGTTAAATGTAAAAGGAAGAGGCAGAAATTTCAGCACCAGCATCAGTAACTCAAGGGGTCAAAGAAGTAGGGGGCACCTGGATTTGAACCAGGGACCTCTTGACCTGCAGTCAAATGCTCTACCACTGAGCTATACCCCCACTTACATATAATGTTTCATTAGCACTCTTTCACCCATGGTGCTGCGTGTAGGATAGCTGCCTGTCTACATGTTGCTGTTTTTTCTGCATGTCCCAGAACATGGCAGCTCTTCTCACTGTAGTCCACTGCCTTGTCTTCATCCCTCCTCTTCCTCAGGTGATGATAACGGCACCAGCCTTTACACCTGGAAAGGCCATTTGAGTCTACACTAGTGTTTCTACCTAAACCAGCACATACTTTTCAGAACAATCATGGTCAGGTCCAGGTCCTCAATTAACCTCACACTCAGTGCCGGGAGAGCCTCGTCCCTATTGTAAGGTCTCAAGAGAGTGCTCATTGTTCCACTCATTCAGTCACTCAACAAACACAGAGCATGTGAGGTACCAGGTCCTGTCATCCATGCTGAGGACACAGAGACTTAAAACATTGTCCTTGTTCCAATAGGAGACAAAATCATGAAACAAAGACTTTGCACAAGAGTGGCAAAGCCCAAGAAGAGAGCAGTGGGAGCAGGGAGTGAGGAGCTGGCCTGCCTGGAGAGTCAGAAAGGGCTTCCTGGGGGAGAAGAACAAGGGGGAGTTTGCCCGAAGAAGCTGGAGAGGATTTCTGGCCAAGGCAGGAGTGGGACTCGGCCATTGTCACTGGAAGCAGGCCTATGACACACAGCATGACAAGCCATGACCTCATTGAATCCTCACAACCCCCCTTGTGTTGTCTAATTGTAGCACAGTTTGGCCAGAACAGAACCCAGGCACAGGGAGCACCAGAGCACACTATGGGCCCTAGCACACAGCACAGTCAACATGGGAGTGAGGAGCCATCGGGGGCCAGGGGCCACTATGGGTGACAAGAGCAAACATTTGGCTCTTTATTTAGTGCTTCACACTAAAAGTGAGTTGAGGAAGGGGGCACCCGGATTTGAACCGGGGACCTCTTGATCTGCAGTCAAATGCTCTACCCCTGAGCTATACCCCCAAGCCTGCTTATGAACCTTAATTACACCTCTTCAACTGTGCATCTGACTCCTATTCTAGGACTCCAACAGCCCCGCCTCTGGGAGCAGGCAGCCTGCCCTATGACATCCTGGCTCTCACTGTCATCACTTGCTCACTCGTCCGTCTGTAAACACCTGGTGACCACCTTCTATGTGCAAGACTCATCCTTCTTGCTTCCATTTTCTGCCTTTCTGGCCCCACTTTCCTCTGCCACCCGGTTCTGTCTGCCCTACAGTGGGCAGTCATTGCTTTCCCAGCCTAAGAGAGCCCTGGTCCCCTCTGCCCTCTCCTACTAGGGCACTGGGGGGGCAGTAAAGTCTACATGGGTAGAGGAGAAGATCTGGCCAGGACACCACACCATGAGACAGAAGGCCCCTTTCTCCCTTTCCACCATCTGCTTCACCCACTCAACCTCTGTCATCCACTCAAGATGATCAATGTGGTGGAGGAAAAGGTGAACCAGCCCAACTCCCTCTCAAGGAGAAAACTGATTTGAGGAGGGGGTGGAACCCTGGTAACTTGCTTGTGAGCCCCCAGGGCCTGGAGGAGACTGCATAGCAGAGGCAGGCAGCTGTGTGAGAGCAGGGAGAATGGGGAGGCAGCCAGCAAGGAGGCTGTCCTCTCATTTGAAAGGCTTATAAGAGTGTGAGACACGGCCAGAGAGAGCGTGACCCTCTCACCCTCCTCATGGATGGAAAAGCCAAGAAAGGTACTGAGAACTCTTACGCCTTCCCAGTGCCACACACTCCATCACCCCACCACAAGGAAACAGTCCCCTGGGTGTCTCTGTTGCTCACAGGGCGTTGGGGAAGTAGGTCTTTTGTCCAGAAATACTGAGGAGAGTCCATGACCCTATGGGCTGGTTTACTCAGCCTGGAGATGATTTCAAACTTCCTGTGCTCCCCTAAGCCTTGGTTCTCCCACATGAACTGGCATCAGAAACCCCAGAGAAACGTGTTAAAACTTCAAGCCCAGTCCTAGTGAAGGAGACCCATCTACACCTTTCCTAGATTTCCTGCATGAGGAGCCCCTGGGAAGCATCCAGTAAATGAAGCAGCCTTACCCCAAACTGTCTGGTCCACTGTTTGCAGCAGAGGGAGCATAAGCAGCCCCCAGAACAAGGCCTGACCTGGCTGAGGGAGGAGCAGAGCTCTACCCTGATGCGTCTGGAAAGCTTACAGAGAGGGTGGGATGCAAGAAAGTGACTGCTCGGTTCTTCTTTGAAAGCTGCTAAGACCACAGGTCCCACCCAAGGCCCATGAGGATCTCATGCCCCAAACCCCTGGTGCTCATTTGAACCCCACACAGGAGCAAACCCCGGCTCCATGGCCCGGCTGAAATGGGCTTAGAGGGACCTCTGACGTAGGGTACTTCGGCCAGGCCCTGCCTGCTAAACATCCCCCTCTTCTTCACCCCTGCTTAGAGGCCCAGCCTAGTGGCCAAAGGCTCCTTAACCCCAGGGAAGCAGTAACAGCACTCACAGAGACAGAACTTCCTGCAGGCTCTGGTGCCCCGTGAAGGGCAAGACAGCGAGATGTTGAATCCAATTCATAGTTCATCTCCATGAGACGTTGGACCTGTCATTTAAACCCCCTGCCTTTCATTCCATAACATCTGAAAATGGCCATTAAGGGCACTTCTACCTTCCTGAAAACAGAGGGCTGATAAATGATCTCAAAGTGCTGCCAGCACTCAGATCCACAAGGCTCATTGGATTCAAGGAAGAAAGAAAACCAAGGATTTAGGGCCAGCCTCTTACCCAGGGACACGGATGTAAAATACTTCAAATCAGCTCCAGTCGCTACTCCCCATGCCCGAATAAGAGGGCATTGCTGGTCAAATGCTGGTCAAGTGCTGGCCAAATGCAAAAGCATCTCCATTATGTTTGCTTCAGAGAAAACGCATGGACCATAGGCAAAAAGGATCCAAGGTCAGGGCCCCTGGGTTCTGGTCCCCTCTCCTGGTACAAACACATCTTCTGTGATTTTCCTTCCCTAAGCCAGTCCTCATCCTCAGAGGTCATTCTGGAGTAACTAACGGGTACACATACCCATACCAATCACCCCACTCGCCTGCCACAGAACACCTTTCTGCTGTGTCTCATGTTTCTTATGACATTTAAAAAATTTTTTATTGGTTTTACAGAGGAAGGAGAAGGAGAGTGAGACAGAAACATCAATGATGAGAGAATCATAGATTGGCTGCCTCTGCATACCCCACACTGGGGATTGAGCCTCTAACTCAGGAATATGCCCTGACAAGGAATCAAACTGTGACTTCCAGCCTTGAGCCACACTTGCTAGGCCAGAGCCATTACTTTTTTTATTTTTAAATACATATTTCATTAATTTTTTTACAGAGAGGAAGGGAGTGGGATAGAGAGTTAGAAACATCGATGAGAGAGAAAAATCAATCAGCTGCCTCCTGCAAACCCCCTACTAGGGATGTGCCCGCAACCAAAGTACATGACCTTGACCGGAATTGAACCTGGGACCCTTCGTTCTGCAGGCTGAAACTCTATCCAATGAGCCAAACCGGTTAGGGCTAGAGCCTTTACTTTTGACATGGTTCTCAAATCCTTACAGTCACCCCTGGGAAGTAGGAAGCTGTATTTCCATACTTCACAAGTGGTAGCAAAAAGAACACGGGGTCAGCCGTCTTCTGGAAATTACAGTGAGGTTGAGAAAATGAATGTGTAAAGAGAAAGAAAGGGAAGTCTCCACACAAGCCATGAAGGGCAAGAGTCCCGGTCCTGGTGGTCTGGGCTCACTTCATCAGTCTGTTCAGTTTAATGTGTCCACAGGGGCGCTGTCTGGAAGATGGTGAGGGGGGGTGGGGTGGGCGGGGGGATGCGTGGAGCTGGTGCTGATCCAAATCCAAGTCAAAGATTTGAAATACGAAGAAGCAAAATACACCCAACCAGAAAAGCAAAATGAAAAAAGAATCCGAAAATATGAAGATAGTGTAAGGAGCCTCTGGGACAACTTCAAGCGTACCAACATCAGAATTATAGGGGTGCCAGAAGAAGAGAGAGAGCAAGATATTGAAAACCTATTTGAAGTAATGATGACAGAAAACTTCCCCCACCTGGTGAAAGAAATAGACTTACAAGTCCAGGAAGCAAAGAGAACCCCAAACAAAAAGAATCAAAGAGGACCACACCAAGACACATCATAATTAAAATGCCAAGAGCAAAAGACAAAGAGAGAATCTTACAAGCAGCAAGAGAAAAACAGTCAGTTACCTACAAGGGAATACCATATGACTGTCAGCTGATTTCTCAACAGAAACTTTACAGGCCAGAAGGGAGTGACAAGAAATATTCAAAGTGATGAATGCCAAGAACCTACAACCAAAATTACTTTATCCAGCAAAGCTATCATTCACAGATAACGAAAAGCTAAAGGAGTTCATCACCACCAAACCAGTATTATATGAAATGCTGAAAGGTATCCTTTAAGAAGAGGAAGAGGAAGAAAAAGGTAAAGATACAAATTATGAACAACAAATACACATCTATCAACAAATGACTCTAAAAATCAAGTGAATAAATAATCTGATGAACAGAATAAACTGGTGATTATAATAGAATCAGGGGCATAAAAAGGGAGTGGACTGACTATTCTAGTGGGGGAAAGGGGTGTGGGGAATGCGGGAAGAGACTGGACAAAAATCGTGCACCTATGGATGAGGACAGTGGGCGGGGGGGTCAGGGTGTAAGGGGGGGGGGGCCGGGTGGAGGGGAGCTATGGGGGGGAAAAAGAGGAACAACTGTAATCATCTGAACAATAAAGATTTAATTAAAAAAAAAAAGGAAAAAAGGGAAAACTGGGTCATGCATGTCCGGAGCTCAGGGAGGCTTCAGGTGATGTCACACATGTGGGCTCATTGACCCGGCAACCATTTTGGCTTCCTACTAAGGCAGGAGTGGGACTCAGCCATTCTCACTGGAAGCAGGCCTATGACACACAGCATGACAAGCCATGACCTCATAGAATACTCACAAGCAACCTTGTGTTGTCTAATTGCAGCACAGTTTGGCCAGAACAGAACCCAGGCCCAGGGAGCACCAGAGCACACTATGGGCCCTAGAACACAGCACAGTCAACATGGGAGTGAGAGGCAATCAGGGACCAGGGGCCACTATGGGGACAAGAGCTATCATTTGGCTCTTTATTTAGAGCTTCACACTAAAAGTGAGTTGAGGAAGGGGGCACCGGATTTGAACCGGGGACCTCTTGATCTGCAGTCAAATGCTCTACCCCTGAGCTATACCCCCAAGCCTGCTTATGAACCTTAATTATACCTCTTCAACTGTGCACCTGACTCCTATTTCTGGACTCCTACAGCCCCGCCTCTGGGAGCAGGCAGCCTGCCCTATGACATCCTGGCTCTCACTGTCATCACTTGCTCACTCGTCCACCCGTAAACACCTGCTGACCACCTTCTATGTGCCAGGCTCATCCTTCCTGCTTACATTTTCTTCCTTTCTGGCCCCACTTCCCTCTTCCATCCAGTTCTGTAGGCCCTGCAGTGGGCAGTCATTGCTTTCCCAGCCTAAGAGAGACCTGGTCCCCTCTGCCCTTTCTGACTAGGGCACTGGAGGCAGTAAAATCTACATGGATAGAGCAGCAGGTCTGGCCAGTACACCACACCTTGAGACAGAAGGCCCCTTTCTCCCTTTCCATCATGTGCTTCACCCACTCAACCCCTTCATCCACTCAAGTTGATCAACGTGGTGGAGGAAAACGGTGAATCAGCTCAAGGAGAAAACTGATTTGAGGAGGGGGTGGAACCCTGGTAACTTGCTTGTGAGCCCCTAGGGCCTGGAGGAGACTGCACAGCAGAGGCAGGCAGCTGTGTGAGAGCAGGGAGAATGGGGAGGCAGCCAGCAAGGAGGCTGTCCTCTCATCTGAAAGGCTCATAGGCATGTGGGACACAGCCACAGAGAGAGCGACCCCCACACCCTCCACATGGATGGAAAAGCCAAGAAAGCTACTGAGTGCTCTCAAACCTACCCAGTGCCTCCCACTCTATCTTTCCGCAACACAGAAGCAGTCCCCCGGGATGTCTATGCTGCTAATGTGGCTTTGGGGACGTAGTTTTTTGTCCAGAAACACTGAGGAGGGTCCAGGACCCCATGGGATGGTTTACTCAGCCTGGAGATGATTTCAAACTTCCTGTGCTCCCCTAAGCCTTGGCTCTCCAACATGAACTGGCATCAGAATCCTCGGAGGAACGTGTAAAAACTGCAAGCCCAGTCCTGGTGGAGGAGACCCAACTACACCTTTCCTAGAATTCCTGCAGGAGGAGCCACCAGGAAGCATCCAGTAGATGAAGCAGCCTTACCCCAAACTGTCTGATCCACTGTTTGCAGCAGAGGGAGCATAAGTAGCCCCCAGAGCAAGGCCTGACCTGGCTGAGGGAGGAACAGAGCTCTCTCCTGATGTGACTGGAAAGCTTACAGAGAGGGTGGGATGCAAGAAAGTCACTGCTGAGTTATTCTTTCAAAACTGCTAAGACCACAGGTCCGACTCAAGTCCCATGAGGACCTCATGCCCCAAAACCCCAGAACTCATTTCAACCCCACACAGGAGCAAACCCCGACTCCATGGCCAAGATGAACTGGGGTTGGAGGGACCTCTGACGTAGGGTACTTAGGCCAGGCCCTGCCTGCTACACACCTCCCTGTCTGCCACCCCTGCTTAGAGGCCAGGCCTAGTGGCCAAAGGCTCCTTAACCCCAGGGAGGCTGTAACAGCACTCACAGAGACAGAACTTCCTGCAGGCTCTGGTGCCATGTGAAGGGCAGGACAGCGAGAGTCAGAGGCCAATTCATAGTTCGTCTCCATGAGACCATGGGCAGGTCATTTAACCCCCCTGCCTTTCATTCCATAACATCTGAAAATGGGCATTAAGGGTACTTCTACCTTCCTGAAGACAGAGGGCTGATAAATGATCTCAAAGTGCTGCCAGCACTCAGACCCACAAGGCTCATTGGATTCAAGGAAGAAAGAAAACCAAGGATTTAGGGCCAGCCTCTTACCCAGAGACAGGGATGTAAAATACTTCAAATCAGCTCCAGTCGCTACTCCCCATGCCTGAATAAGGGCATTGCTGGGCAAAGGCAAAAGCATCTCCATTATGTTTGCTTCAGAGAAAAGGCAGGGACCAGAGGCAAAAAGGATCCAAGGGCAGGGCCCCTGGGTTCTGGTCCCCTCTCCTGGTACAGACACATCTTCTGTGATTTTCCTTCCCTAAGCCAGTCCTCATCCTCAGAGGTCGTTCTGAGTAACTAATGGGTACAACATACCCATACCAATCACCCCACTCCGCCTGCCATAGAACACCTTTCTGCTGTGTCTCACATTTCTCCTGACATTTCAAATATATTTTATTGATTTCACAGAGGAAGGAGATGGAGAGAGAGATAGAAACATCAATCATGAGAGAATCATGGATTGGCTGCCTCTGCACACCCCACACTGGGGATTGACCCTGTAACTCAGGCATATGCCCTGATGAGGAATCAAACTGTGACTTCCAGCCACTGAGACACACGGGCTAGGCCACAGCCTTTACTTTTTTTTATTTTTAAATATAGATTTTACTAATTTTTTTACAGAGAGGAAGGGAGAGGGATAGAGAGTTAGAAACATCGATGAGAGGAGAAACCAAGATGGCGGCATAGGTAAACACCATAAATTGCTGCCTCGCACAACTACTTCAAAAATACAACTAAAAGACGAAACGGGCATTCATCCAGGACCACAGGAAGACTGGCTGAGCTGAAATTCTACAACTAGAAGGAAAGAGAAAAGCACACTGAGACTCAGAGGAGGTGGGGGAGTAAAGTGCAGAGGTACTGAGGCGCACATGGAAAGGGCTGGCAACTGAGGACACGATTGTCTATTTCAAAAAAAAAAAAAAGAAAGAAAGAAACATCGAAGAGAGAGAAACATCAATCAGCTGCCTCTTGCACACCCACTACTGGGGATGTGCCTGCAACCAAGGTACATACCCTTGACCGGAATTGAACCTGGGACGTTCAGTCCCTAGGCCGACGCTCTATCTACTGAGCCAAAACGGTTAGGGCTAGAGCCTTTAGTTTTGACATGGTTCTCAAATCCTTACAGTCACCCCTGGGAAGTAGGAAGATGTATTTCCATACTTCACAAGTGGTAGCAACAAGAACAAGGGGCCAGCCTTCATCTGGAAATTACAATGAGGTTGAGAAAATGAAGATGTTAAGAGAAAGAAAGGAGAGTCCCTACACAAGCCATGAAGGGCAAGAGTCCCACTCCTGGTGGTCTGGGCTCACTTCATCAGTCTCTTCAGTTTAATGTGCCCACAGTGGGCGCTGTCTGGATGATGGTCAGGGGAGGATGCGTGGAGCTGGTGCCAATCCAAATCCTAAATTTGTATAATATTTAATAGTCAAATGTGGAAGGAAGAGGCAGAAATTTCAGCACTAGCCTTAGTAACTAAAGGGGTCAAAGAAGTAGGGGGCACCTGGATTTGAACCAGGGACCTCTTGATCTGCATTCAAATGCTCTACCACTGAGCAATACCCTCTCTTACATATAATATTTCATTAGCACTGTTTCACCCATGGCACTGCATGTGGGATAGCGGCCTGTCTACATGTCAATGTTTTTTCTGCATGTCCCAGAACATGGCAACTCTTCTCACTGTAGTACACTGTCCTGTCTTCTGCCCTCCTCTTCCTCAGGTTGGATAACGGCACAAGCCTTTACACCGGTAAAGGCCATTTGAGTCTACACTAGTGTTTCTACCTAAACCAGCACATACTTATCAGAACAATCATGGTCAGGTCCAGGTCCTCAGTGACCTCAGTGAACCTCACACTCAGTGCCGGGGAGCCTCGTCCCTATTCTAAGGTCTCAAGAATGTGCTCCTTGTTCCACTCATTCAGTCAGTCAGTAACTCAACAAACACGGAGCATGTGAGATACCAGGTCCTGTCATCCATATTGAGGACACAGAGACTTAAAACATTGTCCTTGTTCCAATAGGAGACAAAATCATGAAGCAAAGACTTTGCACAAGAGTGGCAGAAGCCCAAGAAGAGAGGCGTGGGAGCAGGGAGAGAGGAGCTGGCCTGCCTGGAGAGTCAGAAAGGGCTTTCTGGGGGAGAAGGACAAGGGGGGGTTTGCCAGAAGAAGCTGGAGAGGATTTCAGGCCAAGGGAGGAGGAAGAACAAAGGGAAGAGTGGGTCAGTCATGTCCGGAGGTCAGGGAGGCTTGAGATGATGCCACAGATTTGGGCTCATTGACCTGGGAACCATTTTGGCTTCCTGCTAAGGCAGGAGTGGGACTCGGCCATTCTCACTGGAAGCAGGCCTATGACACACAGCATGACAAGCCATGACCTCATTGAATCCTCACAACCACCCTTGTGTTGTCTAATTGCAGCACAGTTTGGCCCGAACAGAACCCAGGCCCAGGGAGCACCAGAGCACACTACGGGCCCTAGAACACAGCACAGTCAACATGGGAGTGAGGAGACATCAGGGGCCAGGGGCCACTATGGGGACAAGAGCAGTCATTTGGCTCTTTATTTAGAGCTTCACACTAAAAGTGAGTTGAGGAAGGGGGCACCCGGATTTGAACCAGGGACCTCTTGATCTGCAGTCAAATGCTCTACCCCTGAGCTATACCCCCAAGCCTGCTTATGAACCTTAATTACACCTCTTCAACTGTGCACCTGACTCCTATTTCTGGACTCCTACAGCCCCGCCTCTGGGAGCAGGCAGCCTGCCCTATGACATCCTGGCTCTCACTGTCATCACTTGCTCACTCGTCCACCTGTAAACACCTGGTGACCACCTTCTATGTGCAAGACTCATCCTTCCTGCTTCCATTTTCTGCCTTTCTGGCCCCACTTCCCTCTGCCACCCAGTTCTGTCTGCCCTACAGTGGGCAGTCATTGCTTTCCCAGCCTAAGACAGCCCTGGTCCCCTCTGCCCTCTCCTACTAGGGCACTGGGGGGCAGTAAAGTCTACATGGGTAGAGGAGAAGATCTGGCCAGGAAACCACATCCTGAGACAGAAGGCCCCTTTCTCCCTTTCCACCATCTGCTTCACCCACTCAACCCCTGTCATCCACTCAAGATGATCAATGTGGTGGAGGAAAAGGTGAACCAGCCCAACTCCCTCTCAAGGAGAAAACTGATTTGAGGAGCGGTGGAACCCTGGTAACTTGCTAGTGAGCCTCTAGGGCAGTGATGGCGAAGCTATGACATGCATGTCAGAGGTGACATGCGAACTCATTTTTTGGTTGATTTTTCTTTGTTAAATGGCCTTCAAATATATAAAATAAATATCCAAAATATAAATCTTTGTTTTACTATGGTTGCAAATATCAAAAAATATCATTTTGTGACATGGCACAGAAGTTAAGTTAGGGTTTTTCAAAATGCTGACATGCTGGGCTCAGAAGGTTCGCCATCACTGCCCTAGGGCCTGGAGGAGACTGCACAGCAGAGGCAGGTAGCTGTGTGAGAGCAGGGAGAATGGGGAGGCAGCCAGCAAGGAGACTGTCCTCTCATCTAAAAGGCCCATAGGCGTGTGTGACACAGCCAGAGAGAGCGCGACCCCCTCACTCTCCTCATAGATGGAAAAGCCAAGAAAGGTACTGAGGGCTCTCAAGCGTTCCCAGTGCCACCCATTACATCTCCCCTGCACACGGAAGCAGTCCCCTGGGGTGTCTATGCTGCTCCCGGGACTTTGGGGACGTAGCTCTTTTGTCCAAAAATACAGAGGAGGGTCCAGGAACCCATGGGCTGGTTTACTCAGCCTGGAGATGTTCTCAAACTTCCTGTGCTCCCCTAAGTCTTGGTTCTCCAACATGGACTGGAAACAGAATCCCCAGAGGAACATGTTAAAACTCCAAGCCCAGTCCTAGTGAAGGAGACCCATCTACACCTTTCCTAGAATTCCTGCAGGAGGAGCCACCAGGAAGCATCCAGTAGATGAAGCAGCCTTGCCCCAAACTGTCTGGTCCACTGATTGCAGCAGAGGGAGCATAAGTAGCCCCCAGAGCAAGGCCTGACCTGGCTGAGGGAGGAACAGAGCTCTACCCTGATGCGTCTGGAAAGCTTACAGAGAGGGTGGGACGCAAGATAGTCACTGCTGGGTTATTCTTTCAAAGCTGCTAATACCACAGTTCCGACCCAAGTCCCATGAGGACCTCATGCCCCAAAACCCCGGAACTCATTTCAACCCCACGCAGGAGCAAACCCCGGCTCCATGGCTGAGCTGAACTGGGGTTGGAGGGACCTCTGACGTAGGGTACTTCGGCCAGGCCCTGCCTGTTACACACCTCCTGTCTGCCACCCCTGCTTAGAGGCCAGGCCTAGTGGCCAAAGGCTCCTTAACCCCAGGGAGGCTGTAACAGCACTCACAGAGACAGAACTTCCTGCAGGCTCTGGTGCCATGTGAAGGGCAGGACAGCGAGGAGCAGAGGCCAATTCATAGATCGTCTCCATGAGACGTTGGGCCTGTCATTTAACCCCCCTGCCTTTTATTCCATAACATCTGAAAATGGGAATTAAGGGCACTTCTACCTTCCTGAAGGCTGATAGATGATCTCAAAGCGCTGCCAGCACTCAGACCCACAAGGCTCATTGGATTCAAGGAAGAAAGAAAACCAAGGATTTAGGGCCAGCCTCTTACCCAGGGACAGGGATGTAAAATACTTCAAATCAGCTCCAGTAGCTATTCCCCATGCCTGAATAAGAGGGCGTGCTGGGCAAAGGCAAAAGCATCTCCATTATGTTTGCTTCAGAGAAAAGGCAGGGACCAGAGGCAAAAAGGATCCAAGGGCAGGGCCCCTGGGTTCTGGTCCCCTCTCCTGGTACAGACACATCTTCTGTGATTTTCCTTCCCTAAGCCAGTCCTCATCCTCAGAGGTCGTTCTGAGTAACTAATGGGTACAACATACCCATACCAATCACCCCACTCCGCCTGCCACAGAAGACCTTTCTGCTGTGTCTCACGTTTCTTCTGACATTTCAAATATATTTTATTGATTTCACAGAGGAAGGGAGAAGGAGAGAGAGATAGAAACATCAATGATGAGAGAATCATGGATTGTCTGCCTCTGCACACCCCACACTGGGGATTCTGCCTGCAACCCAGACATCTGCCCTGACCAGGAATCAAACTGTGACTTCCATCCACTGAGCCACATTGGCTAGGCCACAGCCTTTACTTTTTACTTGGTTCTCAAATCCTTACAGTCACCCCTGGGAAGTAGGAAGATGTATTTCCATACTTCACAAGTGGTAGCAAAAAGAACACGGGGTCAGTTTTCTTCTGGAAATTACCGTGAGGTTGAGTGTGGGAAACTGTTTATTGCCTTCACTATCTGATAAGCATAGACAGAGAAACCCCCGAAGGCTGGGTGCCTTTGAAGCCCTCCCAAAGGTCAGAGCTAGGCGCCACCTCTGTTTGTCCAGACAGTGGTAGCTGAAACTACTCCCCCATTTATTATTATGTAAATCCTTGCTGATGGGCTAGTCTGCCTGTTGCAGGGGGTCACCTGCCTAGGGCTATGCTATGGGTGCATCCCAGATCAATAAAAGCTTGGTGAGGCCTGAGCACGAAGAAGAAGTCCTTCGGGACTTGCCGCCTGGTCCCCCAATATTGCAAAATTATCTCGTGTCTTTTTCTCTCATTTGTTGTGCGGCTCCTCTTTCAGATACTGAACCCTACTCCACGCGAGTCGTGGAAGGAAACACTCAACATCTGGCGCCCAACGGGTAATCTGGAAGTGCAGGTCTCGCTGGAGCGAGAAAAGGAAGTTTTCACCGAAAAGGTGTGGAAAACTCACCGAAAAAAGGTGAGGGGAAGTCTACCGCACGCAATGCCCAGGATCAACTACAGAAGCCCGGGTCTGTAAGTAAACTGGGAACGTTTTCTTAACCAGGCTAACAAACGGGGAAGGATTTGGCTTTTAAAAAGTAGATTCGGCTTTAAAAAGGTATATTTGGCTTTTAAAAACTAAGAAACTTTATTATAGACTTTTGATTTGCATGTTTAAAGTGTTAAAATTTTAGAAGGTAATCTTTTACAGTTCTTTGTGTGTTATTATGGAACATAACCTTTGTTTTTCTTGAAAAAGATCAGGCTGAAAAAAGAAAAAAAAAATAGTGCCATGGTCATCTTAATGTGTTTTCTTATCTTAATTTGTGTTTGGAATCTATCTGTAATAAATGAAACCCCGCTGCCGAATCTCTCTCTGGTTCGGAGAGATTCAAAGGTAGCAGGAGAGCGCAGAGCAATAAGCTCTCCCACAATGAGATTACTCAATGTTTTATTTAAAAATTACCGGAGAACATCTTATGACGACCAAACTTTGGCTAAGATAACCTTGGGTGCTAGCCATTGCTTTAGAAAGCGAAATAGGAAAAAATTTAAAATGTCTTTTTCAATTAAGCATGACTTTGGGAAAAATACACCATCTGAGTCATTTGCTGAAACTTCCCCCAAAAGCAGGATGTGGGGAAAGGGAAGAAGGAGCATGTGGCGATCCAGTGTGGACGCCCCCTCCTCAAGTATTCTAAAATTAAAGTCCTTCTAGTAATTGAAAAGCTTTTACAAATTCATAAATGCATCCGGGATTTCTGTGCTCATGTAGAGGGAAAAGGCCAGCTTAAAAACGAGTGCGCATAGTTTTGAGCTGAACTTGACCTTTTGCTGTGTACAGAATAAAAACCCGAGACTGTTTTGGCCTTAAAAACAGTGGAGATGAACCTGACAAAGAAATACAGGCAGGTTTCCCAAGGCGATTTAAAGTAGCTCTTTTGAAATTTCCCGCCCTGAGGCAAGTACCACCAGGAAGTTGATAGTCAAAGTTTACATGTGAATAGCTATGGGTTTGCTTCTTGACTTCCCCAACAGGAAAATTGTGACCATTTTAGCAGCTATGCCAGGCTTATTGGCTGGAAACTTAAAGCTTTTAAGTTCAAATCATCTAAAAGTATTGAAATTTATAATACTGAAATGTTGATCTGAGTTTGCCTAGTATGAAGTCTAGATAATAGAAGTTAATCTATTAATTGAAAATGCCTTATATTTTATTTGAAATATATTCTTAAAAATATAAAAGTGTAGTTAATCAAAGAACTGCTAATATTTGACTTGTAAGACTTGTAAGCTCTGAAAGTTTAAAGTGCAAATTGAATCGGGAGAAATTAATTAAATATCTAATGTCTAACTTGTTTTTGAACAAAATAAAATGTGTTTTCTCTTACATGATTAGGAATTCAAAATATGTTACTCATTGATCTGATATAAAGAGGATTAATTTTGTAATCTCAACTGAAAATTTTTAATACAAAAACCAGTTTAAATTTGATTGATATTCTTTAAGACAATTATAAAAGGTATAAACAGCTAATGAGATTTCTGTTTGTCTACAATATAATGTTGGCCATCTATCTTTTAGGGATTTTGGTTTGCTCTTCCCTTGTTTATTGTGAGAATAAGGAAATCATGTTTTCTGTCAGAGAACAGTGTAGACAGCCGCCACTTTGAGCTGCCTGACTTGGCAGCCGCCATGTTGGCCGCATGGCCGGCCGCTCCCCTGGGGGCCGCCATCTTGCAACAGCCCCGCCCTCTGATTTAGCCAATCACAAAAGGAGTGTCTGCTCACTGAGGCAGGGTGGAATTTCAGGGGTGGAGTTTTAAGGCGGAGTTTTACTGCGGAAATGTGGATGGGGCAGAAAGTGTGCTTGCCTCGCGGATTTATTTAATACTATTTTTAAGAAGATATTTTTAATACTTAATAAATTAGCAATCACGGTCTTAATATAATTTCAGTGGCATGATAGACCAATGTTTTGAGCAGTTGGCTTTATAAGGGCCGACAAAAGAGCTCGTATTTCTTAAAAGGCTTGTAGATAGAGACATTTTTAAAAGATATCTAAAATTCTCAGTAGAACCACAGTTATACATATATCATACACAAATTAATAGTAATTGATTCCATGGTCAAGACTAGATCCTATTATGTTGGGAACTGTTGTTAAGTGTTAAAAATTTTTTAATTAGATATGTATTTGACAGTTTTTCCAGAGTACAATATTTCAAAATATAATATGATTGGTTGCATAAGGCATTTTTGCCAAATAAAAGAAAAAATTGATTTATTAGTAGCAATGTCTTTACTTAAACTAACAAAAGCTCCCCACTGCTGTATTTTAAATTAGGCTGGAGGTGGGGCAGCGTTTGCACCTCGTGTATCAGACATAAAACTTTACTGAATTTACTAATCCTTGTAAGCAATTGAATCCTAGTAAAGTAAAATTCTTCTAAAAAGGTTACTTAAGGCTTCCCATGATTCCTCTGTATATGCAAATAAGCCAAAGGGTATATTCTTTAAAAATATAATTGCTAACATTTACAGATTGTTGTTAAAATACTAAATCTGACAATAATTTAGTCACCATAAATGAAAAATCACTTGAAATATATAGCTTTGCAACAGCATTTGTTAAAATCTCAAAAGGCAACCATGTTCCTTACATTTGTTGCTTGTATGAGAAAGAAAGCTGTCTGGAAGGAAATGAAAAGAGGTTTCCTTTAGATGTCTAACTAAAATTAAAAATCAATATATTGGACCTCATAAGCTAAATTAAATAATTTGTGTTTTGCCTCCTTAAACAAAGTTTATGTAAATTTACTTAAAGACTAATACCAGAAATTTAATTAATGTCATTTACTGTCCATAACTTAGGGCAAGTAAAGTTAAAAGAAATGTTATTTCAAACTGACGTAAATTGGCAAATTGGGCTAAGTGGATATTCAGGGGAACTTAGCTGTCACCTATTAAAATATAAACTTTTACAATTTTTATATAAGACCTCCATCATTATACCAAAAAACACTAGGCAGGAACCAATTCCTGGAACTTTAACTGTTTTTATTGATGTGTCATCTAATGGGAAAGCTGCCTATCATACTATAAATTCTGACCGAGTCATACTGACCAGTCATACTTCTGTGCAAAGAATTGAATTAGAAGCTATTAAGGCTGCATTGCAAGATTTCCAACAGCCTGTTAACATAATTTCTGATTCCTCTTATGCTTCGGGCCTAGTAAGTAGAATTGAAACTGCCCAGTTGAAATGGTTTAGTGACCAGTTTATTCTTACTATTTAAGCAAGTTCAGCAGATTGTGCAGCAGAGAAAATACCCTTTTTATATCACTCACATCAGGGCTCACAGAATATTACCTAGTCCATTAACTAAAGGAAATGCACATGCTGATCAATTGGTTGCTTTATTAAAAGAGGCTTCAGAGTCTCATCAGCTTTTACATCAGCCTGCTAAAATGTTGTCCAAACAATTCTCAATCTCTCGACAGAAAGCAAAACAGATTATCAAGGAATGTCCCAGTTGCATGTTACATCTACCTCAAGGGCCTAACACAGGAGTCAACCCTAGAGGTTTGCTAAGGGACCATATCTGGCAAATGGATGTAACACATTATACTCCTTTTGGACGTCTTGGGGCGTTACATGTCTCTGTAGATACTTTTTCAAAGGTCCTATGGGCCACTGTATCTACAGGAGAGATGGCAAAACAGGTTATTAATCATTGCCTAGCTGCTTTTGCCGTCATGGGAATTCCAAAGATTATTAAAACTGATAATGGACCTGCTTATACAAGCTGTCAATTCCAGGAATTTTGTAAAAAGTGGAAAATTCAGCACATTACGGGAATACCATATAATTCCCAAGGAGAGGCCATTATTGAACGCCAACACCAAAGACTGAAATCTCAATTAGAAAAACAAAAAGGGGGGATGATGGAGAAATCACCTGTGGGTAGGCTGCATCAAGCCTTAATTACTCTAAATTTTTTCACTTGTGATGCTGATGGAAAGACACCTATGGAGCTACATTGGTGTCAGAATAAAACAAAAGAAAATGGTTTAGTTAAATGGAAGGATCCCGAATCTGGTTTATGGAAGGGACCTGACCCATTATTAACCTTTGGCAGAGGGTACACTTGTATATTGCCAGAGAATTTTTCCAAACCCGTATGGATTCCTGCTAGAAATATTAAACTGCATCAGGAATCTAGCCAGACTGAAGATCTTGCGCCTGGAGCCATAACATGTAGCTGTAAACAATCAACTACCACAGCCACAGAGAGCAGTGACTCCAAGCAGTCCACTGAAGATGAGGAACAGGAGGAAAACAAACCAGACAACCAACAGCCCAGAGACCACCTGGGGCATGGTAAAGTGAAGTATGGTAACAATTAATTCAGGTAAAAACTATAAGTTTCATATGTCTTAGAAGGCACATTTTTCCTTTACCTGGGAAGGACAGCATAGCTATTCCAAAGTCATAAGGATCCAGTTAGCATATCAACTCAGTGCTCTGGAGACCCAGAACTGTAATTTAGATAGCATACTGTCTCTGCTTCTGTAAATTTCTTCTTTTTTTGAAAACTAGGTTCCTCATTCCAAACCTTGAGTTTAAAATTAAGTTGTCATGACCTAGAGCAAAGAGTATTCTTACATGGTATTATTCTACAAAGTTTTATTAATAATTTTTGATGCTTTATAATAGTATAATTGTGCATTTATCCCAAACAAATTTACAAATGAATTTGAATGCTTTACATGAAGGGATTTATTCCTTTCCACTGTGTGGAGGGCCTCCTGGGGAAGGCACTTAAGCATTCTGTATTGACCTATCTTGACTTTTTTTGCCAAGAGGAATCCAATTGCCTACAGCTGTTATCTGAGCTCTCTGTTCAAGCTGGGATCATGAAAAGCTGGTACCATGGATTTGTCTCTTGCCCAATGGTGTAAGCTGGGCCCTCTCTGGAGAAGAAACCTGGGTTCCCTATGATCAATGCCGGAGCCCCGCCAGCAGGCGAGGGGATCCAAAGGCAGTTGCTGGGCATGGAGGCCAGAGGGACATAGGCTATCAAGGAGACAGAACTGAACCTCACATCACCCTACTTGGCCCAGAGATAGCTGGTAGTCAACGACGGGTAAGATCCCACAGGGTGGGACGACCTAAGACAGGCACAGCTGGGGGCCAGTAGGAGAAAACTTGGGGTGCAACAAAGGTGGGGCACAGATCCTCACCCCCCCCCCCCAATGGTGCACGGGCTTGAACGGTGCACGGGCTTGAACACTCGGCCCTTCTGAGGAAGGTCTCCTGTCCCCATGGCTGCTTCTTGCTTCCCATGCCCAGCCCAGACAAGGAACCAAATAGAAGAGATTTGGTCCAGCTGAAATCAGTACCCAGAAAAACGGAGGCTTGGCTAACAGACCCTATGTCTAAATCTAGCCTAACAACAGGAATGCTCAGAGCCTTCACAAGGATGTAAAGTGATCCTTTCAATTAATATTTACAGTGTAAATTAAGATTATTGTTAAAATATTAAATTTGACAGCAAAAATAGTTTTCAAATTAATTAAATTTGGCTAATTTGAAATAAGTAATTATTCAAAAAGTATTAACAAAAACTTTCATTTCATGGTAAACATACTATGAACCTGAAGCATGTTCAGGTTCAATTTTTTTGTGTGAAAAAATTAATATTTAAAGCTATCTAGACTGCATTATAAAGTTTCCAAGAAGCCTCCTAATTAAATAAAAAGAAAGGGGGGATAGTGGAATAATATAGTGGAAGAATACCATGTAAGGAAAAATATCCTGTAACTAAAATTGCATCTAGAAAATTTTCTTTTTCATTTTGTAATGCTAACAGCAAGACACCCATGAAAAACATATGTGGTGTCAAAATAAGCCAAAGGAAAATCATTTGGGCAAATATAAAAAGGATTCCCCAAGTAAAATTTCAATTATTAACCTTTGGTCCAGAATATGTTTGTATACTTTCAGAGAACAACTCCAAGACCATGTGGATTCCTGCAACAAGGGATCCAGGAGAGAAACTGAACAGATTGCTCCAGCTACAAAGACAGGAGAGACAGTTCAGAGATGGAGATGGTGAAGACGCCTTGCCAGGCTAGCAGTCAGCAGCTGTGCGTCGCTGCAGGTTGCCCAGGACCAGACCAGAAAGGACCTGACCTGCATTTTCCACCATCCAGAACCAACATTTCATTGCTGGCATATACACATGAACTTTTGGACATTGAAACATGGACTCAGAACTTTTGGACATTGAAATTGGGACTTGATTATTTTTTAAAGAAAAAATAAGGGGGAGATGTGGGAAACTGTTTATTGCCTTCACTATCTGATAAGCATAGACAGAGAAACCCCCGAAGGCTGGGTGCCTTTGAAGCCCTCCCAAAGGTCAGAGCTAGGCGCCACCTCTGTTTGTCCAGACAGTGGTAGCTGAAACTACTCCCCCATTTATTATTATGTAAATCCTTGCTGATGGGCTAGTCTGCCTGTTGCAGGGGGTCACCTGCCTAGGGCTATGCTATGGGTGCATCCCAGATCAATAAAAGCTTGGTGAGGCCTGAGCACGAAGAAGAAGTCCTTCGGGACTTGCCGCCTGGTCCCCCAATATTGCAAAATTATCTCGTGTCTTTTTCTCTCATTTGTTGTGCGGCTCCTCTTTCAGATACTGAACCCTACTCCACGCGAGTCGTGGAAGGAAACACTCAACAGTTGAGAAAATGAAGATATTAAGCGAAAGAAAGGGAAGTCTCCACACAAGCCATGAAGGGCAAGAGTCCCGGTCCTGGTGGTCTGGGTTCACTTCATCAGTCTCTTCATTTTAATGTGCCCACAGTGGGCGCTGTCTGGATGATGGTCAGGGGAGGATGCGTGGAGCTGGTGCTGATCCAAATCCAAAATTTTTATAACATTTAATAGTCAAATGGGCCAAAGCTGGTTTGGCTCAGTGGATAGAGCGTCGGCCTGTGGACTGAAAGGTCCCAGGTTCGATTCCGGTCAAGGGCATGTACCTGGGTTGCGGGCACATCCCCAGTGGGGGATGTGCAGGAGGCAGCTGATCGATGTTTCTCTCTCATCGATGTTTCTAACTCTCTATCTCTCTCCCTTCCTCTCTGTAAAAAATCAATAAAATATATTTTTTTAAAAAAATAGTCAAATGGGAAGAAAGAGGCAGAAATTTCAGCACCAGCCTCAGTAACTAAAGGGGTCAAAGAAGGTGGGGGCACCTGGATTTGAACCAGGGACCTCTTGATCTGCATTCAAATGCTCTACCACTGAGCAATACCCTCTCTTACATATAATCTTTCATTAGCAATTTTTCACACACAGCACTGCATGTAGGATATCTGCATGTCTACATGTCACTGTTTTTTCTTCATGTCCCAGAACATGGCAACTCTTCTCACTGTAGTCCATTGTCCTGTCTTCTGCCCTCCTCTTCCTCAGGTCATGATAACAGCACCAGCCTTTACACCTGGGAAGGCCATTTGAATCTGCACTAGTGTTTCTACCTAAATCAGCACACACTTATCAGAACAATCATGGTCAGGTCCAGGTCCTCAGTGACCTCAGTGAACCTCACACTCAGTGCCGGGAGAGCCTCGTCCCTATTCTAAGGTCTCAAGAATGTGCTCCTTGTTCCACTCATTCAGCCAGTCAGTAACTCAACAAACGGAGAGCATGTGAGGTACCAGGTCCTGTCATCCACGTTGATGACACAGAGACTTAAACATTGTCCTTGTTCCAATAGGAGACAAAATCATGGAGCAAAGACTTTGAACAAGAGTGGCAGAAGCCCAAGAAGAGAGGCGTGGGAGCAGGGAGTGAGGAGCTGGCCTGCCTGGAGAGTCAGAAAGGGCTTCCTGGGGGAGAAGGACAAGGGGGGGTTTGCCAGAAGAAGCTGGAGAGGATTTCTGGCCAAGGGAGGAGGAAGAACAAAGGGAAAAGTGGGTGAGGCATGTCCGGAGCTCAGGGAGGCTTGAGATGATGTCACACATGTGTGGTCATTGACCTGAGAACCATTTTGGCTTCCTGCTAAGGCAGGAGTGGGACTCAGCCATTCTCACTGGAAGCAGGCCTATGACACACAGCATGACAAGCCATGAACTCATTGAATCCTCACAACCACCCTTGTGTTGTCTAATTGTAGCACAGGTTTGGCCAGAACAGAACCCAGGCCCAGGGAGCACCAGAGCACACTACGGGCCCTAGAACACAGCACAGTCAACATGGGAGTGAGGAGCCATCGGGGGGCAGGGGCCACTATGGGGACAAGAGCAGTCATTTGGCTCTTTATTTAGCACTTCACACTAAAAGTGAGTTGAGGAAGGGGGCACCCGGATTTGAACCGGGGACCTCTTGATCTGCAGTCAAATGCTCTACCCCTGAGCTATACCCCCAAGCCTGCTCATGAACCTTAATTACACCTCTTCAACTGTGCATCTGACTCCTATTTCTAGACTCCTACAGCCCCGCCTCTGGGAGCAGGCAGCCTGCCCTATGACATCCTGGCTCCCACTGTCATCACTTGCTCACTCGTCCACCTATAAACATGTGCTGACCACCTTCTATGAGGCAGACTCATCTTGCCGGCTTCCATTTCTCCCTTTCTGGCCCCACTTTTCTCTGCCACCCGGTTCTGTAGGCACTACAGTGGGCAGTCATTGCTTTCCCAGCTTAAGAGAGCTCTGGTCCCCTCTGCCCTCTCCTAATAGGGCACTGGGGGGGCAGTAAAGTCCACATGGGTAGAGGAGCAGGTCTGGCCAGGAAACCACACCCTGAGACAGAAGGCCCCTTTCTCCCTTTCCACCATCTGCTTCACCCACTCAACCCCTGTCATCCACTCAAGATTATCAACGTGGTGGGGGAAAAGGTGAACCAGCCTAACTCCCTCTCAAAGGAAAAACTGATTTGAGGAGGGGGTGGAACCCTGTTTACTTGCTTGTGATCCCCTAGAGCAGTGATGACGAACCTTTTGATCTCAGCGTATCAGCATTTTGAAAAACCCTAACTTAACTCTGGTGCCGTGTCACATATAGAAATTGTTTGATATTTGCAATCATAGTAAAACAAAGATTTATATTTTTTATATTTATTTTATATATTTAAATGCCATTTAACATAGAAAAATCAACCAAAAAAATGAATTTGCCATTGTGTCATAGGTTGGCCAACACTGCCCTAGGGCCTGGAGGAGACTGCACAGTAGAGAGAGGCAGCTGTGTGAGAGCAGGAAGAATGGGGAGGCAGCCAGCAAGGAGGCTGTTCCCTCATCTGAAAGGATCATAGGCCTGTGGGTCACAGCGAGAGAGAGAGTGACCCCCTCACCCTCCGAATGGATGGAAAAGCCAAGAAAGGTACTGAGGGCTCTCAAGCCTCAGAATCCCCAGGGGAATGTGTTAAAACAGCAAGCCCAGTCCTAGTGAAGGAGACCCATCTACACCTTTCCTAGAATTCCGGCAGGAGGAGCCACTGGGAAGCATCCAGTTAATGAAGCAGCCTTGCCCCAAACTGTCTGGTCCACTGTTTGCAGCAGAGGGAGCATAAGCAGCCCCCAGAGCAAGGCCTGACCTGGCTGAGGGAGGAGCAGAGCTCTCCCCTGATGTGTCTGGAAAGCTTACAGAGAGGGTGGGACGCAATAAAGTCACTGCTCGGTTATTCTTTATTTAAAGAATTAAATCTTTATTGTTCAGATTATTACAGTTGTTCCTCTTTTTTCCCCCATAGCTCCCTTCCACCTGGTTCCCACCCCACCCTCTGCCCTTTCCCGGCCACCCTCTGTTCTCATCCATAGGTGTACAATTTTTGTCCAGTCTCTTCTCACACCCCCACACCCCTTTCCCCCCTGAGAATAATCAGTCCACTCCCTTTTTATGCCCCTGATTCTATTATATTCACCGGTTTATTCTGTTCATCAGATTATTTATTCACTTGATTTTTAGATTCACTTGTTGATAGATGTGTATTTGTTGTTCATAATTTGTATCTTTACCTTTTTCTTCTTCTTCCTCTTCTTAAAGGATACCTTTCAGCATTTCATATAATACTGGTTTGGTGTTGATGAACTCCTTTAGCTTTTTCTTGTCTGTGAAGTTCTTTATCTGACCTTCAGTTCTGAATGATAGCTTTGCTGGGTAAAGTAATCTTGGTTGTAGGTTCTTGCTATTCATCATTTGAATATTTCTTGCCACTCCCCTCTGGCATGCATGGTTTCTGTTGAGAAATCAGCTGACAGTCATATGGGTACTCCCTTGTAGGTAACTGACTTTTTTTCTCTTGCTGCTTTTAAGATTCTCTCTTTGTCTTTTGCTCTTGGCATTTTAATTATGATGTGTCTTGGTGTGGTCCTCTTTGGATTCCTTTTGTTTGGGGATCTCTTTGCTTCCTGGACTCGTAAGTCTATTTCTTTCACCAGGTAGAAGTTTTCTGTCATTATTTCTTTAAATAGGTTTTCAATATCTTACTCTCTCTCTTCTTCTGGCACCCCTATAATTCGGATGTTGGTACGCTTGAAGTTGTCCCAGAGGCTCCTTACACTATCTTCGTATTTTCGGATTCTTTTTTCATTTTGCTTTTCTGGTTGGGTGTTTTTTGCTTCTTCGCATTTCAAATCTTTGCCTTGATTCTTGCGCTCCTCTAGTCTGCTGTTGGGAGTCTGTATAATATACGTTATTTCAGTCCGTGTATGCTTAATTTCTAGTTGGTCCTTTTTCATAACCTCGAGGGTCTCACTAGATTTCTTGAGGACCTCACTACATTTATCGGTGGTTTCTAGAAAATTCTTGAAAAACCTTAAAAGTGTGGTTTTGAACTCTATATCCAGTAGTTTGCTTTCCTCCATTTCTGTCATTTGTGACTTGTTTCTTTGTCTCCGCATTTTTTATGCTTCCATGTGTTGATAGAGTGGCTTTGTGTGCTAGGTGTCCTATAGGGCCCAGTGGCTCAGCCTCCCCAATTACCTGAGGTGGACACTCTTGGTGCACCCCTTTGTGGGCTTTGTGCACAGTCTTGTTGTAGTTAAGTCTTGATTGTTGTAGGTATCACTTGGAGGAATTGACCTCCAGGCCAATTGGCTGTGAGAATCAGCTATGTCTGCAGTGGGAGAACTTCTGAGCTGGAGACACTCTTCCAGGGCAAGACTTGCTTCAGTGGGGCTTTGGTGCTCACTGAGTCTGCCCCCTGAGTGTGTCCCTTATGGATGTGAGGAGTTGTAATCTGGATGGTCCCACTCTGACCACTGGGTACCCTGGCTCTTGGGTCTCTAAGGAGGTGCTAATTTAGCCTCTGCCTGAGGCTACCCAGCAGGAGCTATGGAGAAATTCCTCTTCCTTGTTTTGGGTTTGGACTTGCCCAGATGAGGCCCAGCTGTGAAGCAATGCAAGCTGCTGTGGGGCCTTGGACCTTCTTTTGGAAGTTCTGGGTCTCTCTGACCCAGCTGCAGTTTGTAAGGTAATTTTCAGGTTGCAAAGGGCCAGGCCTTTCATATGCAAAAGCCTCTGTGCACAGCTTGGGTGGGGCAGGGTCTCAGGGGATCAACAGGGCAGAGCAAGCAGCTATGGCTGCTCCCCAGTCCAACCCTAAGAGGCCCTGCGTCTCAGTGTCCCGGTAATAGCTGCAAGCACCTCTGAGAGAAAGCCGCCCTCCAGTTCTACCCGCTGCGAGACAGTCCAGTTTCTCCCCGTATGAGTCTGGGTTCCCAGAGACTCACCTGAACTGGAGTTCAGAGTAGTCGGGAACTTGAGACTGCCTCCCAACTGAAAAAGACAACCTCATCCTCAGCCACCAGCCCTCTCCACATGCACAGTCCTCAGATGCCAGCCCTTTAGGCGTGCGCCTCCGTACCTCTGCACTTTACTTCCGCACCTCCTCTGAGTCTCAGTGCTATTCTCTTTCCTTCTAGTTGTAGAATTTCCACTCAACCAGCCTTCCTGGGGTCCTGGATGATGTCCGTTTTGTCTTTTAGTTGTATTTTTGAAGTAGTGCGAGGCAGCAATTTCCAGTGTTCACCTACGCCCCCATCTTGGTTTCTTCCGCTCGGTTATTCTTTGAAAGCTGCTAATACCCCAGGTCCAACCCAAGTCCCATGAGGACCACATGCCCCAAACCCTTGATGTTCATTTGAACCCCACCCAGGAGCAAATCCAGGCTCCATGGCCGAGCTGAACTGGGGTAGGAGGGACATCTGATGTAGGGGTACCTCGGCCAGGCCGTGCCTGCTACACACTTCCCTGTCCTGCCACCCCTGCTTAAAGGCCCAGCCTAGTGGCCAAAGGCTCCTTAACCCCAGGGAAGCAGTAACAGCACTCACACAGACAGAACTTCCTGCAGGCTCTGGTGCCCCGTGAAGGGCAAGACAGCGAGGAGCAGAGGCCAATTCATAGTTCATCTCCATGAGACCTTGGGAAAGTCATTTAACCTCCCTGCCTTTCAATCCATAACATCTGAAAATGGCCATTAAGGGCACTTCTACCTTCTTGAAGACAGAGGGCTGATAAATGATCTCAAAGTGCTGCCAGCACTCAGGCCCACAAGGCTCATTGGATTCAATAAAGGAAGAAAACCAAGGACTTAGGGCCAGCCTCTTACCCAGGGACAGGGATGTAAAATACTTCAAATCAGCTCCAGTCGCTCCTCCCTAGGCCAGAATAAGAGGGCATTGCTGGTCAAATGCTGGGCAAAGGCAAAAGCGTCTCCATTATGTTTGCTTGAGAGAAAAGGCCGGGACGAGAGGTAAAAAAGATCCAAGGTCAGGGCCCCTGGGTTCCCAGGAGTGGGACTTGGCCTTTATCACTGGAAGAAAGCCTATGACACACAGCATGACAAGCCATGATCTCATTTAATCTTCACAGGCACTCTTGTGTTGTCTAATTGCAGCATAGTTTGGCCAGAACAGAACCCAGGTCGAGGGAGAACCAGAGCACACTATGGGCCCTAGAACACAGCACAGTCAACATGGGAGTGAGGAGCCATCGGGGGCCAGGGGCCACTATGGGGTAATAGCATTCATTTGGCTCTTTATTTAGCACTTCACACTAAAAGTGAGTTGAGGAAGGGGGCACCCGGATTTGAACCGGGGACCTCTTGATCTGCAGTCAAATGCTCTACCCCTGAGCTATACCCCCAAGCCTGCTTATGAACCTTAATTACACCTCTTCAAATGTGCACCTGACTCCTGTTTCTGGAATCCTACAGCCCCGCCTCTGGGAGCAGGCAGCCTGCCCTATGACATCCTGGTTCTCACTGTCATCACTTGCTCATTTATCCACCTGTAAACACATGCTGACCAGCTTCTATGCGCCAGGCTCATCCTGTTTGCTTCCATTTTCTTCCTTTCTGGCCCCACTTCCCTCTGCCAACTGGTTCTGTAGGCCCTGCAGTGGGCAGTCATTGCTTTCCCAGCCTAAGAGAGCCCAGGTCCCCACTGCCCTCTCCTACTAGGGCACTGGGGGGCAGGTCTGGCCAGGACACCACACCCTGAGACAGAGGCCCCTTTCTCCCTTTCCACCATCTGCTTCACCCACTCAACCCCTTTCATGCACTCAAATTAATCAATGTGTTTTAGGAAAAAGGTGAACCAGCCCAACTCCCTCTCAAGGAGAAAACTGATTTGAGGAGGGGGTGGAACCCTGGTAACTTGCTTGTGAGCCCCCAGGGCCTGGAGGTGACTGCACAGCAGAGGCAGGCAGCTGTGTGAGAGCAGGGAGAATGGGGAGGCAGCCAGCAAGGAGACTGTCCTCTCATCTAAAAGGCCCATAGGCGTGTGTGACACAGCCAGCGAGAGCGTGACCCTCTCACCCTCCGCATGAATGGAAAAGCCAAGAAAGCTACTAAGCGCTCTCAAGCGTTCCCAGTGCCACCCATTACATCGCCCCCCTACACGGAAACAGTCCCCTGGGTGTCTCTGTTGCTCACAGGGCGTTGGGGAAGTAGGTCTTTCGTCCAAAAATACTGAGGAGGGTCCAGGACCCCATGGGCTGGTTTACTCAGCCTGGAGATGTTTTCAAACTTCCTGTGCTCCCCTAAGTCTTGGTTCTCCAACATGGACTGGCAACAGAATCCCCAGAGGAACGTGTTAAAACTCCAAGCCCAGTCCTAGTGAAGGAGACCCATCTACACCTTTCCTAGAATTCCTGCAGGAGGAGCCACTGGGAAGCATCCAGTAAATGAAGCAGCCTTGCCCCAAACTGTCTGGTCCACTTTTTGCAGCAGAGGGAGCATAAGTAGCCCCCAGAGCAAGGCCTGACCTGGCTGAGGGAGGAGCAGAGCTCTCCCCTGCTGTGTCTGGAAAGCTTACAGAGAGGGTGGGATACAAGAAAGTCACTGCTCGATTATTCTTTGAAATCTGCTAAGACAACAAGTCCAACCCAAGTCCCATGAGGACCTCATGCCCCAAACCCTCTGCGCTCATTTCAACCCCACGCAGGAGCAAACCCCGGCTCCATGGCCGAGCTGAACTGGGGTTGGAGGGACCTCTGATGTAGGGGTACCTTAGCCAGGCCCTGCCTGGTACACACCTCCCTGTCCTGCCACCCCCGCTTAGAGGCCCAGCCTAGTGGCCAAAGGCTCCTTAACCCCAGGCAAGCAGAAAGAGCACTCACAGAGACAGAACTTCCTGCAGGCTCTGGTGCCACGTGAAAAGCAAGACAGCAAGGGTCAGAGGCCAATTCAAAGTTCATCTCCATGAGACCTTGGGAAAGTCATTTAACCTCCCTGCCTTTCAATCCATAACATCTGAAAATGGCCATTAAGGGCACTTCTACCTTCCTGAAAACAGAGGGCTGATAAATGATCTCAAAGTGCTGCCAGCACTCAGGCCCACAAGGCTCTTTGGATTCAATAAAGGAAGAAAACCAAGGATTTAGGGCCAGCCTCTTACCCAGGGACAGGGATGTAAAATACTTCAAATCAGCTCCAGTCGCTCCTCCCTAGGCCAGAATAAGAGGGCAGTGCTGGTCAAATGCTGGGCAAAGGCAAAAGCGTCTCCATTATGTTTGCTTCAGAGAAAAGGCCGGGACCAGAGGTATAAAAGATCCAAGGTCGCCAAAACCGGTTTGGCTCAGTGGATAGAGCGTCGGGCTGCACACTGAGGGGTCCCAGGATCAATTCCGGTCAGGGGCATGTGCCTGGGTTGCGGGCATATCACCAGTGGGGGATGTGCAGGGGGCAGCTGATTGATGTTTCTCTCTCATCGATGTTTCTAACTCTCTATCTCTCTCCCTTCCTCTCTGTAAAAAATAAATAAAATACATTTAAAAAAAAAAAAAACGATCCAAGGTCAGGGCCCCTGGGTTCCCAGCAGTGGGACTTGGCCTTTATCACTGGAAGAAGGCCAATGACACACAGCATGACAAGCCATGATCTCATTTAATCTTCACAGGCACTCTTGTGTTGTCTAATTGCAGCATAGTTTGGCCAGAACAGAACCCAGGTCCAGGGAGAACCAGAGCACACTATGGGCCCTAGAACACAGCACAGTCAACATGGGAGTGAGGAGCCATCGGGGGCAGGGGCCACTATGGGGACAAGAGCAATCATCTGGCTCTTTATTTAGCACTTCACACTAAAAGTGAGTTGAGGAAGGGGGCACCCGGATTTGAACCGGGGACCTCTTGATCTGCAGTCAAATGCTCTACCCCTGAGCTATACCCCCAAGCCTGCTTATGAACCTTAATTACACCTCTTCAAATGTGCACCTGACTCCTGTTTCTGGAATCCTACAGCCCCGCCTCTTGGAGCAGGCAGCCTGCCCTATGACATCCTGGTTCGCACTGTCACCACTTGCTCATTTATCCACCTGTAAACACATGCTGACCAGCTTCTATGCGCCAGGCTCATCCTGTTTGCTTCCATTTTCTTCCTTTCTGGCCCCACTTCCCTCTGCCAACTGGTTCTGTAGGCCCTACAGTGGGCAGTCATTGCTTTCCCAGCCTAAGAGAGCCCAGGTCCCCTCTGCCCTCTCCTACTAGGGCACTGGGGGGCAGTAAAGTCTACATGGGTAGAGGAGCAGGTCTGGCCAGGACACCACACCCTGAGACAGAAGGCCCCTTTCTCCCTTTCCACCATCTGCTTCACCCACTCAACCCCTTTCATCCACTCAAGATGATCAACATGGTGGGGGAAAACGGGAACCAGCCCAACTCCCTCTCAAGGAGAAAACTGATTTGAGGAGGGGGTGGAACCCTGGTAACTTGCTTGTGAGCCCCCAGGGCCTGGAGGTGACTGCACAGCAGAGGCAGGCAGCTGTGTGAGAGCAGGGAGAATGGGGAGGCAGCCAGCAAGGAGGCTGTCCTCTCATCTAAAAGGCCCATAGGTGTGTGTGACACAGCCAGCGAGAGCGTGACCCTCTCACCCTCCGCATGGATGGAAAAGCCAAGAAAGCTACTAAGCGCTCTCAAGCGTTCCCAGTGCCACCCATTACATCGCCCCCCTACACGGAAACAGTCCCCTGGGTGTCTCTGTTGCTCACAGGGCGTTGGGGAAGTAGGTCTTTCGTCCAAAAATACTGAGGAGGGTCCAGGACCCCATGGGCTGGTTTACTCAGCCTGGAGATGTTTTCAAACTTCCTGTGCTCCCCTAAGTCTTGGTTCTCCAACATGGACTGGCAACAGAATCCCCAGAGGAACGTGTTAAAACTCCAAGCCCAGTCCTAGTGAAGGAGACCCATCTACACCTTTCCTAGAATTCCTGCAGGAGGAGCCCCTGGGAAGCATCCAGTAAATGAAGCAGCCTTGCCCCAAACTGTCTGATCCACTGTTTGCAGCAGAGGGAGCATAGGCTGTCCCCAGAGCAAGGCCTGACCTGGCTGAGGGAGGAGCAGAGCTCTCCCCTGCTGTGTCAGGAAAGCTTACAGAGAGGGTGGGACACAAGAAAGTCACTGCTCGATTATTCTTTGAAATCTGCTAAGACAACAAGTCCAACCCAAGTCCCATGAGGACCTCATGCCCCAAACCCTCTGCGCTCATTTCAACCCTGCCGGGAGCCGGTCCATCCTTGCTGTTTCAAGGGACCTGGCATATATGGCATACGGCTCTTAATATGTTTGCTCACCTTCTTGGCGCTGTGTTTTAACCAAGGTCACCTCTCCGAGAAAGGTTGAATCCCCAGGTAGGGATTTTCCCCTGAAGTTAGGGAGGGAATAAAACCCCTCAACTAAGTGCCAGGCGGGTAATTAATCCCTTTAACTACAAACAATCATGCTTAAACTACATAATCTTTTCTCCCTGGAATGGAGATAAGAAACGCCCTAACCTTTGTAATAGAGATTGATAGGATTGAATCAACTGGTATAAATACAGTTGTAACAAGACAGAAACACTCAGAACTCAGAACACAGAACTCAGGAGACAGAATTCAGAAGACAGCGCCTAGAGACGGGGGAGCTTCGCTGGAGAGAGCATGGCAAAAGATCCTGGACAGAAACTGGCCTCAGAACCTAGAGACAGAACCTAGCAAGAGAGCATGGCAGGGGATCCTGGACTGAACCTGACTGCGGAGATTGGCAGGAAGAGCCTGACTGGAACCTGGACACTGAACCTGACTGGAGGGCCTGGACAGAACCTGGCTGGAGAACCTAGCGAGGGAACATGGCTACAGAACCTCGCTGGAGATCTGAAGCAGAACCTCTCTGGAGATCGAGACCATTCCTTCTTCGCCGACTCCGTCCACACCTTTGGGGACCCCTGGACCCGCTGGGGTTGGACCCCGGCACAACCCCACGCAGGAGCAAACCCCGGCTCCATGGCCGAGCTGAACTGGGGTTGGAGGGACCTCTGATGTAGGGGTACCTCGGCCAGGCCCTGCCTGGTACACACCTCCCTGTCCTGCCACCCCCGCTTAGAGGCCCAGCCTAGTGGCCAAAGGCTCCTTAACCCCAGGCAAGCAGAAAGAGCACTCACAGAGACAGAACTTCCTGCAGGCTCTGGTGCCACGTGAAAAGCAAGACAGCAAGGGTCAGAGGCCAATTCAAAGTTCATCTCCATGAGACCTTGGGCAAGTCATTTAACCCCCCTGCCTTTCAATCCTTAACATCTGAAAATGGGCATTAAGGGCACTTCTACCTTCCTGAAGACAGAGGGCTGATAAATGATCTCAAAGTGCTGCCAGCACTCAGGCCCACAAGGCTCTTTGGATTCAATAAAGGAAGAAAACCAAGGATTTAGGGCCAGCCTCTTACCCAGGGACAGGGATGTAAAATACTTCAAATCCGCTCCAGTCTCTACTCCCCATTGCCAGAATCCATTCATTGTCTTCACTAGCTGAGTTTAGACAGAGACCCCCCAAAAGCTAGTAGCCCTTGAAAGTCCTAGCAAAGGTCAGGGCTGTGCACCACCCAGTTAATCTAGGAGCCACTCAGTTAATTTAGGTAATAATAGTTGAAGCATCCCCACCTTAGTTCACTTAATTCCTTAGATACTTATGTAGATCCTTGTTGATTATTGTTAATCAGATACTCCTGGAAATCTATTGATGAGCTAATCAGATACTTTGTCTATTCCTGGAAATTGTCTGCTGATCTGTGTGTCATTGAAACCTCCTTACCCTAAGGGCTACTCCAGATCAATAAAAGATTGGAGCGGCCTGAGCGTGGGAGGAAGTCCTTCCAGACTTTCCCGCCTGGTCCCCCAATATTGCAAAATATCTCGTGTCTTTTTCTCTCATTTGTTGTGCGGCTCCTCTTTCAGATACCGAACCCTACTCCACACAAAACGTGGAGGGAGTCTTACTCGACACCCATGCCCGAATGGGGGCATTGCTAGGCAAAGGCAAAAGCGTCTCCATTATGTTTGCTTCAGAGAAAAAGCAGGGACCAGAGGCAAAAAGGATCCAAGGGCAGGGCCCCTGGGTTCTGGTCCCCTCTCCTGGTACAGACACATCTTCTGTGATTTTCCTTCCCTAAGCCAGTCCTCATCCTCAGAGGTCGTTCTGGAGTAACTAACGGGTACAACATACCCATACCAGTCACCCCACTCGCCTGCCACAGAAGACCTTTCTGGGGCGTCTCACTTTTCATTGATTTCATAGAGGAAGGGAGAATGAGAGTGAGATACAAATATCAATGATGAGAGAATCATTGGTTGGCTGCGTCTGCACATCCCACACTGGGGATTGATCCTGCAACCTGGCCATGTGCCCTGTTCAGGAATCAAACTGTGATCTCTTTGTTCATGGGTTGACGCTCATCTACTAAGCCACACCGGCTGGGCCAGAGCCTTCACTTTTGCATGGTTCTCAAATCCTTGCAGTCACCCCTGGGAAGTAGGAAGATGTAATTCCAAATTTCACAAGTGGTAGCAACAAGAAGAAGGGGTCAGTCTCTTTCTGGAAATTACAGTGAGTTTGAGAAAATGAATGTGTAAAGAGAAAGAAAAGGAAGTCTCCACACAAGCCATGAAGGGCAAGAGGCCCGGTCCTGGCGGTCTGGGTCACTTCATCAGTCTCTTCAGTTTAATGTGCCCACAGTGGGCGCTGTCTGGATGATGGTCAGGGGAGGATGCGTGGAGCTGGTGCTGATCCAAATCTGAAATTTTTATAACATTTAATAGTCAAAGTTGGAAGGAAGAGACAGAAATTTCAGCACCAGCCTCAGTAACTAAAAGGGTCAAAGAAGTAGGGGGCACCTGGATTTGAACCAGGGACCTCTTGATCTGCAGTCAAATGCTCTACCACTGAGCTATACCCCCACTTACATATAATATTTCATTAGCACTGTTTCACTCACGGCACTGCATGTAGGATAACTGCCTGTCTACATGTCGCTGTTTTTTCTGCATGTCCCAGAACATGGCAACTCTTCTCACTGTAGTTCACTGTCCTGTCTTCTGCCCTCCTCTTCTTCAGGTGATGATAACAGCACCAGCCTTAACACCTTGGCAGTCCATTTGAGTCTACAATAGTGTTTCTACCTAAACCAGCACATACTTTTTAGAACAATCACGGTCAGTTCCTGGTCCTCAGTAAACCTCACACTCAGTGCCGAGAGAGCCTCGTCCCTATTCTAAGGTCTCAAGAAGGGTGCTCATTGTTCCACTCATTCAGTCACTCAGCAAACACAGAGCATGTGAGGTACCAGGTCCTGTCATCCATGCTGAGGACACAGAGACTTAAAACATAGTCCTTGTTCTAATAGGAGACAAAATCATGAAGCAAAGACTTTGCACAAGAGTGGCAGAAGCCCAAGAAGAGAGCCGTGGGAGCAGGGAGTGAGGAGCTGGCCTGCCTGGAGAGTCAGAAAGGGCTTCCTGGGGGAGAAGGACAAGGGGGGGTTTGCCAGAAGAAGGTGGAGAGGATTTCAGGCCAAGGGAGGAGGAAGAACAAAGGGAAAAGTGGGTCAGTCATGTCCGGAGCTCAGGGAGGCTTGAGATGATGTCACACATGTGTGGTCATTGACCTGAGAACCATTTTGTCTTCCTGCTAAGGCAGGAGTGGGACTCGGCAATTGTCACTGGAAGCAGGCCTATGACACACAGCATGACAAGCCATGACCTCATTGAATCCTCACAAGCACCCTTGTGTTGTCTAATTGCAGCACAGTTTGGCCAGAACAGAACCCAGGCCCAGGGAGTAACAGAGCACACTACTGGCCCTAGAACACAGCATAGTCGATATGGGAGTGAGGAGCCATCAGGGGCCATTATGGGTGACAAGAGCAATCATTTGGCTCTTTATTTAGCACTTCAACTAAAAGTAAGTTGAGGAAGGGGGCACCCGGATTTGAACCGGGGACCTCTTGATCTGCAGTCAAATGCTCTACCCCTGAGCTATACCCCCACACCTGCTTATGAACCTTAATTACACCTCTTCAACTGTGCACCTGACTCCTGTTTCTGGAATCCTACAGCCCCGCCTCTGGGAGCAGGCAGCCTGCCCTATGACATCCTGGCTCTCACTGTCATCACTTGCTCACTCGTCCGTCTGTAAACACCTGGTGACCACCTTCTATGTGCCAGGCTCATCCTTCCTGCTTCCATTTTCTCCCTCTCTGGCTCCACTTTTCTGTCTGCCCTACAGTGGGCAGTCATTGCTTTCCCAGCCTAAGAGAGCCCAGGTCCCCACTGCCCTCTCCTAGTAGGGCACTGGGGGGCAGTAAAGTCTACATGGGTAGAGGAGCAGGTCTGGCCAGGACACCACACCCTGAGACAGAAGGCCCCTTTCTCCCTTTCCACCATCTGCTTCACCTACTCAACCCCTGTCATCCACTCAAGATGATCAACATGGTGGGGGAAAACGGGAACCAGCCCAACTCCCTCTCAAGGAGAAAACTGATTTGAGGAGGGGGTGGAACCCTGGTAACTTGCTTGTGAGCCCCCAGGGCCTAGAGGAGACTGCACAGCAGAGGCAGGAGCCATTGAGAGCAGGGAGAATGGGGAGGCAGCCAGCAAAGAGGCTGTCCTCCATCTGAAAGGCTCATAGGCATGTGGGACACAGCCACAGAGAGCACGACCCCCTCACCCTACTCATAGATGGAAAAGTCAGAAAGGTTTTGAGTGCTCTCAAGCCTTCCCAGTGCCACCCACTCCATCTCCCCTCCACACGGAAGCAGTCCCCCGGGGTGTCTACGTTGCTCATGGGACTTTGGGGACGTAGATCTTTTGTCCAGAAATACTGAGGAGGGTCCAGGACCACATGGGCTGGTTTACTCAGCCTGGAGATGATTTCAAACTTCCTGTGCTCCCCTAAGCCTTGGTTCTCCCACATGAACTGGCATCAGAATCCCCAGAGGAATGTGTTAAAACTGCAAGTCCAGTCCTAGTGAAGGAGACCCATCTACACCTTTCCTAGATTTCCTGCATGAGGAGCCCCTGGGAAGCATCCAGTAAATGAAGCAGCCTTACCCCAAACTGGTCCACTGTTTGCAGCAGAGGGAGCATAAGTAGCCCCCAGAGCAAGGCCTGACCTGGCTGAGGGAGGAGCAGAGCTCTCCCCTGCTGTGTCTGGAAAGCTTACAGAGAGGGTGGGATGCAAGAAAGTGACTGCTCGGTTCTTCTTTGAAAGCTGCTAAGACCACAGGTCCCACCCAAGGCCCAAGAGGATCTCATGCCCCAAACCCTCGGAGCTCATTGGAACCTCACATAAGAGCAAACCCCGGCTCCATGTCCGAGCTGAAGTGGGTTGGAGGGACCTCTGATGTAGGGATACCTCGGCCAGGCCCTACGTGCTGCACACCTCCCTGTCCTGCCACCCCCGCTTAGAGGCCCAGCCTAGTGGCCAAAGGCTCCTTAACCCCAGGGAAGCAGTAACAGCACTCACACAGACAGAACTGCCTGCAGGTTCTGGTGCCCTGTGAAAGGCAAGACAGCGAGGAGCAGAGGCCAATTCATAGTTCAGCTCCATGAGACCTTGGGCAAGTCATTTAACCTCCTTGCCTTTCAATCCATAACATCTGAAAATGGGAATTAAGGGTGCTTCTACCTTCCTGAAGACAGAGGGCTGATAAATGATCTCAAAGTGCTGCCAGCACTCAGACCCACAAGGCTCATTGGATTCAAGGAAGAAAGAAAACCAAGGATTTAGGGCCAGCCTCTTACCCAGGGACACGGATGTCTCATGGTTCCCCTTCATTGACAAGCTGGGAGAGTTCTTCCTGCCAGTCTCCAGGTCCTGAGACTCATAGTCATATCTTCAGCAGTCATAGGCACCTGAATGTGCCCACACCAACATGAGTTACAGCCATTTCAAGAAATAGCTCAAATCAGTTTCAGGCTCTACTACCCATTCCCAAATAAGAGGGCATTGTTGGTCAAAAGCAATGCATTTTCATTATGTTTGCTTCAGATAAAAGGCAGGGACCAGTTGCTAAAAGGATCCAAGGTCAGGGCTCTTGGGTTCTGGTCCCCTCTCCTGAGTTTATTGGGGTGACATTGGTTAATAAAATCATATAGGCTTTAGGTGTACAATTCTATACAAGGTTGTTTTCTTAATGTCAGCCAGCTTCTTTTTCTTCAGCTGTCCTTGTCCATCCATCCTTCCAAGCTCTTTAGTCAGAGTGCCTGGGACTTCATCTTCTTTCCATGGGCTGAATGGCAGCCAAGATGGCCAGAAGGGAGGTCTCTGCAGATTGGAATTGAGCCTCCCCATATACCATTCCTGTATTAGACATAAGGGGGTGAGTCAGCCACCAGGAGAGGGGTCCAGAGCCATTTCCAGCTACAGGTAGGTCAGGATGCTCTGGAATAGGGGGAAACTTCTTCCAGGCATCCAAAGGCCTCATTGGTCAGACCCCCAAACAGAGCCCACCTGGAAGACTGTCAAAGACAGCAGACGCTGGACTCCACAGGACCCCCATGGGAAGAATCTTGAACCAAGACCCAGAGGCAATATAAGATGAACTAACAAAGCATTACCACAATAAATGAAGAGTGTAAAGGATTTGAATCCCAGCTATACCACACACAGTGATATGAGTTTAGTCAATTACTTAACCAACCACTTCACCCAGGGACACAGCCCAGCAGGAGAAACGAAGTGAGAAACCTGAATCCTGAAAACTTCCCAGGGCACTGATGCATACCAAGTGCTAGTTCAGTCTGTGAGTGTTCTAGAGCATCCTCCTCCCCAAATAGACACACACAGTGTGCTGTGGGAAACCTGGCAGGTGTGAGCAGCAGCAGAGTCCCTGTGCTAGTGCGGAGCATCCCACCCAGAAACTGCCCTGTGCCGCAGCTGTCTGTACCAGAGAGCAGGAACCAGGTCATGTGCACGCACTCAATTAGTCCAATATATTTATTGACTCTAGACTGAGGCAAGGAACTGAACTGCCACCATCAGTTGTTCAGGGCCTTTAACACCAGCACCCCACCTTTCTTTGTTTTACAAATGAGGAAGCCAAGACCCAGAGCTGGGAGTGAGCCTAAGGCCATACCAGGCTCCAGCCTCTGGAGTCCCTGAGGTCCAATCTGCTCCTGCAACACACAGGCTCCCTTGACTCATTCTGGAGGCCCAACTTTCTTTGAACACCTACTGGGTGTCAGAACTCACAAGGGCTTGCCTGGGGTCCAGCACATTTACTGCTTTGGAAGAAGGGGGCGTAGGTGCCTTGCAATTTCTCACGGTTTGGCTTCTAAGGATACCAGTATTGACACAGGGCGTCTCTTAGCCCTGAGGCATCCCCAGGGAAACACCTGAGACCAGTGCAGCTGAGGGTTAAGATCAGAGCAGCTACACTTGCATCATATCCTGTTTGAGCACTTGCTGACAGCCTTGCCCAGACTTGTGGGGCCCCTGGAGAGGGCTGAGGGCTACCAGTATAGACAAACAGTGGCACCTCTTCTTCCCAAGCCCAGGGGAGCTTGGCTGAGCTGTCACTGACTTGTATACTCACTTGTGCCCTAGAGATGATGGCAATGTTACCATCTGCCCCAAACTCTGTTCATGTACAGTCTGAGGGGGCACAGCCAGGGACCCAGGCACCTGGATGCAGTCCTCTTCACATAGTGCCAGACAAATAAGACAATCAGAATAGCTGAGGACCCATCACCCAAGCTTCAAAATCACCCAACCGGAGGGCTGGTCTAGAGACAGCACCCAGAGTGGTATGACTTAAGAGGCACAAGGAGCTCATTGCTGTCAAGACTTCTCCATGAGGCGTGATGCTATTGCCTGAGCATTCAGTTTGACTCTCTGCTTTGGTAAGAATTTGTTTCACTGAAATACCAAGCGCTCCTGGGGATAAAACGCAATGAGAAACTCATCCCACTCTGCACCCACCTGACCTTCCACTCACTTCACAAAATAAAGGCTCTTCCTGATGGATCCTGAGAGAATGGGCTGGAGATCAACACAGAAGAGAGAAGCGGCCCAGAACTTGAAAGGAAGGAAGAAATCAGGCTTCCTATTTGGTTGCCTCTTAGTCTATTATGACCCTGACAACCCTAAGGTGAGGTAGGATGCACTGGGGTAAATGAGGAACACCAGGCTGGAGGTGGTGAACAAATCAATCCAGGTCTCCTGGTCGAACGCTGCAGAAGGCCCTAGTTCTTGGAGACAGCCCCCTCCTTTAACATGACAAACCACCCAGTTGGCTGACCAGCCTCACCCGAACCTGGACCTTTTGCTCAGAAGGAGCTTCTTGGGCTTGCTTCCTGAGGCACCCTCCTCCCCTTGTGGCGACCTATGGGCATGGAGCATGCACACCCTTGAACACTGAGACCATGGGGACATCATCTACTCTGGGCTTCAGTTTCCACTTCTCTACTGATAACCAAAGTCAATCAACCCCCTCTACAGGAAGGCCCCGGAACAACAGGAATCACTCGGCCAAGGCACACACACTTGGGAAGACACCTGGTTTCCAGGGCGGCAGCCAAGACATCCCATCAACTCCCAGGCTGGTCTGAACCCGGGCCTATGGTCCTCACGCAGAGGCAGGTGGCAGATGAGTTCTGCCACCCAGAGGCTCCTGGTCCCCTTGGCACCCACACACAACTCTTACAAAAGCACCAGAAAAGCTTCCTAAGGAGGCAAAAAAAGTTTCAAAGTAACAAAGTAGAAAAGCCTAACTTCCAGGGCCTACTCTTCAGGCTGCCTGTCCGCTCTGCTGTTTTTCTCGTGCAGCAGGCCCCAGTCCGCTATGTACAATCAACACCCCAGGACCTCAATGTTTCCATCGCCTCTCCTGAAAGCACCGCGATCCCTGGTCCACTTGCCTATCCATGGAATCCGCAAAGGCCCCCACCCAAAACGAGACACCCCTAAGCCTGAGGGGGTCCTTTGTGAGTCAGGAATGTAGAAAAGGCAGCGAAGAGTAACAAACTGAGGAGACAGGAATGGAAGCAACTGTGGCGCTCATACACTGTCACCAAGAAGGGTGCTGCTTCCATTTGAATGAAAAGAAAAAGCTCTCTCCAAAGCCATCCCAGAACCAGGAGCCAGCGTCAGGCCCGAGGGGCAGGGCCCAACAGGCGGAGAGACGGTCCTGCCGGTGCCCGGGCTCCTGCCGGGTCAGCCCTCCTCCGAGTGGCCGGGCCGGGGCGGGCTCCCCGGGCAGGCCTGGCCCCGCGCGTGGGTCTGCATGTGGATGGTCAGGTGGTGGTTCCGGTTGAAGGCCCGGCCGCACTGCGGGCACTGGTAGGGCCGCTCCCCGGTGTGGATGCGCTGGTGCCGGAAGAGGTCCGAGGGCCGGCGGAAGGCCTTGCCGCAGTAGGGGCAGGCCGGCCAGCCCTGGCTGTTGCCCGTGTGCAGCCGCTGGTGCAGCAGCAGGCTCTTGCGCCGCTGGAAGAAGCGCAGGCACTCGCTGCAGTGGTACACCTTGGCCGCCGGCCTCCGCCCCACGAAGGACCGGCCCGCCAGGGCGCGGCGGCCCTCGGGCTCCTCGGGGAGCCAGCGGATGACGGGCCCGGACACCACCACCTCCCCAGGCTCCAGCGCGGAGTGGGCCTCCCCCCACCCGCTGGGCGAGCTGGCCCGGGCCTGCCGCTGCTGCTCCTCCACGTGGGTCCGCTGGTGGATGGTCAGGTTGATCTTCAAGCGGAAGCTCTGCCCGCAGTCGGGGCAGGGGAAGGTCCGCTCTCGCCGGCGAGGGAGGATGCGGGGCACCTCCCCCACCGCCCCTGCGGGCCGAGGCCGAGGGTCCCCAGCTCGCACCCTGGGCACTCCCTGGGCATGAAGCTGGCGGGGACCCCCAGTCCTGCTCTTGGGCCCCTTGGGGACTGCACTCTGGGTCTGGCCGGGGGGCTTCCCCAGGAAGAGCTGCTCGGGCATCATCTCGTCCTCAGACTGTGCCTCCGTCTTGATGACCACACCTCCAGCACCACCTGCCGAAAGGAATCTCCGTTGATTTCCTGTGGGCCACCCCCCACCCCTGCCCTAATCTGGCCCTCCTGGCACAGATCCAGCCTCACAGGCACCCCCCTCCTGCCTTCACTAAACTCTTTTCTCCTGCAGGGCTCACCACAGGGAGCAGGGGACCTTCTCGCTCAGCCCCACCCACGGGGACTGCCTCCTAATGCCACCCAGTCTGTTGGTCACTTGGCCTATGCCTGCAGGAAAGAGACAAAGCTGCAAAACCAGGGAGTCAGGAGGTCAGACCAGTGGGAGACATATCGGTGGGAAAATGAAGAGGAGACAAAGACAGGCAGAGACCCCGACCCCTGAGATTTGCTGGCCATGCAGGACCCCCAGGACTTCTGATGACTTTAGTCTCAATCTTTGAAAGACAATTAGCCTATGGGCCCTGCCTACCTCCTTACTAGGTCAGAGGCCTCAGGGCTGGAGGTGCTGTATGCCTTAGCCACATTGAGAGCTACTCGTATCTGTGTAACAAATCCACACTGGGCGCCTGTGACCTCGGTGACACACAGGTGACAGGCAGGAGGCACGAGGATCGGGGCTTCCAGGTAGGGCCTCAGTGTGGGTCACACACTTGACTCTAAGACGGGACTTAGGCAAAAGAGCTTCCAGGACACAGCAGTGAAAGGGTGGGTCACCACAGGGAGCAGGGGACCTTCTCGCTCAGCCCCACCCACGGGGACTGCCTCCTAATGCCACCCAGTCTGTTGGTCACTTGGCCTATGCCTGGGGCAGCAGGTCCCAAGGGTCCCTAACGTTAGTTAAGGAGGGTCCTGGCTACGGAGCCCTTCCTGGAACACTGTGCGTCCTTTATACCCTCCTATTGCTGTTCACCTCTCTTCTGCTCTGCAGTCAGCCCCCACCACTCTTCTCTAATCTCCCCCAGCACCTGGTGGCCTCAGCTGCTAGACCACAAGGTCTGCTCAAAGGTCACATGAACCCTGACCTCTGCACATTAAAATGAAAATCTTCAGCCCTCTACAGGCAACTTCCAAGGTCCAGGACCAGAGAAATTTCTATTCTTTTTTTTTTTTTTAATATATTTTATTGATTTTTCACAGAGAGGAAGGGAGAGAGATAGAGAGAGTTAGAAACATCGATGAGAGAGAAACATCGATCAGCTGCCTCCTACACATCCCCCACCGGGAATGTGCCCGCAACCCAGGTACATGCCCTTGACCGGAATCGAACCCGGGACCTCTCAGTCCGCAGGCTGACGCTCTATCCACTGAGCCAAACTGGTTTCGGCAGAAGTTTCTATTCTTGCTAAAGCTTGAACTTAAACCACAAGCCAGGAGGCCAGTGCACTCAGGAGCCCTTCCATGGTGGACCTCCAGGGACAGCACCCGACGGCTCCCTGAAGCTCCCCCCTAACCCTCACAAATATCTCAGGACAGAACTTTACTTGTTAGAAATAACCCACTGGTATTAATTTAGTCCTACAGCTACAGAACCATAGAATCCATAAGAATCATTTAAACTTTGGGGTAAAATGGTGTTGCATTTAATGGGCTACCATGGTATTCCTGAACTTAGGGATTAGTGAAGGCCAAAGCCCCAGATCCCTTCATGTGAGCCCATCTGTAGCTTGGTCCCACCAGGCCACAACCCTGCGGTGGATCCAAATCTCACCTCTGCCTTCCACTGAAGCGGATACCAGGATGGAACCAGGGGAGAGTTGGATCCCTTCCTATGGGGACAGAAAACCTGCCCAAGGCCAGAGTGGGCAATAGTCACTTTCTTTTTCTTATTCACCACGGTGTCAGCCGGTTTACAAAAGATACACAGACTCTAAGTGGGAACTAAATTTAAACCGCACACAAGCTGCGACTTACTGGAGGCTGTTAGCCTGGGCCACTCCTAGGTGGCCATGAGGCTTTTCTGTCACCAGACCACAATCCTGGCGACATGCAGCTTGTTTCCCAGCAGCACTTTCCAGTCAGGCTGGACCACAGTGAGGGAAGACCAGACCACAGAGGCTCTGGGTCCCCAGAGCCCCAGGGAAGTCAAACCTGGGGGATGAAGAAGGGACCCCTCAGGAGGAAACCCAGCAGGTCTCATCATGCTAACCCCCAGCCCACTCCCAAAGGGACTCCGAGCTCCTCTGAGGCTCTGCAGTGGCCACAGGGCTTTCTCCCTTGACTCACCTAGCCCCATGCTGGGCAGGATGTCCCTAGGAGGGGAGACAGGGGACACCCCATCTGAAGAATCTTCCTCCAG
Source organism: Myotis daubentonii (assembly GCF_963259705.1). Taxonomy (NCBI): domain Eukaryota; kingdom Metazoa; phylum Chordata; class Mammalia; order Chiroptera; family Vespertilionidae; genus Myotis; species Myotis daubentonii. The sequence continues at coordinate 38,639,648 of NC_081849.1, forward strand.
TTTAATTGCAGACAAAATGCTGGTACTGGCTGGAGGCCCTGTGGGAGAGAATCCTGTGAGGGTCTTTCCCGACACCGGGCTCCTGCAGGGTGACACAGCCGTTTCCCAGCAGGTCCTGGTTATGCTCCAGCACCTGCCAGGAAGAGGAGCCCCGTGCTCCCCAGTGCCAACAACTGGTCCCTTGGCATCTGTCACTCCGATGGGCCTCTAAAGGACAGAGGGTTTGGGGAGGCCCCTGGGGCACAGTGCCAGGTCTGCAACAGACAGGGACCATGAGAGGGTCCTATCTCTCCTTACACAGTCAGTGGCCAGGAAGGAGGGAAACAGGGAAGGGAGGGGAGGCCATATTCAACCTCAGGGAGGCCATATTCAGTGGGGGAGATGCACAGAAGTAACCGGAGAGAGAACCCCGAGTCTGACAAGCCAGGCCAGCAGGAAGGAGACACAGAGAAGGCCAAGGCAGCAAAGCGCAGTCTGAAGACAGAAAATGGCTCCGAATTATCTGTCAAGCCCTAGGCTAATGCCCTCTGAATTATATTTCATTTCTGGTAAAGGATGGCAGGAGTTTCCTTTAAAAGAAGCAGACAGAGAACATTGGAAAGGTGACTAAAGCCACAGAGCTCCTCACAGGCCTTCAGAAAGACGATAGGTACTGACGAGCACACAGGCTGGCCCCATGCTAGGTGTATGACACATACCTCCCCTTAATGAACCCACTGTAAGCAGTCTATTACCTGCCCTCCGTGCCTTTCCCCTCACTCCAGACAGACCAGTGTGTCTGGCCCCAACACACCTGAGGAACCCACACCTTTGCTCAGACTATTTTCTCCTGCTGAAATGCTGTCCCCGGGAAAATTGACTTCCTCTATGGCCCACCTCAGTGGTGCCTTTTCTAGGAAGCCTGTCCCACTCAGCCCAGCTGGTCCCAGCCATTCCCCCACCCTCTTCTCAGTACCACTGGCTGGTACTGTTGCTGGGATGCCAGTCACACTGCCACCTGACAGCCCTCACTCACCCGTGCTTGTTCCAGGTGGAGTTATTCTTGCTCCTGAGTCTCTCTGGTGCTCGGGGGCCTGCCTTTCATTTGGACCCTCCTGGTCAGACCTGACTGGGCTGGGAATGTGCTCTGGAACTGGAGGGAGAGTGGGGATACGCTAATCAGTGACACCGAGAACAACACAGAGTTCCCCAGGTAGCCAGAGCCTCTGGGAACTGGCTAGATGCAGCCACTGGGACCTGGGACATCAGGTCAAACACAGGGTATGATAATTAAGTGGACTTCACTGATCATCTAGTGACTACATTCTAGGCCAGCAACTGGTGGTCCGCAGACCACTGGTGGTCCGTGAGGTCCAAAAGGATGGCGACCACTGTTCTAGGCTAAAGCTTGCATGTATGAGAAAAGGAAACAGGGCAGCACGGTATCTTATTGATAGTACCAGGCAGGTCACACAACAGGGCCACAGATCTGGCTTTTTCAGGACACCTGGCTCAGAACACTACAACCATGGTTCACAATCCCAAGTCCTCTACCAGGCTGGTATATAAGGATCCCCTAGGGAGCACCCCCAAGATTCTCATCAGTAGATCTGGGTGGGCCTAGGAAGTTTATATTTTTTAAAAGCTTCCTAAGGCAAAACATATGAACAAATATTTCACAGAATAAGAAGTTAAATGACCAATAAACCAATAAAAGGATATGCAACCACACTCATAATGAGAGGTACCATTAAAATTATACTGTTACCAAAGCCAGACAGACACTTCAAGAAAACTATATACCCATATCTCTTATGAACATTGATGCAAAAATCCTCAACAAAAAAATAGCAAAACAAAATCAGCAGCATATTAAAAGGATTAAACATCATGACCAAATGGAGTTTGTTCCTGGAATGCAAGGATGGTTCAACATATGAAACTAGATCAATGGATTACACCATATTAACAGAATGAAGGGGGAAAAGCCCCAAGATGATCTCAACTGATGCAGAAAAAGCATCTGATAAAATTATATACCTTTACCAGACAAAAGCAGAAGGAAACTACCTCAACATAACAAAAGCCATATATTAAAAACCCACAGCGAACATCATATTTAATGGTGAAAAATGAAAGCTTTTCTTCTAAGATTAGGAATAAGGCAAGGATGTCCACTTTCACCACTTCTATTCAACAAAGTGATGGAAGTTCTAGCCAGAGCAATTAGGTAAGAAAAAGAAATAAAAGGCATCTAAATTGGAAAGGAAAAAATTATTTGTTCACAGATGATATGAACACATATATAGAAAACTTCAAAAATTCTATACAGAAACTGTTAAAACTAATCAATGAATGCTGCAAGTTAGCAGGATAATAAAACTAAACATAAAAAGATCAGTTGCATTTCTATACACTAATAATGAACAATTTGAAAAGGAAATTACAAAAACAAGTCCATTTATACTCATATAAAAATATCTTAGGAATAACTTAACAAAGGAAGTGAAAGACTTTTACAATAAAAACTACAAAACATTGCTGAAAGAAACTACATTAGCCCCCCCTATCAATGTGGGATATATCCAAGACCCCCAGTGGGTTCCTAAAACCACAGGTAGTACTCAACACTCTGTTTTTTCCTACATATGCATACCTATATAAATTAGGCATAGTAAGAGATTAACAACAATAACTATAATAAAATAGAATAATTATAACAATATACTATAATAAAAGTTATGTCAATGGCTTTGGGGCCATTATTAAGTAAAATAAGGGTTATTTAAACACAGCGCTGTGATACCTTGACGGTCGATCTGATAACCAAGACGGCTACTAAGTGACTTACGGGTGGGAAACATATACAGTGTGGATACGCTGGACAAAGGGATGATTTCCATCCTGGGCAGGATGCAGCAGGACAGCGCGAGATTTCATCACGCTACTCAGAATGGCACGTAATTTAAAACTTATGAATTGTTTACTTCTGAAATTTTCCATTTAATATTTTCGGATCGCGGTTGACTGCAGGTAACTAAAACCATGGAAAACAAAACAGTGGATTAAGGGGAGATTACTGTAAATACATAAATAAGTGGAAACACATCCCATGTTCATGGATTGGAAGACTTATTAAGATGTCAATACCACCCTCAGTAATCTACAGATTTAATGTAATTCTTATTAAAATCCCAATAGCATTTCTTTTTTCAGAAATAGAAAAATCCATCCTAAAATTCATATGGAATCTCAAGGGACCCCGAATATCCAAAACAATCTTGAAAAAGAAGAACAAAATTGGATAACTTCCTGATTTCAAGGCTTACTGCAAAGCTGCAGTAATCAAAATATTGTGGTACTGGCATAAACAGAATAAATAGAATAGAGAACCAAGAAATAAGCCCTCACATATCTGGTCAAATGATATTTGAGAAAGGTGCCAAGACCACTTAATGGGGAAAGAAAAATCTTTCAACAAATGTGGCTTAGAAAACTAAATATCCACATGCAAAAGAATGAAGTTGGACCCTGATCTAACACCACGTGTAAAAATTAACTGAAATGAATCAAAGCCTAAATGCAAAATCTAAAACATAAAACTCTTACAAGAAAACACAGGACAAAAGCTTCAGGACACTGGATTTGGCAATGATTTCTTGGATATGACACTAAAGGCACAGGCCACAAAAGAAACACCTGACAGCAATAAGACACTTTCATCATAAAGACATTATAGCAAGTTTGGGAGTCATAGCAGATCTATCTAATACACACAGACAAAATGGGGAGACAAAGAAGAATGCCCCAAATGAAAGAACAAGAGAAATGCTCAGATAAATAATAAAATGAAATGGAAGCAACCAAAATATCAGATACAGAGTTTAAAACAATGGTTATAAGGATGCTCAAGGACCTTAGAGGAAGAATGGATAATCTCAGTGAGAACTTAAAGAAATAGTGACCATTAAAAAGGACGTAGAATCCATTAAAAAAAGTAACAGACAAACTAGACTTTGTGAACAATTTTAAATTTGTGCATCAAAAAACACTATCAACATAATTAAGCAATACACACAATGGAAGAAAATATCTGTAAGTCATCTATCATATAAAGGATTAATATATAGAGTATATAGAGAATTCCTAAAACTCAACAACAAAGAAACAACCTGACTCAAAAATGGTGAAGGACTTGACTAGACATTTCTCCAAAGGAAATATTTCAATAAGTCAATGAGAATGGTCAATAAGGACATGAAAAGTTTCTCAGCATCACTATCGGGGAACTGCAAATCAAAACTACAATGAGATACTACTTCACACTCATTATGACGTTTACTATTTAAAAAAACAACAGAAAATAACAGTACAGCCATTGTGGAAAACCGTATGGTGGCTCCTCAAAAAATAAAAATAGAACTACCACATCATCCAGCAATTCCACTTCTGAGTTTATACCTAAAAGAACTGAAGGCAGAGTACTGAAGACATATTTGTACATCCATGAACATTATTCACAAGAGCTAAAACATGGAAGTAACCCAAGTGTACATAGATAGATTAAGAGATAAACAAAATGTGGTCTACCCATGCAATAGAATATTAGTCTACCTTAAAAAGGAAGAAATTGTCCTAGCCAGTTTGGCTCAATGTCGGCCTGAGGACTGAAGGGTTCTGGGTTCGATTTCGGTCAAGGGCATGTACCTCGGTTGTAAGCTCAACTCCCAGACCTGACTCCCTGGTTGGGGTTAGTGTTAAGAGGCAACCAATCGGTCTCTCTCACCTCAATGTTTCTCTCTCTCTCCATCTCCCCCTCCCTTCCCATATCTCTAAAAATCAATAGAAAAATATCCTCAGGTGAGGATTAAAAAAATATTTAAAAAAATATAAAGAAAGACATTCAGCACAGGCTACAACAGGGATGAACCCGGAGGACATTATACTAAATAAAATAAGCCAGTCATAGCCCTGACTGGTTTGGCTCAGTGGATAGAGCGTCGGCCTGCGGACTGAAGGGTCCCAGGTTCGATTCCAGTCAAGGGCATGTACCTTGGTTGCAGGCACATCCCCAGTGGGAGGAGGCTGATCGATGTTTCTAACTCTCCATCCCTCTCCCTTTCTCTCTGTAAAAAAATCAATAAAATATATATATTTTAAAAATAAGCCAGTCATAAATAGACAAATACTGTATGAATCTACTTATATGAGGTACTCAATAGTAATCAAAATCATAGAACTGTTGAGTGCCAGGGGCTGGGAAGGGGGCAGAATGGGGTTATTATTTAATGGTATAGAATATTTTTCAGCTGGTGTGCCACAAGAACTTTTAAAACATGCAATACCTGACAATTTGATCAGGGGCACTGAACTCTTTTTCCTTAGATTGTCAAATAAAAAAATGACAACAACTTGCCCTAGCCAGTTTGGCTCAGTGGATAGAGCGTCAGCCTGTGGACTGAAGGGTCCCGTGTTTGATTCCGGTCAAGGGCATGTACCTCGGTTGCAGGCTCCTGGCCTTGGTAAGGGGCATGTGGGAGGCAACCAATCGATGTGTCTCCTCACATTGGTTTCTCTCTGTCTCTCCCTCTCCCTTCCATTCTTCCTAAAAAATATCCTCGGGTGAGGATTTAAAAAGAAAATAAAAAAATGACAACTACCACCAACACAATAGCTATCGGTGTGAATGAATCAAAATTATACCTATTTTTTGGTCAGGTCAGCAAAAAATATATTTTTTGGTATACCACAGAATTTTAGTAATTAGTTTGTGTGCGCCATGAGATGAAAAAGGATGAAAATCGCTGGTATAGAGTTTCAGTTTTACAAGATGAAAGAGTTCTGGAGATGGATGGTGGTGATAGTTGCAAACATTATGAATGTATTTAATGTCCCTGAACTGCACACAGAAAAACGGTTAAGATGGTAAATTTTATGGTATGTGTATCTGACCACAATAAGAAGAAAAGTATCGATACTCAGTACAACATGTATGAACCTTGAAAACATGCTAAGTGACAGAAGCCAGAGACAGAGGTACTTTGGTTATGTTTTGGGGGGAAAGACATGGACACAGCAAATGTGGCAAACTTTTGATCACTGGTGAATCTGGGGGATGATCATCTGGAGGGAAAGTACTATTCTCTCTACTTTCACTTATTTTTTTAAATTTTATTTTTAAAAAGCTCCCCAGAAGATTCTGATATGCAATCAACTTTGGAACCACTGTCCTGTATACACCAGCTGTGGGGATGAAATCAGCCCTGGGCTCCTGCGAGAGGGTCCATTTCCCCAAAGGGAAGCCGGAACAGTTCAGGCCTTACAGCTGCAGGTGATGCAGTTGGGAACCAGGAGGTGGTGGCGATAATGCTGCTGCTACTTGTAGTACTGCTAGTAACAAGTTCCTATTTACCATAAAATGCTCGGCTTCGCAAAGCCCGCCATCACTTTTAGTCCCCACAACTGTCAGGTAAGGCGAGTACCGCCGTCCTCTTGCACAGAGGCAGAAACCGTATGGCTCTTAAGGCAAAATCCCTGTACCCACCCGACGGGCCGGCCTGAGACAGAGCGTCCCCAGTTTGGGTTATGGGCCTGTGTTCCCTTCCTGGCCTCACAGCATGCTGGGAAGCCCGGGAGAGCAGGGACATGGTTCAGTTTGCCCTCACCATCTTGCTCCCACTCACCAGCATCCGGCCTGCCCGGGCAAGCTGCCTCTCTCTCTTCCCCCTCCTCCTGGCCCCACAGGCCTTCAGGACAGGGATCCTCTCCCCTCTCTATCCGAGTGAGGATGTCTGGTTTGGAGATGGCATAATCTGTGTACAGAATGGAGAGAGAGAGAGCTGGGTCAGGACACCTGCCCCTCGGTTCACTGCCCAGATGTAGACACCAGAGGAACAGGAGCCAAAGCAAAGACACAGACAGAGGGCCAGGTGCTATGACTCGGCCTTACCCAGGGAGACCAGCATCTCGTAGTTGCCCCTCATCACGTGCTTGTACAGATTCTTCTGCCAAGGATCCAGCTTGCCCCACTCCAGCTCGGAGAAATACACGGCCACATCATCAAAGGTCACGGGCACCTAGAACCACAGTTGTCATGAACGCCTACCCACACTTACAGGCACAGCCCCGGGGGCTGCCCCACCCCAGGTGCCCAGCTTACCTTGGGGGCCTCTCCCTTGCTGCCCGGGGGCAGCCGCAGGATCCAGAAGTTCCTGTTCCTCAGCAGGTTCTCCATGTTCTCCAGCCGCCTCTGCAGCAGCCCGTACTCCTGCAGCAGGGTCCCCAGCACGGCCCACTTGCCCTCCAGCTGGTTCCCGAACTCCAAGGTCGTCTTCTCAAAGTCAGCCAGCTTCTTCTCCGCTGTCCCGGTCCGTCCCTCCAGAGTCAGCAAGCGGGCCAGACAGGAGTCCACTTTCTTCTCCAAGGCCTGGATAGCAGCCACCACTGTCCACAGCGTGATCTCCGTGGAGTAGAGGTAGGAGTTCTTCTCAGCAGCCGGCTGGGGTGAGGGAGAAGTTGTCGAAGGCCTTTCGTCCCCTGTTTGTCTGTCCCTCTCTGAAGCCTGTACTCAACAAGAGAACGGAGAGACGTTACCAGAACGATACAACCAAAATGTCCACGTCAAAAAGAAACCTCAGAATGGCACCTGCCCCGGTGAAGCCCCATCTGGGATCCTGAAGGCAGCCAGGCAGCCGTGTCGGCTGGGGATGTGAGGACATCAGTTACACGTCCAGGACAGGAGACACTGGCTGGGCCACGGTATTAGCAAGTGAGAAACAGAAGGAAAAACAAGGCCAAAGAAAGAAGTATCTGTGGTCTCAGACAGGTGACCCCTACCTGGGTCTTGGTCTCTTCCTCTGAATATGAAGGGACAGGCCTTGAATGAGGTACAGAGAACATGAGCTCTGCACTCAGCCAGCCTGGGTGCAACTGGCAACTCCACCTGGCTGACGGGGAGCAAGGTTTCTTACACACCATTCAATGTCCCTTCCATATCTAGAAAGGGGAGCTAATAATAGGACCTACATGACATGATTATGAGAATTAATGACACAATTTGGTAAAAAGCACTCAGCACAATGTCTAGCTGTGCTTCCCAATAAATGTGAGCCCGATGCTGATACGGCTAAGATGACTGTGAGGAGAATGTTGAGGGTATGACGGTTCTGGCTCAGGAAGGCAGTATGAATAGTGCAGACAGGGTCCCGGAGTGCCTTGGAAAAGAGCTTCTGAAGTGCCTCAGCTTACGTGGGTGCCTGATGACAAGCCTCCCTGAGGCTTGCGCAATGGCCTCAGTCCCAGGTCATCTTGCTAAAAGCCTTGTTGGAATGACAAAACAACATATCGCCCCTCCATTTCACTCATCCATCTCAGTCAAATCACAAGTCTTACTCTTTGACTGCTGAAATCACCTCAAATCCATCCCCTTTTCTCCTCCTCCACTGCCATCACCTAGTCCAAACCCCCTCACCTGTCACCTGAGCCACTGCAATTCCGCCCAATTCATTTCCCCACTTGCTCCTCCCCCACAGTACTCTCCTCAGCTCCCCAGTATACCTAGAATAAAATATAAACTTTTTTAAAATATATTTTTTATTGATTTCAGAGAAGGGAGAGAAAGACAGAAACATCAATGATGGTAATCATTGACTGGCCGCCTCCTACATGCCCCCTACTGGGGATTGAGCCCTCAACCCAGGCATGTGCCCTTGATCGGAATGGAACCTAGGACCCTTTAGTCTGCAGGCCAATGCTCTATCCACTGAGCCAAACCGGCTGGGCAAAACCTAAACTTCTTAGCAGACTGCAGCCTACCTCCCTGACCTGTCTCCTCCTGGGCACTGACTGCTCTCCAGCCGCCCTGGCCTCCTTGGACTCCTCCACCTTTGCATGAGCTCTCCTCCTGGCTTCCTCTCATACAAATCTCCAGCTTAGACATCGCCTCACAGGGGCCTTCACAGACCCACACATCTAAAATAGTGCCCTGTTATTCCCTTCCTTCATAGCACTTGTAGGGAGCAGCTCTAGGGTTAAGCCTCCTACTGACGTGCGGCAGGGCCACAAACAAGCCCCAGCTTGGAGGGCAGAGCCCGCTTAGCATCATTAAGCTTAACCTTAGAGCCCTCCCTAGTTTGTTCCTAGGTAGCTAATGAGCTGTGGGAGGTGCAGCAAGTGCTGCCAAAATAAGTGAAACTCACAAAAACATTGTAAACATGTTGACCACTGCCCCTGTTTTGATCTCACTATAAAATAAAGCCTCCTGCAGGCAGAGGAGATCTGCTGAGACCCAGCTGTATTCTCTTGTCTGTCTAATCCTTCACAGCCCCTCCTCAGGCTCACAGAACCCTCGGCTGTGCTGGCAGGGCACAAGCACGAATAACCTAGGACAGTGATGGCGAACCTATGACACACGTGTCAGAGGTGACACGCAAACTCATTTTTTTGGTTGATTTTTCTTTGTTAAATGGCATTTAAATATATAAAATAAATATAAAAAATATAAGTCTTTGTTTTACTATGGTTGCAAAGATCAAAAAATTTCTACATGTGACACGGCACCAGAGTTAGGTTAGGGTTTTCAAAATGCTGACACGCCGAGCTCAAAAGGTTCGCCATCACTGACCTATGACAACCCTGTGTGTCTGCCTGGGTTATGAGTTCCCCCAGGGACATAAGCTCCATGAGTGTAGGTGCTAATTCACAGTTGTATCTCTGTAATGTTTGTTCCCCCACGTCCTGCATGGTTCAGGGTTCGGGATCTGGAAGAGGAGCCTCACACAAATGAAAGAGAAGAGACAAGAGATAATTTGGAAATACTGGGGGGCCAGGCGGCTAAGTCCAACTCAAGGGGAAGGACTTTCACTGGTGCGCAGGCCTCACCACCTTTTATTGGTTTGGGATCCACCCATAGCCCTTAGGCAGGCAATTTCCAGCAACAGGCAGACTAGCCCATCAGCAAGGATTTACATAATAATAAATGGGGAAGTTGCTTCATCTACCATTGTCTGGACTAACAGTGGGTGCACAGCCCTGACCTTTGCCAGGGCTTCAAGGGTCACCAGCCTTCAGGGTTCCTTGTCCACACCTCTCCGCTAGTGAAGACAATAGGTGGCTTCCCACAGTATGCCCAGCTTCTAAGAGTGCCTCACTCACAGCAGGTGCCCAATCAATGCCTACTGAATGAATGAATGAATGAATGATTAACCAATTCAACAACACATTCATTCAGTAACAACCACAGAACACCTGTCATCCTCAATGGGGATGCAGAGAAATTACCTGGCTCTTCCTTCCTTCTCCAGCAGGAAAATTCTGTATAGAAATACAAGAGTGATACCCAAAGGCTAACAAAAGTTGGGGGCAAATCAGTCCTGTTTGGGAGCTTTTCTAAGGAATCTCAGGAGATGCAAGTGGGCAGAGGGGACAGAAGAGGGTGGATAGGACCGTCAGAAAGAGCGCCGGGCTGGGTGGGAGCCGAAGATGTCACCTGTGCAGTTACAGAAAGGCCACCTGCAGCTCTCCCCAGCAAACCTGCAGACCTCCACCTCACGTCTCTCCCGGGCACTCAGGGAGACCTCCCCGAAGGGGAGGGAGAGAAAGTTCCTCCTTGAGAAGCAGCCAGAAAAATCAAAAAACTTCACTGACAAGTATTGATGAGAGGAGGTACCATTGATAGAGCTCTCCACCACCGCTTCTCTACTGTGTCCGAACGGCCAAAGGATTGCTGTCTCTGACTTGCACATACAGAACATTATCAGCCAACATTCCAAAATGTGATAAAGCAATCTTAAAAATAAAAATCCACCTCCACTCCCTCTTGTAAACAGCGGTTAGTACCTCTGCCTTAGGTACGAGCGGAATACCGGGTCCCTTAAAGGGGATGTAATTCCACAGCCCTGGCCTGGCCTCCACTGCGTGTGACCCTGGGCCGGTCCCTTCCCGGAACCTCAGACGCGGCTGTCAAAACCCCACGGGGCTGGAGACCCTGCCCGCCCGCCGGCCTCCGGGCCGCTGGCCTCCAGTGACACAATGGATGGGGAGTCGGCCACTCGGTTCCAACGCAAGGCCTGCCACCGTGGGTGCCGCTGGAAAGCGGGCCGATCCCCCGCCGCCGGGCCGCCCACCCCCCGGCCTGGCCTTTGGGCCGCCCGGTCGCTCGGCCCGAAAGCGACGCGGACGCCGACGAGGGCGGCCCGGTCCGTCTGGGCGGCCCGGTCCGTCTGGGCGTCCGCGGGCCCGCGCTTACCCGGTGGGGCGCCGCCTCGGCCATGGCTGCCCGTCCCTCTCTCGCAGCTCCTCCCGGCGGCCTGTCGGGCCCGGCGCGGCGCGTTGGCGGCGGCGGAGGCGGAGCGGAGCCGCCCAGCCTCGGAGCCCCAGCCCGGCGGCCGCGAGCTGCGTCCGAGCCACGTGCCCCGCCGGCCCTTTAAACAAGAGCTGCGCTTGCGGCCCGGCCCGCGGGCACACACAGCGCCCCCTGCAGCCCGAAGGACCGCACGCGCGTGGCCGCAGCCCGGCGTCCCGGCGGCCGCGGGGGCCACCCAGGGGGCGGGCCACCCAGCCTCGCCTGGGCCGCGGGAGTGGACACCGTCGGGCGGGCGCCGGGCGGGTGCGGGCCACGCGCAGACGCAGCTCGCGGGGCCCAGGCCGGCCTCGAACCCGCTGCAGGATGGCGGGGCTTAGGGAGCCCAGTGTCCCACCCCGGAATCGGGCCAGAGAGCTGACAGGGGAAAGGCGTGACTTGAAAACTTTGGGAGGTCCGCCTCGCCCCAACCCCCGGTGGGGAATCTCAGTGTATGTAGAGTCACCGTTTTAACACCTCTAATGGACCCAAGTGACTATTAGTTTGAATATAGTACTTCATGCCCAGGAAAAAATAAAGGTTTTAACTCTGAAAATCCATCAACCTATTTATTGATTGATTGATTTCAGAGAGGAAGGGAGAGGGATCCAGAGATAGAAACATCAATGATGAGAGAATCACTGTCGGGGTGCCTCCTGCACCGCCCCCTACTGGGGATCGAGCCTGCCACCCAGACCTACTGGTTCATAGGTCCACGTTCGCTCAACCACTGAACCGCGGCCAGCCAGGCTAAACCTCTTTTAGTTTTCCAGACCAAATAGAGACCTCAGGAAAAATTTAATTCATTAAAAAAAGGAAAAAAAAAAGCCTTCCCTCTCTTCCCCAAACAGCTTTGGGAATCGTCAGTCCCCTCTTCCTTTCCTGAGACCTAGCCCCTGAGCAGAGCTGTGGAAGTCCTCTGTGCCACGCTGTACCCCTGAAGTCCTCTGTGCCACAGTGTACCCCGAAGTCCTCTGTGCCACGCTGTACCCCTGAAGTCCTCTGTGCCACAGTGTACCCCCGAAGTCCTCTGTGCCACAGTGTACCCCCGAAGTCCTCTGTGCCACAGTGTACCCCCGAAGTCCTCTGTGCCACAGTGTACCCCCGAAGTCCTCTGTGCCACAGTGTACCCCCGAAGTCCTCTGTGCCACAGTGTACCCCGAAGTCCTCTGTGCCACACTGTGTCCCTGAAGTCCTCTGTGCCACAGTGTACCCCGAAGTCCTCTGTGCCACACTGTGTCCCCTGAAGTCCTCTGTGCCACAGTGTACCCCCGAAGTCCTCTGTGCCACACTGTGTCCCCCGAAGTCCTCTGTGCCACAGTGTACCCCCGAAGTCCTCTGTGCCACACTGTGTCCCCTTAAGTCCTCTGTGCCACAGTGTACCCCCGAAGTCCTCTGTGCCACAGTGTACCCCCGAAGTCCTCTGTGCCACAGTGTACCCCCGAAGTCCTCTGTGCCACAGTGTACCCCGAAGTCCTCTGTGCCACACTGTGTCCCTGAAGTCCTCTGTGCCACAGTGTACCCCCGAAGTCCTCTGTGCCACAGTGTACCCCCGAAGTCCTCTGTGCCACAGTGTACCCCCGAAGTCCTCTGTGCCACACTGTGTCCCCTGAAGTCCTCTGTGCCACAGTGTACCCCCGAAGTCCTCTGTGCCACAGTGTACCCCCGAAGTCCTCTGTGCCACAGTGTACCCCCGAAGTCCTCTGTGCCACAGTGTACCCCCGAAGTCCTCTGTGCCACAGTGTACCCCCGAAGTCCTCTGTGCCACAGTGTACCCCTGAAGTCCTCTGTGCCACACGGTGGACCAAAAAGGGGCCACATACTAAACCTGACAAGCTCAGCAAAGGCCTGCTCCGTATGCCTTATAAACTGAGACCTAAAGTAACCACACAGGATGGTCTGAAATTAAAACTTTCTAACAAAAGCTAATCATGGCAAGATTGACCTTTGTCAGGGGAGATACCCTGACAAAGGTTAATCTTTAACCTTAACTGAGCCCGTCTATTGTCTTTTCGCATCTATGAAATGCCAGGGTGCCCTGGCTAGGGGTTTCAGTTGGTTGGAGCATCATCCCATGCACCAAAAAAGGTTTCAGGTTCAATTTCCGGTCAGACACATACTTGGGTTGTGGAATTGATTCCTGGTTGGGGTGAGTATGGGAGGCAACCGATCTCTTTCCCTCTCTCCCCCTTCCTCTAAAAATTAAAAAATAAACAAACAAAAACATATCCTTGAGTGAGGAGTAAAGAGAAAAGGAAAAGAAATGCCAGTGTAATTTCTCTTTTTCTAGACCCCTCACTGCACCAGAGCAGAGACCACAAAACCCTTCTTACGGGAAGCAACCAATCGATATTTCTTTCTCCCTTCCTCCCTCTCTAAAAAATCAATAAGAAACATATCTTCGGGCGAGGATTAAAAAAAAGAGAGAAATGTCAGGGTAATTTCCTTTTTTCTGGACCCCTCACTGCACCAGAGCAAAGATCACAAAACCCCTCTTGATTTGTTCTAGTGTTAACTGCTAACTATCCTATAACCACAAATGTAAAAGAAGTGTCTATTTATTTTACTTTTTATCCAATCCCAGAGATTTCTCCACTTTGCTTTCTCCCACCTCCCTAATCTATCATGTCCAGTTACATGGATTTCATGTAACCCCTTAAGCCTCCTCCTTTGATTGTAATGTATAAAATAAGGTGCAAATCTGTCATTCTCTGGAGCATTTTCTCAATATGTTAAGATTTTGCTTTCTGGCAATTGTCAGTTTGGCTCAAATACACTCATAAAAATTCTCTACAGGTTTAAACATTTCTTAGGTTGACAACGCCCAGTCTTCCCTTGCATGTCAGCCATCTTCTGGAATCTTCACAGCTCTGGCTCCAGGCTGGGCTTGCAGCAAAAGTAAATCCACCACTAATTCAGGCCCTGAGGCATTTTGAATAAACCACTCAATAAGGGACCTGTTTCCTTATTTGTAAAAAGCCTTACTGTGGAAAACCAGAGTTAATCACTAAATATAAAATGAAACATGCTGTATGCAGTATAAATTTTTATTTTCTACCTTTCTGCATTTCCCATTCATTTTATAATCTTTGTCCAACAAGTCTACAAACTCTTGTTTACATTGGGCATCAATTCTTATTTTCTAAGATCACAACTTACCAGTATTTTATAATTCTTAATATATTGGTCTGATGGATCTCTGATGAGCTCCTAGTGTAAATCAAAAACAATTGTAGCCTGTAATCTATAATAATAAAAGTGTAATATGCTAATTAGCCCGGACAGCTGAACAACCTTCCGGACGTACTTCTGACGTCCTCCCGGACAAAGCTGGGGCTTCGAGGACTGGGAGGGCCGAGCCCCTTGCACAAATTTTGTGCATCGGGCCTCCAGTAAAGAATAAAAGGCAGTTATCTGAGCAAAAAGGAGCTTCAGCCTAGAGACACAGACTAAAGTAATACCCAAACTCTTCCACCAAGACAGAGTCCATTTTTGTTTTTAATCCTCACCCGAGGATATGTGTTTTTTTTATTGATTTGAGAGAGAGAAACATTGATGGGTTGCCTCTCATACACACCCTGACGGGGGATCAAACCTGCAACCCAGGTATGTACTCTGACTGGGAATGAAACCCATAACCTTTTGGTGTATGGGATGATGCTCCAACCAAGTGAAGTACCCGACCAGGGTAATGAAGGCTGTTTTTGTTTTTTCTTTGTGTGTGTGTGTGTTTTCTTTAAATATTTTTTTTATTGATTTCAGAGAAGGGAGAGGGAGAAATAGAAACATTAATGATGAGAATGAATCAATTGGCTGCCTTTTGCATGCCCCCTATTAGGGATCGAGCCCACAAACTGGGCATGTGCCCTTGACCAGAATTGAACCCGGGATCCTTTAGTCTGCAGGCCAATGCTCTATCCTCTGAGCCAAACCAGCTAGGGCATGAAGGCTGTTTTTATAGTGAAAGTTCCCGCTGAGGTTCTTAATTAGGTCCTTCTTATGTGAGGTATCAAAATTGTGCAGTTCTGATAGGACAGGGCAGGTCTCAGTCCGTTGGTAGAAGACAAAACCAGGTTGACTCAGGTGGTACAAACAAGCTGGGAATAGTGCGGGCACTGAGAGCTCAGTCTGAGGTTCTCCCTGGTACACAGCATTCGTGAGGAGCCCGTCAGCAAATGGCAGCTAGGCTCTTATTATTAAAAAAAGTTGGGCCCTCGGTTGGGCCCCGGGGAGCCCATCTCAGCAGATAAATTCCTTCTCGGGGCTCACATCAAATGAATCTTTCTTCTTAGGGTCCACACTAGAGATCCTCTTAATGCCTTCAGCACTCATTTGCAAATTGTCTGTTACCCTGCGAATTCCACAATGAACAATGCCATATACTGATTTGATCCCTTGTTGCTTCAAAGCCACACTCCTAACCTGGCCCCAAATTCCAGGGCTGCACCTTACTTGGAAAAAGTATCAGTTTTTAAAGTGGCCCCACCCCAAGTACGTAAAACTTGCGAGGGAAATTACTAGTAGAGGGAGACCAAAAATGTCACCAGCCCCCTTCCTCCTCGAAGCCGGCCCTGTGCAGACAATGCTGAGCTCCCTGTTCTGTGAACTCCCCTCATGCATCTGCTCATGCAATGTGAGTTGAGCACCTTTGTGCAAAGTCCCTGTACTCAGAGCTGGGGAGTCCAGATACGATTAAGACATGGTCCCTACCTTCAAAAAGCATCTTGTGCTGTTGACTGTACCTTGTCAATCTTGTTCCTCTCTCCTGTCCACTGTGCCGGCGGACGCTCTAACCACTGAGCACCCTGGCCAGAGTCCTGAGATGCCTTTAATGTGTAATTTTTTATTTCTATGTGTTCTGTTTTGTGTACATGCATTTTTAATTTACATAAATGGTATTGTTATATATCTCAATTTCTTATATTTTCCACTCAACATTATATTTTTAAGATCAATCCATATGACTACATGTATACTGAGGTCAATATTTCCAACTGCTACCCAGTACTCCCTGGTGCACCTGCCTCCTCTACCTACTGCCTTCCAACAACTGACATTCAGACTGTCTGCAGCCCCCAGGGTCCACCAACAGGGTCCCACACACACCCTCTTCTCGTCTGCAAATCTAGGTTTAAGTCAGCCCTGTCGCTGCTCCAGGTCAGGCACCTCCTCCACCTTGCTCCTAGGAGGGTCTTCTTGACAACTGAAGAAAAACACCCAACATGAGCACATTTTTTTGCCAGTAGCAAGTTTTATTCTAAGCAACTGCCAAGTCATCAAAGGGGACACTCACACAGGACCCAGGAGCCCGCTCCCAACAGCAGTGCGGCAGGCATTCAGCACTCCTGGGAGACAAGCACCCACGTGCTTTTTCTCCATCATCTCTGGAACAGTCAACCCCAGAACTAATTGGGAAAGTGTGTCATTTGAACAACCTCAAGGAACAACTGGTCTAACAGGAACAAACTCAAATACAAGCTGATACAAGCTGAACAACCTTAAGTAACAAAGGAGTCGTCTACCCTGTGAGGCTGCAGAACCCAGCGAGGACACAGACGGAAGAGGAAGCGAGCTGTGGTGAGAAGCCCAAGCACCGAGCTCCTGGGAGGAAGCAGCTCCGTACTCTCAGCTCCTTTCCCAGACTCCTCATTCTCAATGGGGGCTTTGGGGTCCTCCCACTGCTCTCTCCCCCTTGGTCCTTTTGATTCAGTGAGCCCCATCCGAGAGTGCTAAGTCCCCTCACAATAGGGAGCCCGCGTTATGCACCCTGATCGCTGGCCTAAGTGTGGGCAGGCTAAAGGAGGCCCGGACACAATCCCCTCCCAGATGGCAGCAGTCCCCATGTTAGGAACAACTTCTACAACTTGGGAAGTTTAAAAAACAAGTGTCAGGCCGTATTTTCTTTAAATCAGCTAAAATCTAATTCCAAAAAGGTTCTTCAGAGCAAGGTGAGCAGTTCATTTAAATTACTTCTACTTGTTATTAACAAGGAGACTACAACAGAAGAGAAAACAGAGGGTTATGCTTCCCAGAGCTCTTCTGCACACCTGCTCATTCCTTTGGCCCGACTCCACCCGCGGGAAGCCCTGAAGCCCTGGGATAGACCCTCAAACCAATCCCAGGGCACAAGTATCAGCATGGATGGGAAAACCCGAGACTCGAAGGTGCCAAAGACACGGCAAACACAGCAGCAGGGTAGACAGCAGGGACAGGCCTGGCCCCGCCCTCCTCCACACAGTTCTGAGGACTTGGGCTCGGCCTGCTGCTTGGCCAAAGTTAGGCAAATCAAAATGACACCCCCAAGGAAGAAGTCAGTCCCTGACTCTGCACAGTGTCTCTTCGGGGGACCAATGCCAGCCCCCTCAGCCCCCCCGGACAGGCGGGGGGCTGGCACCCTTAGAGCAGGCCGTTGGGCCTGCCTGGCTCCGAGGCCAGCGCGCCTCGCTCCCGCTGGTGGATCTTCTGGTGCTGCAGGAGGTGCTGCTTCTGCACGAAGCTCCGCTCGCACTCGGGGCAGGTGTAGGGCCGCTCACCCGTGTGGATGCGCTGGTGCCGCACCAGATCTGATGGGTGGCTGAAGCTCTTGCCACAGTAACCACAGATGAGGCAACTCCGGCTTTTCCTCCAGGGGATGTGGCCGGGCAGGGCAACCAGGCTGTTGGGCGAGAACCTCTCCTGGACACGCTGGCCACCACTGGGCCCCTCCTGCAAATGGCAGCGCTGGTGGTTCGCCAGGTTCACCTTGCTGCTGAAGCTCCTCATGCACACGTCACACTGATGCTGCTTCCCCTTCTTGGACGGGGGCTTCAGCAGCGGCCTGGACCTAAGACCCTCCTCTGGCTCTGAGGTGGTGGAAGACTCCCATGATGGGTGGGCCCGCAGATAGGCCAGCTGCTGCTCACAGCGGAAGCTGAGCTCACACTCAGGACAATCGTAGGGGCCGAAATCTTCCCTATTCAGCTTCAGGGCCGGATTACATTCCGGAGCCAGTTGCACCGGCCTATTAGATTTCTGCTTCGGGGGGCAGTCCAGATTTCTGTCACTGCCAGGGTCTCTGCTGCCCTCAGTGGGCTCCTCTAGATTAGCGTCCCCGGCCCCTGGTTCCAAGAGGACAGAGCCGCCCTGAGTGTTCCAGAGCTCAGTCTGCTCCGGGCCCAGGAAAGCCGGCTCTTCCGCGGGGCCTGAGAGCTCTCCCGGAAGATCCTCAGAGCGTTCCGGCGGGTACTCTACCTCCTGCTTAATCACAACCCCTTCTGCTGCCAAAACAAAGAAAACCAACAAAAAAAGATCACATTATAGCACTTTCGGTTTCTTTGGAGCTAAACATATGTGAATCCCAGAAGGGCTCAAATCAAAGGATCAAGGGAATTAGAGACCGACTGGGTTCCGAAACCTGGAAAGGGAAGCCTATACTCAGGTAGAGACATGTGGGTGGGAAATCTGAATATATCTTCTTATAGAACAATGTTATAAACGATAGTTTTTCTAAGTTTGTCCACAAATTATATTCAATCTCTGAAAAATGGCTCAATA
Source organism: Myotis daubentonii (assembly GCF_963259705.1). Lineage (NCBI taxonomy): Eukaryota > Metazoa > Chordata > Mammalia > Chiroptera > Vespertilionidae > Myotis > Myotis daubentonii. Next base: position 38,658,498 of record NC_081849.1, read on the forward strand.
TACTGAAAAACTATACTTACTTAGGAGTGTTAAAGTAATAAAAATAAGATTAAAAACACACACACACAGCTAAACCTATAGCTTAAAAGTTCATGTATCCAGCTGTTCTTCCTGCACATTCTCCCCAAATTACCTGGCTTATAAATGCTTTTCCTGTCTCTCACCCAGTCAGCTTCTCTCCTGATGCTGTGAGCAACCCTATCCTCAATGCCCTGTGGGTTTTGACTAAAGTCCTGTGTAGGACACGAAGTCCAATATGGTCATGAATCTCAAGGGTTCCAAATAGCAGCAAGGAGTTCAGACACACATAATAGGTGAGCTAATGATAATCATAAAAGAATCCAGAATAAGTAAATGCCACATGAGGCTACTGATGATCAATGTTTGGCAGTTTAGCAGTGGGAAAGCTCACTATAGACTGCAGGGAGTGGGGAGGGGAATGGAATATTCTGGAGCCACTCACCTGGATGGACACCACCAAGGCCTTCCTCCTCCAAGTCTCCCAGCATCTCTGTACCCAGCTCCGCTTCTCCTTCTGGCTGGCCAAGGACCTCTGGGTTGGAAATAGCACAATGTGAGCCCAGGAGAGTAAACTCTCATTGCACACTAGTCATTTGCTGATGAACGAGGTGACCAATGTCAAGGAGTCAATATTAAATCTTCAAAGTACTGTTTCTGTCACTTTCCCCTAGTAGTTTGGGACAATTAGAAAATTATGGCCCATTGGAATGATGTATTCAGCTAACTGCGCCCTCGATACCCCTTCATCAGTCCCCTGTGGCTCAGCAGGCAGGCACAGGAGCCCATCACTCATTCCACCAATACCACTGCGAAATGGCAGGCACTTATCCCCCACCTGTGACAGATAAGGCATCGGCCACAAGCAACACATGACCCAGTGAGGTCACAGTGACCTTTCTGACCCATTTGCTACTTTCCTGCCCGCTCCACTCTGCTCCAGTCCCAGTGGCCTTCTTGACAACCTTCCATGAACCGTTAGGCTGTCAAACATTTTGTCTACCAAACAAAATGCATTTATAATGTAACAGCTAACATTTTGCATATCAAGATCTGTATCTATTAAGCAGTACTTCTCATCAACACAAAATAAACACCGAGACCACAACTGGCTGTGATTCCAGCCAAGTGCCCAGGACAATTTTTGGTTAGCCTGTACTGCCTGTCTCATCCCAGGTAACAAAGGATTCCTTATCCAATAGTCTTAAGCACTTGAAATATCATGAGGGCCTGGCCAGCATGGCTCAGTGGTTAAGCGTTGACCTGTGAACCAGGAGGTCACAGTTCGATTCCCAGGGTGCGGGCTAGGTCCCTGGTGGGGGTGTGCAGGAGGTGGCCCATCAGTGATTATCTTTCATTGTTGATGTTTCTGTCTCTCCCTCTCCTTTCTTCTCTGAAATCAATAAAAATATATTAAGAAAAAAAAATAGCATGAGGAACCCTAGCTATGTTATACTATAATGCATATCGTGACCTCTTATCTATTAGTAAATATTATCAAGATCTGACTATGTGACCACAGAGAAGAAAGGCATGACACCATGACCTTTCCTAATGTCTTGGTAAATTGAGGCCCCGGAGACTCCCATTTTCCCACTCAGCACAGGCCAGGAATTGTGGGGTGTCTGGGCGGAAAGGGCTGCTTACTCAGAGAGACTAGCGTCTCATAGTTGCTCATCATCACGTTCCTGTACAGCTCCTTCTGCCAGTCCTCCAGATTCTCCCACTCCTGCTCCGAGAAGCAGACGCCATCATTCTCGAGTGACCGGGGCAACTGAAATCGCAAATGTTATACAGTGAGTGCTTCCTGTCTCAGCCATTAGGGAAAAGCCGCCAATTGAGAATCTCAAATAAAAGGACTACCTTGGGGGCCTCCCCTGTGCTGCCCGGGGGCAGCCGCAGGACCCAGAAGTTCCTGTTCCTCAGCAGGTTCTCCATGTTCTCCATCCGCCGCTGCAGCAGCCCGTACTCCTGCAGCAGGGTCCCCAGCACGGCCCACTTGCCCTCCAGCTGGTTCCCGAACTCCACGGCCGTCTTCTCAAAGTCGGCCAGCTTCTTCTCGGCTGTCTCCATGCGTCTCTCCAGGCTCTGCAGCTGGGCGGCCTGGGCCTCCATCTTCTTCTCCACGGCCTGGAGGGCGGCCATCACTGACTGGAGTGACATCTCTTCGGCCTCTGTCTCTTGTGGGGGCGGCGAGGGAGAAGCCAAGGGTGTGGCGCGGCGCTTCCTCCTGTGCTGAAGAGCCAGACCCGGGTCGGTCAGTCAGCGCCACTTCCCAACCCAAGGAGAGTCCGGCAGACTCATAACGAGCACCTGGCTGCTACTTTTTAATTTAAAAAGTATGCTCTTTTGTATTCTGATACTGCAAATTGTACACATATAATAAAAAGTATGGAAAAATAGAGAGAGGGAAGGAGGGGAGGAGGATTATGTAAAATATGTTGTTAGAATATTGGTGTATTTCCTATAAGTTTTTTTCCCTTCATCTTTTTTTGGTCAATGAAATTGAAATCACACTGTACATGTTTTGTTACCTGTGTCTCATACATAGCATATTGTCTAACACTTTTCTGTGTCAGGATTCATTTTTTAAACCAATCTCTCTGTTTGATATTTTGGGCTATTTGTGATGTTTTGCTGTGATGAGATTATTTACATCTACTCCTGTCTCCACATTCCTGCCAGACTTCATAGTTGATCAGGTCCCCTTTGCTGAAACCTTTCAGCAGCCCTTAAGGTTCCTGTAGCAGGACCTACAAGACTCAACTCATTCATCTGTGCACCCTGGCAGCCAGTATAAGTGCACAAATTCTTCATAATCATTCAGTGAAATGATCAAAGTCCTCTGACATTCTTCTTATACTTCTCACTTTTATGGTCTGTCCTTGACAAGAGGAAAATCACTGTGGCTGAAGCTCAACATGACCAAGTCCAATACTTGGGGAGTCCTCTTGAAGCTGTCCTCTTAGCCCCACTGTCCTACTGCAGGTTCACATTTCAGTCCTAAGCCCGCAAGACTCATCTCCTTTTATGTGGCACACTTTGTGCAAGGCTGCTTCTCTCACCACAATGAAGACATTGAGACCAAGACATTGAGAAGAAATATGTTTACAGGCCATTCAATGTCCCCTTTAGTGAACTACCTGCTAAAGTCTTGCCCACTTACTTTTGGGTTATCTGACTTTTCTTTCACGTCCCCTCGGATTTCACTGTAAATTCTGGACACTAATCTTTACCAGTTATATATGTTGCAAATATCTTCTCTTTATTTGTACTTTTTTTTTTTTTACTCTCTTCAGTATTATTTGACCAAAAGTCTTTAACTTTAATGGAGCTGAATGTTATCAGTATTAATACTTTTATGGTTTGAACTTTTGTGTCAAAAGTTGTAAAACAGAAATCTAGAACCTACAATACAGTCTTCTAAATACTTTATAGTTTTGATTTTCTCATTTAAGTATTTACCTCAACTAGAACTGATATTTGCGGTGCAAGACTCAATTTTCATATGGGAAATCAACAGACCTAACACTACATAATGAGAAATCCATCATTTACCCACTGATCTGAACTGCTATCTCTGTCATAAGTCAAGTTTTCTTACATATGCTTGTTTCTGGCTTCCCTATTCTGTTCTACGGGTCAATTTTTCTATCACGTTGTCAATATTGCCATCTTAATGGCCATAGCTTTTTGATAATTATTGATATCTGGTAAGGAAAGTCCTACCTCCTTGTTTTACAGGAGTATATTGACTATTTTAGGCCTGTTGATATTCTACAAATTTGAAAAATTTCACAAAAAAATATCTTTAGAGATTTTGTTTGGAGCTGCCTCAAATCCATAGGTAAATTTGACAAGTGACATCTTTAGGATGAAATGTTTCAATCCATGCACATACTATACACTCCTTTTTAAAAGTATTTTTGATGTCTTTCAATATTTGAGCATATTTCCCAGGTACCTGTTCCAATCCTCAAATCCCAAAATTTAGAGGCTTAAGACAACAACATCTATCTTGCTCGTGAATCTGCAATTAAATGAGGGTTTGGCAGGGAGTTTGTGTCACCTGGAGCAGATAATAGGCAAGCGGGCACTGGGACCATCTGAGGAACCCCAAGCCACGCACAGAGGGCGCATGGTGACATTCTGCTCAGCAGCCCTACCTAAGGTCCCAGCCCCACCCACAGTCAGCACCAGGACACACTTTCATTACTAACAGGGTTTTGTTTTTATTTTTTTCTTTCTTTTATTATTTTTTCCTTCACCATTTATCCCTCTTCCACCTCCACCCCCACCACCTTGCAATCACCACTCTGTTGTTCGTGTCCATAAGCTCTTTTTTTCTTTTTGTTCAATCCCTCCACCACCACCTCTTTAAAAAAAAATACTTTATTGATTTTTAGCGAGAGGAAGGGAGAGGAGAGAAAAAATCAATATGAGAGCGCAACATCAATCGGCTGCCTCCTGCACAGCCTCCACTGGGGAGCTAGCCCGCAACCCAAGCATGTGCCCTTGACTGGCAATCGAACCTGTATCTTTCTGGTGCATGAGACACCGCTCAACCAACGGAGCCACACCGGCCAGGGCAGTAATAGGGCTTTATGCCTTCTCTCTTTTCTCTTCATCAATCTCTCTATACATCAGAAGTATATATATGGGGTAGATATATGGGAAAATTAATCATATCCTCTCTATATGTCCTGTCTACTATAATAGCCACTAGAAACGTGTGGCTGTTTAAAGTTAAATTAATTGAAATTAAATTAAAAATGCAAGTTCCTCAGTCATACTAGCTACATTTTAAGTGCTCAATAGCCACATGTACCTTGTAGCTACTGCACTGAGCAGTGTAGACAGAGTATTTCCACTATCTCAGAAAGTTCTTTGGAGATACTACACCCTCACTAATTGTTTCCTGCTTGATAAAATAATAATAAGGCAATATCAAAATCTTCTACTATGGTAGTGAATTTTCCTTGGTCTATCAACTTTTGTTTTATATATTTTGAGGCTACATAATTAAGTGCATATAACACTAGAAATGTCATATCAAGCTAGTAAATTGAGTCTTTTACCATTATAAAAGTAGTACTAGTTCTCTATCTCTAGCAATATTAATATAGTTAAGCCTATTTCCTTCCTCCCTCTCTTTCTTTTTTTTGGTTAATTCTCTCCGGAGGGTATTTTTTCCATTTGATTTTAGAAAGTGGGAGGAGGGAAGGGAAGAGAGGAGAGAAACATCAATGTGAGAGAGCCACATCAATTGGTTGCTTCCTGCATTCGCCCCAATTGGGGCAGGGAACCTGCAACCCAGTATGTTTCCTTGACCAGAATAAACCTGCAACCCTTTGGATCGAGGGTCGATGCTCTAACCACTGATCCACACCAACAAGGGCCAATTTTCTTTTCATTAGTATTAACCTGGTATATGATTTCCTATCCTTTCATATTCAGTCATTTCCACAGCTTTATTCTGTATTGTATGTTATAAACCATACAGTTGAATTTCCCTCATCCAGCCCATCTTTTTTTCTTTTAACTAGATCATTCAGTCCATTTACATTTATTCTAATTATTGATGTATATTTATTTTGTACCTTTTCTGTGTGATTTATCCCATCTTTCATCTTCTTTCTTGCCTTCTTTTAGATGATTTTTTCCTTATTCTGTTATTCCCCCTCCTTTTTTTCTTTTAAAATATATTGTAATTGATTTTAGAGAGGAAGGGAGGAGAGATAAACACATGATGAGAGAGAATCATTGATGGGCTGCCTCTTGCACATCCCCTACTGAGGACCGAGCCTGCCACCTGGGCATGTGCCCTTGACCGGAATCGAACCGGTCTGCAGGTCGATGCTCTCTATCCACTGAGCCAAACCAGCTAGGGCAATTCATGTTTATTTTTGTCAGACAGCTGGAGGTTCTACTTTAAATTAAATTCTCTGCTTGCAGTTTCTTGGACCATCCAGGTCATATAAATTCAGGCAATAAAACCATCTAAGAGTCATCAATTTTCAAGAGCCATCTTGCACCCATCTCTCGGCACCAAGGTTGGACATATGTAACTTTCTCTGCAATCACCTGGGGGTAAGAGCTTTTAGTTCGTTCATGTTGCCCTTTGCCCTTTGGGTCTCAGCTTTATGGGATTCAGGCAGGAGGCTTCCTGACTCTCACCTTAGGCTTTGAGTTTTATCTTCTATTTTCCAGGCCCCTTGAGGTCATAAACACCACAGATGAATGTTCAGCAAAAGCCCTCAAAGTTGGTTTCAGAACTCTCCTTACCTCTTAAGAGCTCCCTCTTTCCCCTGGATTTTGGGCTCCAAGTATTCTTTACTAACATAAACATCAAGTATATTTGTGTCGTCATCGTCGTCGTCCCCCCCCCCCCTCAGCATTTTTAGTTGTTTTCATCATGGTACCTACTTGGCCACCCTGTCAAATGAGAGGTACAGAATCCTCATCTGAAAAGAAAATGCCTGAGAATAGGAATATGCTGGAGGACAATTTAAATACATTCTACAACGACAGATCCATAAGTTACTTAGAGCGTAGTTTCGAATTTTGGAGGATCTTCAAGGCTTCCTTTTAACAAGACCTGCTGATGCCACACAAGTCGCTGTGCACTGACCAGCCAGGCAGAAGCACTCTGGCCGTTCGCCCGCTTGCCCTCCTGCCCTGCTTCACTACTAATCTGGCCTTGAGGAAAAGCCAGGTCTGACTGTATCGCCTTAGTTAAAGGAGTCAGATGAGGCAAATGCTGTAAACATTTGTGTCTTGTCTTCATAGTTCAACTTCAGCTTCCTTGAGAGCAAACACCGCTCTCTCTGCAAGCCTGCCAATCCTTCCCCTCCGAGCTCTCACCCCCTTCCTGCAAGAATCAAACAGCCCTGACCACCGCTGCTTCTCTCTCGCCTCTCTCCCTTCCCCTCTCTGTAAAATTAATAAAAACATATCCTCGGGTGAGGATTAAAAAAATAAAAAAAGAATCAAATACAGTGCATCTTGCTGGCCCTCAATTCTCACGAGATCTCATATGATTCTGAAAGTGTTTCTAGACCACGAAATGCTTGGGGCGCAGATGGGAGGCAGCGATCGATGTTTCTCTTTCTCCCGCCCCCTCTCTCTCCCTTCCTCTCTAAAATCAATAAAAACATATCCTCGGGTGAGGATTAAAAAAAAAAAATCAATGAGTAAAAAAAAAAAAAAAATCAATGGGTTATAAAAAAAAAACACCAACCAACCAATGAACGCTTAAATAAGTGGAACAACAAATCGATGTTTCTCTCTTTCCCTCTCTCTCCCTCTTCTCTCTATCTAAAAATCAATAATAAAAAAAAATTAAATTCCAGCCCTGGCCGGGTGTCGTCCGGATATGCCAAGGTTGCCGGTTCGATCGCCCATCAGGGCACACACACAAGAAGCAACCAATGAATGCATAAATAAGCGGAACAACAAATCGATGTTTCTCTTGCTCTTTCTCTCTAAATCAAAAAACAAAATAAAATAAACCAATTAAATTCCATCTGCCCTTTCCATCGCAGATCCTCTCGCATGATCAAATCCACCACTACTTTCGAATAACAAGCGAATGTCAGAGCTGGCAGGAACCCTAGAGACTATCCAGCAACTAGTCCAACATAATTTGGGAAGAAAACGGAGGCCCGGCCCTGGGGGGTGGGAGCCGAGTTGCGGCTGGAAGCAGTTTCTTGCCTCCAAGCCCAGGACTTTCCTCTCCCCGAGCCCCGAGTCCCGCGGAGGGCGGGCTCGGGGGGACCCCCCAGCCTCACCCACCAACCCGGGCAACTAGCGGCGAGCTGACACCTGTCCCCCGGGAGCGGCAGCCCAGCCCGCCTTCAACCTGCGGCTGCAGCCCCGCCGCCGAAGTCCGTCGCGGGACAATGTGGCCGGAGGGACCGGCGCAGCACAATGGCCGGGAGCGAGCCGCGCTGGCCGCCGAGGAGCGAGGAGCGCTCGGGCGCCCGGAGCAGCCGGCGGGCTCCCGGGCGGCGGTGGGGACCCAGAGTTTCCATCGCGACACCGCTCCGGGCGCCGCGGAGAGCGCGGGTGGGGACGGTCACACGCCCGAGAGCACGGAACTAGCCTCGGAGAAGTTTCCCGGCGAAGGCGCGTCGCTCGGGGGCTCCGGCCCGACGCGGAAGGGACCGGACAGGGGAGGGCAGAGCCGGGGGTCGCGGGGGCAGGTGGGCGCTCACCGGCGCAGCGGCAGCCCGGGGGACCCGCCCCGCCCCGCCCCGCAGCTCCGTCACCCCGAACGCACCCCCGGGCCAGGGGGACTCTTACCCGAGCCGACGCCGACTCCGCCATGGCTGCCAGTCGCCCGTCCGCGGCGGGGCCGCGCCTGCTCTCCCTCGGACTGCGCGCGGGTCTGCGGGGCGTCCCAGCCCCTCCTCGAAGCCGCCACCAGCGCCGTGTTGACACAAGGCCAAGACCGGCTCCAGCCGCTCGTGCTCGGCGCGCGGGATTCCCATTGCGCCCCCGCGCGGCCGGAGGGTGAAGAGCAGCTTCGCGCGGAGGACTTGGTCCCTCCAAGTCAAGTGCAGGTTCCAAAGTTAAGGCAAACCCAGCGGACTTTGTTTTTCTTATTTTACATGCCCAGAACTCTGCTAGGTGCTTTGCGATATTCCAAAATGTATAAAACTCAGACTTTGCTCTGAGAGAACATGTAATCTAGTTAGGGAAAAGAGCTATGGTCCCAAATGGCAAGCGGTTGTATTCCAAAATGTTGCTTTTTAGCAGCTAGAAGCACACTTCCCATCTCAACAATGTGGGGTCAGGTGCCAAGGCCAACCCACCGTAGCCTATTCATTATAGTAATCACATGCCTTGGAAACCCCAAGATAGCCCTGATATCAAATATGTAATCCAGTGCACATGCTGCATGTGAAATGATGCGTGTGGAGTTTTGCAACTGTATTTGCCTAATTTGTGCCACATTGTCTCTGCAGAGATTTGCAATGAACTTCCACTTCCAATATAGACATAAAATGCTTCCCCTGAGAACTAAACTCTATGTTCACATGACCAAGTCCTTCTTGGCACGCAGGGCTCGGGTCAGACTTCACCTCTTCAGAGAGACATTCCCTGTATCTTCCTCTATCCCAATCCTCAGTCTAGTTATCTTCCTCTGAACATTGTTCATAGCATTTATCACAATCCAAAATCACCTCATTTTTTTTTTCATTTGTTTATATGGTAATTCACTAAAATGTCTCTCCCTCCTCGGTACTTCTATTTGCTCATAGACGTGCTCATAAATATTTTTGGGTGATTTAATAGCAAATCAGAGAGCAAGGCTAGGAAAAGTCACCTCCAAGAGAAGGCATGATGTCCAGGGCAACCACTTTGACAGATTGATTGAATCATTAATCTATTTAAAGAAGGGGCCATGTGGAGGAAACTAGTCAGCCATTGAGATGTATCCAGAGTTTGATCTACTCTCTCTGGCCAACAAAAACTTACTGCAGATACAGAAAATAATGTACAGAGATTGTGGAGATAGACATATCAGGACATAGAATACTGAGGTCATTAAGCGATCCAGGTAGAGAACTCAAACACCATTCCATTTCTATGTCCACCAGGCAACCTTATGCTGATGCTGGTCCCTGTGTATTGGGAGACAACAGACAGGTCAGGCTGATGCAACTATCCAGCCCACCCTTGGAAATTATTAAACTGATACTCCGGCTTATCCATCAGTCAGTCTCTTGAGAGTCAGCATGATTCAGCATCCCTGACTGAGCCTGGAACTCTGGAAGAATATTTAGATCAAATTTCCAGTGTGCAAGGGAGGAAGCATCAGGCACTATTTTGCAGTGTCATGGGCTTTTGGAGATGGTAGCGCAAGGAGTTAGAAAGTGGGGCCAAGGAGTGAGACCAGCATCCCCACTTACTACATGTGGACTTTGGGCAAGTCATTAACTTATTGGCACCTCCAATTCCTCATTATTAGTGGGAAATAATAGCACGCATCTGAGAGCTGTTGTGCAGACTAAACGAGTTAGTTCAAGTCAGATGCTTACAGTGCAACCTGTCCTAGTAAGAGCTCAAGATATGCTCACGATTGCTATTATGTGTGTCCTGGCTCCTTCACTCACCAAGTGGTGTGGTTCATGCTCACTCTGCCTCAGTGTCTTCTCCCTGAGGATATGAAAACCATATCCAAGGGTGTTTTTTTTTTTTTCTTTTTCCAAGGGTTTTTAATGGGGTTAAAATAAATGACATTGTGTAAGTAAAATGCTTATGTAGCTGAAGGCCTGGTATAGAGTAAGCACTCAATAACAGGCAACTTCTCATTTTGGTTTGTCTTTGCTTTGTCAAGGTGCTAGAATTCACCAAGATAAATGTCTCCTTGCTGACTCTGAGAAGCCACCCATTTGTCCTTTCCCAATGACACACAGATCTTGACACATGCCTTTGAATAAACTTTTTTTTTTAGGAGTTCAAGCGGCAGTGGCAAGATTTATTAAAGTGAAAGTACACTCTCAGGAGGAGAGCGAGAATGGGCAGGCTCAAAGAGCAACTACCAAATAAACTTTAAAATTAGGTTCACAATTATTCCCATTGGTGGTAATGTTATCAGAGAAATCAATATACTCATATCCTGTCATCTATAGAATGACTGAAACATGCAGAGGCCCTGGCCAGGTAGCTCACTGGTTAAAGTGCCCTCCTGATACCCCAAGGTTGTGGGTTTGATCCCTGATGAGGGCACATACAAGAATCAACCAATGAATGGATAAATAAGTGGAACAAATCGATGTTTCTCTCTAGAAATCAATAAATACATAACACACACCCAGAGCTGAATGTGACCTTGAATATCTCACTCACACCCCCATTTTTAGTGACAGAAATATTCTTTGAATTACAAATAATATAGTTTAAAATGCTTTAAAATATTTACCTTGACCTTTAAATTTTCTATTGCAAGTGTGGCTTATAGTATATGTATTAGCATATATATGCCCAAACATTTTTTATCCAAGAAAGTTTACAGGCCACAGCTTTATTCCACTTAGTAGAGACCCTTTCTATTCTGTTCCCCTTATCTTAGTCTCTGGGTGGCAGGGACCATATCCTTTGTGTACCTTCTTTCTAAAACAAACAAACACAGTGCTGGGGAGCATGCTCACTAGGCTGGAGGTCAGTGAGAATCCTAGCAGAATACGCTTGGCTCAAGCTGCACCACCGTGCTGTGTACGTGTGCGGCGGACATCTGATAATTTTGTCAGCTTAGCACTTCTCCATTCCTCTGGGCCTGTCACCTCATTCCCTTTGGGGACTTCTCCAGTTCTGGAAGGACATATAAGAAGCTCTTAGTAGCCTGGCCAGGTGGCTCAGTTGTTTGGAGTGTCATCCTGTACATCAGAGGGTTGTGGGTTCGATCCCTGGTCAGCGCAGGCACAGGAGGTAACCAGTTGATGTTTCTCATCCTCTCTCTCAAAAAAAAAAAAAAAAAAAAAGAAAGAAAAGAAATGAAAACATCTTTGGGTGAAGATATTTTTAAAAAGCTCTTGCCCAGCCAGTGTGGTTGTGGTTGAGCATTGACCTATGAACCAGGAGGTCACAGTTCCATTCCTGGTCAGGGCACATGTCCAGATTGTGGGCCCCAACCCTAGTGAGGGGCATGCAGGAGGCAGCCAATCAATGATTCTCTCATCTTTCATGTTTCTCTCTCTCTCTCCCTTCTCTGAAATCAATAAAAATATATTAAAAAAAAAAAAAAAGCTCTTAGCTGTGGATGCTTTTCAACAGGGGATCAGGCAGGAAAATGATTGATGCTTCTCTCCCTTCCGCTCTCTAAAAAGCAATAAAAATATATGCTCGAGTGAGGATTGTCTTTTTTTTAACCACTTGAATTTTTACTGTGCACATTAGCTTTTAAATTAAAAGTTAATTTTAATTAACACACTATCAGATGGAGAATAAAAATCCACCCAAAGCAGGCCCTTCAGAAAGTGGACGGCAGGGTCCCCACTCGGGATCCTTGCTGCCTGGGAGAGGTCCATCTTGAGTGGCATCACCTTGGATAGCGCGGGGGCAGGGCTCACGATCGGACTCTCCTGGGGCCAGTGTTGGAGGCTGGGGTGACTCCTAGCTGAGGGGCTCTTGGTGCCCTGGGAGCTACCAGACTAGGATGAAGGAACCAGATACTTTCTGCCCTCTAATTTAGTCACGAAACCTCTTTGGGAATCAGCTCCTTGAGGGCAAAATATACACGAGTATATTGATCACTCAATAGTGACCTCTCCCTATCTTTATACTCTTAACAGCCAAAAAAAAAAAAGTCTTATTTCCAATTATTTAGATTATGAAAAGCTTGATTTTCTGCATATGCCTTTGAAAAGCAGAACACTGCTCCCTCCCCACAAAAAACAATGTTTTAGAGGGTCCCTTCTGCTCTAATAAAACTCCACTGAATTTGTCTGCTTAATTTCTCAACTAGTTTTAAGATTTGCCTCCTTCAAAAAGAATGAAGGAGAAAAATCCCAGTTAGTTGGGTTCCAGTCGCATGGAGGCTTTCCTGTCCGAAGCCACAATGCAGAACCCTCGGCCCTGTGAACATGCAGTCTGCAATCTGGACACCTTTTATTTAATTTCAAGAATTCCCTTTGCATGGCAAACAGGGGTCTGAGGAAAGCCAAGCGGTGCGGGTGAGGGAGGAAGCAGAGCGCTCACAAATGTGGTGCCAGGTGCAGGCTGCCCACTGTGCTCCCGGATGGGAGAGAAGTGGGGTGGATGGGCGGCGCAGGAAAAGTCATTCTCAACACAAACAAGGGTCCTGGGGCATGCCACCCCACCCCAGTGCCTGGCCATGCAAGACGCAGAAATGGAGACGGTGGCCCCTCAGGGCCATGGAGCATTGCACCAACACAAGGGAGTCCTCTGGGCACCTCCTGAGGCGCCTGCAGGGTCTGGAGCAGAGGAGGTCTGTGTCCACGTCCATGTCCGTGAGCATGGTCAGTTAACAGATAGCACCGGTTGGGAGGCTCAGGGCAGGAGAGAGACTGAGGCTCTCGGCCTCTAGCACCCACTGCCTGGCCCTCCTGGGAAGAGATTCACTTCCTCGATGGCAGCCCCTGCAGCATGAGCCTTGCTCTCACCCTTTGGCTCTGGGGAAACTGGAATAAATCATCAGGGTGAGCTCTGACCCAGGGCACCAGCTGCCTCTGGAGGGCCGGGTCACTACTGTGTAGTAACAAGATGGGTTGCACCAGGTTGAGGGACTAGAGGTGGGAGGGACGGGCTGGGGGATGGGCCCTGGACCCCAAAAGTGCCCACATAGGAAGAGTCTTTCGGAAGCACCACCTGAGGCATTCTGTCGCCCATCTGTTCCCCATTCCCAGTAACCCCACGAATTGTCCCCGGTGGCTTCTGGTTACTTTTGGTGGGTCAGGGGCAAGGGAGAGAGACCAGGAGAGGCAAGGCCAGAGAGGTCTGTCTCTCAAACACAGGAGGTAGGCAGTGTGTGTGGTGGGGACACTGCGCTGGGTCAGGAGCCCTGGTCCCAGCTCTGCCGCTCTTCTGTAATCTGGGCTAAACCATCTGGCCTGCACCTCCTTTCCTTGGTTACCGAGTCAGGCAAACCCTACCCCCACCTACCACAGAGGGATAGGCTAAGGGTGAAAATAGATAACGGATAGAAAACACGTTTAAAAAAGTATAAAGCGCTATTCAAACGCGAGGCAGTGTTGTCGTCATGGAGGTGGCATCCCTTAGCACATCCCTCAGCTCAGTCACACCTTTGCTTCCTCTTGCAGCGTCTCAGCCTTGGGACCTGATTTCCTGATCTCGGGCTTCCGAGACTCCCTGGCTGCTTCCCTTGATCACAATCTGTGACCCCAGTGGCCAAATGGGCACTCCAGGTGTCTGCGGGCGTGCGGGAAGCCTCTGGCCTCCTCACTGTCCCTCCCGCACCTTCCCTGCGGGAAGCCGCTCAGCCGGCCCCTTGATCCACCTAGGAGATGAGCTGGGCCGTCCATTCAGGCTGGACAGGTCTAGGGGACCCCTGTCCAACTCTTGGGGACCCTGTTTAGAGTGTAATTCCTGTTCCCGATTTCCAGCGGGTGGCAGGTGGAGGGAGGGAAGGCGCACTGGGAGCCACAGCAGGATCGAGGGTCGTCAGGCCGCCCCCAGGCCCTCCGCACCCCTGCGCCTGCCGCTGGCCCTCCCTCCCCCAGCCCAGCCCTAGTCTCGGTCAGGCGGCGCCTGCAGGGGCCGCGGGGCGCCCAGGCCAGGGCCCCCGCTGTGCACACGCAGGTGGTCCTTGAGCGACTCCTTGTAGCGGAAGCTCTTGCCGCACTCGCCGCACGTGTAGGGCCGCTCGCCCGTGTGGATGCGCTGGTGCTTGAGCAGGTTCTGCTTGCGGATGAAGCTCTTGCCGCACAGCGCGCACTGGAAGGGCCGCTCGCCCGTGTGCAGCCGCTGGTGGTTCTGCAGGTGCTCCTTGCGGCTGTAGGTCTTCTCGCACTCGGAGCACTTGTAGGGCCGCTCGCCGCGGTGCGTCATCTGGTGCCGGATGAGGCCCGAGTGGCAGTTGAAGCTCTTCTCGCACTCGGCGCACTCGTAGGGCCGCTCCTTGGTGTGGCTGCGGTGGTGGATGATGAGGCTCTTGCGCACCCCGAAGCTCTTGCCGCACTCGGGGCACGAGTAGGGCTTGCTGCGCGCGCCCTGCAGGAGGCCCCTCCGGAGCCCGCCCCCCGGGCAGCAGCTGCCGCAGCCCCCACCGCCCCCGGGTCCCCCGCCTGCGCCCCCGCCGCTGCCAGCCTGCGCCCCGCCAGCCGGGCCCCGCTCCCCAGCCAGTGCTGGGAAGCTGTCATCCAGCAGCCCGGCCGCGCCCCGGCTCAGGGGGCCGCCGGCATTCTCGGCCACCGGAGGTGGGGGCAGGCTAGGTTGCGCGGGCTGGGGCGGCTGGGCCGGGGTCGGGTTCTTCACCAGCAGCAGGTTGTCACCTGGGGAAGAAGAGACAGAGAAATGACACCCTGACAGTGCTCTGACCAGGACCCCACACTGTCCCTGCGAGGGGCCCAGGGGCTTAAGGTATTCAAGTTGAAAAGCTTGTCTAGAGGCCAACAGGAATGGGCTGTGGGGAGCTGGGACCATACCCACCCTCCCAGGTGAGTCATCTTTCTACCAGGCAAGCTGCCTTCCGACTTGTACAGCAGCCTGGTCAGCTGGGTGGGTGTGAGTCCCATCCTGAGGCCTGACCCCACCTGGACCCTGACCACGTGTGCCTGGGGCCCCATCCCCCAATGTGGAAGTGGCTGCCCAGCCCGCCTCTCCAGGAAGCCTGTTCCTGCTCCTGCAATGATGCCTTTTTCGTTGCACCCCCATGTCTCAAGGACAAGTTCCCAGTTTTCCTGTACCGTGAGGCACAAAGTCCAGGCTGAGCATCAGAGCAGTGACCTTTGGCCCAGGATTCCGCCTAAGGAACTACTCCCTCTGCAAACTGGAGTCTTTTCATCTCTCTACCCTCCATCACCTCCCCAACCCCCAGCTGGCAATCCTTTCCCCTGGAGGTCCCCCTCCCCCACTCAGGGGCAGTCCATGGAAGAAGAATAAAGGTGAAGCTGGCACCCTGTCCCCCACCTCTTGTGGGCATCCCTTTCTCTCCTCTGCTCAGGACCCATCTGCTCCCTGGAGGCGACTTTTCAGGCCACATCTGCCACACTCCTACCCCCATGCTCGTCAGTATCTGACTGAAGCCTGTTCTCCTTCTATGTCACCCCTAAACAGACTGGGCCCAGCCTGTTCTCTCTATGCCAATCACAACTGACCAGCAAACAACGAAGAGCCCTCTCCATAGGACAGTGGTCAGAGCAGAGGTAATGCTCAGGCCTCAGTCAGCACGTCCAGGACAATGCCTGCGGCCTCGCTGCTCCTTCTACTCCAACCTGCCCCCCTCATTCTTTCACAGGCGTTTCCCAGAGGACCCTGAGGACACCACTTACACTAAACCTCCATCTCAGGGACCGTTTCCCTAGAAACCCAACCCAAAACAGCCCTAATGCTACTCTGACGATTCCGCAAACGCATTGTGAGCACCGGGCTGCTTTTGTCTCCTTTGTTCTCCCTTCCTGACCCAGCTTAGCTCTGTGGTCAGCGCTGCGGTCACTCACGGTGAAACCCCCTCACCCTCTGTCCTCTGTTCTGCCTGCAACCGGAACCCACTGCTGCGTCCGGTCTCAAGCAGCTGAGGAGGGCTGGAGAAGTCACTCATGTCAGAAGGGCCTCCACTCTGAATTAAGTGTCTCACAGAGAGTGGGATGTGCTGACCTGGGTTTGAAATGGCCCTTCAGGTCAGGAATGACTTGTGTCCTCGGCTCTTACATGGATTTTAAGCTCTTAGAGGGTGTCAGGAATATGGATTCAACATTCCGATCAACCAGAAGAGGTGACGGTACTGGGTCTGGCAAGGAACACTACCCTGATGCTAAGAGTGTTAAATCCCCATGAACATATGCCTAAGGTCACTGGTTAATACGTGGAGCTTCAAAAAATGCCCAGGAGACCCAAACTGAGTGAGACGTTTGGTCAGAAACCTGTTGCTGGTGATGGTGGTGGGGGGAATCCCCTCTCTCTCTACTGGAGCTTCAGAATCTTCACCAGTGACACGGGGGTGCCAGCTCAGGGCTGGCTCTGGCCAGTGCTGTCTAGACGTGAGCCATCAACTCCTGTCAGCTCTGTCCCAGCCCACTCTCCTTTCCCTACTGTTATGGGCTAAATTATACCTCCCTCCCCTCTCCCACACCAAAAACTATAAAAATCTGAATGCCCAGGACCTCAGAATTCAACCTTATTTGGACATAGGGTCCTTGCAAATGGAATTAGTTAAGATGAGGTCCCACTGGAGGAGGGTGCCCCTGATCCAATATGACTGTGTCCTTATGAGCCTGGTGAACACACAGATGCCACGTGAAGACAGAGGACTAGGGTGACACACTCACAAGCCCAGCAACACCAAAGATTGCCAAAACAGAAGAAGCTGGGAAAGGCAAGGAAGGATTTCCTAAGCTTTCAGAGAGGGTGTGGCCCTGCCCAACACTTGACTTCAGACTCCTGGCCTCCTGACCTGTGAGACAACACATTTCTGTTTTTTAAAGCCACCCAGTGTGGGGGCCTTGAAGACAGCCCTAGGAAACGAACATGCCTCCCAGCCTGCAAAAGGAAAGGGGACTGCCTCTGGGACAGACTGACGGAAGGCTGCCTGCCCCAACAGAGCATCGCCTTATCAGGCGTAGGCTGAGGGAGCAGCCATCCCTCTGGACAAACACCCAGGGGCCCCGGGGGCGCTGCACGCAGCACTTACTGGGGCCAGAGTCTAATCCCAGCTCTCCTTCCATTGAGTCGCGAGGCCCCCATGGGTACGGCTGCTCCTCCTGCTTGATCCATGACAAAATGTCATGTGCTGAGATCAGAGACTCTGTTGGTGGAAAGAAGGCAGTTTTAGCATCTGTTCATTTCTGCTGAGCATCCCATCAAAGGCTCAAAAACCATCACATGCAAAGGCCGCAGCTCCAGCTCGCGGGGCAAGTGGCGGTTTTGGTATCAGTTTCATTTACTGGCAGTCCTCCCTCCTCACGCCTTCATAAACGGGATATCACTGTGCTCACTACATTTCCCTGTGGTCAGGGAGGAGGAGGCTTGTCCCAAAGTGTGTGTGGCGGCAGAGCCAGGATTAGAACCCAGGTCTCCTGGCTATGCCCACTGAGCCCCAGAACAGCTTGTAGGTCCAGGACAAGCCAGAGGGCAGCCTGGTCTCTGAAGGCCCACAGGACCGAGGGATGAGAGGTGGAACTTAAAGATCAGCGATGGGGGAAGCCGTGAGCAAAGGTTGTCATAAGAACTACACTCTATCAGGAAGGCTTGGCTTTCCCTTCTGCCCTGGAGCCTCTCAACCTCCCCATTGTAAAGCTGTAGAGTTGGTCTTCTCTTCCTGGTATGCAGGGGTAGCGTCAAACTTTGGGGTCATAATTACCAAATGAGATGACACTGGAGTTCTCCAGGTCTGCAAGCACATGTCAACACACACACACACACACACACACACAGGCCCAAGGCAGGTAGGGTGTCCCAATTATTATTTTATGTTTTCCTTTATGCCTAGACCCTCCCCAGAAGTTTTCCTGGGAGACATCTAACTAGTATTCACTCAAGAAAAATTCCAGAAAGTGTAACTATACATTTACAGACATATACACAACTTTTAAAAGCCTTTTCAGTTATATTTATTGTTTAAAAATTGGTGCTGAAGTAATTTTAGTATTAGTTACATTAACACAGTAAATTGTCAATTAATGACTCCTCTAGAAAAACCCTTTCCACTTTCTAAACTCTGTACAAAGTTGCAGCCCAGCTGGAGTGGCTCAGTGGCTGAGTAACCTATGAACCAGGAGGTCACAGCTCGATTCCTGGGTCAGAGCACATGCCTGAGTTGCAGCTCAATCCCCAGTAGGGAGCATGCAGGAGGCAGCTGATCGATGATTCTGTCTCTTTTTTTTTAATATATATTTTATTGATTTTTTACAGAGAGGAAGGGAGAGGACAGAGAGTTAGAAACATTGATGAGAGAGAAACATCAATCAGCTGCCTCCTGCACACCCCCCACTGGGGATGTACCCACAACCAAGGTACATGCCCTTGACCGGAATTGAACCAGGGACTCTTGAGTCCGCAGGCCAACGCCCTATCCACTGAGCCAAACTGGTCAGGGCCCATGATTCTGTCTTATCATTGATGTTTTCATCTCACTCTCACTCTGTAAAATGCTATATAATAAAAGCCTAATATGCTAAGTGGCCAGTCATCTGGTCGTCTGTTCAACTAATCAAAGCATAATATGCTAATGATATGCTAAGGCTACTCAACCGCTCTCTATGAAATGCACTGACCACCAGGGGGCAGACAGTCAAACGGTCAGCCAGTGGCTATGATGTGCACTGACCACTAGGGGTAGACTTCTGACTGGTAGGTTAGCTTGCTGCTGGGGTACGGCAGATTGGGACTGAGCGAGATGGGTAGGACATGCCCTGGAGCCCTCTCGCAGTCCCTCCCCGGCTGGCCAACCTCCCGTGTCCCTCCCAGGCCTCGATCGTGCACCAGTGGGGTCCCTCGGCTTGGCCTGCACCCTCTCACAATCCAGGTTGAGGAAAATCCCCTCCCCAGTGCACAAATTTTGTGACCCGGGCTTCTAGTCAATAATAATAAAAAACTCAGCAGCCTTGTCCTCCCAATATTCCAGAGCACCATGCTCACCTGAATTGGGGTCCGTTGGAATATCTCTCTCTGCCAAGTCCTGCTGATCCCACACGCACGGGTTCTCCTCCTGTTTGATCCGGGACAGGAGGTCCTGGGCAGAGGCTGGCGAGTCTGCAAGTGGGAAGAGACCAGCAAAGGCGTCGGGACACAAAAATGCCCACAAGTCTTTGCTCTGAGTAAATCTCTTACTACATGCAGTTGTGTCTTTTTCCTACAAATTGGGTGTAACTAACTTATGATAATTAATTAGAGGTTTAAGTCAGCTTGGCCTCAAATACTGGAGCTTTTGCTGCAAATAAGTGGATTCCATTGGGGAATGATGTAACAGTGACTTCAAGAGTAAGTCCTTCTGGCCCTAACCTGTTTGGCTCAGTGAATAGCGCATCCGCCTGTGGACTCCAGGGTCCCAGGTTCGATTCCGGTCAAGGGCATGTACCTTGGTTGTAGACACATCCCCAGTAGGGAGTGTGCAGGAGACAACTGATCGATATTTCCTCTCATGGATGTTTCTAACTCTCTACCCCTCTCCCTTCCTCTCTGTAAAAAAATCAATAAAATATATTTAAAAAAAGAGTAAGTCCTTCTGTGCTTGGGAACTTAACTCCTTAGAGGAGATTCATGCTCAGGTACTGAGTACTATGAACTGAGTACTGAGCACCACCATAGAAGCAGCTATTCCTCACGTGGGGATTTTCCAGGAAAATCATACCTTCTCGGGAGCCTTTTATCTCAACCATTTTAGTGGGCTATTTCTAAGATGTATTCTACATCCCCTTTCTAGTTCAGCAGCCATCACACCTCACTTACCCTTCACTGCCCTCTCATCTCTGAAAGATCTCTCTGAAGATAGCAATGCTGCAGTGCCGTGGAGGACTGCATGACAAGGGCTTTTCTCCACTCAGCCTCTGTTGTCACTTGCTTATGGATGTGAGGCTCTGACAAAGGGGATGAGGTTTGTGAGCTCCAATCTGTGGATTAGGAGAGCTGCCGTATGCTAACATATTGGGTGATGTCTCATTTTATGTCTCCTGGCCTTTCACACCACATTCTGTTGCTTGGCCTAACCTCTGAATGTTTCTTACTTCTTGCTCCCAGGACCTTCTGGGAACAGGGAAGTAATAAACAATGTCCAGATATTTGGCCAAACATTCTAGAGGTTGCCGTGAAGGTATTTTTTAAAGATGAGATTAACACTGAACTCAGTAGACTTTGAGTAAAGCAGATTACCCTCCATAATGTGGGTGGGCCTCATCCAATCAGTTGAAGGCCTTAAAGAAAATGCTGGCCTCCCCCGGGGAAGAGGAACTGTGACCAGCAGACCAGGTCTCCAGCCTGATAGCCTACCCTGCAGATTCTGGATGTGCTAGACTCTACAGTCACAGAAGCCATGCCTTCAAATCAATCAATCAACCAATCAATCAATCAATCTGTTCTCTTTCTCTCTACACCCACACCCCCACACACCCCAACACACACACACCCACACCCTCCCACACACACACCCCACCCACCCACACACACACCACCCCCCCCACACACCCCTATTGGTTCTCTGGAGAATTTCAACACACATGTGCTCTAACAGAGTTCTCACACAGAGTTCAGCTGCAATGCCATCTAAGAGGAACTCCCCAGACTACCCCACAGGACTGCAACCGAGCTGGTGCCTGGAGGCCACAGTCCATGAATATCTGTATAAAACAGTGAACACTCTTCCTGGTCAGGAGAAGGTCTTACGGACCGACACATTCCCCCATCCACACAGCCTCATAAAGTGCTGCCCTAACCTCGCTTGTCAAAAGGAATAGTTAAAAACATATTACAAAGAACAGAGAAAACCAAACTAAGCCCAGATGTGCTGGCAAATCATCATGCTGTGTGCCCCGTCTGTGCCCCAGGGGGAAACCCTGTCTCTCCATCCATCCTGGACATACAGTTCTTCAATTTCCAGCTCAGGTAGACGATGCTGGGACCTGCAGACCCTGCTGAACCTTTCCTCTTCCTCCCTGGTGTGGGCGGCTACTGGGCTCACTCACCGGTAATGGACTCCGTGGGGATAGCTCTTTCCTCCAGGCCCCGCTGACCCCGGACACACAGGGCTTCCTCACGCTTCACCTGAGACGCGTCTTGTGCAGGCACCAGAGGCTCCGCTCCTGGGACATAAAATCGTATCATTTTAGTGTCTTTTTTCTGAATGACTGTCATCTGGATGTGCTCTTGGGGTCAGGAGCAGGGACGAGCACAGGGGGTCTCGGGATCCTGCAGGCAACTATGGGAAACCCCAATGAGCAGAAGTCCTAGGAGCAGAGACATTCAGGGGTTAGGCCAAGCAGCGGTTCTCAACCTGTGGGTCGCGACCCTTTTGGCGGTTAAACGACCCTTTCACAGGGGTCGCCTAAGACCATCCTGCATATCAGATATTTACATTAGGATTCATAACAGTAGCAACATTACAGTTATGAAGTAGCAACGAAAATAATTTTATGGTTGGGTCACAACATGAGGAACTGTATTTAAAGGGCCAGAAGGTTGAGAACGACTGGGCCAAGCAGCAAAATGTGGTGTGAAAGGCCAGGAGAGAGTTCTAGAAACAGCCCCACGCCGGGTTGGGTGCTAATCAGGATTAGTCTGACCTTCGTGTAGGAGGAGTTCATTGGTCCTGTTTGTCACCCGAGTCAGAAAGAGGTGGCCAAATATACACACTCATACTCCCATGCACCCTCTCACACAGGCATATAATTAGCAAGAAGTTAGACTAGGCAAAGAGCTGCAACCCAACCCCCCATAAGAATGCACAGCATGGCATCCTTACACATAACAGACAGGACAAGACCCTGACATCTGACAAGAAGGCATTTTCCTCCTGCGCTGTCCTATGGCTTGCCGTACCAGCCCCGGCAGGAGACAGCTCAGGCAGCAATAAAGAGATTAGAGGAGCAATCGGAACATGTGGTCCTGGTCTGAACTCTGCCCCAGCCCAGTAGATGAATCACTTGACTTCTCTGGCTCTGCCTGCTCATCCCACCCATAAAACAGACACAGTGGTCCCTGTCCTACGGGCACACTGATGGGCCATAACTCAGTGCTGTCACTGTGAAAGGCTGCCTCGGCCGCCGACCTCAGACGGTTGTAGGTTCTAGATATTCCAGCCTAAGCATCTTTGCCACAAGCATTTTCACTGCACAACTAACAGGCCATACAGCAGTTTCAGCCATAATAGATAAAAATAAGAAAATATAAGAGAGAGACATAAAAAGGATGCAATAAAACATGAAAATCTAAGCAAATAAAAATCCCCCAAATAAACAAACAAACAGAAACAGACTCATAGATATAGAGAACAATTTGATAGTTGCCAGAGGGAGAATGGGTTGGAAGGATGGTTGAAAAAGGTGAAGGGATTAAGAAGTACAAGGCAGGAGAGAAACCAAGATGGCGGCATAGGTAAACACTGGAAATTGCTGCCTCGCACAACTACTTCAAAAATACAACTAAAAGTCAAAACGGACATCATCCAGAACCACAGGAAAGCTGACTGAGTGGAAATTCTACAACTAGAAGGAAAGAAAAAAGCACACTGAGACTCAGAGGAGGTGCGGAAGTAAAGTGCAGAGGTACGGAGGCGCATGTGGAAAGGGATGGCAACTGAGGATGCGGCTGTCTTTTTGAATCGGGAGGGAGTCTCAAGCTCCCGACTGCTCTGAACTCCAATTCCAGGCGAGTCTCTGGGGACCCAGACTCATATGGGGAGAAACTGGACTGTCTCGAAGCGGGCAGAACTTGAGGGTGGCTTTCTCTCAGAGGTGCTTGCAGCGATTACTGGGACACTGAGACCCGGGGCCTCTTTGGGTAGGACTGAGGATCAGCCATAGCTGTTTGCTCCACCCTGTTGATTCCCTGAGACCCTACCCCACCCAAGGTGTGCACAGAGGCTTTTGCATAGGAAAGGCCTGGCCCTTTGCAATCTGAAAATTACCTAACAAACTGCAGCTGGGTCAGAGAGACCCAGAACATCCAAAAGAAGGCCCAAGGCCCCACAGCAGCTTGCTCTGCTTCACAGCTGGGCTTCATTTGGGCACCTCCAAAACCCAAACAAAGAAGAGGAATCTGCAGATCTCTCCATAGCTCCTGCTGGGTAGCCTCAGGCAGAGGCTAAATTAGCACCTCCTTAGAGATTCAAGAGCCAGTGGTCAGAGTGGGACCATCCAGATTACAACTCCTCAGATCCATAAGGGACACACTCAGGGGGCAGACTCAGTGAGCACCAAAGCCCCACTGAAGCAAGTCTTGCCCCAGAAGGGTGTCTCCAGCACAGAAGTTCTCCCACAGTAGACACAGCTGATTCTCACAGCCAATTGGCCTGGAGGTCAATTCCTCCAAGTGATACCTACAACAATCAAGGCTTAACTACAACAAGACTGTGCACAAAGCCCACAAAGGGGTGCACCAAGAGTGTCCACCTCAGGTAATTGGGGAGGCTGAGCCACTGGGCCCTATAGGACACCTAGCACAGAAAGCCACTCTACCAACACAGGGAAGCACAAAAAATGCGGAGACAAAAAAAAACAACAGGACACAAATGACAGAAACGGAGGAAAGCAAACTACTGGATATAGAGTTCAAAACCACACTTTTAAGATTTTTCAAGAATTTTCTAGAAACCGCCGATAAATTTAGTGAGACCCTCAAGAAATCTAGGGAGACCCTCGAGGTTATGAAAAAAGACCAACTAGAAATTAAGCATACACTGACTGAAATAAAGGATATTATACAGAGTTCCAACAGCAGACTAGAGGAGCGCAAGAATCAAGTCAAAGATTTGAAATACGAAGAAGCAAAAATCACCCAACCGGAAAAACAAAAAGAAAAAAGAATCCAAAAATATGAAGATAGTGTAAGGAGCCTCTGGGACAACTTCAAGCGTACCAACATCCGAATTATAGGGGTGCCAGAAGAAGAGAGTGAGATATTGAAAACCTATTTGAAGAAATAATGACAGAAAACTTCCCCTACCTGGTGAAAGAAATAGACTTACAAGTCCAGGAAGCAAAGAGATCCCCAAACAAAAGGAATCCAAAGAAGACCACACCAAGACACATCATAATTAAAATGCCAAGAGCAAAAGACAAAGAGAGAATCTTAAAAGCAGCAAGAGAAAGAGATTCAGTTACCTACAAGGGAGTACCCATACGACTGTCAGCTGATTTCTCAACAGAAACTATGCAGGCCAGAAGGGAGTGGCAAGAAATATTCAAAGTGCTGAATAGCAAGAACCTACAACCAAGATTACTTTACCCAGCAAAGCTATCATTCAGAATTGAAGGTCAGATAAAGAGCTTCACAGATATGAAAAAGCTAAAGGAGTTCATCACCACCAAACCAGTATTATATGAAATGCTGAAAGGTATCCTTTAAGACAGGGGTCCTCAAACTTTTTAAATAGGGGGCCAGTTCACTGTCCTTCAGACCGTTGGAGGGCCGGACTATAGTTAAAAAAAACAAAACTATGAACGAATTCCTATGCACACTGCACATATCTTATTTTGAAGTAAAAAAACAAAATGGGAACAAATACAACATTTGTATTTGCATGTGGCCCGCGGGCCGTAGTTTGAGGACCCCTGCTTTAAGAAGAGGAAGAAGAAGAAAAAGGTAAAGATAAAAATTATGAACAATAAATACACTTCTATCAACAACTGAATCTAAAAATTAAGTGAATAAATAATCTGATGAACATAATAAACTGGTGAATATAATAGAATCAGGGGCATAGAAAGGGAATGGACTGATTATTCTTAGTGGGGGAAAGGGTGTGGGGGGTGCAGAAGAGACTGGACAAAAATCATACACCTATGGATGAGGACAGTGGGAGGGGGGGTAAGGGCAGAGGGTGGGGTGGGAACCGGGTGGAGGGGAGCTATGGGGGGAAAAAAAGAGGAACAACTGTAATAATCTGAACAATAAAGATTTAATTTAAAACAAAAAAAAAAGAAAGTAAAAAAAAAAGGAGTATAAGGCAGTACTTACAAAACAGTCGTGGGATTTAAAATACAACATAGGGAATCTACACTAATAAAAGACAAACATGCAAACTGGCCATACTTTTGCTACGCCTTAAGCCACACCCACCAGCCAATCAGAGAGGCTATAGGCAAATTAACCCAACCAAAATGGTGGTTAATTTGCATATACCTGCTGGGACCGAAGACTGAAGACAACGTGGAAGCAAAGTGCTACAGAAGATACAAAGTAGAGGCGGCGGAGACAGGAATGGAGCCAACGCTGCGGAGGCAGGAGGCGGGAGGGGAAACCCAGCCAGGGCAGCTGGGAGTGGGCGCGAAGCCTGCCTCATTGGCTGTGAGTGGGCGGGAAACCCGCCTCATCGGCTGGGAGTGGGAGCGAAACCCGCCTCATCGGCTGGGAGCGGGAGGGGAAACCCAGCAGGAGCGGCTGGGAGCGGGAGGGGAAACCCAGCCATGGCAGCTGGGAGTGGGAGCGAAGCCCGCCTCATCGGCTGGGAGCGGGAGGGGAAACCCAGCAGGAGCGGCTGGAAGCGGGAGGGGAAACCCAGCAGGAGCGGCTCAGAGTGGGAGCGAAGCCCGCCTTAGCGGGTTTCACTCCCTTCCCTGCTTCGCTCCAGCCGCAGGAAGCCCTATTCTTGCAGGAATCTTCCTGCAACGGGCCTCTAGTATAGTCAATAATATTCTAGGCCTGGCCAGTGTAGCTCAGCAGAGCATCAGCCTGCACCACTAAGGATTACAGGTTTGAGTCCATGTCAAAGGCACATTCCTAGATTGCAGGTTCAATCCCTGCCCTGGTTGGGGCTCGTGTGGGAGGCAACAGATAGATGTATATCTCTCTCTCTCTCCCTCCACCCTCCACACACACACCCCTGGCCCCGCCTTCTTCCCTCTGACCCACTCTCTCTAAAAAGCAATGGAAAAAATATCCTTGGGTGAGGATTAAAAAAGTAAAAATAAAATTCTAATAATTATGTATGGTGTCATGTGGGTACAAGGTTTGTCGGCATGATCACTTAGTAAGTTACATGATGTCTAATTACTGAGGTGTACACGTGAAACTAATATAATATTGTATATTAACTATAATTGAAAATAAAAAATGCTTTAAGAAGAAGGAAAAACTCTCTGGTAAACACTGAAAAAATTTAAATATATATATAAATAATAATTCAATACAAGAGCTATGGAATCATAAAAATTGACCAGTTAACCCAAAAGAAGGCAAAAAATGTAGAAAAAAATAAATGAAGAGGCCCTGGCCTAGGGTAGTTCAGTTGGTGAGCGCATCACCCTGACCCACCAAGGCTGTGGGTTCAATCCCCAGTCAGGGCACATACAAGAATCAATCAATGAATGCGTAAATAAGTGAAATGTAAATGAATATTTCTTTCTCTTCCTCCCCGCCCCCCTCAAAAAAAAAAGATTTAATAACATGAACACTGTGAGAACCTTGTCAATGCAGATGAAACCAAACTGACAATCAGCTTAAATGCGTGAAGCCTGTCAAACATAAACCAAAATGTCAGCCGGTTATTTGATCTTTTGTGGTGAAATTGCCTATGGCCAATTGTGTGGCAAAACATATGTGGCAAAAATGCTTGCAGCAAAGATGCTTACAATAAAAATGCCAAACACAGGCACGGACAGGTGAGTTATATGCTAAGGCAGAGAATGCAGTTAGAGCACAGATTTCACCTGGTCCAACACGGCTTAGGAGAGCTGCAGCCCCGAGAAGGGACCTGCAGGGCACAGTGGGGCGGGAAGCCTAGCACCTCCCACCCCAGTGAAAGCTGACCAGGGGTGATGCTGCAGGAGCTGGGTTTCCTTCTTGAGCGAGGAAACAGCCTTAGGGGTAAGAAGTCTGCCTGTGATGCGGGGGTCGTGTGAGAATGGATGGCGATACTGGAGATGACACATGGGCAAGAAGCAGCAGGCCCCCAGCAAAACTGCACGACCATGCACACTCCCTTTCCGCCCGCCAATGGGGCTGCCCCCAGGTCTCAGGCCTCTCACTGCAGGTCACGGTCAGGCCTGGGATGCTGCAAGCCTGCCTGGTCCCCTTCTCTCTCCCCAGCTTGCCTGGGCGTCCAGAGCTGCACGGCTCTATCCCAGCACCCTGGTGGGCTTTCAGGCCCTGAAATCTCTTCCTGTGAGTGGCCACCGAACTTCAACGGTGGCAGAACTGGCCCCACAAACAACTCAAAAGAAGCCCTGCTGCCCGGCCGGTAGTTCAGTGGCTGAGCGTGGACCCAGGCATCCAGAGATCACCAGCTCATTCCTGGTCAGGGCACCTGCCTGGGTTGTGGGCTCGATCCCCAGTAGGGGGTGTGCAGGAGGCAGCCAATTGATGTGCTTCTCTCTCATTGATGTTTCTCTCTTTCTCCCCCTCTCTCTAAAAATAAATTTTTAAAAAGAAGCCCCTGTTGAACTGAGGCGAGGCGGGGGTGGGGGGGGTCCGGGTCGGGGCAGGGCTTTTCTCCTGCCCTATCCGGGACCTGGGGTTTCTTTTGTAGCTGCCATCACCTGTGTCAGGGTCCATCAGGATTTCTCTCTCTTCTGGGTTACGCTGCTCCCACACGCAAGGCTCTTCCCTGGGCTCAGCTTGGGATGGGGCCTCTGGCTTGGGCCCAGGACCCTCTGCGTCTGGAATGAGTTGGAAGGAAGGAAGGACTGAGTGAAGCTGAGCAAGGGGTTACGATCCAGGGCGTTGGCAGAACCCTCCCCTCCCCCCTGCTGAGTGCCCCTCTTGGTGGCAGCCGTTATGTGAGCACGTCAGGTAATCAATCTCTTAGGAGGAACCTGAAAACGAGTCCATAGATACCCCAATTTCTGGTGTGGAAATAGCTGGTCTCGGAAAGCCAACAGCAGGCCAACTGTGGCTTATCCAGGCTGCTGGGAGGTAGCCCTTCCGACCGTATTCCAAAAGAGTGGTGGCATTCGATTCTATGATCAGCCCTGTTCCTGGATTTTTCATTCTCATCCGATTAGGAACCATTCTATCTCCTGTGCATTACAGAAACAGCCTGGCCAGGTAGTGTGAACGTGGGCTGAAAGCACGCCATGCCCCTCGGTAGGACCGCGGCCACGCAGGCGGGAGGGGTGCTCACCCAGGGACATGAGGGTTTTGTAGTTCTCCTTCACAAGGTTGTTGTAAAGCTCCTTCTGCCATCCATCCAAGTTCTTCCACTCGTCCTCAGAGAAGTACACAGCAATGTCGACAAAAGTCACCGGAACCTGGGCCAACAAGAGTTTTAGTCTGCACCTCCCTTTGCCTCCCCTTCTCAGACCTTGGGGCCCATGTGACCCTGGAGCCCGGCCTTTGCTCTCCAGGGCTCCTCGTCCCCCTAACCCAGCCCGCTCCATTTCAATGGGATCAGTCCATTCTGTTCCTACCTTTGCTTCCAGAACAATGATGGTCAACACTGCCTTCTTTTTTTTTTTTTAAGCATTTACCATACCCTCTGTAACTTCACCTTTAAGTTACTGTGTTCATGAAGGCAGAGCTGGAGGAGTCATTGTGCTGCTTTTGGCGCTCAGGGAGACGGGGCGTGGTCAGTTCTGAGTGGGTATCGGTGAGCCAAACACAGTAAAACCCTGTTATAAAACCTGTATTTCTGGTCAGGTCACCTCTGGGCACACAGTGACATTTTTGGTCACTACCCATGTAATAGCTAAAGGCATGCGAGGAAGCCCGGGATCGCCGCCTGCTTTGTTCACAGCTATGTCCCAAGCTAGAAGCACAAAGTTTGAAATCAAGACATTTGCTGAATGTGCTGAATTGCGGTTGCCAATACCAGGAAGTCCCACTGTAGCCTGAGTCACCCACCATCTACTGTCAGTCCCTCGTTATCCCAGGCAGTCTAATCTGTTATCTAAGCTGTTATTTCAGTTTGACAAGGATACTTGTCTGTCACTCACCAGCATGGCCTCACCTGGGACTGAATCGTTCAAAATGGTTTCACTTCCATGATTTTAATAACAGAACTTCCCTTCTCTGACCACAGAGCCTTACCTCCCACCACTTTCACATCCCTAATGGACCAGCCTTTCACCCTCTCTCTGAAATCCAACCCCTCAGATCTCCCCCAGGCTCTAAGCCTAGTCCACCAGTCTCCTACCTGCACATACAGAGCCACCTGTGTGCAAATGAGAGACAGCCCTCAGGTTTCCGCTCACTGGTGCACAGTGTGGTGGGTGGGCAATGTCCTCCCATTAATTAGGAACGCCAGCCCGTGCACCAGTGCTCACAGCCCTAAGGGCCTCCTGCACAGGCACGATGCACACACCTACATGCTGATCACAGCTCACCAGCCATCTTGAGAAACAGACTCCCTGGACCCTCAAGAGACTTGGGTGAGTCCCCAGTTTGGAACAGCCAATGCAGACCACTTTCTTCATTTTGCTTCCCAGCTGCTGATAAAAATCACAACATTCTGCGGGTGACGCCCAGTGCATTCATATCCCTTGCCTCAGGCTGCTCCCTGAGAGGCTTCTTTCAAACTCTACCCCGAGTTCCCCAGTCTCTCCTTGATCTCGGGGAGCTGTTGGCAAGCTCCCTTTTCCTTGCCCTTCTCTTTCTTGCCAAGCCAAACCCCTCCTCATGTGCCCTTCATTTCTCCTCTCCCTCCTGCCTGGGAAACCTAACCCAAATGGCCATTCAGTCCCCCCTCCACTGGCTTTCCCTCCAGGGTCATCCAACCCAAGAAGAACCCCACTCAACTCTGCTACCGCAACCAACTCTACATTCTCCTTTCACTTGAAACATCCAAGACACACTCTGTGCTTTCTTCTTCACAACTCACACATTCTTGAACCTCCAAATGTGTCTCTACTAACCCCCTCTCTGGAGCCCACCCTGGAAGGCCATCGGTGGTCTCCTGCTGTTAGCCTGCACCCTTTTAAAGGTCACACCACCTTGGTGGAATTTTTCTCCTGTTTGGTTTCCACAGCGATGCTGCCTCCTGTCCTCGTGGCTCATGTCTTCTTTACAGCTTCCTTTTCCTCCCCCAAGACCCAAGGTCCTGCCCTTGCCCTTCCCTGTTTCTTCACTCTTCCCTTGGCAATTTCATTCTTTTCACAACTTCAACGGTTACCTCTTTGTAGACGACACCCTTCAATTTTCGTTGCTCCCTTCATACTTCACATTTCGACAGTCTTCTGAGTGGCTCCATTTAATCATCTTTTAAATACCTCAAACTAAACGTATCCAAAATCAAGTTCATTATTTTTTTGACATGCCATCTCCTCTGTCTCACTTCACCATTACTGTGGACTGTCAACATCCTAGAACCATATTCTCACAGCTGGAAATTCTCACAGTCACTTTTGAAAACTTCACTATGGATACAACAGAAGTCTGAGACATGGCCCGAGCCTACAGTCTAGCTCAGGGGTGGGCAAACTTTTTGACTCGAGGGCCACAATGGGTTCTTAAACTGGACCGGAGGGCCGGAACAAAAGCATGGATGGAGTGTTTATGTGAACTAATATAAATTCAAAGTAAACATCATTACATAAAAGGGTATGGTCTTTTTTTTTTTAGTTTTATTCATTTCAAACGGGCCGGATCCGGCCCGCGGGCCGTAGTTTGCCCACGGCTGAGCTAGATAGATAAAAAGCACCCACAAATTATCTGCAAACCAATGAACAGACACAACAAAATCTAAGAGGCATAAAGGATCTGTGAGCCAACAGCCTTCCTTGAATCTGACAAACAGGATGCTTCCAGCACAGCCAAGAGTCCACAATGAATTACAATAATTGCTAGCAATATGAACTTATATTCTCATAGTGCTTTATGGTTGTGGGGGTTTCAAATATGTCCATATATTTTTTGACAGTCCCTTAAAAAAAGCAGAGCCTATTTCTCTCCCCCTTGAGTGTGGGCAGGATTTAGTGGCTGTCTTCTAAGAAATAAATGAAAAAGTGATAGCATATGATTTCCAAGACTAGGTCATAAGAGACACTGCAGCTTCCATTCTAGTCTCTCTCTTGACTCACTCACTCTGAGTGAAGTCAGCTGCCATGTCAGGAGGATGCCCAAGCAGCGCTGTGGGGAAGCCCAGAAGGGGAGGAACTCAGGCTTCCTGTCAACAGCCAAATGAGTGAGTGATACTGGAGGCAGACCCTCCCACCTCAGTCAGGCCTTCAGTCAATAGCTTCATGAGACTCTGAGCCAGAACCACTCAGCTAAGCTGCTCCCGGATTCCTAACCCACAAAAGGGGCAAGATTTTTTTAGACTGCTACATTTGGGGGTAACTTTTTACACAGCAATAGAGAACTAATATATAGTGTCCCATCAGCAAAACCAACAAATCCTCACAACTCCATGCACTAAGCATGTTATCACCTTCGTTTTCCAGAAGAGAGCACAAGCTCAGAGACCAGCTGGAAATTTCCCAGGCTAGTATTCATTTAAACTTCACTTCTTTCAAAGGAAGGATCGAGGATGCTCAGCGAGAGCAAAACACCTACTCGACCAATGGTAAGGAAACCAGTACATATGAAGCTGAGATCCAAACCCTGGTCCTCTGATTGCAGACCCATAACCACTCCATCATTCTGTGATGGCACACGTCAACTCCGGGGTCCTAATACTGATCCAACGCACAGAACACACCACAAAGCCACGTAAGGACAGAGCACCGAGGTCAACCATAAAGCACCGTGAGAGGTGCTGACTGTGCTGGACAGGCACTGTAAGAGCCATACTGACAACCAGGTTCGTGGACTGCGGTGGCAGGGACGGCCTCATGGAGGAACCAGGCCCCTATTCCAACTAGGTTCTATGAGGGCTCAGTTAACCTGTGTCTAACAGCTCCTCTGGCGAAATCACTGGGCGTTGCCCCTGCAGATACAGACACAGAAGACCCGGTCCCGGACATGGGAGTGTGAGCTCTCCGGCTGGAGTCACTCGGTAAGAATTTTCTTGCATACCGACCGACTAGGCACAGAGACATAACAGTGAAACAAGCAAACCTGACATTGTGGTCAGAGAGAACCGACCAAGAAGATAAAAACAGGAGTCAATATTTAAGATGCCTGGTGGCGTAAGTGCTTGGAGAACATGAGAGCAGGCACAGAGAGAAGAGCGTGCTGGGGTTGGGGAGGCGTGGCTCCCTGGGGCCACAGAAGGGCACAATGATCCAGTGACACTGAGCAGACCTTGGCGGAAGTGACAGGGAGGGAAGGAACTTTTCAGTGGAGGGAAGTCCCTCAGGGGGATGGACAGTGTGATGGCAGAATGGTAAACGGCCACTGTGCCAGGAAGGAGTGGCAAAGGGGTGGAGTGGAGATAAGGTCAGAAAGGTGGTCAGAGAGAGACAGCCACTGGCAAACCAGGGGCTTAACGCTGAATCAGACGGGAAGCCAGGTGAGGGTCTTAAGCAGAGGGGTAATATGACTGCCTGATATTTGAAAAGGACCACTCTGGCTGCTCTGCTGAGGACAGGTCATGTGGGCTGGGGGACAGGGCAGAGACAAGGAGCGCAGGCATGCGGCCATGGCAAAAACCAGATGAGAGATGAGGGTGGTGGGAGTGGTGGAGGTTGCAGGAATGGTCAGACTATGGATGTTATTTTGAAGAAAAATCAGATGGTATTTACTAAATACTGGAAGTTGGTGTGAGAAAGAGGAAGGAGTGTGACCCCAACGCTTCTGTCTTGAGCAAGTGGAAGGATGTAGTTGTCTTCCCCAGAGATGAGGACAACTTTGGGCAGAATAGGTGTCAGGCAGAGCGTCAGCTCAGGTAGGTCATGTTAAACCTAAGATATTTACCGACACCCCCAGGGAGATGCTGACTGTGAATCGCATTCAAGGAAGTGTGGGCAAGGTAAAGAGCAGGAAGAAATGACAATGTTTGGGAGCTGACAGCACATAGATTGGGTTTAAAACCCTGAAACTGGATGAAATCGTGAGGGAGGGAGTGTAGAAAATGAGCTGAAGGTCAGACAGAACCCTGCCCACTCCAAACATAAGAAGTCGGGAAAGGAGGTGAAACCTGGGAGGAAGAGAGGAGCAGCTAGTGAGGTGGGAAAAGAACCCCGAGATGTGGCCTGGAAGCCACAGGAAAGGGGTCTCAAGGAGGGAGAGGTCACCTCCAGGAGATGCTGTGTCGGGCCAGGAGGAGGAAGACTGAGAACCGGCCACTGGCTTTAACACTATGAAGGGCATGAGGGCTCTGGCAAGACCAGGAGGATGGAAAGGTGGTAGCAGAGCCTGATGGGGTGGGTGCCAGGGAGCATGATCCAATGAACACATTAAATGAGACCACGGAGGATGCAGCAGCAGAATCCAGTGAGAAACTTGACAGGATGGATGGCCCAGTTTCTTCCACAGAGAAATTGCAAGAAAAAGTGAAGGAGATGGAAGAGGAACCTACAGATTCAAAAAAGACTTAGGAGACAAAGCAATCACAATGAACAGACCAACAAACAAATGGGGGGTGGGGGGATTACAACATTTTTTAAAGAACTGGAAACGTGAACACCAATTGGATATTTGAGGAGGTTGAAGCGTTTGCTGTGGTGGTAATAATACTGAGATTATTCATTTTTAAAAGGAGTCTTTACCTTTTAGAGCTACATATAGAAATATTTATAAACACAATAATTAATGTCTGAGATTTGCTTCAAAATAAAATGGGAGAAGGCGATGGGTAGGGATTTAGATGAAACAGGATTGGCCAAGAGTTGATCATTATTGAAACTGGATGATGGGTTTGCGAGGTTTCATTATACTCTTCTAGCGACTTAATTTTCTACAATACAAAGGTGAAAAAGGGAGGGAAAGAAAGTGGAGAAGCAAGAACTGGAGACATACAGACCAGTCGAAGGAATTCTGCTCTACAGCAGAGCTGAGAATCTAGGCACTAACTGGAGGGAAATGCAGGGGCCAGGGGGATTTTCGATGGCACAGCTGGCCAGTCCCAGAAGAAAAGGGGGACATGCTGGAGTGACTTCCTGGAGTAAGTGACAGGGGACAGGGAGCCCATGGGAACAGAACAGGCAGAGTGCACAAGGCGGACGGACGGATGAATGCCGTGGCTGCACGTGGACGTCACCTGTGAGTGACTCCAGTTTTTCAGTGGACTAGAAACCAGGGCCATGGACAGAAAGTGAGGTGTTGATGAGCCACGATTGGAATGGGAACCGGAGCATGAATTCTCTGCGAATGGAATAGGAACTGTGAGAGGGGACACCGGAGGGTAGTGGTTATGACTTTCAAGGGATTCTAATCAGCATGGTTTGGGTCTGTCTCCAGCCACGTTCAGACAAAAAGCGTACACAAAGATAACCAACGACAAATGGTCACTCGGTGCCAAGTGGAAAACCCAAGCATGAAAGCTTCAGGAATTTGCAGACACCCAGACATCTCAGGGAGGGGAAAGGTCAAGGACAGAAGCATGCAGACTCTGTGGGGACTGGGAGGAGGCTACCTCCTGGAGGGAGAACGTTCCACCACATACCTTGGGGACCTCCCCCTTGCTGCCGGGGGGCAGCCGCAGGACCCAGAAGTTCCTGTTCCTCAGCAGGTTCTCCATGTTCTCCAGCCGCCTCTGCAGCAGCCCGTACTCCTGCAGCAGGGTCCCCAGCACGGCCCACTTGCTCTCCATGTGGTTCCCGAACTCCACGGCCGTCTTCTCACAGTCGGCCAGCTTCTTCTCGGCTGTCCCCGTCCGTCCCTCCAGATTTAGCAGCTGGCTGGCCTGGGCATCCACCTTCCTCTCCACAGCTTGAATGGCGGCCACCACGGTCCAGAGGGAGATCTCAGCCGTGGGCAACTGGGGCTCTCTCATCACACGGTCAGGGAAGACGGGTGCCCTGTCTGGGAAGGGCGGGAACTGAAAAGGCATAGGTCGCCGGGCATCCATGTCCCATTCTTGAGCCTGGGTGCAGAGGGAGAAAATGACAACCTGGGATGAGACCCTGTGTGGCGGAGGAGAGTGGCCTAAGAGCCCAACGAATCAAATGCCACAGGTTCCCATTCCTCTGCCAAGCCCCTGCCTCTCAGGCTATGGTGTTCATGAATGTCCCCAGCAACAGCTCGAGCAGCCACCCACCCAACCTTCCCATTTCCAACCAGTCAGTCCGGTCACTAGTTCACCCATTTTGAGCTTTGGCCTAAAATGTCACATATGACTTTCTTTGAACAGAACAGCTACTTTCCTCAAGGGCCAGACTTAATGAAGAACTCTTTTCTTCTTTTTTTATTAATTTCAGAGAGGAAGGGAGAGGGAGAGAGAGACAGAAACCTCAATGATGAGAGAAAATTACGTATTTGTTGCCTGCCTCCTGCACGCTCCCCACTGGGGATCGAGCCGGCAACCCGGGCATGTGCCCTGACCAGGAATAGAACCGTGACCTTCTGGTTCATAGGTTGTCACTCAATCACTGAGCCACACCAGCCAGGCATGATGCACTGTTTAGGGTGGCCTCATGTTTTCTGTTTCAAGGTGAGAATGTTCATGTAAGTCAGTGGTTCTCAACCTTGGCTGCACATTAGAATCACCTGGGAATCTTTTTAAAATCCCGATTTCTGGGCCTCATCCTCCGGAAATTCTGTTTCTTTGTTACTAATGTTGTGGCCCCACCCCATAACAGAGAAACAGAATTTCCGGAGGATGAGGCCCAGAAATCAGGATTCTAAAAAGATTCCCAGGTGATTCTAATGTGCAGCCAAGGTTGAGAACCACTGATGTAAGTCATCTGACTCTAACCTTCCCAGCAAACTCTAAGCAGTTAGGGCCATTAATGATGATCTCTGCTCTGAAGACAGGCAGCTGGTCCTTCTACAGCACCTGGTTTCATTGCCACCTGGAGCGAGCGACTCTAGGTGTGGCTGCAGGTAACGAAACACAGTGCAGGTCCGTGGTGCTGACACCTTCCCAGCAGAGTCGCACCAGGGGGGACACCAAGCAGCCCAAGCGAGAGAGCAGACGAGCAGCCTTTTTTCCATATATAACTATTGGTTCAGATTCCTTCCAAAATGAGAATAGGTTTGCCAAAAAAATGTCACGCTCTGAGGAGGGGAGGAGGAGACATCCCTAAGAGGAAGAGAAGACCTCTCAGCCCCCTCCCTGCCTGCCTCCTGGGGAGGGGTACCCCATGGGTGCAGGTTGGGAGCTGAATGAATCCTATGACCAAGTGAGGTTGGTGACCATTCACAGGTGACCTGGGACCAGCACCCAGCAGTTACTGGACAACAGCGGGTCTAATAGCGGCCTCTCCTTGCCACCAGGGACAGGAAGAGGTGTCATTTTCTGTTCTTGCTGCTGCTGCTGCTGCTGAAGTGGCCTCAGGCTGGGCAAAGTGGAGACCTGTTGCTTAGAGGTGACCTGGGCAGGCCTGGGGCAGGCATGCCAACCGCCCTCTCTAACTTGGAGCAGCTGTGACGGCCACAGAGGAACATCCCACAGCTTCCGGGAAATCACTGACACAGGAGAAAGGGGACCAGGCCTCTGGGCCCCAGACCCTGCTGAGAGACAGTGGTATTTCCATCCGAGCTCTGCACCCGGGCTCGTTTAGGCTTCCTTCCTGCCTGGCCCACAGAAGGCAACAAGGGCGAACTGGGGAAGTCACCAGGCCCAGCTAACTTTTCCGCGGTTTGGAGACCTAAAACTGAAGAATGATCAGACACAGCGCCCGGCTGACCGGTCAGAGCCCGCTGAGAGAACCAGGCCAGCCGCTGGGGGGCTCTGGGCCCCCCGGGCCTGCTCCCAGGCTCCCCCGCAGGCCTCTGGCCTGTGCACACAAGCCCGGCGCACTGGCTCCCAGACTCGCCCGCACGCTGAGGTCCCCGCGGGGCTTTCGGAAGTGAACGGCGCCTGCCCGCCACCCCACGGACGCGACTGAACTGGCCGGGGATGGGGCCTGGGCGGCAGGAGTCTGAGAGTTGCTCAGGTGATTAGACTATGCAGCCAAGTTTGCCAACCGCAGGAGGGAAGGCAAAGTCACCTCTCCATGGCCCCGTCACGCCCGGTGCAGGGAAAAGTGAATGACTCGTTACACTGGGTGGAAGACGGTCACAGGTTTAAAACAGCTTTTCGTCCCAGTGGCGACAGTGTAGCCCTGCGGAGGCGGCCCAGGCGCTCCCGGCAACCCCTCCGGCCCCCGCGGAGGTGAGCCGGGCCGGGTGCAGGTCCCCGGACCACGCGCTCCGGGCCCTTGGGCCCCGCGGAGCCTCCTCCCGGCGCCGGCACTGGGCCCGGCGGCACGCGGCCTCGGGGGCCTGCGGCTCTGCGGCGCGGCCCCGGCCGGCCAGGGTACCGGGCTCGGGGCCGGGCCTGCCTCGGGGCCCGCCCGCCACCGGAGCCCGCCCGTGCCCGACCCGCCGGGGGCCCGCTTCCGCGCCCGGGCCCCCCGGTGCTCGCAGCCCCGCCCCCACGGCCAGGCGGCGCGGCCATGGCGTTGGGCTGGGGCTGCACCCACCTGCATGGGCGGCATTCCCTCGGCCATTTCCCCGCGCAGCGCCGGATCCTGGTGGCAGACCTCCTCCGGGGGCAGAGCCTGGGCCCAGCTCCAGCTCCCGCTGTCCAGCCCCAGGCCCTGAATGCCCAGCTGCTGAGGCTGTGGCCGTGTTGACACAAACTGCATCCTGGGAGTGCTGTTCCCCGCTCGGGCCGGCCAGGGAGAAGAAGAACGTTCCGCAGGCGCCTTCCCCCTCGCCGGGGCCGGACAGCTCCATCTACAGCCCGTAGGAGCAAACAGTCCCCTTTGGCGGCGCGCCCCGCCCCGCCCAGCCCGCGCGCCAGCCAATGGCTTCCGAGTCCCTGCCGGCCTGAGGGACCGACGGGCCGCGGCCACCCCGAAGCGGCCCCTGGGCGGCTACGCTCCTCAGCGCCCTTCAGTCTGGGGTGGCCTGCGCTAACGTCCCAAACAGTGCAGGGCACTGGTTTCTGCTAACTCTGCACATGTACTGGGCATCCCAAGGGAAATGGTGAATGACCCTTGGGGGAATTTTGCAAGAATAACTGTGTCTCCAGCCTCTTCCTTTGGCCTTTCTCCCTTCCCTCTCTCCTTTGCAGGCGTCACCTCCCCACTCTCCCTCTTCCCAATCCAAATTTACCGGACCAGTTCCAGGCCTTTGCACTGGTGTGGATGATGGAGAAGTGGTCGGGCTAATGTGTCAGAGGAGGGCTGAACTCTTCCTACCAGGAAAGGTGCACTGCGTGTTAATAGCAGCCTCTTCCAAAATCTTTAAATGCAGGTCAAAGTTACTTTGATCAACCGAAGGACTTATATGCAAGCATAT
This sequence comes from Myotis daubentonii, assembly GCF_963259705.1. NCBI lineage: Eukaryota > Metazoa > Chordata > Mammalia > Chiroptera > Vespertilionidae > Myotis > Myotis daubentonii. The sequence continues at coordinate 38,697,075 of NC_081849.1, forward strand.
AGGCCTAACCAATGGACACAGACAACAGGGGGGTGAGGGCATGAGCGGGGTGCTAGGGGATAACGTGGGGATAGGGACACATATGTAATATCTTAATCAATAAAAAATATATTAAAAAAATGCAGGTCAAAGTTACTTTGACACTTCAGGCCAAGGAAGAAGAGGAACCAAGGCGAGGCCAGGGTAGGCGAATGGAGAAGATAGGCGGAAGGGAGAAAATTCATTAATTCCTTCCACAAATATTGCCAGGTGCTGCTTAGACAGAGGTTGGACTTTGAGGTTGGATACACCTGAGTTTAAATTCCAAAATCACCAATCACTAGCTTTGACTGTTAACAAGTTATTTAACTTCTGAGCTTCACTTTGTCTCTTCATACAGTGGGGCCTTGACTTACGAGTGTCCCGACTAACGAGTTTTTCGAGATACGAGCTGCCTCTCGCCGATTTTTTGCTTTGAGTTGCGAGCTAAAATTCGGGTTAGGAGCCAGCTTCAGATACCCCACCGCTAGTTGGCGCAGCTAACGTCACAGTGAACGCCACAACATCAGCCCAGCATCACGTGTCTCACTCGTTCACTTTTTGATTTGACATACGAGTAATTTGAGTTACGAGCTCCGTCACGGAACTAATTAAACTCATAAGTCAAGGCCCCACTGTATATAAATACATGAAAAACTAATGCCAACTCACCAACTGTAGAATCAAATGAGATGAGAACAGGGCGTAGCACACAGTAGCTTCGGAAGCCCGCGGATCCGCAAGTGCATGGGTGATACTTTGTGTTTAAGTCAGATTATTATGGGGAAAAATTTGATAAGAAGGTAAAATTATAAAGAAATTAGACTATTAAAAGGTACTCATTTAAATCAGGCTGAAAAAAGAGTGCCATGGTCATCTTTAATGTGGTTTCTTGTTCAAATTAAAATCTTAATTCGTATCTGGAATCTAAAATCTGTAGTAAGAAATGAAACTCCGCTGCCGAATCCGCCTCTGGTGCAGAAAGATTCAAAGGTGGCAGGAGAGGGCAGAGCTATAAGCTCTCCCACAATGAGATTACTTAATGTTTTGTTTAAAAATTACCAGAGAACATCCTATGATAACCAAATTTTGGCTAAGATAACCTTGGGTGATAGCTACTATTTTGGAAAGCGAAATAGGAAAAAATTTAAAATATGTCTTTTTCTATTAAGCATGACTTTGGGAAAAAATACACCATCTGAGTCATTTGCTGAAACTTCCCCCAAAGCAGGATGTGGGGGAAGAGAAGAAGGGAGCACATGGCGATCCAATATGGATGCCCCCTTCCCAAGTATTCTAATTTAAAGTCTCCTTCTCGTAATTGAAAAGTTTTACAAAATTTAGAAATGCGTCTGGGATTTCTGTGAAAAATAGATAATTAAAAAATCTAAGTAGCCCTTTGTTAATTAAAAAAGCCAGCTATGCCATTCTAATAGAGGAAGGGGCTAGTGTCGCTTCCTGCCTGTAGCAAAATCTTAAAAAAAGAATGTGGTCAATTTACGTCTGAAAAGACCAGGTAGGCCAAAACCTGCTTTGCAAGGCTCAAATGTGGTTTTCCAGCGCTGCTAGAAACTAAAAAGTAAAGTTTACTAAATCAAATGATAAAACTTGTTCAATAATCTAAATTTGCCTCATGAAAAACCTAGAGGACAGAATTGAATATATTGATTGTGTCTTGTATTTTTGAAGTTTATTCTTAAGAATATAAGGTGTTATTTATCTAAAGAAATGTTAAATATTTGACTTGCCAGATCTAAAAGCTTTTGGAATAAATTGGGAGAAATTATAGTTGTGGTAGTAAGTAAATGTCTAAAGTATAGAAATTTAATTTTTAAGAAAATCTTGTGTTTTCTCTGAAAAATTAGAAATTCAAAATATGTTCCTCATTAGTCTAATTAAAAAAGCGGATTCATTCTGTGATCCCAACCGAAATTTTTAATACTAAAACCAGTCTAAATTTAGTAATTGATATTTTAAGATAACTATAAAAGGTATATAATCTTTAAATCATATATATTTTACTTATATCTTAAATGTTATAAAAGGTTTGGCCTCTAAGAAGGGCTAAACAAGTTTTGTTTAATATCTCTGAAAATACAGCAGTGGAATTTTAAGATGTAATTTAAAAGACAAAAGCTCCTCGCCACCTGCATTTTAAATTAGGCTGGAGGTGGGCGGCATTTGTGTCTTGTGAATCAGACGTAAAAGTTTACTAAATTTACTAACTTTGCTTTTTCAATAAAAAACCTACTTAAATTACTTATTAAATTAACTTTTAAAAATATAATCAAAGTTTCCTATAATTTAAGTTATATGAGAAGCCAATATCTTTGTAAACAATTGAATCCTAGTAAAGTCTTCTAAAAAAGTTACTGAAGGCTTCCCATGATCGCTCTGTATATGCAAATAAGCTGAAAGGGAATGCTGTTTAAAAATATTATTCTAAATTTAATAGAAAGAGAAATTTAAATTTTTGAAACCTCTTCCACTAATATTTATAGGATAATCTAAATATTATTATTAAAATACCAAATCTGAAAATAAATACAGTCACCATGAATGAATAAGGACTTGAAATACATGGCCTTGCTGCACTATCAGTTAACATCCAGGAAATGACCTTCTAGGTTGCTGGGTGTAAAGACAAAGACAAAGATGCTTCTTAGTTGAAATTTTTAAGCTGGACTGAAAGTTACGTTAGAAGTAAATAAAGAGGTTTCCTTCAAACATCTTAAGAACTGCAGTTAATTTTATTAGGTCTAATGTGAAAAGGTAAATAAGTTGTTTTTGCACCCCTTAATATAGCTAGTGTAAAATTACTCAAAAGACTGATTATAGAAATTTAATTAGTATCATTTATTGCCTATAACCTAGGTCCTAGGACAAGTAAAGTTAAAAAAATAATAAAGATAAATGTTATTCAGATTAATTTAAATTGGCTAATTGAAATATTCAAGAAATTTAATTGTACTAGATAGGAAACTGTTCCTGAAGTATTAACTATAGTTTTTTATTGATGGTTCATCTTATATTAAAGTTGCTTAACATGCAATAAATCCAGAGCAGTCATATTTCTATACAAGAAATTGAAATTAAAAGTTATCATGACTGCATTGTAAAATCTCTAAAAGCCTCCTAATATTTAAATCAAAAAAGGGGGGATAGTGGAATAATGCCCTGTAAGTAAAAGCCTTAATTACATCAAAAAAATTTTTACTTGAAAATTAATTTTAATTTGTAATGCTAATAGCAAGACACACATGGTGTCAAAACACACATGGTGTCAAAATAAGCCAAAGGAAAATCATTTGGGCAAAAAAATGAAAAAGATCCCAAGTCTAATTTATAAAAATGATTCCTTTATTAACCTTTGGTGGAGAATATGTTTGTATATTTTCAGAAAACTCCTCCAAGCCCATGTGGATTCCTGCAACAAGGAATTCCAGAGAGGAAGTGACCAGACTTCTCCAGCCACAGAATGGCAGTGGCCCCATGAGAACAACAGAAGAGAAACAGTCCAGAAATGAAGATGGTGAAGACGCCTTGCCATGCTAGCAGTCAGCAGCTGTGCATCGCTGCAGGTTGCCCAGGACCAAACCAGAGAGGGTCGGACCTGCATTGCCACCATTTGTCCACCATCCAGAACTGAAGTATCATTGCTGACATGTATACGTAAGAAACTGTTGGGGGGGGGGGGAGGGGGAAGAAAAGAAACTGTTGGACATTGAAATTGGGACTCTAAGAACTGTTGGCTCAAAAAGAAACTTACTGCAAACGATTCCTTTAATACCTGGCAGCAATTTGAAGGGACATGATAGAACTCTGCCCTTTCCATTGAATTTAAAAATCTTAAAACATACATTCTCTTTTTTTTTGTTTAATATATTTTATTGATTTTTCACAGAGAGGAAAGGAGAGGGATAGAGAGTAAGAAACATCGATGAGAGAGAAACATTGATCAACTGCCTCCTGCACACCTCCTACAGGGGATGTGCCCGCAACCAAGGTACATGCCCTTGGCCGGAATCGAACCTGGGACCCTTCAGTGCGCAGGCCGACGCTCTATCCACTGAGCCAAACCGGTTAGGGCAAAACATACATTCTTGTTAAATTTAAAAAATCAAAAAGGGCTAGATGCTGGACCCAATTCCAGCATGTCATAATTTCAAGAGTTTCATCAAAAGGTTGATGAAACTTGGGGACTCAACAGGGTTGAGTCACACATGTAGTCACCTATTGGGAATGGCTAAAGGCATTTCCCCAAACCTGAATGGTAAACTGATTGTGGCTGCCAGACAGTTAAAGGGCATCTTAATCTACATGTTATTGCCTCCTACTGACCAAACACCTGAACAGCTGTAGGCTAATTCCCCCAAACTGACAATGCTCTGCACTCTTTGAAACCTTACCCTTTGAAGTGTATTATCTCCACCTTGCCTTAGGACAAATTGTGTTAATAAAAGCAAGGGTCCTAGACAAGGAGGGAGTCTTCAGTTCCTTTAGCTAAAGGCCCTCTGACCCCCAATGCCTTTCAAAATTATATCTCGTCTCTGGACTCTTTATTAGTCTCTGGATTCCTGTCATCTACGCACAGCCTTCTCCAGATTCCTGAACCCTTCTTGATGCTGGGACAAGAACCCCGGCAGTAAATGCACAAGCTTCATTGTACTAGCATTGGTTTACAACCACTCCATCTAGCAACTGCAGACCACAAAAACCAGAAGTGGATCTAGCAGGAGGTAGTGAATGATGGGATTAGGTGTGCTTCCCAGAAAGCAGACCAGAGAGACATGAGGAGGGGGTTATTGTAGCAGCACAGGCCATGGGCCCTCTCCTGGATGCTCAGTGACCCGTGGGCAGAGAGAAGCAAGGGCAGGAGAGGTCCTGAGCTGGAAGAGGTGTCTGTCATTAGGCTTGTTTGTATAAATTACTGGGTCAGTTAGGAGGCAGCTAGCTAACTTATGGAGGAGCAGAATGAGCAACGGGATAAAGTGGATTAAAGATTCAAATATCACTGTTAATAAACATTTCTCGCAAGGGAAGGACCCAGGCTGGCCTCTCACTCTCAGGTGGGAACTGACTGCTTTTCATCTCCTTACCTAGGAATTCTATAGCTACTGCTCTGGACAGGGCGTTTGATGCTGAACTACAGGATGTAGGGGAGGCCAAAGGAGAGGGAATTCATAAATACCAGAACATGTATGTGTCATGAGGGTTCATTTTACATATCAACTTGAGTGGGCCAAGGAATGCCCAGATAGCTGATAAAACATTTCTGGGTGTGTCAGTGAGAGTGTTTCCAGAAAACATTGCATTTGAATCAGTAGTCTGAGCAAAAATCACCCTCACCAATATGGATGGACATTGTCCGTCCACTGAGGGCCTGGATAGAACAAAAAGGCAGAGGAAGGCTAACTCGCTTTCCTTGAGCTGGAACATGGATCCTTCCTGCCTTGGACAGCAGTGCTCCTGGTCCGTGAACCTTTGGACTCAGAATAAATTATCCCACCGGCTCTCCTGGGTCTCCAGCTTGTAGATGTCAGGTTGAGGGACTTCTTGGCCTCCATAACTGCAGGAACTAATTCATATATTAAATCTCTTAGATCTCTTTATAGCCTTTTGGTTCTGTTTCTCTGGAGAACTCTACCATTCCCTGTGCACTTCAAGTCCTTCAACAACTATATACAAGCTTTATTTGAAGAAAACCTCTAGATTAACCCTCAGCTGAATCAAGAGGGTGACAGATTTGCACTTCTATCTTAGTGTCTCCCGTGCCTAATTTCACAAGTTGGTTTAAGGACTACAATGTAATCAATGGGGCAGAGAAAAGAAAATGGCAGCCAGAGGTCTTCAAGCTTCCTTGGCCCATTGGCATGTCCGTGATTATAACACCTGTCTTCACTCTAGGACACTGTCCCTTATGCCAACCTCCAAGGAAGGGTAACTCCTTAGGTTTCAAAGTCACTGACATCCTAAGTGTGACTACAAATCAGAGGCAGGCTTTGTGGAGAGGAAGGGCACTGGGGGCCAGGTGGTAAAGTTCCTAGACTTAGAAGAGACACCAAGTGTTAATGTGGGGATCACGGTCAAATATTTTGTATCATAGTTTTAAGATCAATTGCTCTTGCTAATGAATTTTCAACATCCTTGCCTTTTTTAGATCCACCTTTTGCCACCATTTAATTCAAACTTAAGTGCCAAATACACACACATTTTCACTCCCTCTCTTCCTAACTTCTGAACATTTCTGCTTTATACCTATGTAAAGTTCAGGGAAAATATGACCTTTTCCCTCTTCAGTTTATTCTCAGCCTACTTCAAAGAGGCATTTCATCATCTTCCTTACAAGTCTTGGCACAGAAGACAGTGAAGTTCATTGACTTCTCCTCAGTTCTTAATAGCTCTGTGGTACTTTTCTCATTTTAATAAATGTGTAATCACTTGGGTGACTGAGTTCCCTACTCAACAGTTCTAATGCAACCAGCACCTACAGCTAAAAACCCTTTCTGCAGAAGACATGGTTTATGCTGGAAATAACCGCAGTATGTTCTCTTGAATCTTCTCAGTGGGCAACCCTTCAACTTTTAAGTGTGGATTTGCTTTCTAAAAATAGTCAAATATATTTCCAAATAAAACCTAATGTTCATGCAGAACAATACTGTTGTTTTTTTCTAAAAGCAACAAATAAGGTATTAAAACCATGTATTATTGTTAAATCCAAGCTGGTAGTGATGTCACCAAGGTCTCTTTTTGTTCTTCAGCAAACTGCTCTGGCAAGGAGGTGCTGGCCTCACCACCATAGAGGTTAGAAAGGTGCAGGCCGGGGACCATCTGTGCTCATCCGGTATGCTGCCAGTGTTCGATGTACCCACTCTCTGGACAGTGCCAACAGTGGGCATAGCCCAAGTGAATGCTGCTTCTCCCACAGCCTCTAGAGCTGCTGACCTAACTACTGAGATGTGTCAGGACTTTCTCAACAACCATTCCCATTGCCTTATTTCCTTCTGAGCCCTGCCTCTAGAACCAAATTATGACTTCCCCACTGTGGATTCAAAGGCCCTTTATTAATCTCCAGTGCACAGCTCCCTGCTCAAGAAAAGCAGGCTAACTGATCATTTCCAGTCTAATGATTCACGTTTTGACTCCACCATCTTCTAAACTCGCAGGCACATTAGAATCACTTGGGGGAACCTTAAAAACAAACAAACACCCAGGCCTCATCTCAGACAAACGAAATCACGCCGGGCGGGCCCTGGCGTACAGAGTTTTAAGCTCCCCAGGTTAGTATAATGTCCAGCCAAGAACCAGCTAACAGTCTTCTTGCTGTTCCTCAGGTCCTTGACTCAGCCCCACAAGATCACCCTGAGGGTCATTCTAAATGATCACTTACTGGTTAAAAATAAACTATGATTTCATTGTTCTTGCGCATTGTTTTTATCCTGCTTACTCATGAGCTTAGCTTGTCGATACCGGTTTTCTTGTATAATTTTTACTAACTATAAATTCAAAGCCAAGAACTGGCTTGATGTGCACAGCTTTGGGTACATCCCTGGTTGTGAATTCTGCTTGTTTAACCCAATCTCTCCAGTGACATGCCTGCCTCCCTGATTTGTTACAATTCCTCGTATACGTACAGCTGGTGATCTTGCATAAGTTGCTGGTAAAAGTCAACACATTATGGGATATAGGTCAACCTGGTATTTTCTCCATCCCACTTTGTTTTCAATCTCTGCCCACACGTACTTCCCTTTCCCCACTGCTTCCCAACTGGCAACCTCAGGCAGCTTCTCCCCACCAGCCAGCACAGGCAAACTGGAAGTGAAGAAGCAACCACTGTCCAATCTTGAATGAGGAGCACCGACATCCAGAGACTGTTTACCTGGTCAGCAAGTAATTCTTCTGCATCTACTGTAGCAACACTTGCTTCTCAGGCCTTTAATATGTTTTAAAGCACTTTTTAAGACCACCCCTCATTTGAGCCTCACAACACCAATGTAAAGTTAGTAAAATGTGCATTATTCTCATATTACACATGACAAATCAAAGCAAGATTAAAACTCTGGCCTCCTGACTTCATTTCCAGGACCATTCTCACTAAAATAATCCATGTTCTTATAAAAGCATTAAGAACGTTATACACTCCCTAGCTGGTTTTACTCAGTGGGTAGAGCATCAGCGTGCGGACTGAAGGGTCCCGGATTCGATTCAGTCAAGGGCACGTGTTCTGGTTGTGAGCTCAATCCCCAGTAGGGGGTGTGCAGGAGGCAGCCAATAAATGATTCTCTCTCATCATTGATATTTCTGTCTCTCCCTCTTTCTTCCTCTCTGAATGCTATACACAAGATATTTTACATTACACAGAATTTACAGGGTAAAATAACCACTGAATAACCCCAACACCCTAGAAAAACCATTCTTAATTTTGGTGTGTTTTCCTAGCCTTAAAAAATGCAGTCAACTGCATACTGTGTATTTAAAACAAAAGTTTACAGTTTTGCTAACATCTTGTCAGTTTGTGTGGCTTTGGAGTAATTATAATAAAGATACTAGTAGAATGAAGCTGTTCGGTAATGATGCCGAACTCATCAAGGTGCTTATTCTGTTGGGTGGAAGCAATCACTTAGTATGGCAGAATCTGGAGAGAAACCAGATAAGGAAAGGACCAGGAAGTGAAATCTTGAAGTCTATGATTTTAGAGGTGGATGTGACCTTACATTACCATTTTGTTCAATGTGCACATTAGAATTAAGAAAATGAGATCTCCACAAATTAAGTGGCTTGCTCCGTACCAGGAAGGTAGAGAATCTTAAGACCAGAATCCCGTTTTTAACCCCTGCTCAGGTGGTCTTCCCACTGTACAATTATTCATGGAGTAGCCACATCCCTAACAGCATGTGGCCTCCATTCTTGGGTGGCTGAATTTTTAGACCAGTTTCAAGATTTCACAGCAAATACTGGCTTTGCTAATAAACAGAAACAAAGCCATGTTGCCCACTGAGGTTTTATCAACTCTTTTATTTGAAATGTCACCTGGCAATTTTCAGAGCATTGCAGCACACTGCTCTTCGGCTTCCTTGATTAGACTGTACCTTTCCGCATTTAGTGGATGGTCTTAGGACTGAAATAATTTTTTTTTATATATTTTATTTTTTTTACAGAGAGGAAGGGAAAGGGATAGAGAGTTGGAATCATCGACGAGAGAGAAACACCGATCAGCTGCCTCCTGCACCGCCCCCCCCCCCCACTGGGAATGTGCCCGAAACCAAGGTACATGCCCTCGACCGGAATCGAACCCGGGACCCCCCAGCCCCCAGGCCGATGCTCCATCCACCAAGCCAAACCGGCCAGGGCTGAAATAATTTTTTGTTTTGAAGAGGCAATTTGGCCAAGTTGATGAAAGTCATTGTATGTGTGTGTGTGTTTACACACACCTAGAACAACCATTGTTAATTATATATATATATATATATATGCTCAGAGTTACACACACTTTAAAAAAAAATTGGAGCAGGACCAGAAAGGGAGGACTACAACCCTACAAAGTGACAAATTACTCCTTTTGCAAGTTATTTAAACAGCATCTCTCGGGTCCTTTATGAGAGACAATAACAACCTCTAGTCTCTGACAGTGCTCATGAAGCAGAAGTCTTTTAAGAGACCCTCATGCAGGTAAAGCGGACGCTCTCCTCTCCTGGTAGTACTGGACATGCCATACTATGCCACTGTTTGCCCATTCCCAAGTCACAGATCCTGGTGCAAGGACCACAAGATCGTCCCTCCTGACTACAGCTGACGGAACCAAGATGAGCACGTAACCGACGGGCAGCCAATCCAAGGGTTGGCTGTAAACTCCTGTGGCCTGATATAGAAAGGACAAGGCCAGACCCCACCCCTTAGAATCTGAACTAAGAAAAACCAAGGGAACCAGAGAGCCACATGGTATTATGGCACACAGGAACTTGTGGGAGCCAGAAGTACAGAAAAGATGGAGTAACAGAACAGGCTGCATGAAAGCAAAAAGATGAGACATTAAGAACCATGTACTTAAAAAAAAAAAAAAATCCCATGATTCCGTAGAGCAGCCTTGGTTCTTGACACCACTTCAGGCTCAGCTGGCTGTGTGGCCCTCTCTGGTTGGTCCTGCACACCTCTTGAGGGCTGCCATTCTGACACCTTCTACATGTCAGGCTTCGTGCTCAGCACTTTCACAGGTATCCCCTAACCTAACACCTCAGAGACAGAGGTATCCTTCTCCCTATTTTACAGATAAGGAAACTAGGCCCATGATGGTTAAATAATGCATGTTCAGTATGTTACTTTTGCTGATACCAGGACTTGAATCTAGGTCTGAGTCCATGCTCTAAACCATGAAGCTGTACTAACCCACGTGATGTGGCCTCAAATTAAGGCCTTGCACACTGCCCGCTCCCACTCCCTCCCATCCCCGACCTGACCTAACTTGACTACCTTTTGCTTGTAAGAGCTTGACACTTCCTAGTCAAAGAATGTCCTCCGTGGACAAGCTGTTTGCTTTGTAGAGTGAAGGGAACAGGATCAAAGCTATCAAGCACACAGATAAAACATGTATCTGAAGATAAGAGTCCCTGGTCTATGAGAGCCTTGTGGAAAGACTTGCTTTTATTCATTGCTACTGAGCAGCCCTTGGGCGCTAGCTGTTGAGGAAGGGATGGGGTGCTTTCCTGCCCTTCCTCAAGAGAAATCCGAGCAGAAATTTGGGTTCTGCCTTAGCCAGATTTCTCAGTGGTTAGAATGTTGGCTCGTGAACTGAAAGGTTGTGGGTTCGATTCTGGTCAGGGGCATCATTAGAAAAAAAAATTTGGGTTCTCCATATCATTTAGAATGAACAGATAAAGGAACGTGGGTCCTTTATACCAACAAGGCTTCTGCAGACAGACAGTGAGCATATGTTATGCCCCAGTAGGGCATAGGGTCTGGTCCTGGTTGAGATAGGCTGGGATACTCAATCTCTCAAAAATGCTCCAAAGAGCAGCCCAGCAGCCCTTCAGTGGGAACTCTGTGGACTGTTCCTGATGAGGGAAGTTATATAAAACACTGCTCTAGCAAGAGCCCCGCTATGGTGCCAGCATCGAATATCCAGGAGAAAGGAGCAGTCATCAGCTTTCACTTTCTAGATAAACTTCCATTTATTTCCACATCTGTGGCTGAACCATAGGTTCGTCTTATGGTGACAATGAAAAAACCTAGTAAGCAGACTGAATCTGGTTACAGTCAACACCTGGATCCACTCCGGTGAGATGGTGCCCATTTATGTGATAGTACAGATCTCTTAGTCCAGAGGGCAGCCTAATGAGCATGTTTCTGGCTTTCCTATCAAATCTGCTCATGACACCCAATCCGCGGGTACTTCTTTAACTGTTGAGTTAAATGCCTGGTTTCACTCAGGAGCCCTGGCTGGACCAAGCTTCTCCATACACTGAAATCTTTTCCACTGATCCATTTTACTTACCCATTCTTGAATTTTACGCAAATTCTCCAATTTGGAGATGGCCTGGAGTTCTACCTGGTGGAGGGAGAGGAGACCAGAATGCACCATAGTCGAACATCTAGTGTGTACCAGGGCCAAAGATTAGGAAAACCCCTACCTCCATCTTTCTGCAGCATTTTAACCCACAGGTCTCTTTTGTTAGTAAACTCCATGTCATCAGTAAATCATTGAGTAAAAAAGAATTTTCCATATTACCTAGTCCAACATCATACCTAGAATTCCTTCTCCAGCATCCTGTGGTTAAATGCTTAAATCTGTTCAGAAAAGGGAACATACCACCTAAAGGTAATACTTTTAATTCTTCTCCCTTATCTTTAAGATCAGGGTGGAAACCAGAGCTGGACCTCACACTCATGTTCCTAGTGGGTCAACCTGTGAAACTAGAATTCCCAGAACCCCAAAATTTTCTCAGAGTACAAGTCTAGATCCTAGTTAGAAAGCTCCCACTATGCCAGCATTCTGTTCCTCATGTCCTGGTTTGTTCTATACCCCTGGGTTTCTTCATTACTTCATATGATTCCTGGTACTGTGACTATCACAGAGTAGATGCTATCACTGTGATTATCTGAAGAGCAGCATGTTCAGACAGAGCCTTCCTAGAGGCAAAGCTGGCTGGGGTAAAGACGCTTTTTCCTGGTGTGGTTATGCACAACCAGGCAGGGTAAAGGCTGTGCTAGGTGATAAGGAAAAAATGAGTCCTTCCCTTACTATTTCATCAATAAAGTGTCCTAATTACTCGCAGACCTTGTTTCCAGGCAGCTCAGGAAGATCAGGGGAAACAAAAGAGTGCGGATATACACAGCTTTTCTGCCTAAGACTTAAGGGTTTTCTGTATTCTCTGCCTTCCACCTCAGGCTCCAAGCAGGAGTAAAATAACAAATCAAATTGATTTCAGTCAAGTTTCAGCAGGAATGTCTCTGCTTTGATTTTGCTTCTTATTTGGCTTTGCCTGGATAGAAGCCAGAGACAGAGAGAGGATTTTGGCAGAAGAAGCAATGTATCACAAGATCTAAAAAAAAATTTTCTTAGAAGCTCACTTTTTTTCTTTCACCAGCCTCACTTCACAGATGAAAATATGAGATTTGTAAAGGAAAAGAAGGGACGTACGCACAATTGCAAAGCCACTTAGGAGCAGCACAAGGCTCAGATGCTCCCAGGGGAATGAATGACCCCGACAAAAGGACCCATGGTAGTCAAGGTCCCTAAAAGCAAAATCAGCAGGAAGAGGCTATCCCTGTCTGCATCTGGTGCTTAGCTCTCAGTGATCTATGAAGTCCCTCAATCTGTCCACTGCCAACTTGGGAATGGCCAGATGGGTGAATATTTTCTAACGGCTCAAGAAAGTTGCATTATCACACCAGCACCTCACTGCTGAGACAAAAGCTGGGTGTGCCAGTGCACCCAGCTTTTCTGAAACTCCATAATGCTTCTGGAAGTGCTGTGATTTTTTTTGCTGAGGACTGTCAAGAATATCAGACACTAGAAATTGAAAAGCCATCTTATTGGCTTATAGATAACAAGAACTGGAAGTAAGTACTTCTAAGAAACATGGTTCAGGCATAAAGGTTAGGCTGTCATCATTTCTCTGAGATTTCTAGCTTTTACAGCTGGGGCTGAGAACACTGTTCCAAACTTTTTAAACCAGGACCTCGGTAGAGGTTTCTGGCAGTTTAAATGCCAGTGAGAGGCTTAATGCTGCAAATCAAGTGGTGAAAGTTAAGCACTGTTCTCAAGAAGTTTTTAGTCAGATTTCTTGCTCACCCAATATGTAACAAAATGTATTTAAAAAGAATTAGTCTAGGAAGGCCGTATTGCACTATCATTTGGGAAGAGACAGTCCATCAGCACGAGTGGGCTTTAGCTAGCATTGGAAGGAGCAGGAATATGGACTGAGGCTGGAGTACTTTCTTCTAACAACTGTCTTATCATCAGGGGACTAATGAAAGGCTCTGCCTCAGATGGGCTTCAAGCTCTGGAGGTTCTTCCCATGTAACTGTTTCTACCCAGAGCTGCAATCATGCTCAATCTATTACCCTGTGATGAATTACCAAAGGCCAAATCATGTTTTCCTCTCTCTCTGCAATTTCTGCTTAGGTCTCATTTTTTGAAAAGATGGGGATGCTGGGCTCTTCTGTGTTTCAAAATGTGTTATTCTTGGCCAAGCCAGGGTGGCTCAATGGCTGAGTATCGACCTATGAACCAGGAGCTCACGGTTCAATTCCTGGTCAGGGCACATGCCTGGGTTGCGGGTTCCATCCCCAGTGAGAGCCATGCAGGAGGCAGCCAATCAATGATTCTCTCTCATCACTGAAGTTTCTCTCTCTCTCTCTTCCTCTCTGAAATAAAAAAATATGTTAAAAAAAGTGGTATACTTGTAATGCTGTGAAGTTCCCAAACTCAAGCATGTCTCTAGTCAAGTGTATAGGACCCCAAATGCATCAACATAGCAATCAATAGTGATTACTTCAGGAGTGGAGGGGCTCATGCCCCTTTCTCTTGTCCTGGGTGAGCATGGATAACCGGGAGGGAGGTTCACAAAACTCCCCCTCCACTACCCTCCCCATACCACTGATTGGCTTCTAGACCTTCAGTGTTAACGCCTAGGCCAGAGGTTTCGAGCCCCGTTAGGAGAGGACCTGGGGGGTCAGGCGGCTGTCCAGATGGGTCACTCTCACCCCCACAGCCTCCGTTGTGGCCTGAACGTAAGTGGTCCTTAAGCGTCTGTTTGTAGCGGAAGCTCCTGCCGCAATAGGCACAGGGGTAGGGCCGCTCGCCCGTGTGGATGCGCTGGTGCTTCATGAGGTGGTGCTTGCGGATGAAGCTCTTTCCACATTGCGTGCAGCTGAAGGGCCGCTCGCCCGTGTGCAGCCGCCGGTGGTTCAGCAGGTGCTCCTTGCGCATAAAGCTCTTACTGCAGTCAGTGCACGGGTAAGGACGCTCGCCTGTGTGGATCATCTGGTGGCGGATCAGGGCCGAGTGGCCATTGAAGTCAATGCCACACTGGGGGCAGGAGAAAGGCCGCTCCTGTGCATGCCCGCGCTGGTGGAGCAGGAGGCTGATTTTCAGGCTAAAGCTCCGGCCACACTGCGTGCAGCGGAAGGGCCTCTCGCTGGCGTGAGCTCGCCGGTGGTTGGTGAGGCGGGCCTGGTCTGCAAAGCGCTTGGGGCAATCAGGACAGGGGAAAGGGCGCTCAGTGCTGCTATGGACCCGGAGGTGATAGGTGAGTCTTGACGGGTGAGTGAAAGTCCTGGCGCAGTGCGGGCAGGTGGGGGGCGTCTCACTGGCATGGGTCTGGGGGTTGCTGCCAAGCTCGGCTTGCTGAGAAAAGTGCTTGGGACACTGGGCACAGGATAAGGGGTGCTCACCAGTGTGGCTACACTGGTGGGTCAGCAACATGTCTTGGCTGAGGCTCTTGCCACAGTGGTGGCATGAGAACATCTGCTCTCCAGCAGGGGGCGGCAGGGGATAGCTACCCAACTGTGTGAACGTCACTTGTCCCTCAGAGGCTTCTGCCAGGTCAGTGGCTGGATGTACAAAAGGTGTCATGGATGCAGGTTGCTGGCCTTTGAAAGCCACATCTGAAAAAGTATCCTTTGCTGCTGCTGGTGGTGAAGAGAAGGTGACTGGAACCTCGGGGCACAAGGAGGCTCCGGCAAGGCCTTCGGCTTTGATGACAAGCTGTTCATCTGAAAGAAAGGACTCAGAGTCACACCCATCAAAAGTCTCACAGCAACTGAGTGTTCCTCCCCCGCTCTCACAGGCTGCTCTGAGTTCTCAGCTGGCTCCGATAAGAAGCTCAGTGTAGGGCTGAGATGATCATCAAGCCATCCATGATGTCAGTGGCAAATCATCAGAGAATTTACTACTGAACATCTTCAATGCTCCCTGTTTGGAAAGGAACAACCTTGGCATCAATCTTCCCAGCATTACTTTCATTATGTTCCTCCTCTGCTCACAAACTTTGCAAGAGTCTCTGTTGCCTATTGTGACAGGCCTAAACTCATATTAGGAGTATTAATTTACTCCCATTCCTCTGTATTCTGCCAGATAAATCCTTCACGATTGCTAGCTCTCTCTTTCCTGTCCCTGAAAATGAAGTACACATTTCTGCTTCACATCTCTGCTTACTCTGTCCTTCCTTTTGTAGAATGCATCCACCCTCTTCCAATTGTACCCAGCACTTCACACCAACCATCCAGGGCCCAGTTCTGGCTTCACCTCCTTCTTTAGGCCTTCTCTAAAAATGTAAACTAAAACCAATGCATATTCTTCAAACTTCTCATTTCTTGTATATAAGTCACCCATCCCACTCACCCCTGACACTTAACAACAGGCAGGCCTAGTATTGATGTGAGTCCCCAATATAAATATCTTGAAGAACAGAAACTGTCTTATTTCCTAGATTCTGAAAGAACATAGGGCATAGAGGCTATTAAAAATCAGGTTGCATTAAGTTATGTAAACAATCAGGTACCTTCTGATCTTGAGATTCTCTTCTGTAATTCAGATAGCAAAATAAAGATGGTGCTACCTACCTTAAAAGGAAGATGATTTGTTTTGTTTCCCTTCATCATTTCTCCTGAGGGCCAGCTCTTTATCCATAGTCCCATTTGTGCTTCCCCAATATTTCTGTCTCCACTGCTTGTCCTGCTCCCCTCCCCCCTTTTTGTTCTATTCTTTCTCCATGATCTTTAAATGTTCTTCTGTTTTTTCCCATCCTCATATTTTTGGTCCATCTGTATGCACTGATTTTCTTCCTCTGACAATTCTAATTTGTCTTTACACTTGAGTGTGTTTTCTTGCCCGGCTGGCGTGGCTCAGTGGTTGAGCGTTGACCTATGAAACAGGAGGCCACGGTTTGAGTCCTGGTTGGGGCCCGGGGAAGTGAGCTCAATCCCCAGTGTAGGGTGTGCAGAAGGCAGCCAATCAATGATTCTCTCTTATCACTGATGTTTCTATCACTCTCTACCTCTCCTTTCCTCTCTGAAATCAATAAAAATATTTTTTTTAAAAAAGAGTGTGTTTTCTCGCTTTAAATGTATCTTAATTTGATTTGTTTCATTTCTAACTTACTTGAGTATGTCTTTTTTTCCCCCTTTTCCCATTCTTCTCTCACCTCCTTGCCTCCACAACCCATTTCACTGCTGTGTCTTCAGTCAGTCCTGGCAAAGCTGGACTTGGGCATGAAGGTCTCTTCAATGCATTACTCACCAGCATAGGTACCCTTGTATATGTCACTCTGCTTGGACTCCTGTGGGGGCCCAACCTGGGGCTCTTCCTCTTGTTTAATCCAAGACAGAATATCTGATGTTGAAATGACAGGCTCTATTTGTGGGGGGAAAAGAGAATGGCCTTCAGGGACTTGAATCAGAAAGTGAAAATAATCATGTTGGTTTGTTGACTACTACACATTTTGCCCAAATTTAACTCTAACAACAAAATGGAGTCAGCCTTTAAAAAATGTTTACAATACTTAGAGAACTAGTTCAAAATGAAGCCAAATTTATTTTTACATGATGTACTCAGCTTGATTCACTATTTTCAGTGAGACCATTTCAAAACAAGTACATTTTTATTTTGTAGATAACACCCATAAATAATCTAAAATCGCCCAAGCCAGTATGGCTCAAAGGATAGAGTGTCGGCCTGCAGACTGAAGGGTTCGATTTTGGTCAAGAGCATATGCCTGGGTTGCAGGCTCAATCCCCAACAGGGGGCATGCAGGAGGCAGCCGATCAATGATTTTCTCTCATCATTGATGTTTCTCTCTCTCCCTTCCTCTCTGAAATCAATAAAAATACATTTTCCAAAAAGAAAAAAAGAAAAAGAAATAATCTAAAATCAATAGTACCTTACATTTCATTAGCACAATTACTTTAAAAGTATTTCCATTTTTGCCTTAACCGGTTTGGCTCAGTGGATAGAGCGTCGGCCTGCGGACTGAAAGGTCCCAGGTTCAATTCCAGTCAAGGGCATGTACCTTAGTTGCAGGCACATCCCCAGTAGGGGGTGTGCAGGAGGCAGCTAGTTGATGTTTCTTTCTCATCGATGTTTCTAACTCTCTATCCCTTTCCCTTCCTCTCTGTAAAAAATCAATAAAATATATTTAAAAAAAAATATTTCCATTTTTTGTTTCATAGCTTTTTTATGAAATAAGGAATATTCTCTCCATTTAAGTAGAGGGCCCACAGAAGTTAAATAGATAATAAGTATTTATGGTAAGTACCTTATGTTCAATGGTTTACTTTAAAATACAGCAGAAAAAAACACAAAGAAACAAGAATGACCAACAATTTTTTTCTTAAATGTTAATTAAAAAACAAATATACTTCCAGAATTACAAAGTTAGGTTAAGTTTAAATACAGACCTGACTCCTCAGAAACATATTTTTCAGGTTCCCAATTCTAGGCTCTCTCTAAGACATCATATTACCTTTGCCTATTAAATTACACAGGTCTTTGTTTCCTGAATGCTGGGATGGGGGAAAATAGTGTTTATAAGTCCCTCAGACCTTGGAGGTTCTTTCAGAAAGAAAAGCCTCCAGAAGCTTATAACATGCCTCATCTGGTCAGCAAGAAACAGCTATGCTTGCTATTCCAGGTGAGGCCTATATAACCTTTTTTGGACTAAAACAACAAGCTGGCAAGCTGACAAGGTCCAGAGAGTAAATTCATGCTCTCTATATTACTAGTATTTCTCAGAAAAGCCTTATAGGCAGGTTATGGCTTTATCCTTAGTAAATGAGAACGCACTGGTTTTCCCAATGCCTTTGAGTCAGAGACCACTGAAATCTAAAGGTATACCCCAAGCAGAAATAAGAGCTTGAACAAAACTAAGGCCCCAAAGGTAGTCAGGTTACACAGAGACTGGACACAGGTGTTAGCACATGTGGCAGTTTGCCTTTCCAACATCCCATTTTGAGCTACAAGGTTGAAATGTATTAAACATGCTCTGACCTTAACTTTTCTTTTTCTTTCAGGTTTGATATACACACATATAAAGAAAGAAGCAGAAGGGGAAAGGCTAAGCATAAGGAAAAGGATGTTTTAACAGACATCCATAGATGAACTTTCTCTTCATCAACGATACGAGACTTTTAGAATGTTTAATTGCTGCCCTGACCAGTGTGGCTCAGTTGGTTGGGTGTCCAATTTGATTCTCAGTCAGGGCACATGCCTGAGTTGTGGGCTCAATCCCTGGCAGGGGGTATACAGGAGGCAGCCGATCAATGTTGATGTTTTGCTCTCACAGTGATGTTTCTCTCTCTCTCCAAAAATCAATAAAAAGCCTTTAAAAAATGCTTAATTGCTTCTCTGCATCAATTTTCTGAGTAACAAGTTAGTGCTCTCAAAACCTCAAAGTAATTCAAGTGGCTCTGACATTTCTTTTTATCATTACAAACTCATAGAATGTTATATATTTGATGAGCTCCAATCCACTGTAGTCATTATTCTTTTTAATGCTCAAATGGTCCTTACTTTGGCCAGCAGGAGACCCCTCAGATCTGCTCTGTCATTTCACATCATCAAACATCTGTGGGGTTTTTTCCATTTCTGATATGACAAACTATCTCAGGTTCACTTTGGACATTCCAAGCACACAATCAATGGAATTTAGAGACCACACTCTGGATGGTAAGGATGCTAACTGCTAATAGGTTGTCACTGCTTCTAGATCTTTTCAATGGATGGAGCTATAAAAGACATACCTTTTAGAAAAAGGAAAGTGTCATGAGTTTATATTCATATTTAAGATTATAAGATTTTAATTAAATCCTTTGATTTAATACTTGTATCTTTTCTTTCTCACCCTGAAAAGTTTTGGTTCCTAATGACATTAACATGATCTTAAAAAATTTAAGTAAAATATTTACAAAATCAAAACTGTAGCCCTGGCCAGGCGGCTCAGTTGGTTGGAGAACTGTTTTGTACACCAAAAAGGTTATGGGTTTGATTCCCAGTCAGGGCATATACATAGGTTGCAGGTTCAGTCCCTGGTCGGGGTGCATATGGGAGGCAACTGATCGATGTTTCTCTCTCACATTGATGTTTCTCTCTCTCTCTCAAATCAACAAAACATATTCTCGAGTGAGGATTAAAAACAACAACAATAATAATAATAACAAAACCCTATAAAACAGTACATTCAGAGAGGTCTAGTTTCCACTTCTAGTCTCTCTCTCCCTGAATAGATAGCTGTTCTTACTGGTTTTGTTCTAATCTTCCATTGTTTCTTTGTGAAAATATAAGCAAGTATGTATACATCTTGATATTTTCCCCCCTTTATGTGGCATACTAGACAAACTGCTGTACCTTGGTTTTTTTACTTGACAGTATATTCTGGACATGTCCACAGCAGCTTACAGAGATCTTTCTCATTCCTTCTCATAGCTTTTCTGTGTAGCTGTACCACTGTTTATTCAAGAATTTCCTATTGATGGGCATTTGGATTCTCTCCAACCTTTGGGTACAATATTAGTCAGCGGCCGACCATAAAAGCTATGCAGAACTGAAAAAAACTAAGCCAGTTTTCTAGAAGTATAAGTTGTTAATACAGTTCATTGGCTGTGTATGTCTTCATTAAACTTGGGAAATCCCAGAAAGCTAACCATTCTTTTTGAATAATGATGCTAAAAGTTTCTCTGGTCACTTAAGTAGATCAGTATAAGTAAGTTAATATTTACTGGATTAAATAATTAGGTTTTAACCCTACAGTGCATAGAATACAGTTATATCAACTACAGTGTGGTGAGAGTGGTGGGAGTATATAACCTGAGGACTTTTATAAATAAAAGATCAGGAGAACTTAGATACTAAGATACAGGCCTGATACAGATACCTGTGTGGTGACAGTATGGCAACTGCTGGCCAGGTCACCACAATGGCACTCAAAGCACATTCCTCACAGGCCTCAGGAATCCCAACAGTGGACACTTAAAGACATACAAAAGGAACGCGGAATCATTAGTTTATGCCAACAACAGGCTGTGGAGAAAGCAAGAGAATCCAGAAAAAACTGAATACTGACCAGGTAAGAGGAAGGTGATAAATGCTGAGGTTTTAAGGTTTGAGAGGTAGTCAAGAATAGAAAGTCTGATCACAAGAAAATATAAGACTGTAATGTCTACACTTGTTGACTATTATTTTAACTATGAGGAAATCTGATTTTGTGTTGTGTGTATGTTTTAAACAGGTAAGGGCCATGCTGTCTGAATGGAGCTGAAACCTTGAGGTTCTGGGATGTATACTAAGATATAAACTGAGTTAAAACTGGTACTGAGATCTGACTCCTTAAGGCTTAAAGCTTAAGCAGACAAAAAAATATTTGATACATGCAAATACCATGGGTAAATATAAAAATTAATATTTTGAAACTTTCTGTGAAACAGGTGTGGAGCTGTAATAGGTGAATGTGTTCAGTATTTGTGTAATAATTCAAAATCTTTAAGTTTTATCATTTCCAGGATGATTCTTGTTCTCAAATAGGATAAACTAAAATAAAAGGATTATATTGGGATGTGCCTTAATCACTGATTTTACTTATGAAAAGATGGTCTTGCTGGACCAGAGTGAAGAGGGAGAAACATGGGATAATGGTGATACACCTAAAACAAAGATGATCAAAGTCTCCCAGCTCAAGTCAGATGGAAAGACACATACAAACTGAAAGTGAAGGGATAGAAAAAGACATTTCATGAAAATGGATACACAAAAAAAGCTGAGGTAGCAATACTTACAACAGATAAAATAGACTTTAAAACAAAGGCTATATAACAAGAGACAAAGAAGGATCCACTTCGGGATATTTATCCAAAGAAACCTAAAACCCTAAATCGAAACACATCTTACTTACAATAGGCAAGATATGGAAGCAACCTAAGTGTCCGTCAATAGATGAGTGGATGGAGAGGTGGTGCATGTACACAATGGGATACTACCCAGCCATAAAGAAGATGAAATGCTGCCACCTGCAACACCCTGGATGAACCCAGATAGTATTATGCTGAGTGAAATGAGTCAGACAGAGGAAGACAACTGCCAGATGACTTCACTTATATGTGGAACATAAAGAACAAAATGAACAAACAAGCACAACAGAAACTGACCCATAGATAGAGAATATTTTGATGGTTGCCAGATGGGAGGGGGGTTGGAGGAATGGTGGAAAAAGTGAAGGGATTAAGAAGTAGAAATTGGTAGTTACAGAATAGTTACAGGGATGTACAGTACAACACAAGGTATATAGTCAATAATCTATAATAATAAAAGGGTGATATGCTAATTAGACCAGACGTCCTTCTGGGGGAAGCCGGTGCCTGCGGGCAGCCAGAGGAAAGCCAGCCCGGGTCCCGGGTGCCTGCCAGCAGCTGGAGGGAAGCAAGCCCAGGTCCCCGGTGCCAGAGGGAAGTTGGTCCTGGCAGTCAGGGGAAGGAAGGCCTATCCTTGCACGAATTTCGTGCATCGGGCCTCTAGTACTATAATAATTATGTATCAGATGCTTACTAGATTTATCAGGGTGATCACTTAGTAAGTTATATAATGTCTAATCACTGGCTTGTACACCTGAAACTAATAATATTGTATGTCAACTGTAATTGAAAATTAAAAATAATTTAAAGTAAAATAAACCCACCCAAACCGGGCCATTTCTTAAAAAAAAAAGAAGTCTCCTCAGAACCACAAGATTTAGAAATAAATATATTTTACTTTTGGGTCATTCTTGGCTGGATAATGACTTTTAGTAATTATCCCATCTGACCCTCTTGTTTTTCCAAAAGAATTTTAAAAACCTGGAGTTCAGTTTTAAAATGATCAGTAACCACCCTGGCCGAATGGCTCAGTTGATTGGAGCATGCACCAAAAGGTTGCAGGTTCAATTCCCAGTTGGGGCACATGCCTAGATTGTGGGTTTGATCCCCAGTCAGGGTGTGTACGGGAGGCAACGTGATCGATGTTTCTCTCTCACATCAATGTTTCTCTCTCTAAAAAAATAAGTAAAGAGTACATATGTTCAGGTGAGGATTAAAACAAAACAAAACCTAACAGTGACCAAATAATGGCCACATACACACAGCTGGTCTGCAGTTTAGTCCTAGTAATAGAATTAAAGAAGAATTTCAGAAAATTTCAACTTTTCATTTTTTTGTATTCTCCCATTCTCTAATTGCATGTAATTTTATCTCTAAGACTAGGGGCCCGGTGCACAAAATTCGTGCACTGGGTGGGGGGAGTGTCCCTCAGCCCAGCCTGCCCCTCTCACATACTGGGAGCCCTCAGGCGTTGACCCCCATCACCCTCCAATCGCAGGATCGGCCCCTTGCCCAGGCCTGACGCCTCTGACAGAGGCGTCAGGCCTGGGCAGGGGACCCTCGTTTTCCCCCATCACTGGTTCTGCCCCCAGCCCAGGCCTGATGCCTCTGGCCCAGGCATCAGGCCTGGGCAGGGGACCCCCAGACCCCTCCGATTGCTGGCTCTGCCCCTTGCCCAGGCCTGATGCCTCAGCCAGAGGCGTAGACCCACATCACCCTCTGATCGCCTGATCGGCCCCTTGCCCAGGCCTGACGCCTCCGCCAGAGGTGTCAGGCTTGGACAGGGGACCCCCATCTCCCCCTGATCACTGGCTCTGGCCCCCGCCCAGGCCTGAGGCCTCTGGCCCAGGAATCATGCCTGGGCAGGGGACCCCCATCTCCCTCTGATCGCTTGCTCCACCCCCCGCCCAAGCCTGACGCCTCTGACCCAGTCTTCAAGCCTGGGCAAGGGGACCATCATATCCCCCCAATCCCCGGCTCAGCCCCCCGCCCAGACCTGATGCCTCAGCCTGAGGAGTTGACCCTCATCACCCTCCGATCACCAATCACCAGATCGGCCCCTTGACCAGGCCTGAGGCCTCCGGCAGAGGTGTCAGGCCTGGGCAGGGGACCCCCAGCTCCCCGCGGTTGCAGGCTCCGCCCCTGCCCAGGCCTAACGCCTCTGGCTGAGGCGTCCGGCTCGGGCAGCGGGGACCTGCAGCTGCAGTGGCCCCGCGATCGTGGGCTCCACTTTAGGCCCAGGCAAGGGACCTCTAGCTCCCGGGACTGCCAGCTTTGACCGTGTCCAGCTCCCATCGCTGGCTCCACCCCTACTTCCTGCTATCACTGGCCAGGGCAGCAAAGGCGCCTGATTCTCCGATCCTGGCTGGGGGGCAGGGCAAAGGTGGCCCCAGGGCCGCCTTTGCCCTGCCCCCCAGCTCTTAGCTCCCCCCTGGGTTTCCGATCACTGTCAGTGGCAGGGGGCTTCTTCCTGCTTTCCCTTTCGCCTCCCTGCATTGTGCCTACATATGCAAATTAACCGCCATCTTGTTGGCAGTTAACTGCCAATCTTAGTTGGCAGTTAACTGCCAATCATAGTTGGCAGTTAATTTGCATATAGCCCTGATTAGCCAATGAAAAGGGTATCGTCGTACGCCAATTACCATTTTTCTCTTTTATTAGTGTAGATACTAGGAATCAAAGACTATTCCATGAAAGGATATAATAATTTATCTTTCCCTTCATTGGATTTAGACAATGGTGATTGAGAATATAAAATTAATTCCATTCTACACTATATTTTTATTTAATCACAATGTACTTCTGAAAGCTCCATGGAATACAATAATAAATTATGGGTTTAATTTTATAAGAATTATGGGAACAAGATGATTGCTTCTTGGCCTTTTGGCCAAGATCAGGTGTAGAACAAGATGAAAAAGGATTTAAGTAGTTAAAGTTAAGTGAAAGTTAAGTGGAGAATAATCTATCAAAAAGATATTTTATTAGTTCTGTCACTGAAGTGGTCTAGAATTACTATCCTCCACCTAATATATTTTTTTAATATATTTTTTAATTGATTTTTTACAGAGAGGAAAGGAGAGAGATAGAGAGTCAGGAACATCGATGAGAGAGAAACATTGATCAGCTGCCTCCTGCACATCTCCTACTGGGGATGTGCCCGCAACCTAGATACATGCCCTTGACCGGAATCGAACCCGGGACCTTTCAGTCCGCAGGCCGACGCTCTATTCACTGAGCCAAACCGGTTTCGGCATATCCTCCACCTAATATTCATGTGAAATGATCTGTTATGCACCTTAAGGACCAGACGGTTTAATTCTATTCTCCACTGAAAGGAACCAGGGTGTTTTTAATGTGTAAGGAGAGCAGAAATCTACATAGGACTCTGTTAGAAAGGCCTGCTTGCAAGGTTGGCCCCTGGCTGGAAAACAGTTGCCTATACTGATGTAAAACTTTCCCTAAATGTTAAGAGTGCCTCAGGGGGCCTACTATGTATATGTGGTTTATGCTGAACACCCGCTTTCCTCCCGGAAATCTGGAATTTTGGTATGTGTTCGGCAGAGGGTGCTTACATGCCCAGCTCCCATGAAAACATTGGGTGCTGAGTCTCTAATCGGTTTCTCTGGGAGACAACACTCTGCAAGTGTCACAACCCCATGCTGGAGAAATTGAGTGAGTCCTCTATAGAGCAGAGGCCTCTGGAAGCTCCAGTTTCCTCCAGACTTTGCCTTGTGTCTTTTATTTTTGCTGGTTTCTTTTCTGTCCTTTTGCTGCAATAAATCTTAGCCCTGAGCATGACTATATGCTGAGTCCTGTATGTGAGTTACCGAACCTGAAGGTGGTCTTGGGACCCCAAACACAGCCTGGAACTTTTTAAAAATATATATATTTATTGATATCAGAGAGGAAGAGAGAGGGAGAGAGAAATAGTAACATCAATGATGAGAGAGAATCATTGATAGGCTGCCTCCTGCACAACCCACACTGGGGATCAAGCCCGTAACCCAGGCATGTGCCCTGCCTGTGAATCAAACCGTGACCATCTCGTGCATAGGTCAATGCTCAACCATTGAGCCATGCCAGCCAGGATCTATTTTTAAAAACAAACAAACAAACAAACAAACAAGTACTGTCTTGACTGGTTTGGCTCAGTAGTTAGAGAGTCGGCCCACTGACTGAAGGGTCTCAGGTTTGATTCCGGTAAAGGGCACATACCTTGGTTAAAGGCTCGATTTCTGGCCCTGGTTGGGGCTCATGCAGGAGGCAATCAATCAATGTGTTTCTCTCACACTAATGTTTCTCTCTCTCTCTCTCTCCCCCTCACTTCAATTCTCTCAAAAAATCAATGGGAAAAATGTCCTCAGGTGAGGATTAACCAAAAATAAGTAAATAAATAAATAAGATAAAAGTAATAACTTATTGCTTAAATTTCCATAAGAAAAAAATCATGTTTGAAGAAAACAAGTACTGAGGCAGTACTGAAAGGACACAGGAGACAATGTAACGTCCTCTCACTAGCCAAGTTGACAGTTGGAACAACACAAAGAAAATAATTGGCTTAATAAACTCTTGAATATATAGTTCAGCGGTTCTCAACCTGTGGGTCGCGACCCCTTTGGCGGTCGAACGACCCTTTCACAGGGGTCGCCTAAGACCATTCTGCATATCAGATATTTACATTACGATTCATAACAGTAGCAACATTACAGTTATGAAGTAGCAACGAAAATAATTTTATGGTTGGGTCACAACATGAGGAACTGTATTTAAAGGGCCAGAAGGTTGAGAACCACTGATATAAACATAAAAGGGGGGAAATATAAAGGGTTCTAAAGATAGACAAACTTGAGGGGCTTTTCAAAAAAGTGCTATACATTGATTGGTCCAAGTCTTAAGACTCCTATCTTCAAGTTCTGGTAAATGTCTAGGTTGTTAATCACCAATGAAAACTAAACTGTAAAGAATCAAACCACAGTATTAAGTAAATTCATAGCTTATACTATTTAATTTTAACTAAAAATGTATAAACATATATAGGTTGACTATCCACAAGTTGACAAGATGGCAGCTAAATAAAACTTTCAGACATCATTACAAAACCAAATTACTTACATCTTTTCCATTCATCCCTCAAAATAAAATGACACACTGATTTTATCCTTGCTGAGGGCTATGTTAGGTAACTAATAAAGTAGAATAAGAATAATGCATGTTTCTGATCAAGTCACTCATCTCTATTTGTGATAAGACTCATTACATATATTCATGACATAGATATTAATCAAATTCAACCTATTATATTGCCTAAATACTATCACTCATACATTTTTAAAAATAATGTGTGGCAGATATATCCTTACCACAGAGAGAATGTTCACTTAAGATTTGAACACTTCATTACATGTAAAATTTACCTCAAAAGAAAAAACAAAACTGAACTCTAGATTAATGCTATCCATGCTAAACTACGTAGGGGGACATGTGTTGACGTCTCTACGGATTTTGAAATATAATGAAAATAGAATGGATGAATTGATGATGGATAGAGGGGTGTAGAGATGGGTATATATGTGATAAAGTATAAAATGTTAGTGGTAAAACCTAGGTGACAGGTACCTAGAAGTTTAATGTAAAATTATTTTTACTTTTCTGATTGCTTTAAATTTTTTGCAATAAAATGTTAGAATAAAATAACAGTAGATGAGACGGGGGGGGGGGGGGGGGTTGTACATTCATCTAGTAGAGACATCTGGAGGATGAGGTTTCTATGAGCTTTCTATCCAGCAAAGAACAAAAATGGCATGAGATTTTTCTGCTAGCAGAGGTGGACATTGGCTAGCAGTCTTTCCCACACAAAACCAAGCAGCTTAACAAAAAATATATTAGGGATGGTTACTTAATGATAGCTGGTTCCCACACTGGGCAACATTTGGTTGAGTGCATCTCTCGGAGGAACCCTGAAGATCTCCAGCACTTCTCAGTGACCAGGTGTATATTCCCCGGAAGCCACTTTCCTTCCAAATGAGCACAACTGCTTGCTCTGCCACCTAAGGACATGTTTATTTTACTAAATAACTAGGGTTCACAACCTTTGTCATGGGATGCAATTAGCAGTGCTCACATGTGTGGTACTGATGGGTGAAAACATGGGACAAGGTGGTCTCTCAGCTCATTCTCTAACTGACCCAATCAGTCTAGTTGTTGTGGCACTGAGAAGCTCTAGAAGCCACCAGGCCTGCTTCTTCAGTCCTGAGCCATCATCTCTGACCAAGTAAAATCTAGGTGATAGGTATACAGGAGACACGGAGTGGCGAATCTTTCCTCTCGCTTACCTTCACTGGGGTCGGTGGGAATCTCACTTTCCCCTGGCCCCGCATGATCCTCCGTATTATGTTCTCCTTCTGGCTGAATCTGAGATAAGACATCAGGCTGATTCATGGCATAATCTAGGAGTAAGAAGAGAAAGGAGGTATAACAAAGAGATAAATCAGAATGACAACTAATTGCCATCAAGGTTGAACTGAAGGCTTTTTTTATAAATCTTTACCCCAGGATATTTTTTCCATTGACTTTTTTTTTTTTTTTAAGAGAGAGTGGAAAGAAGAGAGGGTTTGTGGAGGGAAAGGGAGAGAGAAACATTGATGTGAGAGAGACACATCAACTGGTTGCCTCCCAGACCGGAGCTGGGGGATCAAACCCGCGCTAACCATTGAGCAACTGGCCAGGGAGAGCTGAAGGCTTTGGGGTCCACAGTCCAAGCAGATTTCTTTTAAATTATAGATCACTTCTCCCCATCCACTCACCTCCAACTATATCTTTTAGGAAAATAGGTAAGAGGAGAGGTAACGTGTGGGAAAAGCACATGGGCTACTTTGGCACAGCCCACCTGCTACTTTCATTGAGGAAGAGTGACAGTGTGTCTCAAGAGGAGGAATCAAGGCCTTCCCAAAGTGAAGGCTACCCATGGAAACCACTGCATAGCTCTGAACTTCATTCTCTGTCCTATGTTTGGCACAAGGAGAAATTATATTTCCTATTTAGCAAGTGTGAACTAGATATCTGTGGCTTGGAAGCAGAATCTGAAGTGTGTAAGGACAGCATGAAAATGAGGACCACTGGAGGAAAAGGGCCTGTTCTGAGCCCTCCTGGGGCTGCTATCACCTACTCACAAGGTGTCAACTCAGCCTCACCCATAGAGATGAGAGACTCGTAGTTGCCCTTCATGATATTCTTGTAAAGTTCCTTTTGCCATTCTTCTAACTTTTCCCACTCTGGAGTGGAAAAGTAGATGGAGATATCATCAAATGTCACAGGCACCTGAAATTACAACGACAGTGGGGTTAGTCCCTCCCACTGCAATTCAATCATTCAATAAACCTACTAGTATACTAAGTGCCTTCTAGTTATAAAAAACTACGTGAGCTGCTGAAAGGTTACAGGAAAAAAAAATTAAGACACAGATCCAACCTCCAGGAGTTTACAATGTTTTCAAGGAGAAAGGTGATAAGCTTCAGGGCTACAGTCACTCAGAGATAGGTACAAATGAGAAACAGTATTTAATTCACACAACATAACATATTCTGAATACTCACTAAGTACTAAGCCTATCCAAAGCACCAGGATTATAAAAATAAGCTTATTTCTCTAACTGACTCAAAAGGAGTGCTTGGCTGTATTCGAATTAATGACATGGACAAAAAATTTTGGAAATAGCTATACTGGGGCTGTGGTGAGTCTAGAAGAGATAGGACTCTAGCTAGTCTTAAAGGACAGGTATATTATAAACAGGCTAGAGCCACCAATTGCTCATTTTTACATCTTTTTTAAAAATATTTTTTTTATTGATTTCATAGGGGAAGAGAGAAGGAGAGAGAGAGAGAGAGAGAAACATCAATGATGAGAAAGAATCATTGATCAGCTGCCTACTACATACCCCACACTGGGGATCAAGCCCACAACCCGGGCATGTACCCTGACTGGGAATCAAACCGCAACCTCCTGGTTCATAGTTCGATGCTCAACCACTAAGCCACCCTGGCCAAGCTCATGTTTACATCTTGCTCAGTACCTAAAATTGTTCTTAGGGCAAATGTAGATACTCAATAGTTTATTTTAATCTAACCTCACTGCACAAAAGATTTGTGTATCTTACAACAAAAATACAGATGATAAAAGAATGACAAAAATTAAGGATCAGGATGGGCTTCTGGTTCCAGGTTTTGAACTAAGCACACATGTACTTCCCTTCCTTGTCAGAGTTCCATTGAAATGACAGTATGTAAGATCAACAGGAACTGTATCTACAACAGCACCAAGAATGAGAAGGAAAGGCCATCACTAGACCAGAATTCTTAATGAGTTTCTCACTGAGACCCAGAGGATGGGCTCCTGCTGGGGTCTAAGGTGCATGAGGAAGCGGCACCTGTACATGGGAAAGGACTGCAGGTGAGGAACCCAGAGAATTCCAAGCTGAAAGCTGGCAGATACACTGAGTAGGAATGCAAGTGATTATAAACTGCAGTTTGAAGGTCCATCTTTATAATAGTGGGGCCCCCATTGTCATCCTCATCAGCCCTGGCAGAGTGGAGTAGCAGAAGCCTTTACCACAAAACTGAAACCACAAGCCTCACCTGTAAAGAAATTGTCTCGCCTGCCTGGAGACAGCATGGGATTCCTATGGGCTGACCACTAGGTACCATCTTCCGCCTGGCCTCTGGGTGGTCCCTGCACTGCCTATTTACTCCTTGCCACAGAACCTTAAAGTGAAGCCCATCTGTATGAGGCACCTACAGACCTAACCCTGTCCTGCAAAGGCAAGATCCTTTGGTAAACAGACTTATGCAGTGGCTGAGAAGACATGCCAGCTTCCTATAATTAACCTATTAATCAGTGGAATCCTCTACTTATAAATATATATATATAATCGAGGATTACGCAATATAAAAAAAGTACCAAGATGAACAAATACTACAAATAATCCTAGAGTAGTTCCAGGATGAAAATAGAAAAAAATGGGGAGGGGATGAAATAGTATATAGATTCATAGAAGAAAATTTCCCAGAATTCTGATTGAAAGGTCATGACAACTGCCCAATACAAATTTAACAAAACCTACATGCAGACATATCCTCAATAAATTTTAGAAAAACCAGTATGAATAGAAGATAAAAGTTTCTGGAGAGAAAAACAACAACAACCAGATTTCTTACAAACAAATGAGAATTGGGTAGTAAACTTTTCATCAATTGCATTTGATGTTGTGAGACAAAGGACCAATGCCTTTAAAATTCTGAGAAAAACTGAATATTATTCAGCCTTAAGAAGGAAATGCTGATATGCTATAACATGGATGAACCAGGAGATATTATGTTAGTGAAATAAACCCATCACAAAAGGACAAATATTGTATGATTTCAGTTGTATGAGAGTTATCAAACTCACAGAGAAATAAAGTAGAATGGTAGGTGCCAGGGGCAGGGAATGGGGGAAAGGGGAGATAGTGTTTAATGGGAATAGAGTTTTTTTTAGTTTGGGAAGTTCTAGAGATGAACGGCAGTGATGGTTGCAAACAATGTAAATGTACTTACTGCCACTGAACCGTACACTTAAACGTGGTTAAATGATAACTTTTATGTATGGTTTACCACAATTTTAAAAATTAAGGAACCACGATGGCGGCATAGGTAAACACTGGAGATTGCTGCCTTGCACAACCACTTCAAAAATACAACTAAAAGACGGAACAGACATCACCCAGAACCACAGGAAGGTTGGCTGAAGGGAAATTCTTCAACTAGAAGGAAAGAGAACAGCATACTGAGACTCAGAGGAGGCACAGTGCGGAAAATACAAAGGTGCGGAGGAGCGCGTGGAGTGGGCTGGCAGCTGAGGGCGCGGTTGTCTGTTTCACTCGGGAGGGAGTCTCAGGCTCTGAGCTCCAGTTCTGGGCAAGTCTCTAGGGACCCAGACTCAAATGGGAGAAGCGGGACTGTCTGGCTTCAGTCGGAACCTGAAGGCAGCTTTCTCTCCGAGGTTTGCAGCGGTTGCTGGGACTCTGAGAGGCAGAGCTTCTGGGGACGGGACTGAGAGCAGCCATAACTGCTCGCTCTGCCCGCACTGTTGATCCCATGCGACCCGCCCCGCCCAAGCCCTGCACAGAGGCATTTGCTGGATAGCCTCAGGCAAAGGCTAGATTAGCACCTCCCCAGAGGACAGAAGTTCTCTCACTGCAGACACAACTGATTCTCACAGCCAGTTGGCCTGGAGGTCAAATCACCCCCGGTATTACCCAAAACAATCAAGGCTTAACTACAACAAGACTGCGCACAAAGACCATGAGGGGGGGCACCAAGAAAGCATAAAAAATGCCGAGACAAAGAAACAGGACAGAAATGACAGAAATGGAGGATATAGAGCTCAAAACCACACTTTTAAGGTCTCTCAAGAACTGTCTAGAAGCAGCTGATAAACTTAATGAGATCCTCAAAAAATCTAATGAGACCCTCGATGTTGTGATAAAGAACAAACTAGAAATTAAGCATACACTGACTGAAATAAAGAATATTATACAGACTCCCAACAGCAGACTAGAGGAGCACAAGAATCAAGTCAAAGATTTGAAATACAAAGAAGCAAAAATCACCCAACCAGAAAAGCAAAATGAAAAAAGAATCCGAAAATATGAAGATAGTGTAAGGAGCCTCCGGGACAGCTTCAAGCGTACCAACATCAGAATTATAGGGGTGCCAGAAGATGAGAGAGCGCAAGATATTGAAAACCTATTTGAAGAAATAATGACAGAAAACTTCCCCCACCTGGTGAAAGAAATAGACTTACAAGTCCAGGAAGCGCAGAGAACCCCAAACAAAAGGAATCCAAAGAGGACCACACCAAGACACATCATAATTAAAATGCCAAGAGCAAAAGACAAAGAGAGAATCTTAAAAGCAGCAAGAGAAAGAAACACAGTTACCTACAAGGGGATACCCATACAACTGTCAGCTGATTTCTCAACAGAAACTTTGCAGGCCAGAAGGGAGTGGCAAGAAATATTCAAAGTGATGAATGCCAAGAACCTACAACCAAGATTACTTTATCCAGCAAAGCTATCATTCAGAATTGAAGGTCAGATAAAGAGCTTCACAGATAAGGAAAAGCTAAAGGAGTTCATCACCACCAAACCAGTATTATATGAAATGCTGAAAGGTATCCTTTAAGAAGAGGAAGAAGAAGAAAAAGGTAAAGATACAAATTATGAACAACAAACATGCATCTATCAACAAGTGAATCTGAAAATCAAGTGAATAATCTGATGAACAGAATGAACTGGTGATTATAATAGAATCAGGGGCATAGAAAGGAAGTGGACTGACTATTCTTGTGGGGGGGAAAGGGGTGTGGGAGATGCGGGAAGAGACTGGACAAAAATCGTGCACCTATGGATGAGGACAGTGGGTGGGGAGTGAGGGCGGAGGGTGGGGTGAGAACTGGGAGGAGGGGAGTTATGGGGGGGAAAAAAGAGGAACAAATGTAATAATCTGAACAATAAAGATTTAATAAAAAAAAAATTAAAATAAAGAGTTTTCCGAGGGAAAATTATTTTGAACTTGGAATTCAAAAGGGCAGAATAAGAACATTTTCAACAAAGCAAGGACATAAAAGTTTAGTTCCCATATACCAATCTAGCAAATCTTCAATATATGTAATTTCATTAAGAAATCTTTAAGATAGCGCTGGCCGGTTTGGCTCAGTGGATAGAGTGTTGGCCTGTGGACTGAAGGGGCCCAGGTTTGATTCCGGTCAAGGGCATGTGCCTTGGTTGCAGGCACATCCCTGGTGGGGGGTTTGCAGGAGGCAGCTGATTAATGTTTCTAACTCTCTATCCCTCTCCCTTCCTCTCTGTAAA
Organism: Myotis daubentonii; assembly: GCF_963259705.1. NCBI lineage: Eukaryota > Metazoa > Chordata > Mammalia > Chiroptera > Vespertilionidae > Myotis > Myotis daubentonii. The sequence goes on from NC_081849.1 coordinate 38,730,337, forward strand.
AAATCAATTAAAAAAAAATATACACACACACACACACACACACACACACACACACACACACACATATATATATATATATATATATATAAAGAAATCTTTAAGATAAATAACATTATTTTATACTAGAGGCCTGGTGCACAAAAATTTGTGCACTCAGGGGGGGGGGGGGTCCCTCAGCCCGGCCTGTGCCCTCTTGCAGTCTGGGACCCCTCGGGAGATAACGACCTGCTGGCTTAGGCCTGCTCCTGGGTGGCAGAGGGCAGGCCCAATCCCTAGGTGCACCCCCCTGTCATGCACAGAGCAGGGCGGATCGGGAGGTTGCAATGCCACCCTCAGTCACGCTCAGGGTAGGGCCGATTGGGGGGTTGGGGCACCGCCCCCTGTCACACTCAAGGCAGGGTCAATGGGGAGGTTACGGTGCCACCCCCTGTCACGCACAGAGCAGGGCCCATCAGGGGGGTTGGGGCTCCGTACCCTGTCACGCACAGAGCAGGGTCGATCAGGGGGTTGGGGAGCTCCCCCCTGTCACTCACAGAGTAGGGCCGATAGGGGAGTTGGGGCACTGCCCCCTGTCACACATAGAGCAGGGTGGATCAGGGGGATGGGGCGCCACACCCTGTCACACTCAGGGCAGGGCCGATGGAGAGGTTATGGCTCTACCCCGTCACACACAGAGCAGGGCCCATGGGGGGCGGTTGGGGCGTCGCCCTCTATCACCCACAGAGCAGGGCCGATCGGGAGGTTGGGGCGCTGCACCCTGTCACACACAGAGCAGGGCCGATCAGGGGGTTGGGGCGCCGCACCCTGTCACACACAGAGCCACAGGGTGATCAGGGGGTTGGGGAGCTCCCCCCTATCAGGCACAGAGCAGGGCTGATCAGGGGGTTGGGGCACCTTCCCCTGTCATGAACAGAGCAGGGCGGATAGGGAGGTTGTGGCCCCGCCCCGTCACACACAGAGCTGCAAGGCGATCAGGGGGTTTGGGTGCTGTCCCCTGTCACGCTGATCCTGCTGCCGGGAGGCCTCGCGGCTCCGCTGATCCCAGTGCTGGGAGGCATATTACCCTTTTACTATATAGGATAGAGGCCTGGTGCACGGGTGGGTGCCAGCTGGTTTGCCCTGAAGGGTGTCCTGGATCAGGGTGGGGGTCCCCACTGGGGTGCCTGGCCAGCCTGGATGAGGGGATGATGGCTGTCTGCAGCTGGTCACATGCCCTTCAGGGTGGGGGTCCCCACTGGGGTGCCTGGCCAGTCTGGGTGAGGGGCTGTGGGATGTTTTCAGGCTGGGGGTGACTGAAGCTCCCAACCGCTCCTTTTTTTCTTTTTTATTCTGAGCCAGCTTTGGTTCTGAGGCTTGGCTCCAGTTCTTAGGCCTCCACTGCTGAAAGCAGGTATCTGGTTTGTTTGGGTTCTATAATCGAAACACTGTTTCAACTCCAGCTCTGAGATCCCGGCTGGCTGAAAGCAGGTTTCTGGGGTCTTGTTTAGCTTCTGTATTTGTAACAATGTTTCAAACTGCAAGCTCAGAGGCCGGCAGCGGCAGGCAGGGCAGGCGGGGAACGTTGGAGTCCTCCGTCACTGAAGCAAGCAAGCCTCATGTTCACTTCAAGCTGCCTGGCTGCTGGCCGCCATCGTGGCTGGCAGTTAATTTGCATATTGCCCTGATTAGCCAATGGGAAGGGTAGCAGACGTATGGCTAATTACCATGTTTCTCTTTTAGTAGATAGGATATGATTTTAGAATTTAAGATGGACAGTTTAAATGTTACCCACTTACCCAGGGAAGACAATAAGTAACTTTAGCTTACCTTTTCTGCTATTATTATGGCAAATGCTAAGTTTAAAGTATCCTAAAGAATTTTTGGAGGGGCTCCGAATAAAAATAAAACATACTGTGGGGCCCTAGCCGATTTGGCTCAGTGATAGAGCATCGGCCTGTGGAACGAAGGGTCCTGGGTTCCATTCCAGTCAGGGGTACATACCTTGGTTGCAGGCTCCTCCCCAACCCAAGCTCTGGTCAGGGCTTGTGCAGGAGGCAACTGATCGGTGTGTTTCTCTCACATGGATATTTCTCTCTGACTTTCCCTCTCTCTTCCACTCTCGCTAAAAATCAATGGAAAAATATCCTTGAATGAGGATTACCCAAAAAACAAACAAACAAACACAAAAAACAAACAAAACAAAAATGAAACACACTGTGGGGAAGGTTTTCCATCAGACACTGCCTCTGAGATCCTTCCAGGTACCTCTTCCTTGAAAGAGTCAGTTAACGTCATTTTCTCCACTTCCCCCTTTGCCGTTCACTCTTCAACCTGGTCCATTCAGTCTTCTATCTCTACCACTGCACTGAAACAACTTTTATCAAGGTCACCAGCCGATGTTGCCAAATCATATCCTCATCTTTCTAGACCTCTCAGTAACACACTCAACTCAAATGGCAATTCTCTCCTTGAAATGCTTTTTCTCCTCGTCCCTGGGACTCCACATACTTCCATTTTGTTTCTTTTCTTACCTCATAGCCACTCCTCCCACTCCTGGAGTTTTGTCCTTGGACTCTTTCTCTTGCTTCTCCACTTTCTCTCCTGCGGTAACCACTCCAGGCTCATGATTTATACTGCAATCTGTACATCAACAATTCCCAAGTGTTTCTTACCTTTGAGCTTCAGAGACCAATTACCACCTCTCCTGAATGTGTCACAGGCATCCCAAACCTGCCAAAGGAAAACTCCTAACTCTCCTCTGCCCACAAGATAGTCCCCATCTCAGGAAATGTCAACATCATCCATCCAGTTCTTCAAGCCAAAAGCCTAAGTGTCAGTGAACCTAAGGTCTCTAAGAGACTATGCTCTGGGCTAAATACAACTCCATTATTTATACCTCGTAACTACATGATCTTGGACAAGTTAGGGTTCTTATGAAAATGATGAAAACATTTAGAACAGTAAATTATTATTCTTAACTCCTCATTCTCTAATTCCCACCAGTAAGTCCTATCATCAATTCTACCATCAAAATATCCTCAATCTGTCCACTTGTCTCCAGCTCCATTACTGCTACCCTCATCCAAGCCACTCTCATCCCCCCAAATATTACAGTTGCCTTATTAATCTTCTCCATTTCTGTTCTTACCTTCATGATCCATTCTCCACATAGCAGCCAAAGTGATACTTTCAAAATATATACCAGATGTATCTCCTCTGCTTAAAACCCTCCAATTTATTCCCTAGAGCAGCTGTGGGCAAACTATGGCCCGCGGGCTGGCCCGTTTGAAATGAATAAAACTAGAAAAAAACAAAAAACCGTACCCTTTTATGTAATGATGTTTACTTTGAATTTACATTAGTTCACACAAACACTCCATCCATGCTTTTGTTCCGGCCCTCCGGTCCAGTTTAAGAACCCATTGCGGCCCTCGAGTCAAAAAGTTTGCCCACCCCTGCCCTAGAGTATTAAGGTAAAATCCACATTCCTTACCTTGGTCTCCAATGCCCTACAGCTGTGGTTCACAAACCTAGTACATATTAGAATCATGATGGAGCTCTAAGAATTATTCATGCTTAGGCCCCATCCTGGACCTATTAAATCAGAATCTCAAGGTGAGATGTCCATCTACAATTTAAAACCATGTAAGTGATGGCTATGTTGAAAAGCACTGCCCTCCTCGTTCTTCTAGTCACGCTCCCGTTTACTCACTGCATACCTGCTAACTGGCCTTCTTACTTCCCCTCAGGACTTTGCACTAGGTATTCTTCCTGCCAGAAAGCTCTTCCTCAGAACTTCTCACAGATGAGTCCTTCCTGTTAATCAGTCTCAGCCTAAATATTAGCTCCTTTATGAGACCGTCTCTGACAGCCAATCTAATAAATCACCGGATAGCACCTTCATTTTTGTCAAAGCACTTAAATATATTCATTTTCTTGTTTGTTTATATTATCTTTCTTTCTCTACTAAAATTTAAGCTCCAGAGGAGTTTACAGGAATTGTTCATTGCTATGCCTTCAGAGAGCAAATATCAAGCAAAAGAGTAAGTGTTCAGGAAATATCTGTTGAATGAATGAATAAACAAACAGGCATGGTTGGGAACCAGCTGCCTCAAGGCTGTCTTCTATAGCTTAAGAATAATGTTTATTTCCTTTTGTTTTAAAGGCTATTCCATTCAGAAAGGCTGGGCCCCAGCATTGCAGCACAATTCTGTAAAGGAGCTGAAGGACAGAGTCTACATCAACCCTAGACCTACAAATCACCCCAAACCCTTACATTGACCATTTACTCTGCATCCCTTCTCTTGTCCTTCCTCTAACTTTTTCACCAGAATTGCCAACAAATTAAAATTGACTGATTTAATGATATTTAATTTAGTTTCCACACCAAGATTGTGGCAGACAGGTTAACAAAGAAAAAAGTGACTTGGGTGTAATGAGTAAGAGAAAGCAAAAGAGAAAAAAAATCCACCTGTCAGACTGCCAATTTTGTATTGGAAAGAGTTTTCCAATCTGAAGTTTGACACTTCAGATGAACTGCTAAATTGACCATGAAATGCTTCCCAAATAGATACACATAAAACAAGGTCAAGGTTCCCAAGACTGTCCCTTACTAAGGACGAGTGGTATCACTTTCCAACTAGAAGTGAAGCACTACCTTTGGGATATCTCCTTTAATACCCGGGGGCAGCCGCAGGATCCAGAAGTTCCTGTTCCTCAGCAGGTTCTCCAAGTTCTCCAGCCGCCTCTGCAGCAGCCCGTACTCCTGCAGCAGGGTCCCCAGCACGGCCCACTTGCCATCCAGCTGGTTCCCGAGATCAGCCACTGTCTTTTCACAGCTGGCCAGCTTCTTCTCTGTCGTCCCTGTCCGTCCTTCTAGATGTAGGAGACGCCGGCTGTGCACCTCCACCTTTCTCTCTATAGCCTGCACAGCTGCCACCACTGTCCACAGGGAGATGGCTGCAGTCTGCAGGTGTGCCTCGTTTGCTCCTGGGGGTGTAGGGAGGGGAAGGGGCTGTAGGGACGTAAGGCATTCGGAGTCCCATTCAGAAGTCTGTGTGCAGTGGAGAGATGAGACAAGGCACTGAGTGTTAGAAGAAGCCCTAATCCAAACTTAAACGAGATAAGAACTGCTTAACTGGCTATCTGAGATTCATCTAAATATAGTTTGATTACTGCTTGCATATGCCTCATCTTCATGGAGCTCATCAGCATCAAGTCAAGAGAACTGCTTTGATGGGTCAGGGATGGATTAGGTCAAGACAGTGAGTGAAACTGGATCAAGAACTAGCCTGGCATATTCCCTAGAATTCAGTGGTTCTCAACCTTGGCTGCACATTAGAATCACCTGGGAATCTTTTTAAAATCCTGATTTCTGGGCCTCATTCGCCAGAAATTCTGTTTCTTTGTTACTAATGTTGTGGCCTCACCCCATAACAAAGAAACAGAATTTCCCGTGGATGAGGCCCATAAATCAGGATTTTAAAAAGATTCCCAGGTGATTCTAATGTGCAGCCACAGTTGAGAACCACTGCCCTAGACGCAAGGAACTTTAGCCAACTGTTCACAGGCTCAAGATTGCTGCTGCATTCTCTGTCAGTGGGAAAGGCCTACATGGAAAGTCCTACATGCCCCAGGAACTTTCCAGATTTCACCCGGCTCAGTGTGCGTACTGACTTGGGCTCTGACCCTGTCTACCACCCTTCTTACAAACCACAACCATATGTCCGGCGGTGTGGCTCAGTGGTTGAACCAGGAGGTTTCGGTTCGATTCCACTCAGGGCACATGCCTGGGTTTCCGGCTGGATCCCAGTGCAGGGAGGGCGGGCTGGGGGTGCGGGAGGCGTTGATCCGTGGTTCTCTCTCTCCCTTTCTATCTGAAATTAATAAAAATGTAAGTTTTTTTTAAAAAAAACAACAACAACACAACCATACTATTCAGTAATAGCTCAACAAGCTTTGAAAGTTGAGTCTGGAGAGTTATAAAACAGAACATAATATACTGTATTACTCCACAAGGCAGAACTAGAACCAACATGGAATTTTTAGGCAGGCAAACTTTGGTCTATATAAGTTAACTTTTGAACTAGGTCTTCTAAGAAAGTAACAGGTTATCCCATCACTGAATGTACATTGAAACAGTGTATTTAAAAAAAGGAAATTGCTCTAACAGGAGGTTGGATGAGCATGGCCTCTACAAAGACTTCTGATGCTATGGTAACCGGCTCTACGGCCACAACCTCCCACTTCTTCAGCTCACCCCCGAGCTTATTTTCATTTCACCTGCTCTGCAACCCACCAAACCCTTGGCCATTCCATTTGCTGCTGGCTTATCAGACCGCTCCCAGCTTCGCTTTCCTCCTCAGCTGATCACTTCAGCCACTTTCAACCCTGTCTTTCTGCCTCACCTGCTGGGCTAACCTCCAGGCTGGAATCAGTCTGATCCTTCTCGTTCTGTTTCTGCAGGCAGGCTGGTAAGTCACAGAACCAGGCAAACTGGTGTCACCACGCACCAACCGGCCGCCTCTAAGCTCAGCAGGGATTCAACACTGCCTGGCAACCCCCATACTGCTTCTCCCATCCCATGTGTGGCCACTACAAACCCCAGCCCCTCTCCTTACGCTTTTTGCTACAGCGCTCCTCAAACTAATGTGCGTAAGAATCATCTGGAGATTTCATTGAAATGCAGACTTTGAGTTAGTAGGTCTGGGAGGAAGGTTGAGATTCTGCATTTTAACCAGCTCCCAGGTACTGCTGCTGCCGCAGGGCCCGCCCCTCACGCTCAGATGGCATGGAAAAAAATTAGATAAAAACTCTCTGAACGTTTTCCTTTTTCTTCTCACCCCTTCCCACCTCAGACTCATTAACACTAGATTGCCCAAGGAAGTCATTTTGACTGCTTTTTAATTTCAATTAGAAAAACAATGATGTATATAATGACACAATTTCTTAGAATTTTGTGACTTTTTGTACAACATATAAATGCGTTTATTAATAATTGTAGTTACCTCCCCCCTCCTTCATTTCCGGTATATATATATGTGTGTGTGTTATACCTATATTGCCCAAAAGCAGTCATTTTGACTGCTTGGGAAATTTTAAATAATCAAATGACTCTTATTATTGAACTGAGTAAATTTCTTATATGACCAGTTCGGCTCTGTATTGAAATAACAGTTTTCATTTTTTTTCGATTACCGTCACATGATAACATACAAGTACATGATAAATTATCGATACTTGATAAGTTGCAGTTGCTCAATAAGCTAAACTAGTACTTGTTATTTGAATCTTTATGCAGTGATACTTGTTCTAATAAGTTGTTTATTTTATTTCTTTTGCGCCCTAAATTCATGAAAGAAATGTCGAATAGAAGTGAGTTATTGGAAACGCTAAGGAACATAAGTGAAGAGTGCTCCGATATTATTCTTTCACGATGCAGTCATTTTGACTGCTTTTGGGCAATATACGTATATACTAAGTTTCAGTCTTTCTAGTGTTAATAACTTAACCCACGCTTTCTTTTTTCCTTCCCACAGGAAAAAGGTTCATCATATTTAAAACTAATCTCTCCACTTCATGCTCCGAATACCAACTCCTTCCACATTTTTGGGTACATTGTTTTTTTGTTTGTTTTTTAATTTTTAAAAAAATATATTTTATTGATTTTTTTACAGCGAGGAAGGGAGAGGAACAGAGAGTTAGAAACATCGATCAGCTGCCTCCTGCACACTCCCTACTGGAGATGTGCCCGAAACCATGGTACATGCCCTTGACTAGAATCGAACCTGCGACCCTTCAGTCCTCAGGCCGATGCTCTATCCACTGAGCCAAACCGGTTAGGGCTGTTTTTTAATTTTTATGGTCAACATTTCTTCTCCATAAGACAGACCCGCATTGTTCAATATGGTAGCCATCCGTGGCTACCGAGCACTTGAAATGTGCTTATTCTGATCACTATGTGCTGTGAGTATAAAATACACACCAGATTTTAAAGACTTGGTATGGGGGAGGAGGGATGCAAAGCTCGATTAATGCCTTACTTTTGACCACACTTTGAAACATTTTGTATGCACCGGGTTAAATAAAGTAGATCATTCAGATCCACTTCATCTATTTCTCTTTACTTTGTAAATGCGACTCCTAGAAAGCATCAGGTGACACATGCGGCTTCCGTTGTATTTCTATTGGCCCGGGCTGGCACACACGTGCTCACCTCTACCATATGTTTTTGAAAGACTGGAGAAGGAAGAGAAGACCCAGGAGCAGAGCTGGCATTCCCCTGTGCCCCATTCCCCACCCCAGTGGTACTGCTCCCTTTTTTTCCTCTGCTTTTCTCATTCCCCGGTCACTCTCCATAGCCCGGCCTGGCTCCTGGCCCACCGAGACTGCTCTCCTCGGGGGCGGGGGGGATGAAAACCTGAGTTCGCAAATGCAAGGCCGTTTGTAACCTGTCTAGTTCCTGCTCATTCCACCGGGGTCTGGTGTGAGTTGGTCCCGCAGCCCCGGCAGCAGGCGGACAGCGGGGCGCCGCGGCCCGCAGTCCACACGCCCAGAACAAACACTGACAAGCCCCCGGCTGGCACCGACGGGGAGGCGCGCCGTCGCGTGCGGGGCCCGGGCTCCCTGCGCCCCCGCGGCCGGTGTCCCCGTCTCCCCGCAGATGTGGCCGTGCGAGGCTCCGGTGGGCCGCCCCGGGTTGATTCTGCGAGGATGAGGATGCGCCCGGGGCGGCTGAGTGGCCCACGGCATCGCCGCACCGAGCCCGCCGCCCTGCGTCCGGCCGGCTGCCGGGGCTGCACCTGCGCTCGCCGGAAACCTCCGCCGGGCTGGGGAGCTCCGGGCCTCACACCCAGGGCGGCCTCGGGAGGCCGGAGGGGACGGGCCCTCCTAGACCCGCGCTGGGCGTCGGGGTTCCACCCGACACCCCGGCTCCGCCGCTCGGGCTGTGTCCCTGACAGGCCCGGGTTCTCGCCCTCCTCCCCTCCCGCGGGGCCGGCCCCGGAGTCCGGGGCGCCCAGACCCCGCCGGGCGTGCAGCACTCCGTGCGCCGGCCGCCCTTACCGGAGCTGGGGCCGCCTCGGCCATGGCTCTGCGCTGTCCGACCCGGGCCGCAGTCGCTGCTGTCGCCGCCGCACAGACCCACAGAGACGGCAACCGCTCGGCCTGCCTTCCGCGCCCAGGCTCGCGCGGCCGTGGGGCCCGGCTGCTCGGGGCGCGGGGACGCGGCAGGGGCAGGACCGGCCTGAGGAGCGCGGTGACGGGGAAGCTCAGCTGCGCTCGGCCCCCAGCGGCCCCTCAGCTGGCGCTTTGTGGGCACCGAGCGCACGCCGGGCACGGCTGCGGCCTAGACGCGCCGCCCGCCCTCCCACCCGCCGCGCAGCGCGCCCCCTGCCGGCCCGGCGGACACTCTCGCCCCGCGGCGAGGTCGTCTGGGCTCGTGCGCGGTGGTTGCTCTAGGAATCAAGTGTAGCGTTTTCTCGTACCCGAGAGCTCTCAACAGGTTGCAGCTTAGGGCTCAGCCGCAAACCAGTGCTCGTCAGGGGAGTGTGTTCTTCCTGGAGGTCCAAGGAGCAGGCACCGCCTGAAGGGAGGCGCTGGGGCGGGAGGCAGCCCAGTTCCGAAAGGTGGAAAAGGGCGCAGTGCGGGAGCCAGGTGCCCGTGAGCCTGCGGGCTGGAATGAGTGGCGCAGGGGCACACGGCGGTGAGGAAGAGGACGTTCCTTAAGTTGCATAAATTGCATATGTGGCAGCCAAGATGAAGCGGTTCACATCTCACGTGGCCCGTGTTAGGACCAAAAGCTAGTGTACAGTTGTCCTTACATCCGGATCATTGGCGTTATGGTTTGCTAGGTCCGTGCAAACGGACTGGAAGGAAGCACGTGTTCTCTATGGGGGCTGTGTGTTTCCGGTTGACAACCACGTGACCAGGAGTTTCCAGGATAGCCCTCCTTTCACACACGGTGAACACAAACCAGAGTCCACCCAAACCTGTATTTCAACAACCGAATCAAGCCGATGTCCATAACAAAATGCATAAATCACTGAAGTATGAGGACCATCCTGTTGGGGCACCTGTATACTAAGCTCTTTTTAGACAGTAGCTATACTTGCAGCATGTAAGTCGAATATACCTGAATATACATTTTGGTCAAATGTAATGTTTGGCTATTAAAAATTGCAATTCTATGAATCAAAATATCACCATAACAGAATGAACTTCTAGAAAAAAAAGGAAAAAAAACAACCCTGAATTTTCTTGGAAAGGAAATTAATTTTTATAACTTTTACTATTAAAAATGATTAAAAATTTTAAAGTTGACCTTCATGCAAGAACAGGAATTTCACAGCCCTGTCAACTGCTGGATACCTCCATGGCCATTAAACAGGGACATTACTAAAAGAGGTATTTTCAACTGAGCTTCTTTAGCCAGCAAGTGTAGTTCTGCCAGTATAATATGGTAACATTGCTACCAATTTATTAAATGGACCTTCCTTTAATAGGAACTTAGGGTAAAAAGACTTTACTCCTTTTTAATTCTTAGTCTTGAAAATTTTTTGAATGGTGATGGCATTTCATAGAAGCAATTTCACAGACTGAAGTTTTACTCAGTTTCAAGAACATACATGATTCCAGAAGTAGATTTAAGATGGTTGTACTCATATTTTTATCTCCAATTTATAATATTTTTGTCTGTTCTTGCTGCTACACACAATCACTAGAGAAAAATTTGTCCTAAAGTTTGGACCTATGCCCTAGCAGCCGGTTTGGCTCAATGGATAGAGCATCTGCCTGCAGACTGGTCCCCGGGTTTGATTCCTGTCAAGGTTTCGGGCTCCATCCCCAGTAGGGGGCGTGCAGGAGGCAGCCAATCAATGATTCTCTCTCATCATTGATGTTTCTATCCCTCTCTCCCTCTCCCTTCCTCTCTAGAAGCAATAATTATTATTTTTTTAAGAAATGTGACAATGGAGCAATTTAATTGGTTGTCAAGTTAAGAAAAGACTTGCAGTTTCCATCTGTATCTAACTTTCCTTGTAGGCATACTAACTGTAGCATCTTCCCTCGAGTAGAATCAAAGGGAAATATTTTCAGCAGGAATCATGTAGGCACATCAATTTATTCAGCAAGTTCCCACAAACTGCTCTCTATGCAAGCAACTATTAGTTATTAGTAAGTCTTACTCTGGAAAATACAAAATTAAGGTCTTCTTTGTTCTTTAAGCCTTTGAAGGACCCAATAGCTGCTGCTCCATCTTGTTTAAATATTTTGTATATGTACATGACAAGACAATTTTGAAATCTGTTGTGTGTCATATAATTTGTTATTGGCAGAAGTGGTCGACGGTCTTTCTGCTTGCAGCTAGTCGTTTTCTATTACATCTTTTAAAGCTATAACCATTTCTGATTATAAACTAAAATGTATAAACAAATTATAGTTTGCTTCTGCTCATAGTCTGCACCATATTTGTCTCACCGTCAACGATAATTTCATGCATTTCTCTTCACTGGTTTTACATGCCATAAATATTACTTGAAGTCGGCTTCACCACTATGTGGGTGGGACCCAGGAATCTTTCACCAGGTAAAGAAAGCAGAAACATGGTTGAACTAATCATTATCCTTTTGTTGTTGAACCTAAAAAATTAAGGTTGATTCTTCATGTCTAAAAGTCACATATACCATACACTGTGGCAGCATATTTAGTAATTTCATTCACCTTTTTGGTACATAAGAAATACAAATCAGGAAAAAAATTTTAAAACAAAATAAACAAATAAATAAAATTGAAACAGATTTACAGATACAGAGAACTGCCATTTGACAGGAGAGAAGGGGGGGGGGGGGGATGGATGAAAAGGTGAAGGGATTAAGAAGTACAAGTTGGTAGTTACAAAATCGTCACCGGGATGTGAAGTAGCATAGAGAATCGAGTCAATAATATTATAGTAACTAGGTATTGGGCCAGGTAGATGCTTGAAACATGGAGGGAACCACTCTGAAAAGCACATGGTTTTCTAACCACGACTAGTATACTGCACACCTGAAACTAATACAGAATAATATTGAGTACAAATTGTAATTGGGAAAAGCTATAGAGTGTCCCAATAAATGTATACACACACTTTGAATAATTATAAAGGCATTGTTTATTAAAATACATTTTGTAAGGACAGAAAAAGTCCTCTCCTTTTCTTTGCTGTGGCCTTCCACAATTTATGAGAAGCACCTGGTAATTAAACTTCGAGATTGCTGGCTCCTCTACTTACTCTCAAGGTTGCATCCTCGCATTCCCCTCTTCCTGCCGTTTTAACAACTCAGGGATAATTTGCACCAAGGAATCTCTAATTAGTACAAAGTTCCCTTCCCTCTCCCCTTCAGACAAGCCTCTTTGTAACTTTTGCTCTAAGTATGTCTTATGGGCTTGGGGAAAATACGAAGACACTGCCTTAGGACATCTGTCTGACTGTCTCCTGGAAAGCAAACAAACTGTAACTTTTCAAGATACCCCGCCTGCCAATCTGTTCGACTTCAACACCTCCCCCCCTTGTCACTTAGCAACAGCAACTGCTTGCTCTTTATTTTACTTTTTTAAATATTAAATATATTGATTTCAGAGAGGAAGGGAGATGGAGAGAGAGATAGAAACATCAATGATGAGAGAGTCATTTATCGGCTGCCTCCTGCACGCCCCTGACTGGGGATCGAGCTTGCACCCTGGCATGTGCCCTGCCTGGGCATGGAACAGTGACCCCCTGGTTCACAGGTTGACTCTTGCTTGCTCTTTGGAAGTGCAGGCCACTCTTTCTTCCCCACCCTGTACTGACTACCAATAAACTGGCCCTTTCCTCCCTTGGAAAGTAAAATACATTTCCTCTCTGCATCTCTTCTCTTAGTTGTGAATTCTTTTTCACAGCCCCTGGCACTGGCCTAACCCTAACATTTCATTTTCAAAAGTGTATGCACACTTTAACAGCTACCAACTGTTAAAGTGTGCATACATTTTTGGGGGACAACTATATATGATAAAAAAACAAACAGGCCCCCAACTTTCAAGACCCAGTAGCAGCTTTAGGAGAAACAGCCGGTGGCCACAACAACAGCGGACGCATGAAAATAACAGTGACACGCTTGTTGACAGAGGAGAGAGAGGGAGAGCCCTGGAGAGACTACAAAAACACCGAGGAAGTCTGTGAGCGCTCCACACCTAAAGAGAAAGGGGCTCCGGTGGCTTTGATGACTCAGGAGCACCACTAGCTAAGGCCTTAGAGTGAATTTCACTGTGATGGGACAAAGAGTGCCCAAGTAGTACAATGGGATATTAATATCATAAGAGCTACTATAAGTTGGGAAGGAAGTAGAGAGAGTTAAAGTGTTCTCAAGTGGCCTGTATTATCTGAGAGGAGGGTAAATTTTTTTTTTTTAAATATATTTTATTGATTTTTTACAGAGAGGAAGGGAGAGAGATAGAGAGTTAGAAACATCGATGAGAGAGAAACATCGATCAGCTGCCTCCTGCACATCTCCCATTGGAGATATGCCCACAACCCAGGTACATGCCCTTGACCGGAATCGAACCTGGGACCTTTCAGTCCGCAGGCCGACGCTCTATCCACTGAGCCAAACCGGTTTCGGCTGAAAGGAGGGTAAATTTTGCGGTTAACCATGGGATTATGGAGTTTCTGGTAAAACCACTAAAATAGAAGAAATAGTATTAAATATTCAAAGTAGCAGGGGGAAATAATGACATTATTAAAAAAACTCAAACAAAAGTAGGAGAGAAAAACATAAGTAAGGGATAAACATTGTAAGTGCAAAATAAGGTGGTAGATGTGAATATAAATACATCAGCAATTACATTAAAAATAAATTAATTAAATGCCCCAGATTAAATGACAAGATTTTGTATATCCTATTTACAAAAGACACATCTAAAATATAACCTTGGCCGAAACCGGTTTGGCTCAGTGGATAGAGCATCAGCCTGCGGACTGAGGAGTCCCAGGTTCGATTCCGGTCAAGGGCATGTACCTGGGTTGCCGGCACTTCCCCAGTGGGGGATGTGCAGGAGGCAGCTGATCAATGTTTCTCTCTCATCGATGTTTCTAACTCTCTCTATCTCTCTCCCTTCCTCTCTGTAAAAAATCAATAAAATATATTTTAAAAATAAAATAAAATAAAATATAACCTTGGCTGAAACCGGTTTGGCTCAGTGGATAGAGCGTCGGCCTGCGGACTGAAAGGTCCCAGGTTCGATTCTGGTCAAGGGCATGTACCTGGGTTGCGGGCACATCCCCAATAGGAGATGTGCAGGAGGCAGCTGATCAATGTTTCTCTCTCATCGATGTTTCTAACTCTCTCTATCTCTCTCCCTTCCTCTCTGTAAAAAATCAATAAAATATATTTAAAAAAACAAAACAAAACAAAAAACAGCAACAACAACAACAACAAAAATATAACCTTGATTCCAGAACACAACAAGGACAATACAAAAAAAAAAATGTATGGGCCAATTTCACTCATAACATAGGTACAAAATTAAATAAATTATGATCTAACTAAGTCCACAAATATAAAGGGGTGGGCAAAAGTAGGTTTACAGTGGTTCATATGGAAAATAATACAATAATTAATAAATAATATAAAAATACACTCTGTGTTTCACATACTCACAACTGTAAACTTCTTTTGGCCCAACCTGCATAAAAATAATGGAACTTCATGACCAAGTTGGACTTGCATCTAGACTGCAAGCTGTATTTAATTTTACAAAAAGCAATACCTGTAAATATAATTCACCATATTAGACTAAAGGAGAAAGAGCATATGATTATCTCAATAGTTTCCAAAAATAAGGTTTTGATAAAAATTCACATCCATCCATGATAATTTTATTTATTTTTGAATATATTTTTATTGATTTCAGAGCGGAAGGAAGAGGGAGAAAGAGAAACATCACTAATGAGAGAGAATCATTGATTGGCTGCCTCCTGCATGCCCCCTACTGGGGATTGAGCCCGCAACTCAGGCATGTGCCCTTGACTAGAGTCAAACCTGAGACCGTTCAGTCCGCAGGCTGATACTCTATCCACTGAGCAAAACCAGCTAGGGCTATGATAATTTTATTTTTGCAAACTAAAGGTAAATTCCTTAATTTGGTAAAGACCATTTACAAGAAGTATAGTCTACAGTACGTATTTAATGGTGAGATGTTGAAAACTTTTCATGTGAAATCAAAAGGAGGCAACACCTACTATTAACATCTTTATTCAACATTATACTGGAGGTCCTAATAAGTATAATAAGGTAAGAAAAGGAAATAAAATATATAAGGGTTGGATAAAGAAAATAAAATGTTTAAAATTTTTAGATGGTATGATTATATATATATATGAAATCTAAAAGAATCAACAAATTATTAGAATTAATGAGTGTTTTAGCAAGGCTACACCATAAGCCATACATTCCCTTATCACCTTTAGTTTGGCAAAACCACGACTTTATTTTATTTTTATTTTAAAATATATTTTATTGATTTTTTTACAAAGAGGAAGGGAGAGGGATAGATAGTTAGAAGCATCGATGAGGGAGAAACATTGATCAGCTGCCTCCTGCACACCCCCTCCTGGGGATGTGCCTGCAACCAAGGTACATGCCCTTGACTGGAATCAAATCTGGGACCCTTCAGTCCACAGGCCAACGCTTTATCCACTGAGACAAACCGGTTTGGGCAAAACCACAACCTTTAAAATGATACCCTAGAAATTTGTGTGCAAATTTTGAAAGTCTAAGTTAATAAATATTTTTACCCTCCTCCCAAATTACATAAAAATTTTCACTCTTATCATCCCATTCCTGACATAATATCGTTAAACAGTATTTTAGTTTTAACTTAAAAAAACTTTGCAAACTTAGACATTAATATTGTTATATGGTCAATGATTTTTAGATTTACTTACATAACTTACAATTTCCTTATTCAGATTACTTCTTGTATCTCAGACCTCCCATCTGGGATCAGTTTTCTTTTCTACAAAGTATATATTTAATTTTTTCTTTAGTGGGGGTCAGTTGGTAGTAAACTCTCTGATCTTCGAATGTAGAACAGTTTAGCTGGGAATAGAATTCAGAGTTAACTGTTGTTTCTCTCAACATATGGAATGTGTCATTGCACTATCTTTTGGTTTTCTTTGTAACTATTGAGAAGTCAACCCGCAGTCCAACTATTGTTCCTTTGTAGGTGATCTCAGGTTTCCCTCTGGCTACTTGCAAAGGTCAGAGTGCTCAACCTCAGCCAGGAGATCAAGTTCACATTGGAGAGCAGGGGACCAGGTGAGGGGAGAGTAGGAAGATCAGAGCGGTGAGATAAACACATCATCTGAGCAGAGCTGCCCTGCTCTGGGCAGAAAGGGCCTCCTCAGCTTCTTCACCTTTTGCAGGAAGACTAGAGATCAGATTCAGAAAGAGGAGAGGAGACTGGAACTCCTTTATGACCTTTATGACCATTGAGACTAAAATGCTAGGGGGCACCCAGATTTGAACTGGGGACCTCTTGATCTGCAGTCAAATGCTCTACCCCTGAGCTATACCCCCTGCCATACCAGTGAGGCCCAATGAACACCCTTTCCTTGTGTGGCCACTCCCAGAGCTTCTGCCCTAGATACCCTGTCCACATAGCTTGGCTGAGTTGCCAGACCTGCTTTATGCTAACTCATCTCCCCACATTAGAAGAAGCAGCAGGTTCCCTCCTCCCACAGCTCCACACCCTCCCCACCTTCAGTCCCTAGAGGAGGGCAGTAATGTGGGGAGCACTCCCTGGCCCTGGAAGGATCCACACTCACATCTCTATAGTGGTTTTTGTGCTGAGCATCTGAAAACAGACTCAAAATGCCTCATGGCCTGACCAGGCACGGAGCACCTCAAAGAGAGAACACACTTGCCTGGCTACAGATCAGAGCTCTCTGCACAGTGCTGACCCCTCCCCGTGCCCGAATCTCCACAGTCAACCCTTTAACTGCTGGGGGAGATGAACATGATAGCCTCTAGGCTCCAAGTCCACCTTCCTGTGCTCTGCTCTGTGGTGCTGGGTTTGGGCCTCTGTAAGCCAGGCTCTCCTTCGCCAGGTGGCGTCCTGGCTGGTCCTGCCAGTAGAGCTGCAAGATGAGATGGAAGGTTGGAGCAGGAAGAAGCGCTTGCTTTGGGTTCCGGCGTTAGGTTCCTGTCAGTGTTACCTGGCAGCCGCTGTCCATCCAGGAGACACAGCGACTGCCACGTGCAGTGTGGTGCTCACAGGCCCGGCTTCGTCATGACTCTTCAGGGACAGGAGCATCACCTTGGAGATCTGAGTCCCTGATCCCAGAGATACTCCCCAAACTTGTAAGACTTAAGTTCCTCCTTTCTGTTTGTCCGCAGCCCTCGAGTGGTGGCTGCTTCTACAGAAACTACCTCTATGATACTTAGTCTTCCCTTTCTGCCCTTTTACTTCAAATTCCTGGTTATTGTGGATTAAATTGTATCCCCCAAAAGATATGCTGAATTTGTAGCATCCCCGCAGCCCCCGTGTGCAGGAATGTGTCCTCAAAGGTGGAATTATTTAAGATGAGATTACCATGGAGTGGGTGGGCCCTTAATCCAACGTGACTGGTGTCATAAGAAGAGGAGAGACGCGCAGGCTGAAGACAGCCAGGTGAAGACAGAGGTAGAGGCTGAAATGAGGCAGCAGCTCGTAGCTGCCAAGGAAGGCGGGATTGCCAACAAACACCAAAAGCTGGAAAGAGGCAAGGAGGGACCCTCCTCTAGAGTCTTGATTTCAGACTCTGGCATCCAGAACTGTGAGACAATAAATTTGTTGTTTTATCACCCACACGGTGGTCCTTAATTACAGAAGCTACAGGAAATTGATATACTGGTTAACAATTATTTATATTAAATTCTGTTAAAATAACTGGTTCAGTTTCTTTAAATTGAATCTATTGGGTGACATTGGTTTATAAAATCATATAGGTTTCAGGTGTACAATTTTATAATACATCATCTGTATATTGTATTGTGTGTCCACCACCTCAAATCAGGTCTCCTTCCATTACCATTTATTCCCCCCTTTACCCTCTTCTACCTCCCTGTCCCTCCGGGAATCACTATATTGTTGACTGTGTCTATGGGCTGTTTGTGTATGTGTGTGTCTCCTTAATTCCTTCACCTTTCTCACCCATAACTGGCTCAGTTTTTGTGTCTGGACTGGACCCTGGATGAGACTTAATTTAGTCCCATTGGGGTTCCAGGAAACAGACCCTAAAAGAAGGCATTGAGGATACATTTAGTCTTGCCCTTGGTCTTCAAGGCTGTGCTTAGCACCTCATTGGATCCTTAATAAGAAGGGACGGCCACAAATGTGCTGTTTCATAGGCTCTAGCCCAGAGGTTCTCAACCTGTGGGTCGCGACCCCTTTGGGGGTCGAACGACCCTTTCACAGGGGTCGCCTAAGACCATCGGAAAACACATATATAATTACATATTGTTTTTGTGATTAATCACTATGCTTTAATTATGTTCAATTTGTAACAATGAAAATACATCCTGCATATCAGATATTTACATTACGATTCATAACAGTAGCAACATTACAGTTATGAAGTAGCAACGAAAATAATTTTATGGTTGGGGGTCACCACAACATGAGGAACTGTATTAAAGGGTCTCGGCATTAGGAAGGTTGAGAACCACTGCTCTAGCTAGTCTCCTCCTGGAAGCAGACTACAGTATGGCTGGCATAAAGCTGATTTTGTCAGTTTAGATCAAACAGGGAAAGAGATTCTTAGAGGGGGCACCCAGGATCCAGGATTCAGATTTGAGCCCAGGACCTCTTAATCTGCAGTCAAATGCTCTACCCCTGAGCTATATCCCTTTTTACTAACAATACTGTGTAACTAATAGTGTTCTTTACACTTCCATTCACACACAGGTTGTTGGTTCTGACTCAGCAGCCAGCTGCTGGTCCTGCTCATTCCTTAAGGAATGCTGGTGCATGCATTCCTCACACCATAACTATCATTCTTTTCCAAAAAGATACCATCTCTTGTTGGCACCAGCTTGGAAGTGCTGTTAACTGAACACAAGGGGTTCACTACAGGGGCCGCTCCATTTAAGAACCAGATGTGGCTGCCACAAGGTAGTTTTGTGAACTTTGAGATAGTAAAGGAGACCCAGGATTCATGTCCAAAGCTCTGCCTCCTGGAGGTATTTGGTTAATTACATTTTCTTTCTTTCTTTCTTTCTTTCTTTCTTTCTTTCTTTCTTTCTTTCTTTCTTTCTTTCTTTCTTTCTCTCTCTCTCTCTCTCTCTCTCTCTCTCTCTCTCTCTCTCTCTCTCTCCCTTCCTTCCTTCCTTCCTTCCTTCCTTCCTTCCTTCCTTCCTTCCTTTCTCTCTCTCTCTCTCTCTCTCTCTCTCTCTCTCTCTCTCTCTCCTCTCTCTTTTTGCAGTTGGCTACTTTCATGTGATTGAGTTGCTGTCAGCTCATCTTGTTTATTGCTGGGTCTGCAAAATACTACACTGTATTTTAACATTTAGCAATGAATCATATTTAGAACTGCCCAGTTCCATTTGAGACAGCACAGCCTGTACCTGGCTTGGTATATCAAATAAATGAAGCCCAGAGGCAAGCTGATGCTTCACGAGCAAGGACTAGACTGTTCATTACCTATTTTTCAGTTGAAATCACTTTCAAATAATCCATAGTGTGAGACCAAGATGATCTTCTCTTCCCATCACCTTTAGTTTCCACACCTGTTTAAGGCATTTGAACTTCATTTTTTATTTCAGCTTTCTGTCTTTTGTATCCTGCCCTCACTGCTCACTCCCCGTCCTGTCTTTTCTTTAGCCATTCCCTCCCATCCATGATGATATAAATCTTCTAAACTTTTTGTTTCTTTGACTTTCTCTCTAGTCACCAAATCGCTGTCTTTCTTGTGCTTTCCCCAAGAGGTCCAGAGGCTTGGTTGGTTCTAGGGCAAAATGACTCTGTGTTAGTTAGATACTGCTTCATAACAAAACACCACAAAACCTAGCAGCTTTGAATGATAAATCTCTATTTTAACTTGCAGTTTCACAGGTTCAGGAATCTGGGGGAGACTTTTCTGGGCAGTTCTGGTTCAGGTTCCTCATGAGATTGCAGATAAGATGTCAGCTGGGGATGCTCATCTGAAGGCTTGCCTGGGGCTGGGGGAGCCAGCCTAAGCTCTGAACACTCACATGATGCTGGAAGGAGGACCCGGTTCCTCACTGGCTGTCGGGGGAGGCTTCAGGTCCTGGTCTCATGGGCCTCTTCACAGGGCTTCTTGATGTACCCTTTTGACACGGCAACAGGCCTCCCCCAGTGTTAATCTCATTTAAAAACACCCTCAAAGACACCCAGAGTAGTGTGTGACTGAATATCTGAGCTCCAGGTGGCCCAGTCTAGTTAACACATAAAATCAACTATCACATGTAGTAAGCACATATTTGGTTTGGTAAGAACTTGACAAACTGCTTGCCCGAGTGGCTTCATCCTTTTACATTCTTATTGCTGTGTACAGTAGGGTCTCATTTTTTCTGCACCCTCACCAGCATTTGATATTATCACCTTTCCTATTTCAGTTCTGCTGATAGGTGTATGGTGACATCTCCCTGAGGTTTCAGTTTGCACTTCCCTGATGGTAATGATGTTGACACTTCTTCAAGTGCCTATTAGCCATCCGTGCATCCTCTTTGGTGAAGTGTCTGTGCATATCTTTGGCCCATTTTCTAATTGGGCATTTTGTTGAATTTTGACAGCTCTTTATGTATTTTAAATACAAGTCCCCTTTTAATACTTTTATGTTCATAACTGAAAATGCACAAACAATAGCCAGTACTGTTCTAGGTTTTTAAAACCCAAGTGGCTGGATGTGTAGTTCTGCATCTTAATTTTTTCCGCACAAGACTCCATGTCTTTGAGAGCTATCTGTGTCACTCTTGATCTGGTAACACTGGACCTGTGGGACTCAGGAGGTAATAAGAAAAGCAACCTCGCCTGGCCGGTATTGCTCAGTGGTTTAGCATCAGCCCATGAACCAAGGGTCACGTTCGATTCCCATTCAGGGCACATACAGCTGATCGATATTTCTATCTCTCTATCCCTCTCCCTTCCTCTTTCTAAAAATAAATAAAAATATATTTAAAAAAGAGAAAAGCAACCTCATTTTTGTCTCTCATTGCTGACCTTTTAAACTTTCTCGGTGAAATATTTTCTTGTTCAAGTGACTTTAATGATCATAGGTAACAGAAAGCCCCATAGTTGCTGTCTGAATTCAGTAATCAAAATATCCAATCGCATGTAATAATCAATACTCTGAAATGGATTCTGATTTCAACTTCTGTTCTTCTCTAGAAGTGGGAGAGTTGGGACATGGTCCTTCCACACCTAGCGTTCATTCCTAGTGTGAGAAATGCTCACCTGTCCAGATTCAAATAACGTGCTCAGAGACAGAAATATGGTGAAAACGAGACTTCTAATAGGCTCTCGAGAGCAGTGTCTGTCTGGCTGTACAGGCACACCTGGGGCAGCGAACACAGCCCATTTATTCAGTCCCTCCTCCGTTTCCTCATTGGCTGAGTACTATGGGGTCACCTGTTTCCTCATAGGAAGTCTAGGTCTTGGGTCATTTAAAAGAATTGTGCTGAGGCCTTTTCCAGTTGCCTCCACCTCGCCCTGACTAGCTGAGGCCATGCCTCGGGGGTTTCCACTTCTAATAAAATTAGAAGTGTGCATACAATTCAGGAGTTTCATTTCAGAGTACCTTTGAGAAACTCTAGCATATGTGTATCAGGAGATATGTACAAAGATGTTCATTGAAGCATCATTTGTAAAAAGACAAAACATTTCTAGTATGTCCATTAATAGTGGAATAGGTAAATAAAACTTTTCAGTTCTATAATGTAATCAAATTAAACAGTTAAAGGTGGTTTAACTGAGAGTCCAAAATAAAATCAGTACAGGCACCAGAGGCAGGAGTGAGACAGAGTGCCCTGCGGAAATCTCAGTCACATCTGATAACTACATTACTCACCTAGCACTGGGGACAGAGGGTCAGGTTGCTGGAGATGAGACTATTGTTGAGAAACACTTTCCTTTTCCATTTTGTTTATTTTCTGGGACAAATACAGTCTCCATCATATATGTTGCAAAATTCAATCTCTTGTTTAAGGAGTTTTTGTCACATAAAAATTTAAATTTTGATATAATCAAATTTATCTTTTATAGTTTGCGATTTGGGGGTTTGCAACCCGGCCTGACCAGGAATGGAACTGTGAACTCCTGGTTCATAGCTTGATACTCAACCACTGAGCCAAGGCGGCTGGGCCAGCCTGAGAATATTTTTTCCATTAATTTTTAGAGAGAGTGGAAGGGAGAGAGGGAGCAGGGGTGAGGACGGCGGGGAGTGGGGGAGAGTGAGAGAGAGAAATATAGATTGGTGGCCTCCCACAGGTGCCTGGACTGGGGCCAGGGATGGAACCTGCACCCAGGCACCTGCCCATGACCCTTTGGTGCCTGGGCCTACACTCTAACTATTGCACACACTGGCCAGGGCTTGCCTTCTGTTTTTAAAATTGTGGTAAAACACACATAACACTTTGAAGTGTACAGTTCAGTGGTATTAAGTAATTCATAATGTTGTGCAACCATTACCACCATCCTGCTCCAGAAAATGTTCATCTTCCCCAGCCGAAACTGTCCCCATTAATCAATAACCCCCCCATCCTTCCACCTCCAGCCCCTGGCTCCCATGATTCTTTCCATCTCTATGACTTTGACTGCCTCATATAAGTAAGCCCTTGCCTTTTTATACCTGCTTGATCAGTTGGACTTTTATTGCATCTTTTATTGTAAGCTGCCTCAAATCCTATTTTTTGAAGCAAGCTTGGTATAAACAAATAAAATCAGGATGGTAATAATTAGGCACTAGAGAAACAGAGAACGCCTAGGACAGACTTACTCTACCTCTCTAGCAAATGAGTATGGCTGAGGAGGTAAAAATGAAATGCATGATGAATGTCACAAGAAACACTTAAGTCTCTAAATTTAGATTCCATGAGGCTTGGCCTTTGGGATAACAAGGAGATATATTTCCACTGGAGTAAAAGTCAAATGACATAGGGGGCACCTGGATTTGAACCAGGGACCTCTTGATCTGCAGTCAAATGCTCTACCCCTGAGCTATACCCCCTCTTGGAAGAGTTGGGCCTCCTCAGAACTTTTCTACTGAGCAGCCACACCCTAGACACCTATTATAATGTTTATTGAGCACTTACAATGTGCTAGATAAACTGTTCTAAGACCTTCATATGTATGACTTAAAAAATTATTTGTGGTAGTACTGTCCCAACCATCACCACCATCACCATCCTTATCATGGATGTCGGTGACACAGGGAATTGAAGCAACTTGCCCCAAATCACAGAGTAAGTGACGAATCAAGAGTTAAACGACTACCACTTCACCCTGCCACAACTCAGCTGCCCTTGGAGGATGGGTGTTTAGGGCTTTGCTGCCTCAGGACCAACCCTTCTCCAGCCCTGTGACAATCAGCAGTCCCCTTCCCCTACCTCCCTGCAAACTCCTCCCCCTCTTATAATGGAGGTGCCCAGAAAAGCAGAGCGGATCAGAGCTTTGAGAGGACCCAAGTGGCTTCTGGAAGTCAGAGCACTTGAACTGAGATTTTCTAAATGTGTGAATTCATTAGCTTTTATACGAGTAATGTTTTCACATGGCAAAGAATTGAAAATGTACAAAATAGCATACAGAGAAAAATTAAGACTCTGTTATTATTGTGGTGATCGTTTTTCAATATGTACACATATGAAGTTATTATGTTGTACACCTAAACTACAATTTTATGTCAGTTATATCACAATAAAACTGGAAAATATTTAATACAAATAAAGTAAAAAGAAATCACGTAAGTCTAGTTAACATCCTCACCATACATAGTTAGGATTTTTTCCCTTGTGATGAGAACTTGGGTGATGTACTCTCTCAACAACTGTCAAATACACAATATAGTCACCATGCTATACATTACACCCCAAGAGTCATCTATAATAATAAAAGTGTAACATGCTAATTAGACTGGACGACCTTCCGGATGACGCCAGGGCTGCGAGGGAAGCCCACGTCCCAGGTGTCTGCCGGCAGCCGAAGGGAAGCTGGTGCCAGCAGCCGGTGGAAGGAAGGCCTACTCTTGCATGAATTTCATGCGTCAGGCCTCTAGTTTATCTTATAACTGCTTTGGTTTCCTCTTTTTTGGAAGTAGTCACAAACTACTGGCTAAATGACTAGTGGTAGTCATTTAACCCTTGATTCTGTCACTTTGTGATTTGGGACAAGGTGCCTCAAATTTCTGTGTCACCGTCATCCATGATAAGGATGGTGATGGCGGTGGTGATTGAGATAGTAACCAGAAGAGGACTACTGATGAAAATACCTATCTTGTAGTTTTCCTCTGAGGATGATATAAGACTGTGAAGACATATTTTAACAGAGGGCACAGAGTCAAGAGGAGAGAGTGGGTCCTAATTTCATTCTAGGGGGGATGCTGGATCTACAGAGACCAGGGAAGGCTGCTGGGAGCCTGGAATCCTGGAAAAAGGGACACACAAAGGGGGCACCCGGATTTGAACCGGGGACCTCTTGATCTGCAGTCAAATGCTCTACCCCTGAGCTATACCCCCAGGTATGTGCTTTTCCTTCACTCATACCTTTATACTCATATAGCCTCGCCCAGACCATAAATCACAGCCTCTGCATCATTAGCTTCATATCCACTGTCATTCCAAACTGGCCTTTCTGCTCTGAAGTCCAACCCACTTTCTTTCCCAAGTTTGGTGAATCCATCCATAATTTGGTCACAATCTTTTGCTCACAGTGAGAGATAGCAGGGGTCTAGGTACCCGCTTGTTACTGAGAGGGAAAAAACCCTTTTCCCACACCAAGCTCTGGGTCTGAGGGCCTGGCCCACCTTGTTCACTTGTCACTCCATCTGTCATCTTGTCTTCATCCCTCCTTTTTGCTATCTTTCTCCTCTTTTATTCGCCACCTGTCTTTCCTCTTCCCACTATTCTCTGATGTCACTGCCCACCTCCCCAGCCTCTCTCCTCTCCTAACCACCCAGACCTTCTTAGTCCTTTTTCTACTTCAAATGTTGTCTTTTTAAAACTTACTCCTTACCTGAGATATAAATGGAAGACAGGCCTAGTAAACAAAACGTGGACCATTTACTCCCCAAAACAAAATAGATGTCGGAAGCTAAGAAAACTGAAAATAACAGAGCAGTGTTGGAGGACTTATCCTAGTAAAATTAGAACATTTACTGAAACCCAAGACTGAAAACAGCCCCAAGAACAGGACACCTGAAGTCCGGAACTGGGAGAACACCACAGTATATATGCAGATTTAATGAAAAGATTATCACAGCCTACATGCGTAGCTGTCCCTTCCACCGGCCTGCTGGCATCGCATTTCCTCTCTGATACAATTACATTTGCATTGTTTTCTCCATGGCATTAAGGTGAGGGCTAAAAAAATATAGAGGGCAATTATAGGTGACTTTTGTGTGTTTTTGTTGTTGATGATGATGCTATTAAGATGTCTCCCATTTCCTTTCCTTTGCCCCAATCCATCCAGCCCCCTACCTCTTCCCTGGTCTTCATCACTCTCTTGTCTGTGTTCATGGGCTATGCATATATGCTCGTTGACTAATCCCTTCGCCTTCTTTTATCCAGTCTCCCCCACCTACCTTCCCTATGGTCAATCTGTATCATATACCCATGCCTCTGGTTCTATTTTGTTAATCAGATTCCACGTATTAGTGAGATGATATGGTATTTGCCTTTTTCTGACTGACTTATTTAATTTAGCATAATTATCTCCAGGTCAATCCATACTGTCCCAAAGGGTAAGAGGTCCTTCCTTTTTTACAGTTGCATAGTATTCCATTGTGTAAATGTACCACAGCTTTTTTATCCACTCATCTACTGATGGGCACTTGGGCTGTTTCCAGATCTTAGTGATTATAAATAACGCTGCTATGGACATAAGGGTGCATATTTTCTTTTTGATTGGTGTTTCAGGATTCTTAGGATATATTCCCAGAAGTGGGATTGCTGGGTCAAAAGGCAGTTCCATTTAAAATTTTTGAGGAAACTCCATACTGTTTTCCACAGTGGCTGCACCATTCTATATATGGGTGACTTTTTAAACTTTCTTATTTATACTCTTCTATAGTCTTCAAATTTTCTGCATAGAATGTATTGCTTTCAAAATCAAAACAACCAATAAATACCACAAATTTAAGCATATTCCCTTTTAGTAATGGCAAGCAATACCATTTCCTATTGACATAATTTCCTATTGTCATAAATAATTGCTTTATGACAAAAAGGATCAATGGAACACTAATTTGAGAAATATGCATAATTTATATAGCATTCATTCAAGCTTTTGTTTTTTTTTAAAATATATTTTATTGATATTTTTACAGAGAGGAAGGGAGAGGGATAGAGAGTTAGAAACATCGATGAGAGAGAAACATCTATCAGCTGCCTCCTGCACACCAGTCCCTGGGGATGTGCCCGCAACCAAGGTACATGCCCTTGACCGGAATCGAACTTGGGACCCTTCAGTCTGCAAGCCGATGCTCTATCCACTGAGCCAAACCAGTGAGGGCTCATCAAGCTTTTAAACGGACATTTATTTCCATTTTTGCAGATGAGGACATAGCTTCATCTGCTGTCTACTACCTCTTCAGTTAGGATGTGTGTCAATCTAAGACATTAATCAAGGCTCACATATGTCGAGTGTTTACTCTGTTGGGAGCACTGCATGGACAGCTTCCTCCCAAGAACTCTTTGAAGCAGGTAAAATTGTTGTCTCCCATGAAGTAGCTAAGATTACCCCTATTTTACAGATGAAAAACATTCAGTTGATGCCAGGGCTGACCAGCAGACCCTGAGTGAAGAATGAATGGATTACTCCAACATGTTTGCTGTGAAAGAGAGGGCTAAGGGACTGCCTGGCTAAAGGAACCAGGCAGCCTTGATTGCCTGCCTCATTAGGCTTTTATTGTAACAGCAGTTTGAGATAAAGTTTATCTTAAGAGACAATCAGTAGGGTAAGTAATCTTGGGAGAACACATGTTTGTAGTATTCTTTAAGCAAGGACACCCAAAGATTTAAGCATAAGGATTCCAGTAAACACCTGGGGGTCTGCACATGCACAGACTTGTTTGGATAGGTCATTCAGCATTCTCCTAAGTCAGAATTCTGATAAACAGGGCAGGTGGCCTTTGGCGCACTTTGCTTTTCTCAGAATGACCTCCTTACAAACTTTCCAACCAAGTCTTGTGTGCTCCCCAACAAGTTGAATGAATGAAAGTTAAGTCACTTTCATTCATTCAACAAACAGTAAGGACCCATTGCATCCCAAATTCTACTCTAGGCACTGAGGGCTCAGCAGTGAACAAGGCAAACAACACGGTCCTTGCCTTCATGGAACTTCTATTCCGAGACGTGTAAGGTGGCAGATAGCAAATGCATGAACCAGATCACTGCAGACACTGAAAACACTGTAGGGAAATACTAGTAAAGCAGGGTGGTGTGATGGAAGACGGTGGAAGTTAGATGGGGTGCTCAGGGAAGTGGCAATTCGAGCTTAAGTCTGACTGATAAGAAACCAGTATGTAGAAATTTGAATACAGAACATTCCAGGCTATGGGTAGAATGACTGCCAAGGGCCTAAGGTAGGAACTAGCAAGGCAGGATTATGGAGCATAAACAGTAATAGTGCAGCTGCAGGGAAGGGACGGGGCAGGACAGGATGGAGCAGAGGTCAGGGAGGTGAGGCAGGTCACAGTACAGGGCCTGGTAAGCCACGGTCAGCAGTGGGTTTTATTTCATGTGCCACCTAGGGAAGGGTGGAGCCTGGTCTGAACGCAGACCTATCTCCGGCCATGTGCAGGGGCCACTGCTCTGAAGCCTTCCTCATGGGCTTTCTGCAGTGGGTTTCCTGGGACCTGTCATCTCTGACCTGTCCTATCGTGTTAGCCTCTTTGGCCACGATTTTAGGTTTGTTATTGTTCTTCCGGTTGGCCTGTTCCTGTCCTGGTGGCGGCCATATTATAGCAGAGGAGGCACATGCAAGGGTGACCCACTGTCACTCAGATACCCCTTCAAATACCATGTGATGAGTGCTGTGAGCCCACAGAGCAGGGCAGGGTGACCCTAGTCTGTAGGGTTCGGGAGAGCTTCTCTGAGGAAGTGACATTTCCACAACACCCTGCAGGAGGGAGGGGAGCGAGTTAGGAGATGAGTAGTCCAGGAGGACCAGGCAGCCTGGGCGGAGCCAGGGCCAGGGCGTCTTGGAGGTTGCATAGTGTCTTACCATTCATGTCCTCCCAGGAACCTCAGAATGTGACCTCACTTGGAAATAGGGTCATTGCAGATGTAATTAAATTAAGATGAAGTCATACTGGAGTAAGTAGGCCCTTAGTGCAATATGACTGTTGTCCTTATAAGAAGAGACACAGAGATAGAGACACACAAGGAGAAAGCCAGGTGACAACGGAGGCAGATACTGGAGCGATATGTCTCCAAGCCAAGGGATGCCAAAGGTTACCGGCCGCCACCAGAAGCTGGGTGAGAGGTGTGGAACAGATTCTCCCTGAGCCGCCAGTGAGAACCAACTGTGACCTCACCTTGATTTTGCACTTCTATCTAGCCAATAAATTTCTGTTGTATAAGACCATCCACGTTGTGGTACTTGGTGACAGCAGCCCTAGGAAACTAATAAACAAATACACAGCCCAAGATAGGGCTGGAGAGGCAGGCGGGCCTGGCGGGCCCTCAGGAGATTCTGGATTTTACCCCAAGAGCAACGGGAACCGCTACTCTTAGGGGCCCTGGCTGGTGTTTTCAGTGGTTAGAGCATCTGTCTGTGCACAGAAGGGTCACAGGTTCAATTCCTGGTCAAGGAGGAGGCAACCAACCAACCAGTGAGGATTAACCAAAAAACAAAACAAACACCACAGAACACCATGAGCAAATGTGCATTTTCAAAGGATTCCTCGGGCCCAACATTCTCAAAGCATGGAGTCAGGCCTCACAATGTTGGCCCAGGCCACCGTTCCGATGCCATGGCCATCACTCACAAGGAACCAGGTGATTCTGTGTCCTCCCTCTCCCTCAGGGGGCCGCCTCCCCAATTCTCACCTCTGCCTGCAGGTACCCACCAGAGAACAAGGGTAAACTCATGCCCTTCTGGAGACGGGTTTGGCAATATGCATACAAAGCCTTAAAAAAGTGTCCATATCCTTTGACAGGGCAAGTCGACCCCTTGGACATAACTAGACAAATATCTGAAAATGTTTCAAGGACCAGGAAAGGTCCCGCCCATCACCAGGGCGCTTCTCAAGGTGCACCCGCCTGCACATGGTGGAAATGCATCTGCCACTAGCTTAACGGACAGTCGTTAGAAGGAACTGCCGCCCGGGAGAGGATTCTATAAACGCTGCCGCTCGCTCGGGTAAATTCCTGGGGCCATCCCTCCTTTCTTTGTCCCCGCGCCCCCGCACTGCCTCTGTACCCCTCTCCTCCGTAGTGGCTTGGCGCCCTCGGATGCGGCTCGCTCGGCTCCGTCGCACCCCGCAGGGCCCAGGGACCTGCCCTTTGTGTGCGCGCCAGCCGCCCGCATCTGCACCACTCACGGGCCCCGGCGGGCCGGGCGTGGGAGGAAACCAGAAAACGCGGGATACTGGCTGGTCTCCGGGTGCAGCGGCCCGGCTCCGGCACGACCCCGGGGTTCCGGGGACGGCCCTTCCCAGGCGCCCGACGGCGACCCCGCGCCACCACCGAGAGGCCGGCGTTCCTAGAGCGGCCGCGGCGGCCAGGTGCGGCGCCGGCCTCGGGCCTCCGGCTCCGGCTCCGGCCGCCAGGGGGCAGCACGGCCCGGCGGCCCCACGTGGCGCGGGCGCCCCCGGCGAGGCCGGAGCAGGCGGCGGGGCCGGGGTGCGCGCAGCAGGGTCCGCCGGTTGCCGAGCGGAGGCTCGGGACGAGGAATTCAAATAATTCAAGTCATTAGAAATCAAATTTACAAACTACACATACATTTATTTAAAATATAAATCTATTAAAAATATGTAGCGGTTTTTAGTAACCCCAGCCCCCGTCGTCCCGCCGCGTCGCCTCCAGCGCCCCTGCGGTAGACACTGCACGTCCTCAGTGCACAGGCGCTCACTCGGCCCAGACGGAGGGTGCACGGAGTCTCAGGCAGGAAAAGATGGAGCCAGGAGGTCGACGAGGGAGGCCGAGGACAGGACAGGGCTGTCCCCGTGGGGACCTGGCTCGGCGGGACTTCCAGGGACGTCTTCAGGGGGTTGGGAACCTGGGATTGGGAGAGGCCGCTTCCTGGGGGTCCCGGCGCCTCGATGTTGTGCCGTGTGTGTGTGTGTGTGTGTGTGTGTGTGTGTGTGTGTGTGTGTGTGCCGCTGCTGTAGAGAGCAGGAGCTCACAGCAGAGCGAGGCGACTTAAACCGAGAGAAAGCCTGTGCAAACAGACCAGTGACTACGTGACAGCTCACGGCCAGCAGAGGAAGAGTGGGAGGGCGCTGGGTGCCAGGGAGATGCCAACGGCTCCATCTCCCTGCAGTCTAGCTCTGCTGCCTGCCCCTGACTCCTTCTCAGGGGGCTGGGTGACCTTCCTTCAAAGGCCCAGCAGCCCAGAGGATTTCTGTCATCGCCGGAGGCACCCTGCGACTGTGGTAAGAGGATTTGGTAGCGATGGGGGCTCTGCCTAATACCAGAGGAAATAATGCAAGACGTGTTCATTGTATCTTTTAAAGGTTTTGGATTACCTTTAATGAAGAAAGTTATCTGCATCCCAACAGGACAGATTTAGGATTTTACCTGTGTTTTTTCCTGCACTGTTGTCTGTGGCTTCTGTGCCCATTCATTTTTTAACTTTTATGGAGTGCCTTGCAGGGCCAGACCCAGGAGCAAGCAGGGAAACAGAAGCCTGTGCTTGGGAACACTGAGCACACATGCCACCGGGTGTGCCCGCTGAGCCCAGGGAAGCAGGGAGGGAGACCCAGAGCTGCCTGCAGCCAGGCTGTGGGGCCCAGGGTCCTGTAGGGCTGTAACTTGCATCTGAATCTTCCCTTGCCTTCAGTGTAGGCGTTTGCTGCAAAAATAACTTTGGGGATCCTTGTAGCTTCTGACAGGGCTTTTCTGGACATCTGTGCTGCTATTTCCCATGCCTTCCAGGGATTCTTGGTGGGTGTCAGCTCGCTAGATTCCTGGATGAGGTTATAGGGACTCCGCACTGTCTGCCGAGACCATCTGCTCAGTAGAGATTATAGAGTAGAAATGCAGGTATGCCCTTGAAGGAAGAAATAAACTTAAGGAATCCTGTGTCCTAGCAAAGAATTAAGTAAGCATGGCATGTGTCACTGGATAAATGAAACATATGGAGTTTGGCTTGAGACTGGGAAAGGTTAAAGCAAGGGAGAAGGATGGGCAGGATTTGCCCAGGGCAGGGTTTGCAGACCCCTCAGAGCAGCCTCCCGGCCCCAGAGAGGGCCAAGCAGGTGGGTTTGGCTCCCACTCACTCCAATTCCAGCTCCTCTGCCTCCAAGTATTTTACATATGTAGCTTCTGAAAATGGTTCTATTTAAACAAGGGATTCTGAGGCTAAAAACAACAGCTTGAAAACACGCATAACGTGGGAACAACTTTAATAATCTGAACAATAAAGATTTAATTAAAAAAGAATGTAATAAAAATTTATACATTTTAAACTGAAAAAAAACAAACACCACCACACATAATGCCCAGAAAAGTTGGCCAACATTATAAACCTGATAAAGATTGTGTCCTGAATCTGAAAAATATGTGAGGTGTGGAGATGGCTAAAAGTTCTCAAATTGGTTGGGAAATAAAATGATTTTTTTCTGTTACATTAATGGATAAGAATTGATACCTTCTCTTGGAGAAATAAGGGATCATTCAATTCTAAGATTAGTTTTTATTGTTTGGAACTCAGAAATCCCTTTAAGGTGACCAAAAAACACACACCTACCAATGGCCTTTTTATTGGGAGGGGGGTTAAATTAATTCTGTTATGCGATTATTACCTGACTTAATCTTTTTGGTAAAATGAACACCCAAGCAAGTTTGTATGCAGTTTATGTTGTTCCAAGATTGAAGAACTGGCAGAGATTTGGGCAAGAAAAACTTGTCTATTTCTTCTCACTATGTCTACTGTTTGCATCAAATATATTGGCGATTGGTGTGATTGGGTCTGGATATTGACTGGCTTTTTTAGTGGTACTCTGAAATGTTTGAGATTTAATTTTTTCTAGCTTTATTTCAAAATGTATCATAACCTTTGGCTTGGTAAGGTATCAGTACTTCAAGATAAACAAAGGAAACCACTGGGTTAAAATGGGAAAGGAATAATACGTTTAGTGGGACATTTGTTATTAAACTGCTCAGGGGGTAACTATGCCAACCAACTTACGGCTTTTACGTTTGGACAAAATTAATATGACATTCAGTGATGACCATCCATGCAATGAAGATAATAGAGACATAAATTTTTTATCTTAGAACTTAGAATTTGCATAAATAATTTATCTGCAGAAAATTTGATCATGGAATCTTGTGGTTCTTGGATCAAACCTTCAGTAGGAGAATGAATGGTAAATGTCACATTTCATAACCTGTTTAATTTACTTAAGTGAATTTAGCTTAAATCCAATCAATTTCAATCCTTGGAGGGCATAACTTTAGTACTTGTGTATCCTGAAAATAAAGAACTGATTGAATATGGTCCTTTTAAAGGTTGTATACTTATTAGACTACTAGGGGCCCGGTGCACAAAATTCGTGCACTGGGTGTGGGGGGTGGGGAGTGTCCCTCAGCCCAGCCTGCCCCCTCTCACATACTGGGAGCCCTCAGGTGTTGACCCCCATCACCCTCCAATCGCAGGATCGGCCCCTTGCCCAGGCCTGACGCCTCTGGCCTAGGCGTTCGGCCCGGGCAGCGGGGACCCGCAGCTGCAGCGGCCCCACGATCGTGGGCTTCACTTTAGGCCCAGGCAAGGGACCCCTAGCTCCTGGGACTGCCAGCTTTGACCGTGCCCAGCTCCCATCGCTGGCTCCACCTCTACTTCCTGCTATCACTGGCCAGGGCGGAAATGGCACCCGATTCTCCTATCATGGCTGGGGGGCAGGGCAAAGGCGGCCCCAGGGTTTCCAATCACTGTCAGTGGCAGGGGGCTTCTTCCTGCTTTCCCTTTCGCCTCCCTGCATTGTGCCTACATATGCAAATTAACCGCCATCTTGTTGGCAGTTAACTGCCAATCTTAGTTGGCAGTTAATTTGCATATAGCCCTGATTAGCCAATGAAAAGGGTAGCTCGTACGCCAATTACCATTTTTCTCTTTTATTAGTGTTGATACTGATCCCAGAAGGAAACAGTTTGTTATCCTGAAATTCATTATTTAAATAACATTACTTGTGAGGGTAATTTTCACTGGTACATTTTGTCCTTAAAATTCAACTTTCTATTACCCTAGTTGAGACAGTTGTGAAAAAAAAAAAAAAGAAAAAAAAAAGAGACAGTTGTGGTACTTCTATCTTGCAGTTTGAGTTAGTTTGAGAATTTGGCCATTATTTTATAAAGAGAAGCAGTGCATTTCTTTCATGTAATAGTAGGGGAAGGAATGGTGAGAACCCCAAGAGGTAGTATAAGCCCAAAAGATGCCGAAACCGGTTTGGCTCAGTGGATAGAGCGTCGGACTGCGGACTGAAAGGTCCCAGGTTCGATTCCGGTCAAGGGCATGTACCTGGGTTGCAGGCACATCCCCAGTAGGAGATGTGCAGGAGGCAGCTGATCGATGTTTCTCTCTCATCGATGTTTCTAACTCTCTATCTCTCTCTCTTCCTCTCTGTAAAAAATCAATAAAATATAAAAAAGAAAAGAAAAAAAAAGCCCAAAAGATTAGACTCAGGGTGTGAGTGCTATTTTATTAGGGTATGAGTGCATTTTCCTTATACTCTACTTCACTCAACTCCTTCTCTGAGGGCTAAACAAATGGCTTCTTAGGTCCCAACATCAGAGACAGACACAAAAAGGGAGCCTTTGCCTTGATAGATAGCCTCTTCCCAAAGTTCCTCCGGAAGAGAGGGGATCGGTTTAAAATGGGGGCCAGCTTGGCATCCAGACACATCCATTCTATCCTGGTTAGGTGAGCTGGATCCCAGTCCCAGTGTTGCTGGACTGGCCAGCCAGCGAGCTATCTTTCAGCCAGGTCTGGCACTTACACAGGACAGGCAGAGCTGCCAATCAGAGAGAAATAGTACTGTTTTGCCTTTTTTTTTTTTAAATATATTTTATTGATTTTTTTTACAGAGAGGAAGGGAGAGATATAGAGAGTTAGAAACATCGATCAGCTGCCTCCTGCACACCTCCTACTGGGGATGTGCCAGCAACCAAGGTACATGCCCTTGACCGGAATCGAACCTGGGACCTTTCAGTCTGCAGGCCGACACTCTATCCATTGAGCCAAACCAGTTAGGGCTGTTTTGCCTTTTTATTAAAGATCCATGTTGAAATTGGGAGGCAGTATATAACAGCAATTAACAGCACATACAGTGGGGCCTTGACTTACGAGTTTAATTTGTTCCGTGACGGAGCTCGTAACTCAAGTTACTCGTATGTCAAATCAAGAAGTGAACGAGTGAGACACGTGATGCTGGGCTGATGTTGTGGCTTTCACTGTGACGTTCGCTGCGCCAACTAGCGGTGGGGTATCTGAAGCTGGCTCGTAACCCGAATTTTAGCTCACAACTCAAAGCAAAAAATCGGCTGAGAGACAGCTCGTATCTCGAAAAACTCGTTAGTTGGGACACTCGTAAGTCAAGGCCCCACTGTACTTAGGTTTAAATTCTGGCCATGTGGCCTTGGGCTAATTGCTTAATCTCTCTGAACTTCATCTGTAAAAGGGGATATGAATATGAGTTCACAGGTTGTCACAAGATAAAACAAGACATTAACTCAGTACAGTGCCTGGAACATGGTAAGAATCAGTGATGATTATTATTATCCCTAACAAACTCGAGGGTAGGGTCTGACTGCTTCCTGGAAGTTTTCATGTGAGGCCACTATCAGTACTACTTGATTTCATTTTTCTTTCCTTTCTTCCTTCTTTCTTTTCTTTTTTCTTTTCCTCTTCCTTTCTTCCCTCCCTCCCTCCCTTTCTCTCTTTTTCTTCTTCCTTTCTCTCCCCCCACCCCTTTCCCTCTCTCCCTTTTTAAAAAAATTCTTTTAGGCTGGAGTTACCCTTTGTAGAAAATAGAAATAAAAAGGTTAGATTCTATTATGTTTTAACAAAAAATACTCGTTTCAAGGAACCTAACTAGAACTAGAAAATGCAGAATTGATTTTTAAATTTAAATCTAGAGATTTCCACTATGCCTGGGAAGCAGCAAGAGGCCTCAGCACCAAAACACTTTCCAAAAAGCGGGAGGATAGGCCTTGGCCTGACTCACCGTTGCCCTGGGAACAGTAGGGCCCAGAGGCCTCTGGCCCTGATCCCTTAATCTGAAGAGCCTACCACATTGCCTCAGGAAAGGTCCCCACAGACACCTGGCTAGTTAAAGCTACCCTAACAGGAGGGACAGAGAAAAGATGGAGGCGTGACTCTTTCTGCCTACAGGTCTCCATGATGGTCTCGGCTCTCCAGACTCCCAAAGGCTGAGTCTAGAGCAGCCGTGGGCAAACTACGGCCTGTTTGAAATGAATAAAACTAAAAAAAAAAAAAAAAGACCGTACCCTTTTATGTAATGATGTTTACTTTGAATTTATATTAGTTCACACAAACACTCCATCCATGCTTTTGTTCCGGCCCTCCGGTCCAGTTTAAGAACCCATTGTGGCCCTCGAGTCAAAAAGTTTGCCCACCCCTGGCATAGAGAGTTAGGCCACAGAGTCTCCATCAGGCTCTCAGTGTGGTCATGGCAGTGGATGGCTTCCTGATCCTTTGTTTCTCCATGAAGCTCAGCACAACGCTTTGCACACATATATTAATAAAAATGGGGGCTATGTGACAGTGCGCATCCCTGAGGGGCCAGGCTCTGCTCCATCTGCTGACCTCCGTGAGTGACCAAGCCAGCACAGGCAACCTGCTCCTCTTTGTCTCAACTTCTCCAGTTGGAAAACCATAGGCTGGACACCAAGGCCATTTTTGCCTCTAAAAGTTTTATTTTCTTACTACATTCATAATTTTGACAAACATATGGCACAGAGCATGTTCTGCTTGATATGTTGTTTTCCTTCATTTTGTCTAAGAATAAAATGGAATAATTTGAAAGAGGCGCCGGCTTTCCTTTTTTTAATAATCTTTCAGGTCCCAGGGAAAGAACTTTGTGGCCAAGCACATGGACTTCAGAATAAGACACAGGTTCAAATCCTGGCTCTACCATTTGATTGCTGTGTGACTTTGGGCCTATTTAATCTCTCTGAACCTCAAGCTCCTCGCCTATGAAACGAGTCAAATGATGCATACAGAATTATGCATTGTTTAGAAGGCAAAGTCTTCTAAAGTAATATGTGCTCAATAAGTGGCAATTATTCTTTCTGGTACAGAACCCCATGGGGCCAGTGGCAATTTAGGAGTTTTAAAGTCTGGTTTTCTAATTAAATTAAGGGCACTCTTGGGAAGCACTAAGAAAGAGTACCCGATACCCAGCAAGGAGGGTATTACCCACTGCAAACTCTGAGGAGCGGCTGCAAGGTGAGCTGAACGCGCCCCCCCCCTCGCCCCCACCAACTATGACATCATGACCCAGTGTAGTTGCCTATGTGGTTTGATTTGAACTTCCTCACATGAAAATAATTTTCTGCTTCTGCTTGCTGGGGAAATTTCCTTTTCAGAGATTCATTCTTTTACAATACACTGTCAGCCCACCACCTACGTGAACTTCTGTTTTAACGAAGTTAAACTGGCATTATTAGCTAGAAGCTCATAATGAAATTTTAGCTTCTAGACAACTTCTATCAAAACTTTAGGCCCAAACCGGTTTGGCTTAGTGGATAGAGCGTCGGACTGCGGACTCAAGGGTCCCAGGTTCGATTCCGGTCAAGGGCATGTACCTTGGTTTCGGGCACATCCCTAGTAGGGGGTGTGCAGGAGGCAGCTGATCGATGTTTCTAACTCTCTATCCCTCTCCTTTCCTCTCTGTAAAAAATCAATAAAATATATTTTTAAAAAAACTTTAGTAGGTGCCAATGCCTTTGTTATGTATTTGTTCTTTATGTTATTTAAGCCTCAGAACAATAGGAACTTTGTTATCCCCCTGAACAGATGTGGAAGTTGGTTTTCTGTTAATTTGTGCAAGTTCACACAACTAAACTGAAATCTACATCTGCTTGACCCCAGAGGCTGTCCACACTTTAGCGACCATCTCTGTAGATGTCGGCCTCGGACCACTATGGAACTTATGCCAGGTGGAAAGTGAGAATCATGATGGTATCAAGGTGTCAGGATGAGGAGAGGGACGACTGGAGTACAGGGTGCTGGATGCGTAGAAGGAAGAGGCCTGAAGAGGGGGTTAAAGCCCAGGAAAGGGAGATAGGGACACAGAGATCCCCTGACAGCCCAGCTCCACATAAGAAGTACCAGTCTTTGACTATACTGAATCTTTTACACCAGATGCCTAGAAAAAGAAAGCTTGTTAGCACCATTCTTGGTAAATGCATAACAAATGAAGTTACTCTCTGAGTTCCTACCCTGGATTTCATCCCAAAACATCATCTTTCACTTGAGTCAGAATGTTTCCAGCACTCTTTGGTCCTCAAATTCCAGGACTAGTCAAGATTTGGAGCAGCAATGGCCCTCCACTAAATATTTCCAAAAAATCTCTGCTAACACCTCTTCAAGGCTTCAAATACGGTGGTGTTCAAAAGAGCCATTTCCTCAGCCATCCTTTAACATCATCATGACCCATCCATTGAATACAGTTGGTTCTCCCATGTCTATGGTAGGATTCCTTCTCCAGGTTCAGTCTTTTGCCATCTATTTGCATCAGTGTTCTCTCCTGCTCAGCAGTCTTCAGTGATTTCTCATAAAAGGTCAAATTCAAACTCCAGTCTTGAAGTCTGAGATCCCTCTGCACCCCAGGTCTACTCCAAGCCAACCTTGTTGACCCTGTTTTCTCTCCACAAGTTCTCTCCCAAATCACTGTTCTCTCATCAATTACAGCCCACTTTCCACACTTCCGAATACCCCCACCCAAAGGCCTTCCTCATTTTCCTCATCTGTGGAATTCTCCCAGCCCACAGATCCACCTCCACGGAGGAGCTGTCCTGACTTCTCCAGCTCCTGTGGTCAGTAGAACACTGTGCTTGGCGCTGTTTCCTGCATTTAAGTCCCTGCTTCTGGATGTGACTCCTCTCCAGCTGGTTCCGGAGATCCGGATTAAGACTGGCCACCTCTCCAGCTCTTTGTGCCAGTCCAGCCTCTGCCCCTGCTCTGGCTGCCTGCCCTGATGTCCTACCATCCTTTTACAAATTTGCAGTCTAAACAGAGAAGTCATATCCTTTCAAGTATCAGCTTTTGGGCATCACTTCCCCTTTCCATGCTTTATGCATCTTTACAAGGAAAGGAGGTGGGTTGACTGCTATGGTCCTTTCAGACAATAGTGTAGCATCTCCTCCCTCTAATTCTCCTGTGTGTTAGCCCCCCGCCCCACTCCCAGACTCACGACTTAGTCTGCCTACTTCTTGTCTCTCAGGTCAGTCTCTCTGCCTTCAGCGAAGTCTGGCCTCCCCGGTTCTCATGGAGTGGGGCACTCCATTAGCCTCCATAGTACCTGAATTCTCTCTGGGTCACTGCCAAACCCAGGAGCAGAATGAGTCATTTGCTCTGTGGGCAATGGAACATGGCTGCATTTTCTCTAGGCCTCACTGGATGGCAATTGGTAATGAATATCTAGTGAAACCAGGGTGCATTCATGCATGTAACAAATCTAGAGAGTAGTTTTAGGGCAACATACAAACAAAATTAAAAAAAGTCCAGAATGGTGTCTTCTTTTATGGGTTCCCCTAAGACTGGCCCCAGGGGCCTCTGCACCCCTTCCCTATGCCTCCCTGCCACCAGCCACACCACCCTCCAGCCACATTTCAAGCTCAGCAGGCTGCCTGGTCCTGAGGGAAGCACCCAGCTTTTGCTGCAGGACCATCTTTCCAGGCCATGCTAGACCTGTCACTCTTCCTGCCTCCCCCTGAACTCCCACTTGTCCGCCAACATCAGGGCGCCAGGAGCTTCTACACTTCCACAGGCCCATTCACTGTTTCAAGCTCCTTAGCCCCGTCTCTCTTCGATTTTATAATCAGTGGGATCTGCATCCCCTTCACCATCCAACATAGGGAATAAGCACATAAAAGGGACTCAAGAAAACCTGTCAACTGACACTAGGCACATGATGTCCCCTGGCCACCGTCTCAACCCCTCCCCTTCAAAACCAAACAAAAACGGCAAACAGGAAACACTCATCTTTTAAAAAATTACTCTATTATTATCAAATAGAACCACAGTATCCAAAAGGTAATTATAAAGTTCTATCCCCCAACTAAGTGCCCTTGCACCGCCCCTCCCAGTGGCAGGCGGCCAAATCACTCCCCCCGTGCTGATTGGTTTCATCCATTTTATTGTCAAGGAAATTAACAGCCCGAAGGGGTTCCCCCAGGTCCAAGCTCTCCCCACCCCTGGAGCCCCGGTAAACACGGCAGCAAGCGACCTGGTCTCAGGACCCCTGTGTCCTTGGGAGGAGGGATGAAAGGAGAGGGGGGCTCACAGCAAAGGGGCTGGGGGCTTAGAGGGGTGCCCTGCCCGCTGGGTTCAGGCCTCTGGGCAGGCAGGCTGGGCAGCGGCTCATTCGCCTGTGTGGGTCCGCAGGTGGTACTTGAGCGACTGCTTGTAGCGGAAGCACTTTGCGCAGTGCGTGCAGGGATAGGGCCGCTCGCCTGTGTGGGCGCGCTGGTGCTCCAACAGGTGATGCTTCTGCGTGAAGCGCTTGCCACACTCTGCGCAGTGGTAGGGCCGCTCGCCCGTGTGGATGCGCCGGTGCTCCAGCAGGTGGTGCTTGCGGATGAAGCTCTTGCCGCACTCTGGACAGGAGTGCGGGCGCTCCCGGGAGTGCACGCGACAGTGGTTGGTGAGCTTGGATTTCTCGCTGAAGCTCTTCTCGCACTCGGGGCACTTGAAGGGCCGCTCGCCCGTGTGAGTCCGCTGGTGGCGCAGCAGGTGAGAAGGGCGGCTGAAGCTCTTGCCGCACAGGCTGCAGATGAAGGAGACTTCGTGTTTGCCCGCATGCACACGCTGGTGGATGACCAGGCTGATGTGCAGGCGGAAGCTCTTCTTGCACTCCGGGCATGTGTAGGGCCGCTCACCCGTGTGCGTGATCTGGTGCTTGGTCAGGCTCGACTTGTGGCTGAAGCTGCTGTCGCACTCGGGGCACTTGTAGGGCTTGGGGCCGCCGCCACTGCCTGAGCTGGGCGACTTGGGGCGTGGCTTGAGCGTGTGCTTGGAAGCGAAGCCTGGCCCACGCTCTGGCGACACGTAGCCTCCACGGACGCGATGGATGCGCTGGTGCAGCGTGAGCTGCTGCTTGTGCCGAAAGCTGACCTCGCACTCAGAGCACTGGTAGGGCCCCTCCTTGATGTGGTTGCGCTGGTGGATGATGAGGTTGATCTTCAGCCGGAAGCTCTTGCCGCACTCCATGCAGGTGAAGGGCCGCTCTCCACGCCGGTTCCGCTGCTGCTGACTCGAGGAGCTCCGGTTGTCACTCATGTGCCGGTCACCCATGTGCCGGTCGCCATGGGACATGGGCGCCAGCCTCTTCACCACCGGGTTTCCTAGCTGCAGGGGCGGGGGGCTCTCCTCGCCCTCAGGAGACAGCTCCCCTGGCAGCGGGGTCTGGTATATGCTGGCGCTGTATCTCCCGGACAGCTCCCCGAGGTCCTGCAAGTGCTGCGGCAGCTCGTCCTCCTCCTCTTCCTCCTCCTCCTCCTGTTCCTCGGTTTTGATCACGATCCCCTCTGCTCCAGGCACAGGAAGGGAGAGACAGTAAGAAATTAGCTGCTGCCTAGCACTGGCAACGCTAATCTAGGTAAGCATCGCTCCATCCTCACCAACAAGCATGGCACAAATATTGTCACCCTAATTCCTTTCTTTGGGACAAGACTTTCCAGTGCCTGCCACTGTGATCCCCACAGCCACAGGGTTGGATAAATAACCAAATACCCATTTGGTTCAGGAATGAGCCCAGATCCTCTCGGAACTTTACGTAAGGCGAGTTGCTGGTGCCCATTTCCCACATTGCTAGTAATCAGCAGGAAAGAACACCAGTATGTGAGTCCTCTTGAGGGGCCCCCAGATCCAGGTGCTGAGGTTGGCATACACGTGAACCTACCAGTTATTCAAGCCCATAAACTAATTTTCCATTTAAGCTACTTAAGGGATGGGTTTCTTCCCGCTGTATCCGAAGGGTCTTGACTCATCAAGTTGTTACCGGGTCTCCTCTACCTGAACTCAGCTCAGCCCCACTGGCTACATCTTTTCTGACTCAACTGGAGATTTCTCCTCAGGTACCTTTACTCATCACTCCCCCGCCCCCCGCCCCGTTCCCATGTCTCCAAATCGTACCCATCAATTAACACCCACCTCCAATCCTCTCATCTCCCTAAAACCTTCCCTGATCATCCCAACCTGCAGCCCTCAGCATGTGGGGTGCACCTCCTCAGGACCGAGAATTCAGCCTTCCCCTGCAGCATCTCACCTGCACAGGTGGATGACTCACCTGCACAGTCAGGCTCTACCAACCCTGAAGCTAGGGTAGGGGGTTTCATTTGCCTTTCCCACAAGCCCTGGTGTGTGTGCCACAAACACTCCCACTAACGAATGTCCTCCCCCTCCCCCCTCTAATCTGGTCCTTTACGACCAAAATAAGGCTGTGTTCCTGTGGCCCATGAGAATGTAAGTCCTAGGGAAAAGTGCCTTGAACTTATTTGGTACTCCCTAAACACTGTTAATGGGGGATTCTATTTTTAGTCACACTGACCAACTTTGTGTGACCTGAGAAAGTCACTTTTCTAATCCCACCTGTGAGATGGAATTCTTAAAAGCAAACAGAGAACTTCTTCAAAGCACTTCATACCTATTCTCTCTTTTCATATTCACTATATCTTACCCCTACTTCACAGACATGGGGCATCCAAGACTGTAGATATCAAGTTGTGTTCCCAAATAAAGTAAATAAAGTCAGAACTTCCAGAGCTTGCAGTTTGGGAACCACCTACTCAATCCCCTCAACTGACAGAGAAACTGAAGCTGGCAGTGTCTGTGACTGGCAAGGTCTTGAAAGTTTATTAGTGACTGCTAGGCCATAGCACTTTCTACTACTCCTCTGAAGCCAAAACAATTGCAGTGTAATAGTCAGAACATAGATGTGCTGAGCTCCATAAGACAACGCTGCCTCGGTACTGTCAGGATTCTTGACAGGAAGTGATCTAGAAGGTCCTAGGACCACAATGCTTAAAAGACGGGGAAGGAGGAAGCAGCTTTCGAGGTTGGTAACTAGCTGCCCTGTATTTATCCAGGGTTGTTTGTGAAAGACAGAGGGGAAGTATAGACCTTAGAGGATTCAGACTCTCCAGCACATTTTATATTTATATATTTTATTTCAGAGCAGAAGAGAAAGAATCTCAATGACTCAGCATCAGAGTTGTTTTTTCTTAATGAAATAAGAATGGAACATCTGGCCCTAAAATTCATGGCTCAAAATCCCAAAAGGACTATTTAGTAATTTTCTAAGGTTCTAATAGAATTAGTGGGGACTGTTCAAAGGACAATCTGGAATTTCTATCATGAAGGTCTAATTTAGCATCTACTCACAATTTGATTTGTGTCTTTCACTATTCTTTTTTAAAAATATATATTTTACTGATTTTTTACAGAGAAGAAGGGAGAGGGATAGAGAGTTAGAAACATTGATGATGGGGACGTGCTCGCAACCAAGGTACATGCCCTTGACTGGAATCAATTCACTATTCTTTTGTGAAAGACAACACGGTATATTAAAAAGGCTTCTGAAACAGCATGCAGTTATTTAAAAACTAGAGGCCCGGTACATGACATTCGTGCACTGGAGGGCGGGGGCTGTCCCTCAGCCCGCCCTGCACCCTCTCGCAGTCCAGGACCCCTTGGGGGATGTCTGACTGCCGGCTTCGGCCCACTCTCCAAGGCCTAAGCTGGCAGTCGGACGTCCCCAATGGCTTCTAGACTGCAAGAGGGCGCAGGCCAGGCTGAGGGACGAATTTCGTGCACTGGGCCTCTTGTATAGGATAAGGAGCTAGCCCTGGCTGGTGTGGCTCAGTTGGTTGGAGGATCCTCTTGTACACCAAAAGGTTGCAGGTTTGATCTCCAATTGGGGCATGTATGGGAGGCAACCAATCAATTTTTCTCTCTCACAATGATGTTGCTCTCTTTTTCTCTCCGTCCCCTTTCTCTCTTTACAATTAAAAATATATATACATATATCCTTGAGTGAGGATAATAAAAAATGTTTAAAAGATAAAAATAAGGAACTAGATCCACATTTTTTGACCAAGGATGTGCACATTTTATTAGGTGCAAAAAGGCAAACTGCAGAGGAATCATCTAAGATAAAATAAAAAAACTTTAAAAAATCAACATAATACTTTAAAAAACCTAACTAAAATGCCCTGGCCAGGTAGCTCAGTTGGTTAGTGTCATCCAATATGCCAAGGTTGTGGGTTTGATCTCCCGTCAGGGCACATATGAGAAGTAACCAATGAATGCATGAATAAGGGGAACAATAAATCAATGTTTCTTTCTCTCCTTCCCTCTCTCTCTCTCTCTCTCTCTCTCAATTCAATAAATAAAAATTGGAAAATAAATAGAAAATGGATGTGGACATATTTCTAAATATAAAGAATATGTAAATTGCTATGATGGTTGACTTTCACACATAATCAATTATCCAAACCCAAGTGAGTTCTACCAAAAATTTAAGGAACATATTTAGTTCCTGTATTATACATTACTTTTAGAATATAGAAAAAAGAGCAAAAGCTTTCCAGATCATTGGTTAAGTCTACTACAATATTGCTTCCAATACAGATGAGGATGACTCAAGAGAACTTCAGGTTCATTTTATTTATGAATGCAGTTATAAAGCTCCTGTATAAAATAGTAGCTAACAAGGTCTAATATAGGTTTAAGAAAGACACCACCACAATCAGGTAGGGCTTCTTCTTAGGAATGCATGGATGGTTGGTTCAGCATCAGAAAATGACCACAAAAGATATCCTGGGATGAGGCTGTGCAAGCCCACTTCTCTACTGTTCTCCTTGGACTCCTAAGTTTGCAGAATGGTGACCCTGAAATTTTATAATTAAATGAAAATGATGCCTAGATTCTACTAGAAAAAGCACAGTCAGTTGTTTTAAAACATGTGCTCTTGCCTGGCCAGTGTCGCTCACTGGTTGAGCGTTTACCTATGAACCAGGAGTTCACAGTTCAATTCCCATTCAGGGTACATGCCCAGGTTGTGGGCTTGATCCCCTGTAGGAGGCATGTAGGAGGCAGCCAATCAATGAGTCTCATCATTGATGATTCTCTCTCTCCCTTCCACTCTGAAATAAAATATCCTATATAATAAAAGGCTAATATGCAAATTGACCAAACGGCAGAATGACGGGTCGCTATGATGCGCACTGACCACCAGGGGCAGA
Organism: Myotis daubentonii; assembly: GCF_963259705.1. Lineage (NCBI taxonomy): Eukaryota > Metazoa > Chordata > Mammalia > Chiroptera > Vespertilionidae > Myotis > Myotis daubentonii. The sequence goes on from NC_081849.1 coordinate 38,775,195, forward strand.
CACTCAATGCAGGAGCTGCCCCCTGGTGGTCAGTGCGCTCCCAGAGGGGGAGCGCTGCTCAGCCAGAAGCAGGGCTCATGGCTGGCAAGCACAATGGCAGTGGTGGAAGCCTTTCCTGCCTCTGTGGCAGTTGGACATCCCCCGAGGGCTCCCGGACTGTGAGAGGGCGCAGACTGGGTTGAAGGACCACCCCTCCAAGTGCACAAATTTCATAGGTGGACATCCTCCAAGGGATCCTGGACTGTGAGAGGGTGCAGGCCAGGCTGAAGGACCCCACTCCCAGTGCATAAATTTCGTGTACCAGGCCTCTAGTCTATATATATAAAACCCTAAGCAACCGAACCACCAGTCAACCAGTCGCTATGATGTGCACTGATCACCAGCAGGCAGGAGCTACCCCCTGGTGGTCAGTGCACTCCCACAGTGGAAACGCCACTTCAGCTGACCAATGGGCACCAGATGCCAGGCTCACACCTGGCGAGTGCAGCTGCTACTGCTGGCAGCAGGTGCAGCAGGGCTGGGATGAGCGGGAGCGGCTCTTCCCCAGCTGCCTGCCACTTCATGCACTACTACATCCCTCGGGGGATGTTGGACTGCCAGTTTTGGCCTGATCCCTGCAGGCCAGGCCTCCTGCAGGGATCGGGCCAAAACCAGCAGTCTAACATCCTCTGAGGGGTCTCAGATTGCAAGAGGGCGCAGGCCAGGCTGGGGGGACCCCACCGGTGCATGAATCGGTGCACTGGGCCTTTAGTATATATATAATATGTGCTCTGGCCCTAGTAAATTTGGTTCAGTGTTTAGAGCATTGGTCCTTGGACTGAAGGGTCCTGGGCACGTGCAGAAGGCAGCCAATTGATGTGTCTCTCTCACATCGATATTTCTTTCTCTTCCCCTTCCTTACACTCTCTCTAAAAATCAATGAAAAAAAGATCTTGAGGTGAGGATTAACAAAACAAAAAAACGTGCTCTCCAAGGGTTGAAATTTTCAAGTCAGGTGAGAGATCTAGTGTGACATAAGAACAATCAAGGACATGTCAGCACCGGGAAGTTTTAGCTTTGCCACCATCTTGGGCAATTCATTGGATCGTCTCCTGCCTGTAGAAGGAGGGATCCTGCCTGACCTAGTATTTGGCTTTCACACCTCTTCCCTAGCCCAGAGACAGATGCTCACAAACCCTGAGGCAGGAAGCTTGTACCTGAGGTTGTGCTTGGTTTCTGTCACACCTGCTGAACCATCAGTGTCCCTGCCCCGACTGACCTGTGCAGTTTCTCTGCTGCACCAGCATCTGCTTGAGCTCGCTGAACTCGCCGGAGCCTTCTGTGGACTCCTCCAACATGTTTTCCTGCTCCTGCATGTCCAGATCTGGCTGTTCTCCACACGGGTCACCCAACTCCGAGTCCTGGAAGCCATGTTCTTCCACCTGTCCCATCAGGGGCTCTGGCGTCTCCAAGCTCTCTGAGCCCTCGTCGTTGGTCTGCACCTCAATCTTAATCACGATGCCGTCATGGGCTGAGAGAAGGTGGAGGGGTGGGGGAAGGAGGACAGAAGAATCCAGAACACATTCATTCTACCTGCCCTAGAATTTACATTTCAAAAACTCTTATATTTCCTGAAGAAATGTAATACTAAGTTGGCACTGATTTGACATAGAATTTTCTGGACCTGACTTTTTTTAAAACTTGCCTATAAGTCTGAAGGCTAATTTCAAATGTCATCACCTACACAGGCATCATTTTACATAAATGGGATTATGGCATACTTTTCTGTCCTTTAGTACAGTATTTTTTTCCTTTTAATTTGCCTTCCCCTCCCTCATTTCCCATTTCATAGTTATGACCTTCCCAGATAACCCTGTAACTAATCTAGTACCTTTCTCTACAGGTAGGCTAATGCATTCCTTTTGAATACTGCACACACACTATGGTGAGAATGATACTGTAATGTGTTCAACTAGTCCCTTACTGAAGAACATTCACTTTTTCTTCCCAGTCTTTTGCCATGATAAACCATACTGCAATAAACATTTATTTATTTATATCTCTAACTAAAAAATTGCGGTTTTATTTCTATGAGAATCCCAGGAGTGTTAATGCAAAGCCAAGAAGTGTATTTTTAATTCTGATAAATGTCATCAGACTGCTTTTCAACAAGGCTGTGACAATTCAGATTTCTACCAGCCCACCAAGAGAACATCCTTTCCCCATTCCTGCCAGCAACAGACACCATGTACTTGTAACTTTCCTCAGATGGGTATAAAGTGATAACTTTTGATACTTTAATTCCATGTCCCTAAGTTTATCTAAATATAATTTCTTTTGTGTGTGTGTGTGTTTTTCATTTCTTTATTAGCCTTTTAGATTTGATTATATGCCAATCATGTTCTGCTCAATTTTTAAGAGTCTTTTGATTTCTGTGTTAAAGATAACCCATTTGCTCTTATCAACATTTCAAATACTTCCTCGAAATCTATCATTTGTCTGCTGACTCTGTTGCCTTCTACCACACCTATTCCTTAAAGTTTTCATATTGTCAAATGTGTCCCTCTTTCTCTTTATGGCTCCTGAGTTTTCTTCATTAGTTAAGAGGATCTGCCCCATCGTAGATGGTTCATCTGGTCTCCTAGATTTTGTTTTAAATTACTTTTGTTAGTTTTCTAGTTTCTTCTTTTTTAAAATATAGTTTTATTGATTTTAGAGAGGAAGGGAGAGGGAGAGATAGAAACATCAATGATGAGAATCGATTGGCTGCCTCCTGCACACCCCCCACTGGGGATCAGCCCGCAATCTGGACATGTGCCCTGATCAGGAATGGAACCGTGATCTCCTAGTTCATAGGTCGATGCTCAACCACTGAGGCACGCTGGCCAGGCTGGTCTCCTAGATTTTACTCCAAAGTTTTTGTTGTTTAATTATGTACACTTAAGTCTTTACTGCATCTGAAATTTATTTTTGTTTTGTGTATGGTGTGAGTTAGAGGTTCCACTTTATTTTCTTCCTTCTGAGTTGTGCCAACATAAACCCCCTTGCAGGCTGAACATCACTTTGTTAATTAAGGAAATAATAAATGTATAATGCATAAACATATCTGTTCTTTCACTGAATGCTTACTCAATAGATATTTATTAAGCACAAACTATGCCATGTTCTAGTGACTTGGGATACAGTGGTGAACAAAGCAGAGCTCCCTGCATCATATATCCTACATAAGGCAATAAAAATAACCAATAAATTCTATGGTATGTTAGAAAGTGTAAGTACTGTGGAAAAAAGAGAAGAAATTATGCCACAGCCCATCTGGCTCAGTGGATAGAGCATCGCCTATGGGAAGGGTCCCAGGTTTGATCCCGGTCAAGGGCACATACCTCAGTTGTAGGCTCCTCCAGGGCCCAGGCCCGGGTGGGGACTTGTGCAGGAGGTAACCAATCGATGTGCTTCTCTCACATCAATATTTGTCTGTTTTTCCCTCTCTCTTCCACTCTCTCTAAAAATCAATGGAAAAATATCCTTGGGTGAGGAAAAAAAAGGAGGGAGGGAGGAAGAGAGGGAGGGAGGGAGGGACCAGAAAACTAGTGGACAAGGATGACAGTCCCTGCCTCCCCGAAGCCTCCTCTGTTCTTCTGCCAAATGCTCTCATCACTCCCATCAAGTGGACCACATCACTGAGAAAGCGAACCGGCCACGTATGCTAGTAACCATACCTGACGACCCCAAACTGGGCTCCTTCTGATGTGCGGAAACCCTTTAATTCCCCTCTGACTGACCACCTGAGCCCATCTGGGAGGGAGTAGACAGAATATGAAGCAGCTCTAATGTTCCCAGGTTACAGGCCCGCCCCCAGCCTTAAATGCAGACTGTGGCTTCTTTCCTCCAGAGCTGAGTTTCCAAAGATCTCTTCTCACTGTCCAAAGTCATCAGTGTCCTATGCTCTATCCAAACTTACCTCTTGGACTTGCCCCTGCTCTAGCTCAAGGTCACCATCTGGAACGCACCCCCCGACCCCAATCTCAGTTACACAGTGTCTCTCCTCTCTCCTAAGTCCTCTGCTTGCTTCCTTAGTCCTGCCCATGTTTCCCCCTGGAACTGTGTGTGCTGCATGCGCTGTGTCCCTTTCTTCTCTGTCTTCAATCCTCCTCTCTGCAGTAAATCCACAAACAGCATGACTCCAGCATTAGAAAAAGATTTTCCTGGCAGACTCCTTAAAATATTTTGTTGCTATCCTCCTCCCTAAAATGTTTTTAAAACTATGTATCTTCTGCATCTTTTTGAATAAACATATGAAATGCTTCAGTAACTGCAAAAGATGTCATTTCTGGAGTATTGTAAATATTGATATTTTAAAATAAACTCTTCCATCACCCTTTAATGTCACCAATGGAATCTAAAAATCCCAGCAATTTAAAACCCACCATTCTTCACTTAAAAAACACACCAACAAGTTCTTCTTTGATAGTTGAAGTTTTTATATCATTCCTTTCCACCTTGAACTTCTATTTCCATTCCCACTTTGCCCACATAATTTTATCCTAATAGAAAACATTTTCATGCTTAGAAGCCTTTTACTGATCACCTCATCTACCACTCTGCCACAAAAATGTGTATGTAAATTGAAAGATTAATTTTGCTTTCATTTCTAATAACCATAGGGCTCTCAGTGTTTATTTTTTTCATCCCTGGTTTAAGTTACCTTTACTTATTACAATTGTAGGAAGATAAACAATTATTCAAGACAGAAAACAAAAAAAAAAAAAACTGGTTGGAAAAGTATCTTACAAGGATAGATAGGGTTTTTTCTCCAATTAGTTAATGTATCTGAAAATGAATATTCTCATTGTTTGAATTAGGCCGAGTTCAGAATCCAATCTATTCCTATTTTTCATTTCTATATATAAAAGCTCTGGGAAAGCTCATTTAGATAGATACATAGATGGGCTAGCAGGAGATTTGTTAGGGAATCATCACTCTTCTTTGAATTTCTGAAATATAATTCTATGAAAGCACCTGGTGAACATATCAAAAATTGTTTTTAATGACCTATTAGCTGACATCTTAATTAGTTTCTCTCTCAATTTTGTTAAAAGCAAAGTATTGGAAATGATCTCACTTGCAAAAGAATTTGCCACCTAGGCCCCAAAGCATGAACTTCTGGTCATGTACCCCAACATTTAGGATTGTTTCTTTGTTTCGTGACCCAGAGGGCTTTTTATACTTAAGTGAAATGCTCCATAATAAGGTAGAGATGGGTGGAAGGTACCTGTTCTAGACAAAGACCAGCATTTCAGGGGTTGCCTGTGCTGTGCACTCTAGCTGATGGGTTTTATGAATGGGAACAGATGGACTAAAGACCCAAAAATTGAACCTTCAATGCCATCTGTCATGTCTCTTTTGGACCTTGTACCATCAAGGGCATGGGTACCCCAGCTTGAAGACCACTGCCTTCCAACACCTGTCCCTACTTCAAGACCCCACTCCAGCATTCCCTACTCTACCAAACTTCTCACAGTGCTTTCAGGGAGCACAGCTGTGCTCTTCTCTGAACTCCTAGTACTCTTCTATTCCTCAGTGTGATATTTAATTCTTTTCCTCTCAAAACATGTATTTACACATTTCCACCCTCCCCTGCATTTGTTAGGTAGTAGAGAAGCCAGTTGTTTTTCCCCAAAAAGGTCTCCCACCCAAACAACTTTTGAAAGAATACTGATAACCAACTTGCAATTTTAAGTAGTAATTTGTTCTCCTATTGAAAAAATGAATTGAAGACACATACATTGTGGGAATATAGTTTATGACCAAAGGTAGCTTTTCAAAAAGTTTAAAGCCCAGCTGGTGTGGCTCAGTGGTTGAGTATTAATCTATGAACCAGGAGGTCACAGTTCAATTCCCAGTCAGAGCATATGCCTGGGTTGTGGGCTTGATTCCCTATAGGGGCTGCAGGAGGCAGCCAATCAATGATTCTCTCTCACCATTGATGATTCATTCTCTCCCTCTCCCTCTCTCTCTCTCTCTCTCTCTCTCTCTCTCTCTCTCTCTCTCTCTCCCTCTCCCTCTCCCTCTCCCTCTCCCTCTCCCCCCCTTCCTCTCTGAAATCAATGCAATATATTAATAACTAACTAAATAAATACACAAACAAATGAATTAGACACAACTGGTTTCCTAGGGGAAAAAAAGCTTCATATATTTCATATCAAAATTAATTACTAATGAATCCACAATGTAAACATAAATAATAAAATCTACTAGTATTAGAAAAAAGCACAGCCCTTTCTTTCTCTCTTCCCCTCCTTCTTCCTTTTTCTTTTTCTACTTTGAGCTGAAGAACCGGCTATTCCTAGACACCAGGGACCTGAGTTATCCCTTCTGGAAGCTGTCTAGTCAGTCATCCAAACATATTTGGTGTACCCAACCCATATTAACTATAATTTTTTGAAAACCATTTTTGTAGTTTTGCCTCGATATTGTTTGGGTATAGGACACATCTAATTTATGATTTCTCTGTAATCTCTGTAATCACGTTTCTTCATAAGAACTTTGATGAGATGGGAAAAATCTGTCCGATAAATTTTTTTCAAATGCATTTTTAATAATTAATAAATCTGGTATATGGTTAAAGTTGTAAACATTTAATTAAACAGTAATTTACAGTTTGCAATTTTATTTTTGTTTTCTGGAACAAAATATATTTTAATCCATGTTTCAAATATCTTTATAGAATTTGAAAAGCACATAGGTGCAAGGTCTGTGATCATAATGTTTACTGAATAAAATGGGCCAAGTAAGTATTTCTACATTTGATACAAAACACAGACACCATAAAGAAAATTACTGGTAAATTTAAATACATAGAAACTTAAACTTGATAAATTTGAACACATAAAAATGTAAGATAGCTATACTACACACAAATACTATAGAAAGTTAAAGCATAAACTTGGGAGCATGTTCAAATACATAAAACAGAGAAGAGCTGCTCTGGCTGATGTGGCTCAAAATTTTCTTTTCTTGTGTGTGTGTGTGTGTGTGTGTGTTTTAAATATGGAATGCTTCATGAATTTTCATGTCATTGGTTGAATGTCGTCCCAAGCACTGAGAGGTTGCTGGTTCCATTCTAGGTCATGGCACATGCCCAGGTTGCCGGCTCGGTCCCCAATAGGGGCTGTGTAGGAGGCAACTGATTGATGTTTCTCTCTCTCATCAATGTTTCTCTCTCCCCCTCCCTTCCTCTCTCTTTAAAATCTATAAAAACATATTTAAAAAAAGAGTCGAGCTACTATCTTTAATATTTAAGAAGCTTTTACAAATCAATAATAAAAAAAATCAATAGTTCAAAAGAACAATGAGCAAAAGGCAATTCATAAAGTAAGACATACTAGTGGTTAATAAAGGTATAAAAATACACTCAACTTCACTTTTACAGAAGTGGAATGAAAACATCAAAATACTGTCCTTTCTACTCATCACTTTAGCAAATAATAAAAGGATAAATAATACCTACTATTGCCAAGGATGTGGGGAAACAGGTAGTTTCATGCATAGATGAAGGTCTATAAATTGGAACAATTGATTTCAAGGGCACTTGCAAATATCTATTAAATTTTTAAATGGGTATAACCTTTGACCCAGAAAATATACTTCTAAATAAGTTTCAGACATGTGCACAAAATCTATAATAATAAAAGCATAATATGTTAATTAGACCGGATGTCCTTCCAGATATCCTTCCTTCCAGACAAAGCCGCTGCCATGGTGGGCGGGAGCCAGGGCCAAGGCCTTTGCACGAATTTTGTGACCGGGCCTCTAGTATATTTATAAAGGACATTTAATAAAGCACTGAAACTTGTAACCACTCTAAGTGTACAAGAATGGAAGTTTATTTAAATAAGTTATGTAAGTAATGCACAGGATGCTATAGTCTTCTACTACCTAATAATAGAATAATATGCAAATTGGTTGGGATGCCATCACGTAATGACCCATCGGCAGGCTGTGTCCCCGCTCCTTGCGCCAGGCCGAAGACATGAGGCTCATGTCCCCAACCCCGGCAACGGGCCCTGGGACGTGAGGCTTGCGCTCCCGCCCCCTGCACCAGCCAGGGGACTTGAGGCTCGTGTCCCCAGCCCCGGAACGTGAGGCTCATGTCCCCGCCCCCTGCGCCGGCCCAGGGACTTGAGGCTCGCGTCCCTGACCTCGGCAATGGGCCCAGGGAATGGGAGGCTCATGTCCCTGTCCCCCTGCGCCGGCCCAGGGTTCTGCAGGCATGGAGAGGCCCCTCCACTGTGGGCCCGGCCAAGGGTCCACAGGTGTGCGGAGGTTCACAGGCTTCCGCTGTGGCCCAGCCCAGGGGCAGGGCCATGGCAGGGCCTCCGTGAGCCTGCACTGGGAGTCTGCAGGCCTCCTCGAGCTCTGGCCTACCTCTTTGGGGCAATCCATCAAGGAGCCCCGGATGGGTGGGCGGGGCCTACCTCTTTGGGGTGATGGATCACAGGGCTCCCGCACTGTGACAGGGCACAGGCCATGCTGGGGGACCCCCCCCTCCTACCTCGAGTGCACGAATTTCGTGCACTGGGCCACTAGTTTTAAAATAACAAGATAGATTTATATGTTCTGACATGTAAAGATGTCAAAGATACAGTATTGAAACAAACTATCTGCCAAACAATAATATACTTCTATGCTGTTTGGATATTTTTTTACAATGGGTATGTATCACTTATAAAATTAAGGCTCTCTGTGTGTGTTACTATTTGCACATAAATTGGATGGAATAAACTGTTGACTTGTAGGAGAATTATGTGGGACTTTTACTCTCTAAACTTTCTTTTCTTGTGGGTTTTTAAAAAAATATGGAATGCTTCATGAATTTTCATGTCATCCTTGAGCAAGGGAAATGCTAATCATCTCTGTATCATTCCAATTTTAGTATATGTGCTGCCCAAGTGAGCACTGTTATTTTCTTCTTTTTGATGAAACTTTGTTTCACCTTCTCTATCAGCTCTAAGCAAAGAAATGACAGTTCACACTGGCTCTCCAACCTTCTCATGGCTACACTTCCTGTTAGATTTTTAAATTTTTGGTATATTAGCTTTTTAAGTCTTTTTAAAAAGTTATACATGTATACAGGTCAGAGGATTGAACAGTGCTTCAAAACTTGTTCTTAAAAAGCTCTCCGCGCCCTGGCCAGTATGGTTCAGTTGGCTGGAGTGTGGTACCATACACAAAAAGGCCATGGGTTTGATTCCCAGTCAGGGCATATACTCAGATTTCGGGGTAAGTCAGGGTGCCTATGGGAGGCCTCTGATCGATGTCTCTTTCCCTCTCTCCCCACCCACTTTCTCTTTAAAATAAATAAAAAACATACCCTCAGATAAGGATTAAAAAAATAAATAAATAGGCTTTCCTCCACCCCAACTCCTTATTACCAGCTCACCAGAGACAATCACTTTCAATTCTTCTAGCTGATGTTTGTCACATACTTTTATAACTCTAAGTAACATACTTAGGTTGCTACTCCTTGAATTTTCAATTTTATCAGGAAAGAGTGTTGGATTTTGTCAAATGCCTTTTCTGCATCATTTGATATGATTATGTGATTTTTGTCTCTCAATTTATTTATGTGATGTATCATGTTTATTGATTTGCTGATATTGTATTAGCCTTGCATCCCTGGAATAAATCCCACTTGGTCATGGTGTATGATCTTTCTAATGGAGCGGTTCTCAACCTGTGGGTCGCGACCCCTTTGGGGGTCGAACAACCCTTTCACAGGGGTCGCCTAAGACCATCGGAAAACACATATATAATTACATATTGTTTTTGTGATTGATCACTATGCTTTAATTATGTTCAATTTGTAACAATGAAAATACATCCTGCATATCAGATATTTACATTACGATTCATAACAGTAGCAAAATTACAGTTATGAAGTAGCAATGAAAATAATTTTATGGTTAGGGGTCACCACAACATGAGGAACTGTATTAAAGGGTCACGGCATTAGGAAGGTTGAGAACCACTGTTCTAATGTAATGCTGGATCTGATTTGCTAGAATTTTATTGAGGATTTTAGAATTTTCAATTTTAAGTGTCATCTATTGATTTCCAAGAGCTGTAGTGAGGACCATCTCTTCCTCATCCAGCCATATTCTTCCAAGTCCCTGATCCTTCCAGTTTAGCTTATAATTCTGATTGGATCAATACAGTCTACTATAAGCACTGTTCAATGCCCTCTTTGCTTTTCCTTGGAGCTAATAATTTTTTTCCTTGGCTTACTATTACCATGAACTCTCCCCCAAACCTGCTCTGTAACTCTCTTCTCAAACAATGCAAATTGGATATTTCTCAATGTCAGCTACTTGAAAAAAAACTTCTGAAACCTCCTAATGTGCTCCAGTCTGGCCTGGTTGCTTCCAGGTGCACAGCTGTCTTTGAGGGTTTCCACAGCACCCAGGGCTCCCTTCATCTCTCTTATGTTGGAGCTCCTAAGCCTTTCTGGGTTTACTTCCCCATTTTGAGAATGGAGGCGTAGGAGACTGTGAACACCTCAAAATGTCTCAATTTCACTCTCATAATGAATTAACAGTCTAGATATCACATTCTAGAACAGTTGGATGATATTTTCCAATTTCAAAATTTAAAGGAATTTGAAGGCATTGCTTTACTGCCTTGTAGCTTCCAATACTGTTTAAAAGTCCAGAGCCATTCTATCTTGTTCCTCTGTGTGAACCCATTTTTTCTCTCCACAAACTTGCAGGGTCTCCTTTATCCTCAGTGTCTTTGAAATTTCTTGCTGCAGCATCTAAGGTGTGGGTTTATTTCCATCCATTGTTCTGGACAGTTGGTGGGGACTTTTTCAATTTGGAAAACCATGTCTTTCGAAGCTGGGAATTTTTCTTTCTTTGTGCAAAATTTGTTTTTTTATTATTTTTATTTTTCAATTATAGTTGATAGTTTCAGTTGTAGCTGGAAATTTTTGTTGAATTATTTTGTTGCTAATTCCCTTCTTTTTGGTTCTGCTATTCTTTTTTTCTGGAATTCCCAATGTCTGGAAATTGGACTTTCATCCTTCCATTTTCTTATTCGTTCCCTATTTTCTTTTTTTACCCTTTTGCTTTATTTTCTGAGATGTGCAGTCAATGTTATATACTAACACTGTTATGAGCTTTTAACTTGTATCACACACACACACACACACACACACACACACACACACACACCCGGTGCACGAAATTTGTGCACGGGAGTGGGGGGGTCCCCTCAGCCCAGCCTGCACCCTCTCCAATCCAGTACCTCTTGGGGGATGTTCAACTGCCAGTTTAGACCCAATCCCAGGGCCTAAATTGGCAGTCAGACATCCCTCTCACAATCCTGGACCACTGGCTCCTAATTGCTCACCTGCCTGCCTGCCTGGTCGCCCCTAACTGCACCCCTGTGCTGGTCTGGTCACCCCCCAACTGCCCCCCGCTGGCCAAGTTGCCCCTCACTGCCACCCCTGCCCACCTAATCACTTCCAACTGCCTCCCCCACCAGCCTGGTCGCCCCTAACTGCCCCTCCTGCTGGCCTGGTCACCCCTACCTGCCCCCCTGCTGGCCTGTTCACCCCTCACGGCCTGCTTGTTCAGTCCTTTGGTCGTTTCTCACTAACCCCCCTGCTGGCCTGGTTGTAGGCAGCCATCTTGTGAGGGCATGAAAGTTAATTTGCATATTACCTCTTTATTATATAGGATACATATATATATATTTTAAATATATATTTTATTGATTTTTTTACAGAGAGGAAGGGAGAGAGATAGAGAGTTAGAAACATCGATGAGAGAGAAACATCGATCAGCTGCCTCCTGCACATCTCCCACTGGGGATGTGCCCACAACCCAGGTACATGCCCTTGACCGGAATCGAACCTGGGACCTTTCAGTCCGCAGGCCGACGCTCTATCCACTGAGCCAAACCGGTTTTGGCTATAGGATATATATTTATACACACACACACACACACACACACACACACACACACACACACACTTGTTATTGCTCCTTACCCAAGGATATTTTTCCATTAATTTTTAGAGAGAGTGGAAGGGAGGGGGAGAGAGAAAAACACTGATATGAGAGACACATTGATTGGTTGCCTCCTGCATGTGGCCTCAAGCCTGCAACTGAGGTGCATGCCCTTGACCAGAATCGAACCCTGGACCCTTCACTCTGCAGACTGGTGCTCTATCCACTGAGCCAAACCAACTAGGGCTATTATTAAATTTTTAATTTTGAATAGCTCCTTCCTATCCTTTTTTTAAAAATAAGCATTGTACTTTTGTGTCATAGATGCATTCACTTTAACTCTCTTAGGATTATATAAGTCTGTATGTACTTAAACTCTCTTTTTCTCCCTCTCTGCATGGTCTCTGTTGTCTCAAAATTTATTTTTTCTGGCTTTTTCCCCTTTGGTCTCTGTATATTAGAGGCTTTTCTCGAATGTCTTGTGGTTCTTGGCTGTCCATTTATATTAAAGTGGAACACTCAGAAGGGAACTGAAAATTTGGTGCATTCAGGTAGCGTTTGCTGACTATGCACCTCCCAGTAAGATGATTTCTTTGGGTCATTTCAATGGGAAATTTCTTGGATGGTCCCAAAAGTCTCCCTATAAAACTCTTCCAATATCCCACCCTGAGGGTTTAATCCTGGATGCCAGCGTTATTTTGGGAGAGAAGTTAGGGAAGAAGGATGGTGATCTCAACATCTGGTTATCAACTCTTACTTATTCCCTTATTTTCAGCATGGGAAATTGTGCCTGGTGCTCATGTTCAGAGACCCTCTTGTTCATCCTCTCCAGAAAATGTTTTGGTCCTCTACCAGGGCTGGGAGAGGCAGAGAACAGAATTGGGGGGAAGCAATGAAGAGGGTAGTGCCTTAAAGGCCTTTTTAAAAGCTGTTCCACATTGCCCAGCCAGCGAGCGTGACCTATGAACCAGGAGGTCATGGTTCGATTCCCAGTCAGGGCACATGTGCAGGAGGCAGCTGATCAATGATTCTCTCTCATCATTGATGTTTCTATGTCTCTCTCCCTCTCCCCTCCTCTCTGAAATCAATAAAAATATAAAACAAAAAATAAATAAAAGCTGTTTCACAAATCCTAGTTTAACCTGACCTTTACCCCATCTCCAAAGATACCTGAAATCTCTGGTACTAATTCCTGAGTCCTGAATGTGGTTGGGTGGAGTGAAAATCACGTTTTTGCTCAGCTTTCCCCAGTATCAATTTTGGATGCAGCTTTCTAAATCGGTCATCATCTAGTCACTTGCTTTCAGGCTTCCAAAATCTAGTTGCTGTTGTCTCCTTGTCCATTTGTTTGAAAGTTCCTTCACTCTGGTTTTAGTAGGATTTGGGGGGAGATGGGGTAAACACATGTTCAATTCGTTAAACCCGTCATTATTCACACATTTTTAAAAAATTTTTTAATGAATAAGAATACATGTTCACTTCAGAAAATTCTGCAAACTACCGAAAAATGTGATTTTGGTATGGTTACATCCATTATTTTTTCCCTTTTGTTTACATCACTGACTTCATGTTGTATTGACATTTTCCAATTCTTCATCATTAACTTTCCCATCAAAATTTCCAATAGGCTTTAGCAATCCCCACCTTAAGCAAACAACTATGGAACTATGAACATTCTCAATTTTCTGGACTTTTCCTCCTGGGTATACCGCTGGGTCTAGCTCAGGGCTGGCTTCGCAGCCCCCTTGTAAGGGAGAAGACGCATGGACAGACAGGTTAGGGGCGTGTCTGGGGCTCTGGTAACTGCAGATTCTCAGAACAACTCTGCTTTCCAGAGGCCAGGGCCTCTGGTTTCACACAGAGGTGTGAGATCAAGGCCAACCCTGGAGCACAGTTCCCATGCTCTCCCCTCCTCCCTCCCGGTCAGGCTCCAGTGGCTAGAGATGGTTAGTGGGACAAATGGCACATTCCCGCCATACAAGGCAGCCTCTGTGAGGCTGCAACTTCCCACAGAAGCTCCAGCCATGGATGTGTATGTGCCAGAACAAACTGCCCAGAGCACAGTAGGTGGGGTTCTTTGCTTTTCAATTCTGGCCCCAGTCTGTAGGAGGCCCACCTGTGAAAAGGGTATGACAAGTGGACAGAGGAAGGGGAGCGATACTCTCATTCCAGCCGCTGCAACTAGATGCTAGAAGAGCAGCACCTTGACCACAAGACCACACTGGAACATCCAAATCACCTCTCCCATACTCTCATTCTTGGCCTCACAACTCTTTTTCCTTATTTCTTCTACTCTGAATCTCTTTATTTGCACACAGCCCTTGTTTTTGGATGTAACCAAACATTTCATATATATACTTACTTTCCTCCAAGCAAAAGATCACTCTGTCACATGCCACACTTTGCCCCAACCCCCCATTCTCATCTACTTTTAAATTCATCTTTTTGTCTGCCGGATTAATTCAGGAAAAGCCACTCCCTTTGATTCAAATCTCCAGGCAAATCTTGAGAGAGTATGGCACTGTTTTCTCTAAAACATGCCAGCACTTATTTTTCCACAGGGTCTGTCATTTCCGTAAGTGACCTTTGCTCTTAGTCCATGGGGATGACAACCCTTCATGTTTCATCTTGGGGCCAGTTTATAGGTCCTAGAATCAATGACATTTCCTCAAAATAAAACCTGACTGTCGGCCCCAATGAGATTACCTTCCACGATCACCAGTGACGGCTGGCCACGAAGGACAAGGACCTGCTTCCACTGAAGACAAGTCATGCAAGTCCAAAGGTAATTCCAAACCAGAAGCTCCCAAAGTGAACTACACACCATGAAAGCACCACAGAGTAAGTGCGCAAGCTACCAAATGCCCGGTGTGGAAAGGACAACGCCCCACAGAATGACAACAGCTGGTGTTTACTGGGCCATCACTATATGCCAGTCACCACACAGGCCCTACATATTAGTACCAATCCTATTTAACAGATGAAGAAATGAGGCCTCCAAAAAGGCCGAGTAACTAAACTCACACTGCTGATCAGCAGACAAACTGGGATTTAAACAAAGGCAGCCAGACACTTGAGCCACATGGCCAGTCCTCTCTGCTGCCTCCATCTAACGCCCTGTATAGACACTGCCCTGCACATTGGAGGATGTTTCAGGTAAAGCCACGTCTGTCCCTAGTCCACTGACCAGCTACAGGATCCGGATGTGGCCCTTCTCCAGGGAGCTCTAGCATGTATGAGCACCCTGACAAGTGCCCATCTTTCTTTCAGTTCTTGTTTTGTTTCCTGTAGACTGAGGTGACACTCAGTTATGACAAAACTCCCTGAGACAAGGAACCCAACAGCAGACCTACTTATCAGCCTGGTGATCAAGGAGACCCCAGCACCTGCAGATGGACCTCCTTCCTGCATGCAGTTGGCTAACATATCTGACCAGGGTTTACACTGGATTATAACTCTGAAAGATCTAGAAGGCAGATCTCTGGGCTGCCTGGCAGCCACTCACCAGCACTGGGGTCTGCAGGCGGTTCGCCCTCCTCTGAGTCTTCTTGCTCCTGCATGGCTGGCCTCTCCCCACGCTCCATCTGTGACATGAGGTCTGGTTTAGAAATTGCATAGTCTGGGAAGAAGGAAGGAAAGAAGGTATAATATGGGGTGAGGTTGCACTGGATGCTGCCAATGTGTCACCTGTGTGAATGTGATTCCACGGCAGCTCCCCTAATTTGCAGCTAACAATGTTGGAAAAGAAATGAGCCAAGTTTCCAGCCCTTTTCTTGGGGCCCACTGTGTGTGTACATGTGCACATGGATGTGTGTGTTAGCCATGTACTATGTCCTCCCATGCGGGGTCCGGTAGTAGGGCTCTACCTGCCACCAACGAAAACTGGCTCTTTTGTCATTGTCACACCTGTTATTCAGGTTTTTCATGACAAAGGCACAAGATATTTAAGTTTTTATAAAGTACAAAACTATCCAGATAAACTCTAGAAGCCATAACATAAAACACTGATAAATTTCCTTATATTAAAAAAGCTTAAAGTTATTTGGAAATAAAGTTAAAAGATGAAGAAACATGGAGAAAATATCATTACACACACACATTTGCCATATGTAAAGCAAATGGCTAATATCCATAATTATATATAAAAAGTCTCTACAATTAGTAAAAAATAAAAAAGCAGATAATAGGTAATTCATAGAAGAATGCAAATGGCCAGTAAACACATGAAATGATAAACAAGTTCACTAATCATCAAAGAAATACAGATTAAGATAATGAGGTGTCATTTTTCACCCATCAGAAAAGACAAATATTTAAAATAGAAGAACATCAGTTGGTCCAGGGTGTGGAGAAAAGGCATTCTCACACACCATTGCATAAATATACAGGGCCTCTGGAGGGCACTATAGCAGGGACCATGATATTATTGTAAATGTGCATCCTCTTTACTCCAAAACCCACTTCTAGGAATCTGTGCCAGTGAAATACTTCTAAGTGCACAGACACACAGAGATGTTTTATGGCAACACTCTAACAGGGAGAAGACAAAATCCAGTGGTTGCCCATTAAATGCCCAGTGTTCATCTTCCCAAGCAAGCCTATGTGTGTTGACATGAAAAGCTGTCTGTGACCTGCCGTTAGATGAAATGAGTGAAGGATCCCATTGATGCAAACCACAAACTGCATGTGCACGAGTGCAAGCATCGTGTGTTATGTCTGCATGTGCACAAAAAATATGGGAAACTGCCCTGACCGGTTTGGCTCAGTGGATAGAGCGTCGGCCTGCGGACTCAAGGGTCCCAGGTTCGATTCCGGCCAAGGGCAAGTACTTTGGTTGCGGGCACATACCCAGTAGGGAGTGTGCAGGAGGCAGGTGATTGATGTTTCTCTCTCATCGATGTTTCTAGCTTTCTATCCCTCTTCCTCTCCCTTCCTCTCTGTAAAAAAAATCAATAAAATATATTTTAAAAAAATATGGGAAACCACGCAGGCCAGTGGGTTTGAGGTGGTTACCTCTGGGAAGTGGTACTGGTGCGAGGGTGGGGGATGCTCTTTATTATATAAATCTAAATTGCTGATTTTTCACAATTATGTATGTACTTTAAAATGAAAAGAAAAAACAAATTAAAAAGAGGAAAGTTATCCTATGAAGAGATGTGTATGAAATTACCAACTCTAGCCATAACCGGTTTGGCTCAGTGGATAGAGCGTCGGCTTGAGGACTGAAAGGTCCCAGGTTCGATTCAGGTGAAGGGCATGTGCCTTGGTTGAGAGCACATCCCCAGTGGGGGGTGTGCAGGAGGCAGCTGATCGATGTTTCTCTCTCATCGATGTTTCTGACTCTCTATCCCTTTCCCTTCCTCTCTGTAAAAAATTAATAAAATATATTTTTTTAAAAATTACCAACTCTAGCAAGAATCAACATTTCTATACAACAGTGTGTTTAATATTTTTAAACTTTTTTGTGTGCCCAAAAAGTTCTCCATATCAGAGAAAAGGATACACATAAAACTATAGTTGTCCTAGATTTTCATCTTTAAATATTCTTATTTAATGATATTCTTACTTAATGAAGACAACAATAATCCCTAGACTTTGGGGTGAGAGAGAGCTCAGTGAAACTGACTTCCTGGTGGGGACCTAGGACCGCCCTGGGTCACAGCCCCTCTCTACATAGGGGGATGGGAACCTAGGGGACATAAGCCCTCAACAGATGACAGTGTTCGGTCACCTGAACAGTAAAACAGGAGTGCTCACCTCTGTTCCTAACTCCCTTATTGAGGATGAGGAGGATTAAGTAATATGATTCTTGTAAAGCACCTTACATTTGCTTAATAACAGTCTGCTGGACAAACTAATTTTAAAATATACATATAGGGCCCATGGGGAAAATAATACAAGGTGAGAGACCCCAGAGATCCGAGTCTGCCTTCTCCTCTTGCCCCAGTGGCTTTTCCAGGACCACTTCATGAGCTGTCCTGATCTGGGATGTACTGATATACTTAAGTATATGAGCACCCGTTTTTCTAATCTCTTGTGTTCTCTTAACATTCAGTTTCCCTTGTTCTCAACTACTGGTAGTGCTGGAGTTCAGAACTCCCAACGGTTCCAAATGAACCTCAAGCTTGTGTCAAGGCAGCCCTGGCGAGTGAAGCCCTCTCCTTACCCATGGAAACCAGAGACTCGTAGTTGCCCCTCATCACGTTCTTGTACAGCTCCTTCTGCCACTCGGACAGGTTCCCCCACTCCTGCTCCGAGAAATGGACGGCGACATCATCAAACGTGACAGGGACCTGAAACCACAGGACAAGCTCAGCTGGGACCCACTGGAGGGTTGTCACAGGTCCTCGGCTGCCAAATCCCAAGGAAGCAAATGGCCGCAACCCCCTGGCCTGGTTCAAGCACCTCTTCTTAGGACAGGAGTGGGAAAGGCCCCAAAGCATGGCCTGGGATGTGTCCAAGAGGTCTAACCAGGCTTGGGCCACTGTTCTGACACCACAGAGTAAGGACCTGATCTTGTCTGGTTCTTTTCCTCGCAACGGGATAGCCCTCACTGCTGTAAAGCCTGGTGTGCAGACCAGCAGCAACAGCTAGGGAACCTGCTAGAAATGCAGGCTCTCAGGCCCCACTGTAAGCCCACTAATCAGATTCTGCTTTTAATAAGCAACCCAGGTGATTCACATACACAATAAAATTGGACAAGTGCTGGCCTCAAGAATATAGTCCAAGTTCTTTCCTAAAGGCTGGGAAAAGCGGCAGCAGCACAAAAAACTGGAAAGAAATCTGGTCCACATTCATATTCTTACAGAATCTTCTGGAAAATAATATTAAAACCTAATGTTTGCCCTAGCTGGTTTGGCTCAGTGAATGGAGCGCTGGCAAGCGGACTGAAGGGCCCCCAGGTTCAATTCTGGTCAAGGGCAATATGCCTGTGTTGTGGGCTCAATCCCCAGTAGGGGGCGTGCAGGAGGCAGCCCATCAATGATTCTCTCATCATTGATGTTTCTCTCTCTCTCTCTCTCTCTCTCTCTCTCTCTCTCTCTCTCTCTCTCTCTCTCTCACCTTCCTCTCCGAAATCAATAAAAAAAATTTTTTTAAACCAAAAACCTAATGTTCTCGTGTTTTTAGGCTCCTTCTTGAAATCATATTATTACTGGCATTAACATGATTTATAAGTCAACTGATAAAAATGTTGAGTTCAGCCTAGCTGTGTGTGGCTCAGCTAGTTAGTGCACCAGGGGGTTGAGGTGCGATTCCTGGTCTGGACACATGCCTAGGTTGCAGATTTGATTCCCGGGTGGGGGCAAGTATGGGAGGCAACCAATTGATGCTCCTCTCTCTAAAATTCAGCGAAAACACAACCTCACATGAGGATTGAGAGAAAAAAACAAAAAAACATTAAGCCCAACCAAGCCCCATACTATTTCCCGAGTTCTCCCTAGTGGTGAATGGCTAATTCACACTCATGAGGACCGACTACATCTCTATACCTGGGCCTTTGCTCTGTGCTCTCACCCTCTCAGACATCATGGACTGAACGCCCTTCTAAATCAACACTTCTGATCACTAGGACCTTCCTCTGATCTATTAACCTATGCTTTTAACAACAGGAGAAATAATTTAAGGGTGGTGTGTCCTGTTCTTAATAAAGCGATGCTGAAAACCAACCAGGTATCATTATATTTTTTTCTTCTCAACCATCACTTTCCCCTTCTTTTACATTTAACTACATTCCTAAAACATATTCTAATTCAGATCACTCCTTGGGAGCCCCAGTTGGGACAGGGTTACCTTGGGAACTTCTCCATTGTTGCCTGGGGGCAGCCGCAGGATCCAAAAATTCCTGTTTTTCAGCAGGTTCTCCATGTTCTCCAGCCGCCTCTGCAGCAGCCCGTACTCCTGCAGCAGGGTCCCCAGCACAACCCATTTGCTCTCCAAGTGGTTTGCAAACTCCACAGCCGTCTTCTCACAGTCAGCTATCTTTTTCTCATTTGTCCCGGTCCGTCCCTCCAGCGTCAGTAGCCGCATGGCCTGGGCCTCTAGTTTCCTCTCCACCGCTTGGACAGCAGCCCACACGGCCAAGCGAGTGATCTCCGCCGTTGGGAGTGGCGTGTCCTTCTGGGCTGCAGAAGAGATGTGGAAGGGGGTTTCCTTTTGGGAAACTGGGCTCTGGAGCAAGGGGTCCATGTCAGCCTCGGGAATTGTGGGGGAGAGGGGAAGGGGGTCTTTCTCAGGAACTTCAGGGGAGTGGAGTGAGGCTTCCTGGTGGTGGGCGGAGTGAGAGAGAAGTGAGATTTCTTGTTCAGCAGCACATGGGGGTGGATACCGGGTCTCTTCCTGGGAAGTCAGGGGACCCTGGAGCTGTGTCTCTTGCTCAGAGGCTGCAGGGTACAGGAGTGAGGGTCCCTTCTGGAGGATGTGCGGCATGCGGCTGGAGGTCTCTTGCTTGGGGGTGAGGGGTAAGGAGCCTTGCCGGGGAACAGAGGGAGACAAAGAAGGCATTTCTTTGGGGGGAAGAACACGGGACTGGAACAGGGCTTCTCGGGGGAGTCCAGCAGGGGCCTGCCGTGGCGTTTCTTCTGGCAGGACATTGGGGAATGACAGAGGCGATGAGCGCTGGGTCTCCATGTCCAGCTGTTGGACCTGTTCAAGGAAAGGGTAGGAGTAAAGGCCAGTCTACAGCTAGCAAAATAAATGCCAAAGATACACACATTAATAGGGCACTGATAGCAATGTGTTCTGTGGATATGAATCTTCCTGAAAACCTAGCACTCATTCAGACATCAATTAAAAAACCATTAACAACAAATAGAAGATGGTTATGCCACCTTCTTCTCTTCGTAGAGCCAGTTCCTTTTTCACAATATACTTTTCATGGGTACCATCTTAGGAGTTGTAGTGTTGGAGAGGAGAAAGGGTACTGGTCTTGAATTAGAACACGTGGCTCTCAGGCCTGTCCACAACTATTTCTGCCAATGTCATTCTGGCCCAGTCATTTTACCCCTCTGTTCTCCGTGTCCTCATCCATCAAATGCGACACATCCTGCTACCTCACTGAGTTGAGCATCTACACTAATAAAAGAGAAACATGGTAATTGGTGTACGACCGCTACCCTTTTCATTGGCTAATCAGCGAGATATGCAAATTAACTGTCAGCCAAGATGGCGGCCGGCAGCCAGGCAGCTTGAAACTAACATGAGGCTTGCTCCCGACCTGTGGCTGCAGGCCTCTGAGCAGGAAGTTTAAGAAACATTGTAACAAATACTGCCGGACTTCAGCAAGCAGATTTGCAACATTGTAAGCAAAGGCCAGAAACCTAGTTTCAGCCGTGGAGGCCTAAGAGCTGGAGCCAAGCATCAAGGTAAAGCTGGGCCAGAATAAAAAAAAAAAAGAAAAAAAGGAGCGTTTGGGAGTTCAGTCACCCCCAGCCTGAAAACAGCCCTCAGCCCCTCACCCAGATTGGCCAGGCACCCCAGTGGGGACCCCCACCCTGATCCAGGACACCCTTCAGGGCAAACCAGCCAGCCCCACCCGTGCACCAGGCCTCTACCCTATATAGTAAAAGGGTAATATGCCTCCCAGCACCGGGATCAGCGGAGCCAAGAGGCCTCCCGGCACCGGGATCAGTGTGACAGGGGGCAGCGCCCAAACCCCCTGAGCAGCCCTGCTCTGTGCCTGATATGGGGGAGCTCCCCAACGCCCCCCCCACACGGGCCCTGCTCTGTGTGTGATGGGGTAGAGCCATAACCTCCCCATCGGCCCTGCCCTGAGTGTGAGAGTGGCGGCGCCCCAACCCCCTCATCGGCCCTGCTCTGTGGGTGATAGAGGGCAGTGCCCCAACCCCCTGATGGGCCCTGCTCTGTGTGTGACGGGGGCAGTGCCCCAACCCCCTGATTGGCCCTGCTCTGTGCGTGACAGGGGGTGGTGCCACAACCTCCCCATCGACCCTGCCTTGAGTGTGACAGGAGACGGTGCCCCAACCCCCCAATTGGCCCTACCCTGAGCGTGACTGAGGGTGGCATCACAACCTCCCAATCTGCCCTGCTCTGTGCATGACGGGGCGGTGCCCCAACTCCCCAATCGGCCCTGCTCTGAGCCCGACCAGGGGCTGCACCTAGGGATTGGGCCTGCCCTCTGCCACCCGGGAGCAGGCCTAAGCCAGCAGGTCGTTATCTCCCGAGGGGTCCCAGACTGCGAGAGGGCACAGGCCGGGCTGAGGGACCCCCCCCTACCCCCCGAGTGCACAAATTTTTGTGCACCGGGCCTCTAGTTCTTTAATAAAATAAAACCCTGGAAAACGACAGAGCAGAATTTTGTCAATGCCAGGCATGGTTCCTATGCCGACTCCCAGCAAGGTGAGAGGTGATGTCAGGTGAGGCCAGTGCTGTCAACTGACCTATCTCACAGGTAAGTCATCTGGCCCCCTGCTTCTACTCGAATTGTCAATGGTGCCCATATTCTTTTCCCCACTTTGTCCAATAGTGAAGACACACAATGACCTTAAGTTTTACTGACCATTTGATAAAAGCTGAACTGTTGACTTACCAATAAAATTCTTTAGAGTTTTATGGTGTGGGTTGGCTTTGACATGTTATATGGACACAGCCCCTACTGGAGGCTGAATGGCCTTCTGCTCTAAGCAAGGAGACTGGCAGAGGCATGGCATTTCAACACTCCTAGGGAGGTCCCTTGGGCAGATGGTCTACTTCATGGTCTGGGTTCCTCCCTATGGTTTGTGAGGTGGGAAATGAGGAAGAGGCCTGCCAGGGCTGGAAGCAGAGCTAAAGTCTGCCAGTTTTGTTATGCATGTCAAGATTGGAGGGGATGCCCTAGCTGGCTTGGCTAAGTGGATAGAGCGTCGGCCTTCGGACTGAGGGGTCCCAGGTTCGAGTCTGGCCAAGGGCATATGCCTGGGTTGCAGGCTCCATCCCCGATAGGGGGTGTGCAGGAGGCAGCTGATCAATGATTCTCTCTCATCATTGATGTTTCTATCTCTCTCTCCTTCTCCCTTCCTCTCTGAAATCAATAAAGAAATATATTTTTTAAAACATAAATAAATAAATAAAAATTAAAAAAAAAAAAAGATTGGAGGGGATGAGAACCCAAATAAAGACTGATTCCTTTTGGGATTTCAATTAGTCATACTCTCCCTGTTCCCCACCTTGACACAACCATGTTGAGAGAATTCTTTTGTCATCAGGGATGTGAAGCCAACATCTGCATGATGAGTTCCCCATTTACCTATCCAGACAACCAATAGCTTTACTGAAACTGAACAGAATCTCTCCTATAACAACGTTTGCCCATTTCCTCATCAGCTTCCTTCAATGAATCTACCAAATGCCAATTACTATGCACCAAATACTAGGGATCTTTAAAGTAACTGAAATCCCCATTTTCTTTGTTTGAAAATTAACATATCCCTTGTGTCCAGTCTGAGATATAGTATGTGCTTAATAAATGGCTGGTGAATGAATGAATAGTATAAACTGTCAAGTTATGAAAAAAATTATTAAGGTAAATAAAGTTCTTTCAGTCTTGTATCAAAGGTCATCTAAACCTATTTATACTTCTATTACCATCTTTCTTTTCTCTGTTCATTCACTTATGAGTCAACTAACTAAGACACTATTACATTTGTAAGCCAAGGATGAAAGGCGTAAGACTTTATTCTGGCAAGAGAATTCGGAGGTAGTATGATACAACAGCTCTACAGCTAACCAGACAGACATGACAGCTATTTGTAGGGAGATGCCTAACGATTACTCCACATTTATGTTCATGAATTGTGTTAAACATTTTAAAGGGTTATCTCATTTAATCTTCAGGAAACCCTATGAAACAGGGACTACTAGAATTGTTATCCATTCTTTGCACATGAAGACCCTGAGGCAGAAGAGCCTAAGTAATTGCCCAAGGTCACAAAAGTGATCTGGCTCCTGGGCCCGGGTCTCAGTTCACATTGTAGGTCACCTCCAAATCTTATCTATCAACAGAGGCAGCTGGTTAGTGCTCTGAATCCTTTTTTACCTCTGCAATTCAGAAGCTTGGACGTTAAACAAAGATCTCTGGGGGGGGTCCTACGGTGGGGGAGGTGGATGGCCCTTCTGGAAAAGACATTGCCATTTAAAGCTGGGGTCAGGGATCCCTTTGAAAACCTAATGAAAGCTGCGGATTCTCCCCCTCAAAAAATGCACATGGGCACATACACAAAATTCTGCAAACACTTTCAAGGGGTTCACAGACCCCTAAAGCTGAGGGCTCATCAACAACTAAGCCACCTCTCAACTCTTCACTCTTCCCAGGTGAGAGGGCAAGACTGGACGGCCCTCTGGGACGGGAACCTCAGACACAGGGAAAGTGACTAGCGTAATGCAACACAATAGGCACATTATGGCCCCATCCTCTGAGGGGATTAGGGCATTTGCCTACAAGTAGTAGGAAGAAGGGAAAATCCCCTGGGGGCCAAGTTAGCCTCCCTGAGTAATTCAGGGGTTTAACCAAAACAACGAAAACAAGCCCAGTACAGTAAATAAATCCAGCAGAGTAAGACATCGTTACCAACTAGTCTAATCAGAGCTCAAAGGAAAACATCATTTCTTTGCTTTCTATTATTCGACTGTCTCTCTCCATTTCCGGATTTGGAAGACTATGGAGGGATGAGGGGGTCACAGGAGCATGTCCCCTCCCCTGCCCCCAAATAAAGGCCCCTTGCTATCTTTGCATAATGGCTTTATATTACCTTAAGCAGAGAGAAGTGGCCCAAGAGAGGGATGTAAATATTACCTCTAAGATTAATAGGCTGTATTCTCCAACTGTAGGGGAGACAGAATTCTTCTGAACTGTATTGTATAGGATTTAACTGTCCCTCCCTACCCCATGTCTCCGGAGTGAATGGGGTCTTTAGGATTCATGCCATGTTAGCAGAAAAATACATAACCTTACATGTCTGATTTATAAAGAAAGCTGTGCTGTTGTGATGCACCCAGAATTATATGGGGCCCTGCAGACCTAAGCCTGGAGGTAGACATTTTTAAATCCTCATTTCAGGTTATTTTACAAAGAGTTTTATTATCATTATTTAAGAACCGAGAGGCTCTTTAGAAAGCCGTATATCCGGCCCCCTTCCTGTGCACAACGGGAAACTGAGGCTCGGAGGCACCGACTCCCATGCGGCGATCCCCCCAGAGCCGCTGCCGCGCCTCCAAGAGGTGGTCTGCGGGGAGGTTTCCGGGCAGATCGTGGTGACTGGCCGCCGGAAGAGTCACATCAGCCCCCAAACCCTTAGGAGCGCGCGCCCCACACCCCATCCGTCTAGACACCCAAAGTTCGTCCCGGGCCCTCCATACGCAGAGGCTGGAGGACGAGATGCCGAGCCCGAGGGGCACAACACCGCCTCCCCCCAACCCCCCCCCCTCCGCCCCGACCGCCCGCCCGCGACGGAGACGCTCCGCTGGGCGCCGCCGGGCCCCCGACCCGGCCGCCACCCCTCCCCCACCCCGACGGGCCGCGTCCACCCAGCGCCGGGCCCAGGCCCGGAACCCAGGGGAGGCCGCCGCCGGGGCCGCCCCCCTCCCGTCCAGGCCCGCGGCCCGGGAGGCAGGCATTTCTGGGGACGCGGGCACCGAGCCACGATGACTCGCTACGTGACCTTGGGGCAGGCAGGGCAGGTCGCCGCCGCGCGTCCGAGCCTCAGTGTCTCCGCTCCGCGAAATGGGGAGAGCCGCGTCAGCGCCGCGGGGCCGAGCTCTGCGGAAAACGCGCGGCGGCAACCCCGACGGACGCAGCGCCGGCTCCGCAGGGAGCGCAGCGCGCCGCCCCGGCGCCCACCGGCAGCCCGCGTGCGTGCCCGGCCCGGCGCGTCCCCGCAGCCTCGCCCGGACGGCGGCCGGCGCCGCGGCCCCGCTCCGTCCCGCAGCCCCCCCGCCCCGTTCAGGGGCGCGCGAGCCCTGTCCCCCACCCCCGCCACGCCGCCGCGTTCCCGTCCCTTACCGAGACCCCGGGCCGGGCCGCCGAGCCCGGGACGCGCAGGCCGTCCCCGGGGCCCCGAGTCCGCGTGTCCGTGCGCGCGCGGGCCGCCCTCACCGCTTCGGCCATGGCCCTGCGCGGTCCGGCCCGGCCCGGAGTCGCCGCCGCCACCGCCGCCGCGCGGCCCCACGCAGGCCGGCCCCGGCCTCGCCTCGGGCGCCGCCCGCCCGCCCGGCCTTCCTCCCCCGCCCGGGCTCGCGCGGCCGTCGGGCCCGGCCTGCTCGGGGCGGGCGGGGACGGAGCGGCCGAGCCCGGCGGCGGCGGCGTCGGAGCGGGGCGCGCGGCGGGGCGGGCGGCCCGGCCGGCGGCGTCCGGCCTCGAGCTGGGCCCGGCCCTCAGCACCGGCCCCAGGCCCGCGCGCGGCCCCTGTGCGGCCGCCGCTGCGACCCCGGCTGCGGCCCCGGCCCCGGCTGCGAGCTGCGCTGCCGTCCCGGCGCCGCTTCAGCAGGGGAGCTGCACCGCAGCTGCCATGTTGATACAAACTGCATCCTGGGAGGCATGTCCCTCTCAGGCCGTTTAAAGAGAAACACTCCGGGGCTCGTCGGAGGCTGCAGGAACCCAGACAGCTCCATCTACAGCCGGTAGGAGCGAACAGTGTCGAGCGAGCAGCCAGGCGGCGACGGACACGCCCTGAGCCCCGGGCCAGCCCGTCGTGCCGCCCGGGCCGAGCCGCCCGGGCCTCCTCCCCCTCGGGCCCCGGCCTCTCACCTGGGGTCCTCGCCGGCCCGGCACCCTACGGCGAGACCGGGCGGCGGGAACGCAGAGGAGGAAGCGGAGCGCGCAGCCGGGGCGACGTGGTGGGGTCTGGAGGCGGCTCGATTGGCTCCGACAGCCTTCCCCCGCCGGCTCCCCGGCGCCTCTCAAACCCAGAACCCTTTCAAACCTGCGCTCACAAAGGGATCTCCGCCGCCCGTCACACCAGAGGCAGCCCCGGCGCATGTGACCAGCTCGGTGCAGCCGGGGTCCAGGGCCGCGCCGGGGACGCGGGCTGCGCTTCCAAGGGGAGCCAGGGGGCCGGGTGCCCGAGCGAAGCGCCCGCGCGCGGTGTGTGACCCGAAAGGGCGGAATTCCGAGAATCACGGGGCGACGGGGCCGGCGGGGGCCAGACCCGTCCTGGGGGGGAAACTGAGGCCGGGCGGGAAGGCACTTGTTTACCCGGAGCCGCAGTCCAAGTCCCCGGTGTGGATGCTCCCTCCACCCCTGAGCAGGGTCCCCCACGCCAGGGTGGAGCTGGGAGTTGGCGACTCCTGTACCTGCGCAGGTTCACTCACATATTAATGGGACATCTACCTACAAGGGAGCAAGAACTGGAGTTGAAATGAAGAAGAAAAAAGGAAAGAAAACGTATAGGCAGGCCTTGTGGTTACAAGCGATGAGAAGACAGCTGGGGCTAACTTAAAGGGGAGGGGGGGGGTAATATTTGTTCCCCTAAGCCTTAGGGTCCCGACCCCTGAAAATACATCCTGCTTGTCAGATAATGACATTACGATTCGTAACAGTAGCAACATTACAGTTACGAAGTAGCAAGGAAAATCATTTTATGGTTGGGGGTCAGCACAACATGAGGAACTGTATGAAAGGGTTCCGGCATTAGGAAGGTTGAGAACCACTGCAAGGGGACCCCAGGGAGGTCAGGGGTGGAGCCTGCATGAAAGGCCAACGGGAGCAGGACTCCGTGTGCTGTTGGCTCGGGTCTCTCTTTAAAAATGGAAACTTATGGGTAGAGATAAGCCCAGCGCCACCCAGCCCTTGCCCTTCCCTTCCCAGAGATCAGACTTACCACTAGTCTTGCTGCTTTCCCTACCCTCTATCGATAAGCAGTGCATTCCATTAGTATTGGTATTTTACAGTTTTTTGTGAATGATGAAATTCAGTCTATATCCCGTTGGAATTTGCTTTCTCCCCCCCCCTCCCCCCATTTGTCATGTTTCTGAGATACATTTAAACAAGCATATCAGGTTCATTCATTTTAACCACTACATAGTATTTCATTGAATAAGTAAACTCCAGTTTACTTCCAATGCCCCTGAGGGGAATGAGAGCAGACGTGCTGCTGGAAACATCTGCCCGCGGGTCTCTGTGCACCGTGACATGGTTGCTCTGGGAGAGACAGGGCCGCAGCACCCTGGGGACAGGAGCCCCTCCGCCTTCCCTAGGCCCACCTCACAGCTCACCAGCAAGCTGGTGCCTGGTGACACGCCCACCAGCCCTGGATGGGGTCCTGTTTTCACATCTTTGCCAACACTCCCTGATAATGGACCCAGAAGCCTTGCCAGCACTATGACTGTGAAATGGTAGCTCATGACTTTCCTTGGTATCTATATTAGTATTTCCCTGATCATTAAGAGAGCTGAACATCTTTTCATATTTACTAGGCATTCGGTTCCTTCCTCTGAATTTCCTCTTCATATCCTTTGCCAATATTCCTGTTGTGAAGTCTTTCTCACCGGTGTTTTTTGTTTTGTTTTTGTTCATCCTCACTGGAGGATATTTTTCCATTGATTTTTAGAGAGAGTGGAAGAAATGGGGGGGGGGAGAGAAACATTGATGTGAGAGAGAGATATCCATTGGTTGTCTCCCACACGTGCCCCAACTGGACCTGGGGATCAAACCTGCAACCTGTCCTTTTTTTTTTTTTTTTTTTAAATACGTTTTATTGATTTTTACAGAGAGGAAGGGAGAGGGATAGAGAGTCAGAAACATCGATCAGCTGCCTCCTGCACACTCCCCACTGGGGACGTGCCCGCAACCCAGGTACATGCCCCTGACCGGAATCGAACCCGGGACCCTTCAGTCCGCAGGCCGACGCTCCATCCACTGAGCCAAACCGGTCAGGGCTGCAACCTGTCCTTGACTGGGAATTGAACCCAAGACCCTTTGGTGTGCAAGCTGATGCTCTAACCACTGAACAACATGGGCCAGGGCGGTTTATAGGTGTTTTTATTTTTTTAAATATATATTTTTATTGATTTCAGAGAGGGAGAGATACAAACATCAGTGATGACAGAGAATCATTGATTGGCCGCCTCCTGCACACTCAAGGTTGGGGATCAAGCCCGCAATCTGGGCATGTGCTCTGACCGGGAATCAAACCATGACCTCCTGGTTCATAGGTCGACGCTCAACCGCTGAGCCACATCGTCTGGGCTACAGGTGTTTTAAAAAAATTCTGGATATTGATCTTATCATCAAATCCTTAATGTGATTACTGATGTGATTGCATTTAACTCTGCCATCTTACTAGTAGTTTTCCATGTGTTCCAGATATTTGATAATTCCCCTTTTTTGTCTGCTCTTAAATTACTTTATTTAGGGTTTTTTTTTTAATCTACACAAATTTTATTAGAACTAAAAAGTGGATCTATCATAGCTTCAGGATACGAAGTCGGTATATATTATATACTTGCAATGAAAAATTAAAATAAAATTTTAAAACATCACTTATAATAGCATCACCAAAATGTTAAATAACTAGATATTAATATAGTGAAATATGTGCAAAGGTCTTTGTATTGAAAACTACAAACATTACAAGAAACTAAAACTATACAAATATGATAAATAAATACCATCATTATAAATTGGAAGACTCAATATGTTAAGATTGATTATAAATTGAGCCCAATTTTAATAAAAAAAAATCTAGCTGGCTTTTTAAAAAATTTAAATTCTTTATGGTTTAAAGTATTACATATGTCTCCTTTTCCTCCCATTGACCTCTTCCCAGCCGTTCCCACCCTCCAGCACATGCCCTCACCCCCCTACTGTCTGTGTCCACGGGTTATGCTTATATGCATGCATACAAGTCCTTTGGTTTATCTCTTACATTCCTCCCCACCCACCCACCCCCTCCCTTCCCTCTGAGGTTAGACATTCTGTTCGATGCTTCTATGTCTCTGGATCTATGTTGGTTCATCAGTTTATGTTGTTCATTATATTTCAAAAATGAGTGAGAGCATATGATATTTATCTTTCTCTGGCTGGCTTATTCTCTTAGCATAATGCTCTCCAGGTCCATCCATGCTGTTGCAAATGGTAAGAGTTCCTTCTTTTTTACAGCAGTGTAGTATTCCATTGTGTAGATGTGCTACAGTTTTTTAATCCACTCATCAGCTGATGGGCACTTAGGCTGTTTCCAAATCTTAACTATTGTAAATTGTGCTGCTATGAACATAGGGGTGCATATATCCTTTCTGATTGGTGTTTCTGCTTTCTTGGGATAGATTTGTAGGAGTGTGATTATTGGGTCAAATGGAAGTTCTATTTGTAATTTATTTAGTTTTTTTTCCATATGTATTTTGTTTTTACATGCAATAAACAATATTTCAAGAAAAATGATTTTAAGTATAATAATGTTACATGCAATAAACATTAATATTTCAAGAAAAACGATTTAAAATATAATATTACATGCACTAAAAATTAATATTTCAAGAAAAAAATATTTTAAATATAATATTACCAAAATTGTACTAACATAGTATAATATCACAAAAATTGTAGAAAATATTAAAAATCTGCAAATAACAGGATTACCTCTATTATATCCTAAAATATTTTTTTTCCTTTGGCTCTATTTTGGCTCATCAGTTTATGTTGTTCATTATAGTCCACAAATGAGTGAGATCATGTGATATTTATCTTTCTCTGACTGGCTTATTTCACTTGGCATAATGCTCTCCAGGCCCATCCATGATGTTGCAAATGGTAAGAGTTCCTTCTTTTTTACATCGTATAGATGTACCACAGTTTTTCAATACTCTTATCTGCTGATGGGCATTTAGGCTGTTTCCAAATCTTAGCTATTATAAATTGTGCTGCTATGAACATAGGGGTGCATATCTCCTTTCTGATGGGTGTTTCTGCTTTCTTGGGATATATTCCTAGGGATGGGATTACTGGGTCAAATGGAAGTTCCCTTTTTAATTAATTAATTTAGTTTTTTAAAAGATTTTTAAATTGATTTTTAGAGAGGAAGGAAGGGAGAGGGAGAGGGAGAGAGAGAAACATTGATGTGAGAGTGAAACATCCATCAGCTGCCTCCTGCATGCCCCTGACCGGGGATTAAGGTGGAAACACGGGCATGTGCCCTGATTGAGAATACAACTAACAACCTTTCTGTGCATGGTACGACACCTAACCAAATGAGCCACACTGGCCAGGGCTTAAATTAATTTTAAAATAATTATATTTTTCGCCATTCACTTATATCTAATTTTTAATGATTGCCCTAAGTTTCATAATATACATCTTTAATTTTTAACAGCCTACTTCACACACATTCTACCACTTCATCTGTTGTGCATCAACCTTACAACAAGTTATCCCCCACCCTTGTGCTTACATTTGATGCTTCTTAGTGTTATAATCTGCATAATGCAGTGTTGATTATACACATGACCAAAAATCTTCTCCCAACTATCTCAAGATTTTTCATGGTAGGTGTTGCACCAAAATTTATATTTAAGTACAATCAAATCTAGTACTTTTCTTTTTAGGTTTTTATTTTTTTTTCTGTCTCTTTTTGTTTATTTTCTTCCTTCCTCCAGTGCCTTAAGGATAGTCCTCAACATTTTGTTATACAACCTGTACAGTTTCCCTTTTTCACAGGTCTTTAATCTAGAAAATTTTTTGGCTTTTATTAAATTGCATCTTTACTGAGATATAATTCAAGTATCATAAGCCATTCATTTAAAGTGTACAATTCAGTGGTTTTAGTGTGTTCAAAGTTCTGCAACCATTATCATAACCTAATGTTTCTCACTAAAACTTCAAAGCATAGAGCTGGATTTGTCAGTGTTATAATATGACCATTTTTTAAAAAATATATTTTTATTGATTTCAGAGAGGAAGGGAGGATAGAGAAATAGAAACATCAATGATGAGAGAGAATCACTGACCAGCTGCCTCCTGCACGTCCCACACTGGGGATCAAGCCCACAACCCAAGCATGTGCCCTTGGCCGGAATCAAACCCGGGACCCTTCAGTCCGCAGGCTGATGCTCTAGCCACTGCACCAAACCAGGTAGGGCTAACCATTTGTTTTTCACTGGAGAGCTTATTTTCTTCCCATTTATGGTGAATATAGATATGTTTGGATTTTTTCTATTTTATTTTGCTGCTTTTCTTTGCTTCTTTCCCTGTTTTCCTACTTCTATTAGATTAATCAAGATTTCTGCCAAAACCGGTTTGGCTCAGTGGGTAGAGCGTCGGCCTGCGGACTGAAGGGTCCCAGGTTCGATTCCGGTCAAGGGCGTGTGCCTGGGTTGCGGGCATATCCCCAGTGGGAGATGTGCAGGAGGCAGCTGATCAATGTTTCTCTCTCGTCGATGTTTCTGACTCTCTATCTCTCTCCCTTCCTCTCTGTAAAAAATCAATAAAATATATTTTTAAAAAAAGATTTCTTTATTCACCTTTTCTCTCTCTGCTGGGAGTTATTCTGCTTCTGTTCCTTTAGCAGCTATGATGAACATTTTATTTATTTATTTTTTAACATATTTTATTTTAAAAATATATTTTTATTGATTTTGGAGAGGGGAAGAGAGAGAGAAACATCAATGATGAGAGGAGAATCATTGATTGGCTGCCTTCTGCATGCCCCACACTGGGATTTAAGCCTGCAGCCCAGGTATGTGCCACAACTTGGAATTGAATCGTGACCTCCTGTTTCATAGGTCGATGCTCAACCACTGAGCCGCACAGGCTGAGCGCTATGATGAACATTTTAAATGTATTTGAGTTATAAAGTTTAAATGGAATTGATATATCTGCCCATCCCTTGAAATTACAAGGTCCATAAGATGCTTTCATTGACATCATGCTCCATCCTTCTTACATGTTATTGTTGTTTAGTATTTAGTTCCATTTTGTTGTGTCCACCCAAATTTGTTTTTATTGTCTTATAAAGTCAACACATGTTAAAGATTTACCCATGTTCATTATTTTTTTTTTGCTAACTAGGCCCCTTACTTTCTTTCTTCTACTCAAAGGATAGTCCTCAGTAGTTTTTCAGTGAATGGTACATTCTCAATTTTTCTTTTCTGAAAATGTCTGTATTTGGTTTTGCTTGTATATGATAATTGATCAGGGTATAAAATTGAGGTTGAATTATTTTCCCTCACCACTTTGTAGGTGTTAGTCTACTGTCTTCTGACTTCTATTTTTTATCATAGAAGTCTATTGTCAATCTAATAGCTTTTACCTTTTTAAAAGGTTTTTTTTTTAATCCTCACCTGAGGACACGTTTTCATTGATTATTAATTTTTTTAGAGAGAGGAAGGGAGAGAGAAAGAAACACCGATGTGAGAGAAAAACATCCATCAGCTCTCTCCTGCATGTGCCCTGATGGGGAATCAAACCTGCAATCCAGGCATGTGCCCTGACCAGAATCAAAACACAGGACAACATTCCAACTGACTGAGCCACCCGTCCAGGGTTAATATCTTTTTCTTTGATGTCAGTCTTTTTCTCTTGAATTTGAGTATTTTCTTTTTATGTCTTTTATCAATTCTTGAATATTGTCAGCTATTCTTTTCTTTTTAATAAAAGTTTTATTTAGATATAATGCACACACATACAAGTCATCCATTTAAAATGTACCATTCTCCCTAACCAGTTTGGCTCAGTGGATAGAGCATTGGCCTGCGGACTGAAGGGTCCCAGGTTCGATTCTGGTCAAGGGCATGTACCTTGGCTGCGGGCATATCCCCAGTAGGGGGTGTGCAGGAGGCAGCTGATCGATGTTTCTCTCTCATTGATGTTTCTAACTCTCTATCCCTCTCCTTTCCTCTCTGTGAAAAATCAATAAAATATATATTTTTTAAAAAAATAAAATGTACAATTCAATGGTTTTTATTCACTGATATGTGCAACCATTAGCACAGTCCATTTTAGAACGCTTATTACCTCAAAAAACACACACCCCTATATGTTTTAGTTATCCCTACTCCTAATATTTTCCTCCACCACCAGCCCTATGCAACCACTAATATACTTTCTGTTTCTATCAATGTGTGGACATTTGTATGAATGGAGTCATATATCATGTGGTCTTTTGTGACTAGCTTCTTTCACTTAGCATAATAGTTTCTAGGTCCATCCATGTTGTAGCATGTATTAGTTGTTCAGTCATATTTTATGGTCAAATAATATTCCATCATATGGCTATACTACATTTTATTTATCCATTAGTTAGTTGATGGACATTTGGGTTGTCTCAACCTTTTGTCTATTGTGACTAGTACTGCTATGAACAGTCATGTACTTATATTTATTTGCATACCAGCTTTCAAATCTTTCATAGTGAAACTAGAGGCCCAGTGCACAAAATCCATGCACTTGGGGGGGTTGGTCCCTCAGCCCGGATTGCAGGAGGGCGTAGGCCAGGCCAAAGGACCCCACCGGTGCACAATCAGGGCTGGGAGGGACATGGGAGGTTGGCCAGCCGGAGAGGGACTGCAGGAAGGCTCCAGGACATATCCAGCCTGTCTCTCTCAGTCCCTATCAGCCAGACCCCAGCAGCAGGCTAACCTACTGGTCAGAGCGTTTGCCCCTTGGTGGTCAGTGCACATCATAGCGAGTGGTTGAGCGGCCTTAGTGTATCATTAGCATGTTATGCTTTGATTGGTTGAATGGTCAACTCGACAACTGGACACTTAGCATGTTAGGCCTTTATTTATTTATTTTTTCAGTATAAATGTGATCAGTTTTTTTTTTTTTTTTGTCTAAAGTTTTACACATGTCTCCTTTTTCCCTGATTTACCTCCCCCCACCCCCCAGCCATTCCCACCCTGGGCAAGCCCCCACTGCCCCAGTGTCTGTGTCCATTGGATATGCTAATATATATGCATACAAGTCCTTTGGTTGTTCTCTAACCCTCCCCACCTCCCCTGCCATTTGTCTCTGGATCTATTTTTGTCCATCAAATTATGTTGGTCATTATATCCCACATATGAGTGAGATCATGTGATATTTATCTTTCTCCGACTGGCTAATTTCGCTTAGCATAATGCTCTCCAGTTCCATCCATGCTGTTGCAAATGGTAAAAGTTCCTTCTTTTTTGTAGCAGTGTAGTATTCCATTGTGCAGATGTATAGGCTTTTACTATATAGGATTGCTGGATTGTATGGCCACTCTATGTTTAATCATTAGAGGAACTGCCAGAATTCTAAAGTGGCTGCCATTTTTCATTTCCACCAGCAGTGTAGATGAGAAAATCTGATGAGATGTATGGTAGATGTTTGTAGGCTGTGCTCTGAATGTGTTTCCATCCATTTTTCTCTCTGTGTCTTTCATTCTGTGTGTACTTTCATCATCTATCTTTCATTTGACTAATTCTTTTCAGCTGTGTCTAGGTCTGCTGTTTATCAAACGTAGGGGTCCTTAAACTTTTTAAACAGGGGGCCAGTTCACTGTCCCTCAGACCATTGGAGGGCCGGACTATAGTTTTAAAAAAAACTATGAACAAATTTCTATGCACACTGCACATATCTTATTTTGAAGTAAAAAAACAAAACGGGAACCAATACAATATTTGTATTTGCATGTGTCCCGCGGGCCGTAGTTGGAGGACCCCTGATCCAACTCATTGAGTTTTTTAAAATTTCATTGACTATGTGTTTTATTTTTAGAAATTCTGTTTCCAAATTTTTCTTTATAACAGTAACTTGATTTTTCTTAAGGTTCGGTGATTTGTATTTACAATGCCTTTCCATGCTTCTTCCACTTTCTGCCCTGTTAGTTTTATACCTTATGAAACTAATCACGTTTATGTTCTATTTTGGATGATATTTATATACATTCAACTTCTTGTGTTTTTTTAAAATATATTTTTATTGATTTTCAGAGAAGGGAGAGGGAGACAGAAACATCAATGATGAGAAAGAATCATTGATCAGCTGCCTTCTTCATGCCCCCCACTGGGGATGGAGCCAGCAACCTTGGAATTGAACTGTGACCTGATTCATAGGTTGATGCTCAACCACTGAGCCATGCAGGCCAGACTCAACTTCCTGGTTTTTTGATCCTGCTGTTTGTTGTGTTCTCACTAATGGTGGACTGTTTCCTTGTGGGTTTAACATTTTAATTGTGAGCTTATATTGAGCCAGTTTTGTGGTCTGGATTGTGGGGTAGTTCCTCCTGTTTCTGAGTTCCCTTCAGCCAGAAACCTCAAGTGCTAGCATTGGCCCAATTCCAGTTCTTATGTCAATTTATCAGCCCTGTGGGATATAAATTTGAATCCCAAACTCCATGAGGCAATAGCTGTGGTTTTAGATTTTCAAGAAAGATACTGCCCCATCTACTACCATCACCCAGAGCCCAGCTATGGAGTTATGCCACTCAGATCTCTATTCAAGAACTTATCATTCAGCTGCAAGGAGTGATTCAGCTGACTGTTCCAGTTATTATTTCCTTCAGGAAATGCTTTGGCTTTTTTAAAAAAATATTTTCATTGATTTTTTAGAGAGAAGGAGGTGAGAGAGAGAAACATCATCGATGTGAGAAACATTGGCTGCTGAGCCATCCCAACCAGAGAAATGCCTTGGCTTTTAAAGCAAGGTCACAGTTTTCTTGGGCAGCCCCAGTCCTCAGTGGGTATGTTCATAGGGCCTGGTCATTTCTGTCCAGCACAAGACTCCTCTACTAGGCAATATTTGCTCTAGAACCCTGTGTTCGGTTGGTTAAAACTTTGTCAGAGCTGCTCATGTTCTGTTCCTGCTGCCTGAACCTGCTTCCTCTCCTTTCCTTTCACAGATGTTGGATATATATCCTGTTCTGAGACTTTTCATGCAAAACCCCGCTTCCCCCTTTTACCTTTCATAGTCATTATCCTATATAATAAACCCTAATATGCAAATCAACTGAATGGCGGAATGACCAATCACTATAATGCGCACTGACCACCAGGGGGCAGATGCTCAATGCAGGAGCTGCCCCCCTGTCAGGGCCGATGAGCGGGCGGTGCCAGGCCGCCACCAAGGTGGGTGTCACCGGTCGACCCACATATTGGCCCTGATCACCAGCCCCACCTAGGGATCCTACCCGTACACAAATTTTGTGCACTGGGTTTCTAGTTCCCCAATAAACCTCTTGTACTTTTGTCTCAGCATCTACTTCCTGAGGATACATCTTTTGGTACTGGGATGCATTTTTACTAAACTATGTATTTTCTGAAGACAAAGCCTTCAAGGGACTTTATTTGGAGGTGTCAGTTCCAACTCCTTACCCCACAGCAGGTAGGTACAGCAGCTCCTCGAATGCTTACAGTGGGTGTTTAGTTTTGTCATTTCTGGCACACTTGGATTTTCATGTATTACTTTCTATTTTATCTTTATATTTAATATTATGTTATATCCCATTCGGAACTTCTAGATGTTTATATCAGGAGTGTGTTCAGGATATACAATCCATGATATGTACATTTTTTTGACTTTTTTTGTAGAAAAGCAAGAATTTATTGACCACAGCAAAAACATACTAGGGCAGTGAAACACGGAAGGGCATAGAAGAAGTAATAGGAGAGCCTATGCTGGGCTGCCTTAGCTCACTGGGAAGTCAGAGAAAAGGGGGAAAAGGGGGACTTGGAGACAGGTTCAGAGGATTAGCCTGGGATGAGCTGCTGCTGCCCATTGCTCCCCTGGTTGCAAGTCTCATAAGGTCCCTTAGAGCAGTGGTCGCCAACCGGTGGTCTGTGAGGTCTGAAAGGTTGGTGACCGCTGCCTTAGAGGTTAGGGGACACGTGCCAAGGGGAGGGAGGATAGGGGGAAGGGAATGGCATGGGTGTGCTCCCTGGTGGGAGAACACCCATTTTTTACTTATTTTTTAAAGACAGAAATTGCATATATTTATTGTCTAAATTATGCTTTTAATATTTTTAAGGAATCATGTATACATTGTACAATACTCAGGGTCTTAAAGGAGTTTGACAATTATACCAAATCAGAAACTTCTTTCTATAGCGGTCAGGGAATAAAGCCTTCCTGTGTCTGTGAGTCTGTTGTCTCATTTTATACATATACCTTTATACACATTTCCAGGAAGATGTTATATACAAAGTCAGGGAGAGTCTAACAAGCTAACAGGAGTCTGAACAAGGGTCCTAGAGAAACGTGGGAGGCATCAGTTCTACCTGCAGAGACTGGGCACAGCTGGGGGACACTAAGCCAAGACCTGAGGGTAAGAAATATACCAGATGGCTGGGGGTGAGGGGAAGGGCGACACTGTATGCAGCAGGAACAACACTAAACAGTGTAGACACATGGAACAACATGGCGCTCAGGGAAGGGCAGGCAATTCAGTTCACCTAGAGGGTGAGATCAAAGAGTTGTCCTGCCTGTGCTAAAATGCAAGCGCCTCGCCGAAACCGGTTTGGCTCAGTGGATAGAGCGTCGGCCTGCGGACTGAAGGGTCCCGGGTTCGATTCTGGTCAAGGGCATGTACCTGGGTTGCGGGCACATCCCCAGTGGGAGATGTGCAGGAGGCAGCTGATCGATGTTTCTCTCTCATCGATGTTTCTAACTCTCTATCTCTCTCCCTTCCTCTCTGTAAAAAATCAATAAAATATATTTTAAAAAATAAAATAAAATAAAATAAAATAAAATGCAAGCGCCTCTGCAAATTGAAAGGGGTAAGGAGACAGATTCTCTTCTGGACTCTCAGAGGAAGCAGCCCAGCTAACATCTTGATTTTAACTCCATGAGATTCATTTTGGCCTCTGACCTCCAGAGCTGTCAGGTAAAATCTGTGTTGGCTTTAGCTACAAAGTCTGTGTTAATTTGTCACAGTAGCAACCTAAGATTAACACAGGAAGGGATCACTGTGCTATGGCCTTAACAGAATGCTTCAGAGCAATGGTTCAGAGCGAGAGTTGCCAGGAGTCTGAAAACAGTGTTGGGTCCCCGCCACTGGTGGTCTCCCTAACTACTGATTGGGAACCCCCTTTTGGATGTTTGAAACTCAACTCCGCACCCTCCCTCATCTAAACCCTCTCCTCCCATATTGTCTTGAAGAGTGCAGCCGAGCCAGATGCTTCCAAGTCATCCATCTAGTGAACCACTAAATGGTTGGGGGTTCTGCATGAAAAGTTTCCTGCATGCAGAGAACATGGGCAAGAGGGAGAGAAGGCATGAGAACTTGGAAGGGGGCTGGTGGTAGAGATGAAAACATGAGATAACAACTGTTACCTCTGGTTGGTGGGAATATGCATGTCAGCCTGAGTCTAATGCCATGGGGCAGACTTGACTCTAAGACACAACTACAGGCATTGCCCATCCTTTCCTCGCCTTGGCTGAGCCAGAAGATGCAGAGAGAAAACATCCGGCATCAGCTTTGCTTTGATGTTCTGCACTTTTTCTCCTGACCTTCCTGTCCTCCTGTGCGTCATATCAAATTACCTAAGACTAAATTACATAAACCCCTCCAAACGTCTCCAGAATCTTCCATTCATAGCTCTTAGGCCAGGGGTGGGCAAACTTTTTGACTCGAGAGCCACAATGGGTTCTTAAACTGGACCGGAGGGCCGGAACAAAAGCATGGATGGAGTGTTTGTGTGAACTAATATAAATTCAAAGTAAACATCATTACATAAAAGGGCACGGTCGTCTTCTTTTTTAGTTTTATTCATTTCAAACGGGCTGTATCCGGCCCGCGGGCCGTAGTTTGCCCACGGCTGTCTTAGGCACTGTCACTTCCCTGGGTCCAAAGTGACCAAGTGCCTGGGGAGCTGACCACACAGCCTTGGGGGGCCATGTTTAGAGGCATCAGCACCAGAGACGCAGATCTAAGAATGAAACCCACCAAACCACCTCAGTGCTGGTTAGGTTTTATTTTAACAGGGCATTTCCTCTTCATGTGTTTTTCAAAATATCAGTTATATCAATTAGAGGTGTAAACAGGTACAAAATATACAGTACAGAGAAACAATTTTCTTAACTAGTCTATTGCCTAACAAAAGTACACATGGGGGAGCCAAGTGAATAGCAGCCCTGGTCTCTCCTCTGTGGGGGGATAAGGGATCCAGAGACGGCTTCAAAAAAACAGGAATGATTACTTGGGGACAGCACTGTGGTAGAATGAAGAAACCTGGGCCGATGTCCAATTCCACCGTTAGGATGTCAGCAGAGGAGCATCATCCATACCCAGCCTCTCAGACCTTGCTGGGTGTGCACACACGGGGCGGGGGGGGGGGGGGGGGGGGGGCGCGGGGCCGGGCTCAGCTAAAGCCTGAGGCTTGACGATTTTGCTCATGCACATGTGGGACAAATCTTCTGAGAGGGCAAAAACAGTTCTCCTTCCCCAAACTGAACTTCTGGAAGATAAGCCATGTCTAACCTGAGGCTTTTCCCAACTGCTGCCCCCCCACTCGCCCCCATGGTGCAAGGCTTAGTGGGATATATCCCCTTTGAGTTAATTTATTTCTCAACTCTAACAAGACTTGCCTTGCGTGTTTCACAAAGTCACAGTAACAAATGAGACACGACGTGAGAGAACTTTGACCATGAGAAAACACTACACCAAGGACACAGAAGCATTTTGCTAGAGTGGAAAAGCAGCTCCAGGCGGGTTGTCAGCCCAGGGGTCTGATAGGGATGGCCAGGGCCCTAACGGGGACACACAGTAGGGCCAGCACTGCTGGGGGCCTTATCAGGTGGAGGGGCAAGCGGGCTGCTCTGGGGATGAGTCCTTCTCCCTGCTGAGATGAGGCTGCAGTTCCACAGCACCCAGCTGGTCTCAGGTCCCAGAAGGCTTGGAGCCCAGCCCAGGCCTGGGCAGAGCAGGGTCTCAATTCCCCAGGACTTTTTGCCAAGACCATCTCTTCCCTAGGAGTCAGTGGGGCCAGGGGAGGTCTGGTCCGTGGCCCTCCTCACTGTGTCCCCAGCCCCGCCGACCTTCACGTACGTCAGACTTGGTAAGGACAGAGCCCACATGAACACCCTCCGGAAACCAAAAATATGCTAGAAAGTTTAAACTGGCACTACGACTATTTTTCAGCTTCTTCAAGAATTAAAAAAGAGTTTTGTAATTAAGTTACTTAAAATTCTATGGTGCTGTTTCACAATCAGAGTTCTACTTTGTTCAGAGGCGGAAGCTGTATTTGTTTGACAGTTTCTCTTCTTCCAGTGATCAGTTCAGCAACTTGGGGATTTGGTCTCCCCGTCTCCACTCCCGCCTCTGCGCTGGCCGCCACCCCGAGGACATCTGGAAACGGGACTTTTTACACTCATGGCCCTCGAGGGTCAGAAGGCTGAGACAACTCTGGCCATCCTGGGGTGCCTCACAGGTCCCCGCCCTCGGTGGGTCCCAGGACACTCAGGCCACAAGTCCAGTCAGTCACAAGGTCTGTGGAGGCTAAGGGTCCTTTGGAGGCAGGGCTCTTGAAGGGGTCCGGGGGAGCGGCCGGGAGGGGAGGCAGCGGCTGGCCCCGGGCCGGGCCCTTGGCCCCCGCCGTGTGGTTGCGCTGGTGCTTACGGAGGTGGTCCTTGCGGATGAAGCTCTTGCCGCAGACGGTGCAGGTGAAGGGCCGCACACCCGTGTGGGTTCGGTAGTGGTCGATGAGCTTGGAGCGCTCAGTGAAGCGCTTCTCGCACTCCGTGCAGGGGAAGGGCCGCTCACCCGTGTGCAGCATGCGGTGCCGGATCAGGTGGGCTGGCCGCGTGAAGCAGCGCCCGCACTCCCCGCACCGCAGGGCGCTTCCATCGCGTGCAGCCCCTGCCGCCCCAGCCGCCCCATCGGGCAGCTGCCCGCAGCTGCGCTGGTGTGCGCTCAGGCTCACCTGCAGCTGGAAGCTCTTCCCACACGTGGCGCAGGTGAAGGGCCGTCCCCCGGGAGACGCGGCAGGGTGCTTCTTCAGGCCAGGCTTGTGGCCAAAGCCTTTGGTCCGGCCAGGGTATTTACAGGGGTCATTGAAGGATCTCGGGGCCTGGCCTGGGTCCAGCACAGCCTCTCCGTTGTCAGGGGAGGAATAGGGCAGCCCCTCAGGCCCAGTCCTCGGGTTCAGCCCCACCGGAGGTTTACACCTGAAATTCCAGCCCCACCGGACTCCCCCAAGGAGCCAGTCACCTGGTGGGGTCTCGTCCTGGGCCACGGCGGGGCTGGGGTCTCCCAGGTCCCGTTCAGGCCGGGCGGGCTCTCTGAGCCCGAGCACAGGGTCCTGGCTGGGGAAGGAGCTGCCCTGGCTCTCCCAGGCGCCTTCCTGGACAGGACTAGGGAAAAACCTTGTGGCTTGGCCTGGTCCAAATAGGGTCCCGTGGGCCTCTAGGTCAGTAGGGTGCACTGGTGTGGCCACCACCTCCTCTTCCTGGACTTCAGTTTTTATCACAATTTTTACATCTGCTGAGAAAGACAGAAAGACCAGATATCATTCTGTCCCCTCCTGGGCTTAGAGCAATTATCTGATACTTTCATCTGGAGATTCAGTAGCTCCTCCGCCCCTACCAGCCCACGGAGCCCTGGTTTCCAAGCCACAGGATCCAGCTCAGCAGAGCGCCCCCAGATGGTCACCAGGCTGCTTCAAACCCCATGTGAGGACATCCCTGTACTAGTACCTTCATTGCAAGTAAAACCACCATCGCACCTGCTTACAGGATTCCATTTCTACTTTGGCTGTTAAGGCTAATCGAGAATTTATCTCGAGGAAGGAACTCTGACCGCCGGTGGCAATGTACCGGAGGGAAAGGCACCAGGTTGGGGATCATCTGAGGTGGCTCGGCAGCTTCCCACAGACCAGCTGTGGGCTGCAGGATGATTT
Organism: Myotis daubentonii; assembly: GCF_963259705.1. NCBI lineage: Eukaryota > Metazoa > Chordata > Mammalia > Chiroptera > Vespertilionidae > Myotis > Myotis daubentonii. The sequence continues at coordinate 38,817,959 of NC_081849.1, forward strand.
TTAAAAGTCCTCACCTAAGGATATGTTTGTACTGATTTACAGAGAGAGAAACATCAAGGTGAGAGAAACATTGACCCGTTGCCCTCCGTACCTGCCCCGACTAAGGATCGAACCCACAACCTAGGTATGTACCCTTATTGGCAATCGAACCCACAACCTTTTTAAAAAATATTGGTGGTGTATCAGATGATGCTCCAACCAACTGAGCCACCTGGCCAGGACTGCAGGGTAATTTCTTAACCAACAGCACATCTGTGAACCCTGGTCACAGGGCTGTATGAGGGTTACCAGATAACATGTCTGAAGACACCTTGCATGCGATTTGGCATGCAGCAAGCATCCAATAAATGTGGCCAGCTAGCTAATAATAAAAATATTAGTAAAGAGTAAAAATGTGATTATGTAAATGTATTTGAAATTCATTTCCTGAAATTTTGTATCAGGGATCTAGGCTTTTAGAGCACATTTTTGGAGTGCTAAAATATAAAGTAACAGATAACAGGCCTACAAAATAGAAATAAATAGAAAAATAATACATAAATTTGGAAGTTTTCTTCCCAATTCTGGCCTTTGGACACTTGTCTTTGGTAGTGCTGATATCGAAAAAGTGCTTCTGGCTTGGTTTGTTTTTCTTTGCCAGAGAGGAAGAGGAGGCAGGTTCTGAGCCTGGGCAGGAGGCGCATTCTCTCAAGGGACTGGCTTATGAGCACTGACTGGTTAACATGAGAAAAGAACGGCTGGAAATATGGACATGCTCAAGGAAGGCTGTCCAAGCCTAAGAATCTCGACAGAGATGAAAGACAGACCATTGAGCCCTAACATCCCAGATACCTAATACCTGCTGGCTGACAGGGCAGGGCAGCTCATCAATGAGGAGGCAGCCGGGGCCTAGGCAGCCTGCAGGGCAGCTGTGAGTCTTTCCCACCCTCTCTCTGCCACCTGTACCTTCTGTGGAGGCCGCCGTGTTGAGCTTCAGGGTTCCGTCTGAACATGCGGAGGAGGGGTGGTGGGGAGGGAGATCTGCCTGCCAGGAAGTAGGTGGGATAGTGGTTGAGAAGTTGGAGTGGACGCCTGCAATGAAGAGATCAGAGCCTGTGGGTTAGAGAACAGAAGCAGCAGGAAAAAAACCCCACAGGATAGAAAGAAGAGACCCTGAGACCCACCCGGGCACACTGCATGAGCAGAACCACCCACTGCCCCTGAACCCAGGTTTCTTTTGCTCCCCTCTTGGAGGCACCAGGAGGCTCAGAGGTCACTGACTTATTTCATATAGCCACTCCTTAATATAAGGCAACGGGTGCCTTAAATGCCCAATGCTGGGGGCAAGACAAGTGCAGCTGATGGAATGAGGCAGAGAAATACCAGGGCAAAAGCTTCACCAAACCCAGAGGTGCCCAAGGTGTCCTTTAGTGCAGGTCCTGTCTTAAAGTGAGGAAACTTCTGTGCTAGTCAGGCCAGATGTTTGAAAGCCCATAGTTCCCATAATGTGGCTCCCAGGAACTCCTTACCCCAAGGCCTGCCCTGGGCTCTGCCTCTCGTTCCTGGTATCTGCTCCCAGTTTGAGCCACTCACCAGAAGCAGCATCTGTAGAGACGTCTCCTGCTCCGGAATCCAGCTGGCTGAGGCCCCATGGCTCCTCCCCGATATCTGGCTGTCCAGCTGCCCACGCTTCTACCCCCAGAGCCTGCTGCTCCTGGAGCTGGAGCTCGCCCTCCTGCTTGATCTGCATTAAGAGGTCAGGGGCAGGAACCGGGGCTCCCGAGCCTAAGAAAGGGAGAGTGTGTGAGCACAGCCTCAGGGCTCCCTGGCCCTGAGGTGGACACACAGCCAGGCAAGGAAATGGACCTCTCAAGAGTCACACAGCATGAGAGCCTGGTAGGAAGGGGAAGAAGGGCAAACAGGGCCTGCAAGGGCTCCCAAGCAAAGCATGGCATTGAGCACATGGCACTGAGCACATGGGGCGGGTGAGAAAGGGTGAGGAATACACCAACACATTCTCAGGGCTAGACCACTGGTACATGGGAAAGACTTAGCCACTCTGCGGAGGTCCTGCTTTCAAACACACACAGGTATTTAAGTGAGCATAAAGAAAAAGATCCTGGGTATGAGAATAAGGACAAACACAAAGTGAAATCAAGAGTTGAGTGGGAGCTAAGTGACCCAGGAAATTGCTGGGACAGGATGCAAGCCTTAAGGGCTGGGGCTTTGATGTTCAAGTGAGGCAAGAGCAGAGATGAGCTGCCTGCATGAAGCCAGGAGCCACAGGCTCTGTCCCAGCTGTGAGACAAGGACCAGGAAAGCTCCATCTGAGGGGCCTCTAAGGAAGCTGCCCTCTTGTCCCCGACCATAGGTGGTAAGCCACACATAAGAAATCAGAATCCCATGCCCACACTGAATTCATACTACCCATACGATGTAGGGACCCTAACCTGAGAAATTCACACAAAGATTGACTGAGAACCCCGGCAACCCGGGAGGCCCAGCACAGGTAAATGCAAACCTGCCCCACAGGGTCCTTAATAAAAACTAAACTTACAAACCAGAAGAGCAGCCAAATCGCATGACAGTTACTGCAGAATTCACTTCCAAGAACTACAGAAAAAAGAATAAGCTGAGAGACACAGAATAGTATATCTAAAATATTCAAAGAAATGAAGGGAGGAACAGACTCTCTAAGGCAAGAAAAGCAAACCATGTTTTAAAAGGTAGATTTGAAAAAGAACTAAATATATTTGACATTCGAGAAATGACAACATAATGAAAAACACAATGGATGGCTTAAAAATAGACTGAACATAACTAGAGAGAAGACTGGTGAGTTGTAAGAAGATCTGGGAAAATAATCCACAGCACTCCATTGAGAGATAAAAAAAAGAGAGAGAACTGAGAGACATGGAGTAGAGAATGAGAAGTTCCTACACACACTGGGAAATCCAAGCAGAGAATAGAGAAACGAGTAAAGAGGAATATGTAAAGAAATAATGATTGTGAATGTTCCCAAATTGAAGGCAACGAGCACACAGTTTGAAGGGACACACCAATTCTTAAGTAGGAATTAAAAAATATTAGCCTCGACAATGTTCTGTAAAATGGAATAACAGTAAAGACAAAATCTTAAAAGGTACCAAGGAGCCCAGCCCACGTGGCTCAGGGGTTGAGCATTGACCTATGAACCAGGAGGTCACAGTTAGATTCCCGCTCCAGGCACATGCCCAGGTTGTGGGCTCAATCCCCAGTGCAGGAGGCAACCAATCAATGATTCTTTCTCATCATTGATGTTTCTATCTCTCTCTCCCTCTCCCTTCCTCTCTGAAATCAATAAAAATATATTTTAAAAAAAGAAAATGAGAAAAATAAACCATATTTTAAAAGAAACAAAAAATTCTCCTGACTCATAAATGATATGATTATCCCTTCAGATTATTTGAGAATCATCAATTAGAAAACTTATTAGCATTAATGAAAATTTTATCAAGCTTCCTAGACAGAAATATCAATAAATGAAAGAAAATGGATTTTTGTACACTACTAGAGTTTTAAGGGAGCCCATCAATGACCATTTATCTTTCTGTTATGGGTCATTTTTTTTTTCTTTTTTATTGAATTTATTGGGATGACATTGGTTGGTAAAATTATACAGGTTTCAGTTGTACACTTCTGTAACACATGTGTATATAGTACTGTAGGTTCACCAACCCAAGTCAAGTCTCCTTCCATCATCATTTATCCCCCCTTTACCCTCTTCTATCCCACTCCTCTGTCGTGGATTTTAATAGAGATGTAAAACAAAAGAGAAGGCAGGTGAGGGTACACCATTTTTTCCCACTGATAATTGAGGATGCAGCTTTTATCTGTGGGCGAGAGGGGTTCTTATACTGACCCTGGAATCAGGAAGCCGCCTGCCAGACCACTTGGTCAGAGAGGCTGTCCCCAGCAGAGCAGCAGAGACCACCTGTCCCCTGGGGCGGCCAGCTGCCCAACCCTTGCTGCCAAACTCTCTAACCATATAGGTCCCTGGTGGGACCTCTGGTGGGGTGCCTAATGAGGCAGAGAGAGGGGTATTACATAACAGCCCAGCTACACAAGAACATGTACTGGAAAAGGGATGTTCCTGCCCCAAGCCCCCAGTCCATATGAACAACAAACAGAAAATGCAAGTTAAAGAAGGTACCCATGACAATAGTGATTAAAAAAAAAAAAAAAAAAGGAACCTAGGACTCTATCTAACAAAGAAATGTTCAAGACTTTTTTTGGAGAAAATCACAAAACTTCATGGAGGTATTACAGATGAGTTATATGGAGGGATTTAAAATATTCACAGATAACAAGCCTCAGTGAAGGGGCCAATTCTACCCAAAATGATTAATTGAATGAATGCAACTCCAACCACAATCCCATCTGGATTTTCATGGAACTTGATAAGGTAATTTGAAAGTTTACCTGAAAGAGCACAGGGAAAGAAGACCCAAAGCGCTCATGAGAAAGAACTGGGGTCCCGACCCCCTACTGCCACAGGAATCCATTCCAGATGGATTCAGAACTTGAACAGGAAAGGCAAAACTTTTAGTAGAAAACATGAGATGGTGTACTACAACCTCGAGGTAGGGGAAATTTTCTTAATTTTTATGACATAAGAAGGAGAAACCATAAAGATAAAGACTAGTAAATCTAAGTATATTAAAAGCATCTGTTCAATATACCATAAATGAAGACATCATTAATACACATACCTGACAAAAAGATTAATATTCAGAATATGTAAAGAACTCTTACAAATCTAAGAAAGAGAAGACAACGGAAAAGAAAGATGGACAAAAGGCAAATAGGTATTTCATAGAAAAGGAAGGAGAAGTGGCCCATAAACAGTATACAACATTCAATCTCATTAATCAGGAAAAACTACATGTTTTAAACTACAAATTTTAACCGTTTTCACTCCCACCGGGTGGGCAGAAATTGAAATGTAAGGCATTTCCAGGGCTGGTGAGGGTGAGGTGCAGCAGGGCCCACCAGGCCCACGGCTGTGCACTGACTGGTCCTACCAACTCAGAGAGCTCTCCGACGGTACCTGGAAAAGTCGAACATGCATGTTTCCTATGACCCGGCACTTCCACTCCGAGGTCTATACCTAGAGAAACTTTTACACATGTATAAGAATTTTCACAACAGCATTTTTCTTAAAAGCAAAAGAGTTAGAAACAATACAAACACCATCAACAGCAGAAGGAATAAATGCACTGAGTTACATCCACAAAATAGGAAGGGATAATGTGGCGAAAGCTGTGACAATGAATGACCTACAGCTGTGCCACACAAACACGATGACTCTCAAAAACATGTCAAAGGAGGAAAGCAAGTTAAAGAAGAATATATATGACCTTATTCCTATATAGTTCAAAATCAGGCAAATTAAATGTTATTCAGAAATATATACATAAGAAATAAAAATGTAAAGAAAAGCAAGAGACCTATCAGGCTTGTTCTGAGGTGTGTGTGTGTGTGTGTGTGTGTGTGTGTGTGTGCGCGTGCGTGCGTGCGTGTGTGTGTGTGTGTGTGTGTATCTGTATCTGTAAGAGGAAGGGAGGGGCCTGGAACCAGAGAGGGACAATGGGGTCTTGGAAGGGTCTGGTGGTGATCTATTTCTCATGCAGGGTGTTATGGGGTTTTACTGTCTTGCTCTAATCTTTATCTGAATTTGTTCAGTATGTGATTTTGTTTGTTATATAAAATACACAGTAAATATATTTTAAAAAACAGCTGATCCAATATAACACTTGTTTACAATAAAAACTTTAGTGCCTGGCTGGCATGGCTCAGTGATTGAGCGTTGACCTATGAACCAGGAGGTCACGGTTCAATCCCTAGTCAGGGCACATGCCTGGGTTGCAGGCTCAGTCCCTGGTTGGGGCACGTACAAGAGGCAACTGATCCATGTTTCTCTTACATAGATGTTTCTCTCTCCCCCTTCCTTCCTCTCTAAAATCAATAGAACATATCCCTGAGTGAGGATTAAAAAATAAAAATCCCCTTCCCTGACTGGTTTGGCTCAGTGGATAGAGCGTCGGCCTGCGGACGCAAGGGCCCCAGGTTCGATTCCAGTCAAGGGCATGTACCTTGGTTGTGGGCACATCCCCAGTAGGGGGGTGTGCAGGAGGCAGCTGACCGATGTTTCTAGCTCTCTATCCCTCTCCCTTACTCTCTGTAAAAAATCAATAAAATATATTTTTTAAAAATTAAATAAATAAAAATCCCATTCAGAATACAAATAATAACTCTCAGAAGAAAACTATAAAAACTTGTTCAAGCACATAGAAGCCTTCAGGAGATAAGTCTTTCTATGGATAGAGGGACTCAGCGTTGGAATGAGGGTAATTCTCCAGAAACAAAATTATAAAGTGCAATTCCTATCAAAATTTCAATAGGATTTTCTGAGAACTTGCCATAAAGCTTCTGAAACTCATAGAATAAAGGTCCAAGAATAGCTGTGAAAAGTTCTGAAAAGGAGTAGGAAAGGCTTGGTCTCCTAGAATCTGGCTTCCTAGGAAGCTCCAACAGTCCGTGTGGGTGCAGAGATGGCAGAGACCAAGAAACATCAGACAGAGCCCAGAAACTGCTCCCCATGGGACTGGTATCACAAATCATCACAGAAAAGTCAATGTTCAGCAAACTTTGTGGGAAAATCATACGTCCTCGTGGGGGAAATTTTTAAAATTCTCCCTTGCAATCTACACAAATATTAATTCTAGATGGATGAAAGACTTAAATGTGAAAAAAACAAAACTTTAAAAGTTTAATAAGAAATAATGAAGGCTGTCTTTCTGAGCTGGGGAGAGGCAGGGAAGGATATCTTTTAAAAAAATATATATATTTTTACTGATTTCAGAGAGGAAGGGAGAGGGGGAGAGTGATAGAAACATCAATGATGAGAGAATCATTGATAGGCTGCCTCCTACATACCCCACACTGGGGATCGAGCCCACAACCTGGGCGTGTGCCCTTGACTGGAACTGAACCCAGAACCCTTCAGTCCGCAGGCCGACGCTCTATCCACTGAGCCAAACCGGTTAGGGCGGGGAAGGGTATCTTAAGACAGAAAAGCAGGGATCATAAAGGGAAAGACTGATATGCTGACTCTACCCCAAACGAAAACTTCTACATGCGAACTATACAGTGAAAAGACCTGCCACAGACTGGGAGAAGGTATCTGCAAGGCAAAGAAAGGGTTCATGTGGAGAACCCACAGAAAGTCCTGAATCAGTAAGAAAAAGAAAACAACAGTAGAAAAACAGAAAGAGACATTTCCCTGGAGAAGAAACCAAATAAACCTATGGAAAGGATGCTCAACTTCAAATGCAAATTAAAACAAGGTATGATTTCAACGGCATCCAATTGACAAAAATCTAACTGAAAAGTGGGGACAGATTTAAGAAAACAGGTCCTTCCTAAGTGCTGGGCAGTAGTGCAAGCTCGTGTGCCCGCGGGAGAGCCCGGAGCCCAGGAGCCCAGCAGAGGTGCAGACCAGCACGCTCTGTGCTGCAGGGTTCCACCCCTCAGTCTAGTCCCTATGGAGACATCAGCTTGTGGACATAAAGAGGCATGTTCTAGAATGTTCACTGCAACACCGCATATAAGAGAAAAATCAGAGAGAGCTCAATGGAGGGACAGAGGATAAACTGTAATACAGTTGCTTTTGGAATATGAAGCTTCTGTGAAAATGATCAACACCTATCTGCATCAAGAGGGATAAATCTGAAATACAGAATATTGAGTGACCGATGGAATACTATGCTGCTGTAAAAAAGAAGGAACTCTTACCATTTGCCATGGCATGGATGGAACTGGAGAGCATTATGCTAAGTGAAATAAGCAAGTCAATGAAGGAAAAATACCACATGATCTCACTCATTCATGGATAATAAAGACGATTATAAACTTTTGAACAATAATAGATACAGAGGCAGAGCTGCCTCAAACAGATTGTCAAACTGCAGAGGGAAGGCTGGGGAGGGTTGGGGGGCAGGAGAGAAGGGGGTAAGAGATCAACTGAAGGACTTGTATGCATGCATATAAGCATAACCAATGGACATAAGACACTGGGGGGTAGGGGAGGCCAGGGGATTGTCAAGGGCAGGGGAAAAAAAAAGGACACATATGTAATACCCTTTGTATTACTTTAAGCAATAAAAATAAAAAGAATATTAAGTGATAAATATATATTTATGTAATTTTTCAAAACACAGAAAAACATATATTATAGATTATTTATGCCTACATATGTACATAATAGACGTTTTAAAATGTGGGTGGAAAAGATATTTACCCGGGGACAAATAAGACTGAGATCTAAAAAGGAATTTAAATTGTATCAGAAATGGTTTTTTACACACACACACTTTAAATTATGAAACATAACATACAGTCAAAACGTATTTACTGAATTCCTACTCTGTGCCAGGCAGTATTCTAGATGCCCAGATGATTATATGAGCAAAACAGATCAAAGTTTTTATCTTCTTGAAGTTTACATTCTAATGGGGGGGGGGGGAGACACTACATAAATCCATAAATAAATATGAAATACACTTAATAATCTATAGATATAAAACATAACAATAGATGACGGTATCTGTCATGAAACAAAGCAGGAAAGGGAGGCTGGAACTCCCAGGCGGGGAGTGGGCTGCACCTTCAAGTAGGGTGATTAGGGAAAGTCACATTTAAGCAGAGACCAGGAGGGAATGAATTGAGCAGGAAAACATATGAAGAGCCGTCCTGGCAGAGGACACAGCAGGTGCAAAGTCTCGGAGATCGGTACCTAGAGTGCTGGGGGAATAGCAAGAAAGACGGTTAGGTCAGAAAGAGCAACAGGACACAGCAAAGGAAAAGTGGTGAGTGAGTTGGGGGGAAACACCGGGGGGGGGGGGGGGGCAGGATGTCCTGTCAGGCAAAGTGCATCTAGGAAGTGAGGGATCAATAATGGCAAATGTCACCAACAGGGCAGGTAGGGTGATGGGCTGTTAGCACCATGGAGGTCCCGGTGGCCTTGACCGGAGTAGGTGAAGGGGTGCATAGTGGGAAGACAGGGTGGAGGCAGCAGGGAGTGTGGGGCAGAGGCTTTGGGGAATGAGCAGGGGTAGATGCTGGCGGGGATGAGGGAGACAGGTAAGAAGTGCTGAGCTGCAGTCCTGGAGAAGGTGGCCTGGATGGGAATGAGTGCCCAGTGGAGGAGGGTCTCTGACCACAGGGTTGTCAGTCTGTCATAAGTCACAGGAGCCAAGAGAGAACTGGGCACAGATGCTGGCAGATGCGCAGATGGGGTGGTGAGGACTGTGTGTTTTGCTTTGTTTTTCAATTAAATAATGTATTTTCATATAAAAACTATTCTAAACAGAAAGGTGGCAATTTGGCCTGTGGGTCACAGCTGGCCAACCTCTGGACTACTGAATGAATGGACTGAGGAGACACGCCGACTGCGCTCTGAATCCCAGGTGAGAAATGGCGAGCACATGGGGCTTTTTCCAGCCACATGCAGCTGCTGGGGAGCTGGTGCAGAACAGCAGACAGGTTAAACCAGGATTATGGTTTTGCTAGAGGACTACAAGGAATAAAAGGGGTGATGGAGCTGAGGGTGTGTGCAAGGGAATGATGATGATGGGCCCGGAACCCAGGCTGGGTGAGGAGGGAAATGTGGCCGGGTGGGCAAAGGCAGCAGGCCCAAAGGCTCTCGAGAGCTGGAGGACAGGGAGGGCATGATGAGATCGAGGCGATGGGAGAGGTACACTGCTGTCGCCAACGATCAGGGGAATGACCACGGGGTGGGTGGCAGAGAGGGAGTGCAGAGTGGGGAGCTAAGGAACAGAGAGGCCAGGTGCTCAAAGGACCACCCTCATGGGACTGCCATTGCCAAGAGCGAAGGCAGGAGCAGAGATAAGTGAGGGAGGTCTGCAGAAGGCGGTGGAGAGACGGAAAGCATGTAATTCAAGGGAGGGGGGAGCCTGGCACAGAGCAGCCCCTGCCAGGCCGGGGGTGGAGGGATGTGGGAAAGGGGAAGCTGCAGAGGACGCCGGGCCCCCAGGGACCCAGGTCTCATCTGAGCAAGGACGGTGGGGCAGGGACACCCAGGAGAGCCTGAGGGTTGGAGGTCTTGCTGAGACCCGAGTTCCACAAAGCAAGGCAGTTAGAGCTGGAGAGAAGTGGGGAGGAGGTCTGACAGGGGCTGCACCAAGCCCAGAGGAGATGAGTGAGTGGGGTCCGGTCTTGGACAGGGGCAGTGGGGATTAAGGCCATACACAATTCTCGGTGTGTAGGCAGGGCATGGGGGGGTCTTACCAGCAGCTGCCCTATTTCCAGGTCCCCTTTCACTCTTATTAACGATGGTATAGAAACCATTCATGTTATAAATGTAATAAAAGAAGCCCACTGTGAACCTCCCACCCAGAGTAAGAAACTGCAAGATCCTGTGTCATAACCCTTTGTCATTCTGTCATCTAGCTTTCAGGCTGTCCTAGGCACCTAAACAGGTGAATGCTCTGACCACTGGCAGTGTGGCTGGTTCTGTACACCATCTGCCCTTGAAAAGTGAAAGTGTAGTCGCGGTGAAACGGCAAACACAGCAGACACATTTCAGTCACCACAAATCACACACAGTAAGACTCTTTAGCAACACAGCTGAAGGGCAGAAAGGGAAGCCCCGGCATGGGGACAGACGAGGAGGAGGAGGGTCTCCCTGGTCAAGGGACAGACTGTCGTTTACCCCTCAGCCCCGCCAGGCTTACTCAGTCATGTGGCTTGACTCACACATCCACCCGTCCTTTCCTTAACTTTCAAAGGTGCTGACTGGCTCCAGGAAAATCTGAGACAGGGATACCTGGTATTCAGATTCTCCTTAAATCAATCTGGTTCTAAATCATAGCAAACGTGTGGTTAATACGTGGCTAATGAGTTAATGTTCTGAGACAACTAATGAACTTCAATGAGATGTGGTTCTGGGATGGAGGAGAGGCTGACTCTTCATGAAACTCAATGTTGTCTTTAATAGACGCCTACCTTCCCTATCAATGTCCTTCCTTCACTTTCACCAATTCAGTGTTACTGGTTTTATTTCTTTCCTAAAAGTCTGGGTTTGCCATTTGTTTCCATGCTCAGACGTATTCCCGAGTGTTAGCTGAATAGGGTATATAGGTCATAGCTCAACTACAAAACAAAACTTAGAAGGCCATGCCCTCTCTGGACCTTTACTCCTGTTTCCATCAGATTCCCGGCGTCTCCCGGGCCCCCGCCCAGCTCCTCACCTGGACTCGGGTCCACAGGAACATCTGGAACCTTGGGGGCTGTGCGGCGCCAGCCACACGGCTCCTTCCCTGGCTCAGTCTGGGAGAGGACCTCGGGCTTGGAGATGGCGTAGTCTGAGGAAAGACATAAAGGTTAGCTTTTGCCACGTGGTTCCATTCAGAGCTGGGGATAGCAGCCTGGGAAACCCAGAATGGCCAAGACACTAAATTTCCTGATTGACACAGGGCAGTGTTTTCAACCACAAGCAATTCTATCCCCAGGGAGACATTTTTGGTTGTCAGGCCTGAGGGCTGGAGGAGAGGTGCACCTTGTGAGGAGGTCGGGATGCTGCTACCCCACCACACGGAATCATCTGGCCCCAAATGCCGCAGTGCCAAGGTGAAGAAACTCTGGTATAGTCTCTACATTAAGAAGCGACACATTTCTGCAAACTGAAATATAACATCACACCTTCACCTGCTCCAGCCTCACTAAGGATGCTCACTGCCTCCAGGTCTGGGGTCACAGAAACACCCCGAGAGGAAGTGAGCCCAGGAAGAAAGAGCCCAGCCCTTCTGGGGTATCACATGAGGAGAGTGGCAACAGCCCCAGGGTCTGGGGGAGCAAAGTCTCGAGCATGAAGACAGCACTGGCTGCAAGAAGCATGGTCTGCTCACATTCTCCATTGACCCAGAGGAGCGTCACAGTCAAGGCCACATCTCTCAGTAAGAGAAAGCGAAAAGAGAAGGCCTTTCTCAGATGTGGGTGGATTAGCTCCTGGAGTCAGTGGTAGGCGCCTTCTCTAAGCCCCAGCAGGGGAATGGAAACAGCCGTGCTCCACCCCTGGTTAGGTGAGGGGCCACCCCACCTCGGACTGGTATCCTGTGAATTTTGCCAGGTGGAAGGGACCTTATAACTCAGTCACCCAGCGCTCATCTTTAGGATGAAGAGATAACTCTTTGCATGGTCAAAGTTTCCAGTAATTTATATATCCTCGTGATAAAACCCACCAGCATGAAAAGAGAGATCTGAGGACTCCCCAGATAACACTGAACAGACTATCAGGCCTTACCCAGGGAGACCAGTGTCTCGTAGTTGCCCCTCCTCACGTGCTTGTACAGCTCCTTTTGCCATTCGTCCAGCTTGCCCCACTCCTGCTCGGAGAAACAGACAGCCATGTCATCAAAAGTCATGGGCATCTGGAAGCACAGGTGTCATCACACCATCCACGTTTATAGGCACAGCCCCGGGGGCTGCCCCACCCCAGGTGCCCAGCTTACCTTGGGGGCCTCTCCCTTGCTGCCCGGGGGCAGCCGCAGGACCCAGAAGTTCCTGTTCCTCAGCAGGTTCTCCATGTTCTCCAGCCGCCTCTGCAGCAGCCCGTACTCCTGCAGCAGGGTCCCCAGCACGGCCCACTTGCCCTCCAGCTGGTTCCCGAACTCCAAGGTCGTCTTCTCACAGTCGGCCAGCTTCTTCTCGGCCATCCCTGTTCGACCTTCTAGGGAGAGCAAGCGGGCAGCCTGCGATTCGATCTTCCTCTCCATTGCCTGAATGGTAGCTGCCATTGTCCAGGGAGAAATCTTCCAGAAACAAAGAGAGACCAGCATTGATCATTCCACCAGTCATGTTCTGTGAGCCCAGCTGTCTTAGGTGTGGGGGAGCTGGAGTAGGGGTGGGAACCCATATGTGAAAAGTGGGGATGCCCTGGGCCACACGCCAGGTTTCAGTCTAACGATCACCTCCTCTGGGTGTCTCACACATCACCCAAGCCTGGGTGGCTGCCGTCCCCCCAGGCCTCTGCAGCACGCCATGCACACCCCTACGGTGGCATTCACTGCCCTATGGTTATCTCCTGCACCCTCCTGTATGACCTCTGAAGGCTGCACAGGCCCTTTTAACAGCATGGCGCACGGCCTGCGGCAGGCGCCCAGTGCAATTCTGCTAAACAAATGATGACTGAGCACTACTGGGTGTTTTAGTGGAGAAACGGTAAACTGCAGGTTTACTAGAGGCCAGCCAGCACTTCCCATCACAATCACACAAGAACCTCTACTGATGATGACCGAGCAAAACAACAACTCAGCTGCTTCACTGAAACGGCACAAACAAGAGTGCTGCTCAACTGCTTTTAAAAAGCAGCTTGTGTCTCTTCTTAATAAACATAAAAACCTAATGGTTAATTCCTCTCCCCACAGGACAATCTGATTTGGTTCCCTACCCAGTTACCACCCCCCCACCCCAATTTAAAAATCACCATTATTGCAAATCTCCACCAGCCAAGTTAGGGTTTTTGCTATAACACGAGTCCCGGAGGCCCCTCGAGAGTCTGACTTTTTCTGTCACTGTTCCTACTGCTCCTCCCAAGAGGAGAATTATGGTCTTAGACATTCTTTTCTGTGTGTGCCTCAGACATTCTTGCAGCTGCTCCAGGCTGCGACACACCTTACAGATTGGAGGGGAAGGTAAGACAACGCCATTAGGTTTGACTTTGGCATGTGCAGCAACATCCCACAGACGTGGAGCCTCCCCATGCAGCTGACGTTCCTGTTCTGGAAAGTTCACACAGTGGCTTGATTGACTGGCAGTTGGGGACACTGAGGAAAGGGCAGATTTTGCCTTGGGTGGGGGCTGGACCACCTGACTCACCCACATGTCAGTGTGTGTGTGTGTGGGGGGGGGCGGCGGTCCTCACTATTCATGCCTCTTCCTGGCGGGCCCGTTGCCTGAGGACCCACAGTACCTTACAACGTTCTGGAAATGACTCCTAAACAAATGGTAAGTGACTATTTGCAAAATAAAGAAGTGACTACTAGGAACCAGTGTGGATGCAGGTAGGGAAAGTCACTGAGCACTAGAACATGGGTGGACACCTCAGAAAACAGTGACAGGAGAGTTCGAGCAGCGGCCAGAGGATCTGGCTGTTTGCAGGGAGGCTGGACCAGATGACCTCTGACCTGAAGAAGAGCTCTGGCCGGGCCTCAGAGGAACCGGACAGGCAGAAAGCCGGCTGTGCGTGGCACTCCTGCCTTCCAGGGGCTGCAGTGTCTGCACTGGGCTAGCACCTCTGCCCCCCCAACCCCCCGCCTGTCCCCATCATGATCCCAGCCTCCAAGAGTTTGCTCCAGAAGCTCCCCATCCACTTAAGTCCTACTCACCCAGCCTCCAAGCGCACCTGTCGGCCATCATGACAATCTTTGCATTGCAGAAAGGGCCTGAGAAAACTCCTACTTTGTAAACAATGACCCCCCCCTCCCGTTTTCTAACCACTTTAACCTGGCCCTGTGTAAGGCTTTCACACTACCTGGTGGGAGGTGGCGACTCTTTCTGCTCAAGCCCAGCTCCTTATTAAACGGTGGCTGGACAATACGGGGCTGTCCCGACTCCTGCCAAGGAAGCTGAAACCTCTGTGCTTGAGAGGAGCTGATGGTAAGAGAGCCCCAGATTCTTCAACAGCTCCTCACCCATGCGGTGGAAGTCCAGGCGTTGGAACCCCTTCCAACTCTCCCTCAGCCTCCTCTCTCCTGCAGCCTCCCGACCAAAGCCATCTTTTTCAGGTGCAAGGACACCCCTCCGTTCCTTGAACAGGCGAGCACGGCCGCCTCTCCCTGAGCCGGGAGCCGTCCTCCCCGCCTGAAATCCTAGCCTTCCCTGCGAGCCCAGCTCAAATCACAGAGGCTCAGGCCGGGAGGGGTGCGGACTGCAAGGGCAGCCCGTGCCCTCTGCTTCCCCCGCCTCGCAAGCATGTCTACCTCAATGCGGGGAACACTCACCTGTCCTGCACTACTCCTGCCTGCGCCCCTGCCTGCTGCGCCCCATGCAGCGTGCTCCTGAACACAGAGCGACCTTGTCTTTGCACGCCCTCCCTAGCTGTGCGATCCTGGGCAAGTTAACTTCTCTAGGCCTCAGGTTTTCCTTTCGTACGACAGAGCGAGCGAGCACCTACCCTGCAGGCTTGCTGTGCGGACAGAGGCATGCCTAACCGGGCTGGTGCGGCGCCTGTTTCTACGCACGGGGGCAGCTGTCTTCCGCCCGGACCCCAGCGAGCCGGGCACTCCGCACGGGGTGAATGCGGAATCCAAGCCGCTTCGGACACCTCCCAGGTGCCACCGGGCCGCTGGGGGGAGCTACGGGGGCAGGGAACGCCGGGCAGGGCGGTGGGCAGAGAAAGGAGATGCGGGGAGGGTGGGGGCGCCCAGACGCAGGGGCCCGCGGGTGGGGCCGGGGCAGGAAGCCGCCGAGGGCTCAGGAACCGGCGCGGGGCGGCCTCCGGGGCGGGGACGGCCGGTTCCACCCCGCTCGGGCTCATCCCGGAATGGGGGGCCCAGCCGGCGGGCGCCGTAGGCCCCGGCGGACCCCGCGCCCCGCTCGCCGCAGCCCCAGGCCCGGCGGCCCGGCCCGGCCCCCGCAGCCCCTCCCCGGGGCCTGCGGCGCCGTGTGCTGGGCCCGGCCCCGAGTCCGCGCGCGCGGGCCGCCCTTACCGGAGCCGCGGCCGCCTCGGCCATGGCCCTGCGCTGTCCGGCCCGGCCCGGAGGAAGTCGCCGCCGCCGCGCGGCCCGACGCAGGCCGGCTCCGGCCTCTCCGCAGGCGCCGCCTGCCCGCCCGCCCGGCCCGCCGTCCCCGTCCGCGGCGCGCGCTCCTCGCTGGCCGGCCCGCGCTGCTCCGTCCGCAGACGCGCCGCCGCCGTCAGCGCCCGGCCGGTCCACACTGCATCCTGGGAGCCGGCGCAGGCCCGTGAGGCTTCCTGGAGGCAGCGCGGCCGCACAGCCCCACCTGCAGCCCGAGCGCCGAACGGCAGGCGCCCGCCCCGCCCCGCCGCGCCGCACCCCGCCCCGCCCCGCCCCGCGGACCCCCGACACCCGCCCCTCCGGAAACGGCCGCGCGCGCGCGCGCTGAGTCACCGCGGGACCCCGCGCCCCACCTGCCGCCGGCCGCGTCCGTAGGGACCCGGTGACCGCGAGGATCGCCCCCCTCCGGGGACCCGCGCGGCTGGCCCCGGCCCCCTGCGCCCCCGGGGGACCCGCGACGTCGCACCTGCCGCTTTGGGTCCTGCCGGGCGCGTTGGGCTTCTTACGGTGTCGTTGCTTATTTACGGAAAAAATTCCCCCAACAATAGGAACGTGGTTCGGTCAACCCCGGTGGGCAGCCACTCAGAACCCTACCGTGTTTATTACCCATAAACACATTTTTAATGGAATGACCAGGGGGACACAGTATCATCATTTAAAATTATGTTGGTAAAGAACTTGGTATGGGAAGATGTTCCTGATATTTTAAGAGACGCCGGCCCAAGAAGAAATAAAACAAAACAAGAGATGCCGGTCCAGAATGGTCCTATTTTTATTTTTTTTAATGACTGTATGTGTATAAAATGACCAGTTTGGAAGCATGTAGTCTAAGGAATCTTCTTTATAACAGTGAGACAGACCTCAGGCCATTTTTACACATTTTCTAACTTTTTCAAATTTAAAAATTTTGTAATAATAATGTTTTATAGTAGTTTGTGGCAATAATAGTATTTTTAAACAAGAAGGAGAGAGAAAAATAAATTGGAAAAAAACCTAAAGTGAACCTGAGTGGGGGCGGAAGGAGCCTTTGAAGGGGGCCCCCCTGTGGCCACAGGATGCATTTCCTTTCCGCTTCCTTTTCGGGTGGCTCCTTCCTGCAGAGGAACCTGCACCACGTGCTCCAGACTTCTGCGGGGCTGGGGGCAGCAGCGAGGGCTCAGCGTGCCCTTGTTTTCTCTCGTCCGCCTGGGCAGACCAGGGCAAAGGGGTCACCCCGGATGCGTTCGTTGTGTATTAAAGTGCAGCCTCTTCAGGAGTGATGCTGGGGGAGACACTTAATTCAAACTATTTTGGGAGGGTGTGTGTGTGTGTGTGTGTGTGTGTGTGTGTTCCTCACTGATATTGGCCGTGTGTGTGTGTGTGTGTGTGTGTGTGTGTGTTCCTCACTGATATTGGCCGTGTGTGTGTGTGTGTGTGTGTGTGTGTGTGTTCCTCACTGATATTGGCCGTGTGTGTGTGTGTGTGTGTGTGTGTGTGTGTGTTCCTCACTGATACTGGCCTGGCTGTTTTCCTTTGCCCTCAGCTCCCAGGGATTGCCACTCATGGTGCTGACAGAGACAGGGAAGGCGATGTGCCCGAGGGATAAGAGATTAATCAGGAGACTACTCCAGCAGTCTAAGCTTGAGGTGAGAAAAGGTCTGACTAAATGTAGCCCGAGTGGGAACAGAAAGGAACCGGCAGATCTGAGGGCGCTGTCAAGAATATGAAATGAGAAGTGGTAATCAGCTGCCTGTGTTGTTTATGTGAAAAATATTCCAGGATAATGCTAAAGTACTGAGTCTGAAGGGCCGGGAGTGTGCACTTGTGATAGAAATGAAGTGATCAGAAAGAAGAGCTAGTTTTCAGGGATATGATTTTTTAAAAATTCAACTTTTGCTTTAGGCCAGGGCCATTTTGGGGTAGAAATAACCTGTCCTAGCAGATTCTCAGGTTAGCTCCATCAGAGTCTCTGGGGTGAGCTCGTGAAGGACATGGATTTCTGGATCCCATCCCAGATCGATTGAATCAAAATAGGGATGGGTCCTGAGTACTGTGGGGAAAACTTGCTTAAAAGAAGGTATTTTTTAACAAGCTTCTAATAGGGATTCGGGTGGGGGTGAGGCTCTGGTACACAGCCAGGTTTGGGAAAGAATGACTCCCCCAACCTTCCCCCTAAGGCAAGGATCCATTGCAAAGCACCCCTGGTAGATGGCCTTCCAGCCTCTGTTCACAAAAAGAACAAAGACAAACCCCACCCCTTTGAACTGATATTTAAGACCTCCATGGTCTTCCCACCATTTCCAATTTTTTGCCCAGTCTGTGTCATAAGCAGGCATGAGAATTTCCACTCCCATGCCTTTCCTCATAACCTTTCCCCTCCTCTTATAAACCTGGAGGTCCCCCCCACCCCACTGTCTTTCCCAGACCAGCTCATCCCGTAACTCCCACTGAGCCTTTCCACCCCAATCAAGCTTGCAGCCAACTCTGCCTTGGCCAACCTCATAACTTTCAATATTGGTACCATTCAGTTGGCATTTAGAGAAAAATGTTAACACATGAAATAGCGTCCTAACTCATCTCATCTATATATATAAAAGCCTAAGTAATCATTACAACAGAACAAAACGACCAGAACGACTGGAACAACCAGTTGCTATGATGTGCACTGACCACTAGGGGGCACACGCTCAATGCAGGAGTTGCCCCAAGCTCGCATGCCCCGATCACCGATGGGGCCTGCGGGCCAACCTCCTGGTCCCTCCTTCTGGCCTGCAGGCCTTGATTGCCCGATAGGGGCCGGGCCCCCAGGCTGGAATGGGGAACCGGGGGTGGTGGTGGCAGACGAGGCCCCTCTCCCAGGGGGAGCCGAGGGCCGGCTCCCTCCTCAGGGCCGGCAGCCAACCTCCGGGGTCCCTCCCCCTGGCCCTCCCCTGGCCAGCAGGTCCCAATTGCCTAACTGGGGCCAGGCCCAGGGCTGGGACAGGGAACCAGGAGTAGGTGGTGACAGACATGGGTGGCAAGAGAAGGAGGCGAGGGGGAGGCAGGGAACCTGATCGGCCCTGATCACCGGCTAGGCCTAGGGACCCCACCCGTGCACGAATTTCATGCACCGGGTCTCTAGTAGATTATAAGTTTCTTGAGAACAGAGGTTATATCTTATTTCTCTTCTCTCCTTATGGTGCTGGATACAGGGTAGTATTACAGAGCATAAAGTAATTACTTAGTACAAATCTTAATTAACTGTGATATGTGGTATGATCAACTGTGGTCCCAAGAATTCATCACTCCCCTTTGGTTTGTTACTACTGCCACCACCACCTCCTTCACCCGCCTAGAAAAATCTAAGGTGCGTGGTCATGGAGGGCTGCAGCTCACCCAGAGGAGCCTGGGGAACAAGCTGGTGAGCATGAACCCCATGTTCTACTCTGGGCCTGGGCTCTCCAGGGCAGAAGTGAGGTCACCTTGCCGAGTACAGATGAGGAGTAGAGATTCATAGGTGGGTCTTATTTCCAGCAAACTCCAAATGTGGGAAAATCCAGACATATGAAACAAGCATCAGAATTTGTGTTTAGATTTGTTTTTTTAAACTCAATAACAAAAGTTATTGAATTTGCCCATAACTAAGTTTTCAGGAGCTTTTGAAAATAGTATCTTAGTTACAAAAATTATGTTTCTCATCATGTACATTCAGAAACACAATGTGCAGGACATGGCTCACCCAGCAATGACATTATTAATTACTAGAGACCCGGTGCACGAATTCGTGCACTGGTGGGGTCTGGGGGGGGCGGGGGAGGGAGATGCCAGGACGTGATCAGCCTTCCAGGTGGGTGGTGGGACACCCTTGCCAGCCCGAAATCTGGATCCATCCTTTGCACTGGTTGTCGTGAGCCACCTGGCGGCCGCTTTTATATTGTTTATTCCTTGCGGGGCATCTAGGGAAGGGAAGCAGTTGTGGTGCCCGAGGCCGACTTCCAGGAGGCTGGCAGCGCTGTCAGGATCGTGTCGGTGGCACTGGTCCATCCGTGTCTGGCCTGTTATCTGGAGATTGGACCTGCAGGATTACTGAGGGAGTGAGTGTCTGTCATCAGGCCGCAGGGACACATTAGTCAGATGAGCGACACTCCAACAGTGTGTGTCATAGTGACCGGTCATTCGGTTGCTTAGGCTTTTATATACATAGATAATAGAAGCAAGGTTATTACTCAGACTCTGACTCATATTTACAAGCGATTTTGTTTTATAAGGCTGACTCTTGAGTCATCAACTTTTGATGAACTTGTGATGAATACAATAATGCCTATGGCTTTTGAGGGGAAGGAGGGAAGCCAGTCACATCAAAGGCTAGTCAGATGAAATTGCATATTTTATAGGGACACCAAGTTCCTTCTAGCTTGGCTAGGGACAAAACTCAGTAGAAATTGGTCAACAAGTCCATTCTGCCAACCTTCCAAATCCTCAGCCTGGTGATAGTCATGAAGAGTGTATAATCAAGGTGATCATATTTTCTAAATAAAAAAAAAACAACCCAGGGTTTTTGAATAATAAAGGTTTTATGTGGCCTGTTGGTGCTAAGAGATAATCTGGGAGATGTACTTTGGACCTCAAATAGAGAAAAATCTGGGACAATTTGTAGATTCATCTGAATAAAAGAGAATATCTGAAATTATAACTGCCCTAGGAAAACAAGCATGTAAAGTCATTTATTCAGTTGGCTGGAGTGTCGTCTGATGCACCAAGGTTGCAAGTTCAGTCCCGGGTTACAGCACATGCAAGAATCAACCAATGAATGCATAAATGGGTAGAACAACAAAATGATGTTTCTTTACTCTCTTTACCTTCTTCTCTCTCTAAAATCAATAAATTTTAAAAAATTAAAATTAAAAAATAAGACATCAACTACTAAAGAATAAAAATAATAACCAAATATGTACAATATCTCTCCACAGAAAACTGTAAAAATCACGGAGAAAAATTAAAGACTTCAAAAACGGTGGGATAGAGGAGAAACCAAGATGGCAGCATAGGTAAACACCGGAAATTGCTGCCTCCCACACAAATTCAAAAATACAACTAAAAGACAAAACGGACATCATGCAGAACTACAGGAAGGCTGGCTGAGTGGAAATTCTACAACTAGAAGGAATGAGAAAAGCACACTGAGACTCAGAGGAGCTGTGGAGGTGGAGTGCAGAGGTATGGAGGTGCACGCGGCAAGGGCTGGCACCTGAGGACGTGGCTGTCTTTTTGAATCGGGAGGGAGTCACAGCCCCCAACTCCTCTGAACTCTGGTTCCAGGAAGTCTCTGGGGACTCGGACTTGTGCATGGAGAGACTGGATGATCTGGCAGCAGGCAGAACTCAGAACTCGAGGGCGGCTTTCTCTCGGAGGTGCTTGCAGCGATTACCGGGACACTGAGACCCGGGGCCTCTTAGGGCAGGACTGAGGATCAGCCATAGCTGCTTGCTCCACCCTGTTGATCCCCTGAGACCCTGCCCCACCCAAGCTGTGCACAGAGGCTTTTGCATATGAATGCCCTGGCCCTTTGCAATCTGAAAATTACCTAACAAACTGCAGCTGGGCCAGACAGACCCAGAACTTCCAAGAGAAGGCCCAAGGCTCCACAGCAGCTTGCATTGCTTCACAGCTGGGCCTCATTTGGGCACCTCCAAACCCCAAACAAAGAAGACGCATCTGCAGATCTCCCCATAGCTCCTGCTGGGTAGCCTCAGGCAGAGGCTAAATTAGCACCTCCTTAGAGACCCAAGAGCCAGTGTACCCAGTGGTCAGAGTGGGACCATCCACATTACAACTCCTCAGATCCATAAGGGACACACTCAGGGGGCAGACTCAGTGAGCACCAAAGCCCCACTGAAGCAAGTCTTGCCCCAGAGGGGTGTCTTCAGCACAGAAGTTCTCCCACTGCAGACACAGCTGATTCTCACAGCCAATTGGCCTGGAGGTCAATTCCTCCCAGTGATACCTACAAGAATCAAGGCTTAACTACAACAAGACTGTGCACAAAGCTCACAAAGGGGTGCACCAAAATTTTCAAGCTTTTTCATTTCATGGCACACACAAACTACTAAAATTCTGCAGCACACACAAAATATATTTTTTAATGATCTGATTAAAAAAATAGGTTAATAGTTGTTTTGCCTGGCTAGTGTGGCTCACTTTGGAGCAAAAAGGGTAGGCAATTACTATGATTATGATTATTGTAAATCAATCAAAATGATACCTATTAAAATATTTTTATAATTTTTTTTATTGATTTCAGAGAGAGGGAGAGGGAAGAAATAGAAACATCTATGCTGAGAGAGAATCATTGATTGGCTGCCTCCTGTATACCCCACACTGGGAATTGAGCCTGAAACCCTGAGCAGGTGTCCTGACTAGGAATTGAACTGTGAGCTCCTGGTTCATGGGTCGATGCTCAGCCATTGAGAAACACTGGCTGGGCCAAAGTGACTTTTTAAAAAAATCAGGTGCCTATGCTTGTATATAAGGATGCCCAGTTTCAAGGATTAACGAACCAGATGCAACTTTATTATGTGACATGACCAATAAGATACAACTCTATTATATGACCTATGTATTTATAGGACTGCTATTGTTGTGTTGGCTGTTGTCATTTTTTTAATTTGATGATCTAAGGCAGTGGTTCTCAACCCTCCTAATGCTGTGACCCTTTAATACAGTTCCTCATGTTGTGGTGACGCCCAACCATATCTTTTCTCTACCCTTTGGGGTCTATGTGGCCTTTTTATTTCACTGATGCCTCCCATGTTCCTGCCAGTTGGCAAGGGCTTGTTCACTTTCTAGGTCTGCACTGCTGCGCCTCAGAGCAGCGTTCGTCTGGCAGAGACATCTCTGGTCTTGGATCCTCCACAGCCCCTGCTGCTTCAGCAGTGCTGACCTTCTGGTATGAGGTCTCTTGGGCCAGCTGGGGAGCTTCCTGGGCTCCAGGACGGGGGTTGTGGCCTCTTAGGCCAAATTACTCAAATAATTTGTCTGGGCCCTAACCGGATGGCTCAGTTGGTTGTAGTGTCGTCCCCATACACCAGAAAGGTTGTGGGGTCAGTTCCCTGTCAGGGCACATACCTAGGTTGCAGGTTCAATCCTGGTTGGGCCATGTGCAGGAGGCAACTGATGGATGTTTCTCACATCGATATTTCTCTCCCTCTAAAATTAATAAAACATATCCTTGGGAAAGGATCAAATAATAATAAAAATAATAATAATTTGCTGGGGCTTCCTAGATTCATTGAAGACACTGTCAAAATCCAAGAAGTAGATGTAGTGAGAAGAAAAAAGAGCAAAGAAGGAGATGGGCCACAAAACTCCCAATCCAAACTGTGGTGTAGGGGAGGAGAGAGGGGCAGGGAGAGCGTGCTGCAGGCAAGTTTAAAGTAGACCGAATTTACCAAGAGCGGAAGGAAGGATGGTTCATCTCTTAGCAACGAACTTCCAAACAGGTGCCTTTAAAGTGGTACTAAGAAAGATGAGATTGAAAGATTGTAAGCAGAGAAGTTTTCTGGGGGCTAAAAGGTACTGGCTAATTTTGCTGTAAGGCAAATTTTTCACATCTCCAGAACTTTCCAAGAATTAATAGAAATGTCACTGCATAGATGTGGGTGTTGCAACACAGGTGAAAAGGTATTTAATTACAGATGCATAACAGGTAAGGGGGTATAGCTCAGGGGTAGAGCATTTGACTGCAGATCAAGAGGTCCCCGGTTCAAATCCGGGTGCCCCCTACTCCTTTGGTTTTCCTATTCATAGCTGTTGCTCATATTCCCGTTTCCTTTCAGCCATGCCAATTATGATCCTTCCTGAAATTAGAATTATTCCAATTAGATCCTTCCTGAAATTAGCCCTTGCACAACTGCTTTCTGATATCCGGTGTTACCCCCTCTTTATATATCTCATTTATCCAACTCTTTTGGGTCCTCAAAGAGAAGGCAGCGACTCTCCTGCAGAATTTTGCTGGGCTTTTCCAGGGCAGCAGAAGAGAGCAGCAGATACAGCAGCTTTTGTAGGAACAAACAGTAAATGGGCAACCTAAATTGTTATCTCACCTTCTCACCGAAACAGCTTGGCACAGTGGAGTGGTGGTCAGACCTATGGAGACAAATCATAGCATCCAGGTTCTTCTCACAGGGTTGACATTTCCCTCTGGGGAGCTGGTTTCTCCACACCAGAACTCACTCACACACTTGCTTCAGCCTCAATGACCAAAAGGCTGGCTTAGCAACTCCAACAAGGGAAACCTAGATTTGCAGTGTTGCTCTTCCACAACCAAGTGTTGGAGCTCCGTGACACTGTCTGAATTCGAGCCCGTTTCTGTCTTCCCTGGAGGAAGAAAGGTGAAGGACTGGGAGTCCAGATAGGTGGGTAGTTTTGGAGATGGTTGGGCTGCTCTTGGGCTAAAACAAAAAAAAGCAATGGGAAATGTTTTGGGGTTTCTACAGGCAGCTTCTCTCATTTTTTCTTCTCTGATGACCCCACCCAGGAACTGAGGCTTAGAAGCTGCAGAACTGAGGGAAGGTGTCTTATTATGAGCTGGTCTGGCAGCTTCATAAAGTCAGTCCTGGAAGGGAGCAGTACTTAATTTTGCAGAGCCCAGTGTTACCACTCAGATGAAAGGCATCAGTTAGGCTACATTAATATCTGAGGGGGTATAGCTCAGGGGTAGAGCATTTGACTGCAGATCAAGAGGTCCCTGGTTCAAATCCAGGTGCCCCCTTATGTATAATTTTTAAAAAGTCTTTCCAGCTTCCTTCGCAGCTCACCTTCCACCCTTCGTTCCTAGACAAGCACAACTTGGAGGTGAAGTCTTGAAGGAGGTTGGGGACTTCAGGAGAGCTACAGCCCAGTCATACTGATGGACTCACTAGATGTTAAGAAAAGTGGTTCCCTGCATACCCCTAGCAGCAATTGGAGCACTGCAGAGTTCCCAGGAACACCAGGTTTTGATTCTAAGTGTTAGAGGTGCCCCGATGCCCGCTGGGGTGTTAGAGTGTGTCACCTTGGATAAATTGCTCAATCTCATTGTGCCTCAGTTTCTGCATAACCTGGGAAAGGGATCATTCATCAGGGTGTGAACACCATCAGAAGCCTGCAAAAGATTGGGAAGCTGATTGGCTATTTTTAAACGCTTCTGGTTCATCCCAAGCCTGAGACTACATAATTTTAGATGAATCTCTCTCTTTGGCAGGACCCGTACCATGCAGGTCTAGCGGCCACCAAGGCCCACAGACCACATAGGCTTCTGAGGACTATAAAGCAGAAATTCTGTTCACTGATTTTTATTTCAGCCATGCTGAAGACATGGTTGGACTTTTCCCAGGGCGGGACAAAGGGAAATGGGATGTGGGAAGCAGAGGGGCAGCCATCACCAATAAACCACCTTGCCGTATCACCATCTCCCGTGTGTGGATCCTTAAAATGCTTTTCTTGAATTCCCATGGAAGAGCCTGTCTCCCACCCATAGCAGGAGCATGCCTGTGACGTAATGTTGGAGGCACATGATTAGATTAGAGAGAATGTGTTAGAATTCCGACTTTGTTCTGTGGTCAACAGGAGCCCTGCACATTGCAAAGAAGCAACAAGGTCAGTTCCTTTATTTGGGAACATCACTTAGGAGACATTACAGAGAATGGAATTTGCCAAAAGACAAGGATAATGAACTAGCATTATATTTTTAAGCACTTACTATGGGCTAGTACTATGCTGGGCAATTTATTTTATTTTTTTAAAAAATATATTTTATTGATTTTTTACAGAGAGGAAGGGAGAGAGATAGAGAGCTAGAAACATCGATGAGAGAGAAACATCGATCAGCTGCCTCCTGCACATCCCCCACTGGGGATGTGCCTGCAACCCAGGTACATGCCTTGACCGGAATTGAACCTGGGACCCTTAAGTCCGCAGGCCAACGCTCTATCCACTGAGCCAAACCGGTTTCGGCTGGGCAATTTATCTTAAGATGTCATATTTGTCACAAGAAACTTGTCCCTACTTAAAAATAAAGAAACGGGAGCTTATAGATTTAAAGAATTTGCCCAATGACGCACACAGAGTAAGGAACCCAGTGCAGAGGAGAAAAGGAATTCCAGAGAAAATTTTAGGATAAAATGATAAGACTTGGTAGCTGATAAAGATGGATCGGATGAGGAATAATGTGAGAAAGTAGAGTTAGATAATGATTACTTTTGTCCAAAGTTAAATACAGCAGTGGCTAAGGGGAAAGTGGGCAACGTATTATAATTTAGGATAGAGACTTTCGTGTGCTTTTGGCTGCGGAAGGAGCAGGATTGAGAAATAACTGAATTCAGTTATGGGTCAGGAGTATAGACTGAGTGGTTCACTTTGGAAGTGGGAGGGGAATGTTTTTTCTCTGAGATGGAAGCAAAAAGGGTAAGGACAGCTGAAGACAGGTGTCAAGGAGCTGAGGTCTAGCTGCTTCAATTCTCTGTTAAGCAGAGGTAATGTCTTGTGAGGGGACAGATGTGGGTGAGGAAGTCATTGATGAGGCTGCCTTCCAGACAAAGGGATCGATCGGATGGTCTGTGCTGGAGAGGAGTGTAGTTTGACTGGAGCTGTGATCTGGTTCTGCACCTCTCCGAAGTCCACCTTTTGTGGGCACTGAGAACATTGCTCTCCCCCAGATACACTTGTCCCCACCCAGGTCAACACAGGAAATGTGCTAATGTTTTTAGCTCCTTATTTTTTTATTCTATGCAAAGCCCAACCCAAAGAGTCCAGGTTTCTCTCAGGCGTAGACAAGGTTACTGGTTCCCTTGTGTATGTCCTGGTTCCACTTTCTGTCAGCCACACACTAACCATCTTTTGGGTAATCCCCTCTGCAGAGGAATCCATTAGCTCAATATATACTTGTGGGTTTTACCAGTTGTAGCCAGGGTGCAGGGAGCTCAGGCCTCAGTTCTGAGGGTCTTTTCCTAGAGTCCTCAAAAGGAGACAATAAAGGAAAGAAAAAGAAACTAGAACTTGCAGGACAAAGAAGGTAGGAAGTTTAAACCAAAATACTATCAGTATTAATATTAAGTATAAATGTATAAAAAATGCCACAGTAAAAAGACAAAGAATGTCATGGATTAAAAACCATCAACTCAACTATATGTTGTTCACAGGAGACACATATAAAACATAAGGATAGAGATATTAAAAATAAAAGGCCAGAAAAAATACACTAAAGACAATAATACATAGTGTGGCTATATTAGTACCAGACAAATAGTTTTGAGGTGAAAAGGGATTTTAAGAAAATCATTTTATAGTGATAAAAAGTTCAATTCACCATGAAGGTATAGCAATTCTAAATTTGATACACTCAAAATATATTAAATATAAATGAACAGGATTAAAAAAGAGAAGTGGGCATACCCACAATCATGTGAGATATTTCAAAATCCCCCTCCTGTGAATTGATAGAACAAGCATACATAATATCAGAAGAATATAGAATATATTAACAAATTTGACCTAATTAATGTATAAAGACCCTTATACTCAGCAACTGTAGGACTTGCCCTTTTTTCCCTAAGTACACATGGTACACTGACAGAATTGACTGCATACTAAACATAAAGCAAGTCTTAACAAATTCCAAAGTGTTAAGCTAGAAAATAAAAATAAGCTAGAAATCAATAACATTAAAAAGAATTACAGCCGAAACCGGTTTGGCTCAGTGGATAGAGCGTCGGCCTGCGGACTGAGAGGTCCCAGGTTCGATTCCGGTCAAGGGCATGTGCCTGGGTTGCGGGCACATCCCCAGTGGGGGATGTGCAGGAGGCGGCTGGTCGATGTTTCTCTCTCATCGATGTTTCTGGCTCTCTGTCTCTCTCCCTTCCTCTCTGTAAAAAAATCAATAAAATATATTTAAAAAAAAAATTACAAAATCCAACAAATAACTAGAAAACTCCCACATGTGTGGAAATTAAAAATTATACTTCTAAATAACAGATGGAGCAAAGCAGTAATTGCAATTAAAATAGGAATTATAAAATATTTTTATTTAAATCATGATGAAAACACTAGATATTGAAACTGTTCAGTTGCAACTACAGCAGTACTCAGAGGGCAATTTTTAGCCTTACTGTATCTACAATATTATGAAAAGGCAAAAATTAACTAACTAAGCATCTATCCCCAAAAGGCATGAACTGGACAGTAAAATAAACCCAAAGAAATAAGGAAGCAAATAATAAAGATTAATTAATGAAAGCATAAATTGATGAAATCAAAAACAAATATATTAGATAGAGCCAATAAAGCAAAAATTGTTCTTTGAAACAAATAATGAAAATAACCTAGACAAGACTGACAAAGAGAAAAAACACTAATAACTAATATAAGGAATTGAAAAGGACATATTATTACAATTTCCAAAGCTGTTAAAAAGATCATAAGACAATGTTATGAGTGACTTTGTGCCAATTTAATATAATATTGAGATGACATGGAAAATTTCCTAGAAAAATGTAACTTACCTGAATAGAGAGGAATTCTTTGTCTGCTAGATGGTTCCTGGTTCTCTCTTCCTCCTCTAGTTGTTTTAGCAGGACTAAACTGGTTCAAGGGAAAAACACAAGATTATAGTTGACTAGGGGCCCAGTGCACGAAATTCGTGCACTGGGTGGGGGTGTGGGGGGGGGTGTCCCTCAGCCCAGCCTGCTCCCTCTCACATACTGGGAGCCCTCAGGCGTTGACCCCCATCACCCTCCAATCGCAGGATCGGCCCCTTGCCCAGGCCTGACGCCTCTGACAGAGGCGTCAGGCCTGGGCAGGGGACCCTCATTTCCCCCCATCACTGGTTCTGCCCCCAGCCCAGGCCTGATGCCTCTGGCCCAGGCGTCAGGCCTGGGCAGGGGACCCCCAGACCCCTCCGATTGCTGGCTCTGCCCCTTGCCCAGGCCTGATGCCTCGGCCAGAGGCGTAGACCCCCATCACCCTCCGATCGCCTGATCGGCCCCTTGCCCAGGCCTGACGCCTCCACCAGAGGTGTCAGGCTTGGACAGGGGACCCCCATCTCCCTCTGATCGCTTGCTCTACCCCCCGCCCAAGCCTGACGCCTCTGACCCAGTCTTCAGGCCTGGGCAAGGGGACCATCATATTCCCCCAATCCCCGGCTCCACCCCCCGCCCAGACCTGATGCCTCAGCCAGAGGAGTTGATCCTCATCACCCTCCTATCACCAATCACCAGATCGGCCCCTTGACCAGGCCTGAGGCCTCCAGCAGAGGTGTCAGGCCTGGGCAGGGGACCCCCAGCTCCCCGCGGTTGCAGGCTCTGCCCCTGCCCAGGCCTAACGCCTCTGGCTGAGGCGTCCAGCACGGGCAGCGGGGACCCACAGCTGCAGTGGCCCCACGATCGTGGGCTCCGCTTTAGGCCCAGGCAAGGGACCCCTAGCTCCCGGGACTGCCAGCTTCAACCATGCCCAGCTCCCATCGCTGGCTCCACCCCTACTTCCTGCTATCACTGGCCAGGGCAGCAAAGGCGCCTGATTCTCCAATCATGGCTGGGGGGCAGGGCAAAGGCGGCCCCAGGGCCGCCTTTGCCCTGCCCCCCAGCTCTTAGCTCCCCCCTGGGTTTCCAATCACTGTCAGTGGCAGGGGGCTTCTTCCTGCTTTCCCTTTCGCCTCCCTGCATTGTGCCTACATATGCAAATTAGCCGCCATCTTGTTGGCAGTTAACTGCCAATCTTAGTTGGCAGTTAATTTGCATATAGCCCTGATTAGCCAATGAAAAGGGTAGCGCCGTACGCCAATTACCATTTTTCTCTTTTATTAGTGTAGATACTTGTCCTAGTATGCCAATTTCCTATGCAATTAATGGCAAAGCTCCATACTCTCCTGTCTTCCAGTGAAGTCATTTCCTTTACCAAAAAGCTTCCACTGTTATGTAGTTCCTCCAAACTTCCCCGTAAATATATGCTGTGGTAGAAGAAGAATGTCTTCTGGAATACTCAGGAGGGTGTATCCAATTGTCTCCAGCCCAAGAACATGTTTTCTTGGGATAGAGAAAATTTGGGTTATTATAGACATCCTAATGTGTTGCTTATAATTTCTCTCTAATAAATCTGACTTTACACTTACACTAGTGGAGATGTCCCCATCCTCTGGCTTAGATTTACCAAAATTGATACAAGAAGAAATCAAAATCATGAATTATCCTTTAACAACTGAAGAAAATGAATTCATAATGAAAAATTTTACCATTAAAAAGAAACACTATTCCAGGCACAGATCGTTTCAACATATGTTATACCAAACACTTAAGAAATAATGTAAATTATTATGTTTATATCTTATGTGAACACTTCTGGAGAATCAAAAACAAGTGGTACCTTTCCCAACTCATGAGATTAGTTAAATTTGATATAAAAAATAACAAAGACAGTAAAAGAAGAGAAAACAATAGTCCAATCTCACTTATTAACATAGATTTTTTTATAAAGTATTTTTTTTATTGATTTCAGAGAGGAAGGGAGAGGGAGAGAGAGATAGAAACATCAATGATGAGAGAGAATCATTTATCAGCTCCTTCCTGCATGCCCCCTACTGGGGATGGAGCTTGCAACCTGGGCATGTGCCCTGACCTGGAATCAAATTGTGGTCTCCTCATTCATAGGTCAACCCTCAACCACTGAGCCACACCAGCCGGGCTTAACATAGATTTTTAAACCATAAACAAAAGTATCGGTAAATCAAATAACTATCTTAACATAGGACTGTTAACACTTTTAGGGATTCCTAAATCTATTCAACCACATACTTTGTATTTCTTGGAGTGGATCATTCTCTATATTAACGGAAGAAGTGGAAGTGAAGTTCAGTAGAAAGTAACCGGAATGGAATGTCAGCCTCATTAAATGGTTTTGGACAGACACCTCAGTCAGGTGGAGTTTCTGTTTTTCAGGTACCCACCAAGCAAACAGGCATTTGACTTGAAGGCTATTCTAACAGCCAATGTCAGTGCTTCCCCAGGTTGCTGCTCACACCCAGGGACTGTAGCCCAGGACACAGGCTGTAGGCCTTTTGAGGAGAGTGCCTGAATCTTGTACAGCAGGTTGATGAGTTTTCACTGAAGCAGGTCTGAAAGCTCCCAAGAGAGGTTCATCCTACAGTGGCAACTCATAAATTTAGAGGTAATCTGGGTGTGGCTATAGAGAATAAAGGTATTAATTAAGTCATACTATAGCAGAAGGGGGTATAGCTCAGGGGTAGAGCATTTGACTGCAGATCAAGAGGTCCCCAGTTCAAATCTGGGTGCCCCCTATTTATTCCTAATTTTGATATTTGAAATAGTGCTGTATTTCAATTTCATCTTCCTTACAAGACATCAGTGTAAAGATTTTTTTTCTTCTGGAACCAGCAAATGATGAGACTTAATGTGATAGTCGGTGTTTCTGAACTCCAAATATAAATTAGAATCACCAGAGAGTTCATAAAAGCGCCATTTCCCAGACCCCACCCAGACCAATTAGTTCCGAATGTCTGGGGTGGAGCCCAGGGATGGTAAGTGCTCCCCAGCGCTCCTGGTCTATAGCCAAGCTGAGAACCAGTGTTAGAGCTTCCTGGAAGCCTTCGCAGACCCATGTTACCTCTTCCCACTCTGTCTGCCCAGCATTTGTGTTCTGGATCTCTTCTCATTCATCCTATGTGCACATCATTTGTAACTTGACCTTAACAGCATCTTCCACAAACAGTTGCCATTTCAACATGTCTAAGTTTTCTTAATTTTCCCCTTCTCAGTCCAGGCATTCTCCCTGGGATAGACAGGAATTGGTCCATTTCCCACCCAAACCGCCAGGATCTGTGGCTCAGGAAGAAAGCCCTGTGGGGCTGAGAGAGTTTGCAGAAGATGAAATATCAACCTGTGTAACTTTAGGCTATGTAACTATTAAAGACAACATTATGTCTTATTCGAGCTTTAAAAGCAAACTTCTGCAGAAGGAACCAGTGAATTTTATCAACCATCTCAAAACTGAAGAAAGTGTCGGGTTTCTATGGTGTGGGGAACAAACAGCTGACTATGTGGTAGATAGCCTCAGAATCAGCTGTGGGTTCAGAGAGAGAGCATGTAATTCAGAAGTACAGTTCATAGCATCCCTTATAGTAATCTTTTATGACCTCTCTCACAACTACCTAAAGTACATTGCATGATCCTTCAGGTTTATAGAAAAAAAACCACACACACAGGTTTATATTTTAGACTAGAGGCCTGGTGCACGAAATTCATGCATGGGTAGGGTCTCTAGGCCTGGCCAGCGATCAGGGCCGATTTGGGCCTTCCAGCTGCCGCCTGGGGCCTTCCTTCATTACGTGTCTCCCCCTGGTGGTCAGCACACATCATAGCAAGCAATTGAACTCCTGGTCTCCCGGCAGAACTCCAGAGGTGACAATTTTACATATTAGGCTTTTTTTATATATAAAATTATATATATATATAATAAAATTATTTCACAGCAAGTAAGTCTTACATTTTTTTATATTGAATGTCAGGAAAGCACAGAAGAGAAATAGCTGTTTAAGTCAGAGCACAGGCAAGTGTAGTCTTCCTGGAGGTACATGCCCGACAAATCTGCAAATAAATATTTGTCTAACCCCTGGGTTGTAAATATTCTGTATGCTCTAAGTTCTTTTATCAGCATATGGCATAAGTGCCTGAAAAAAACATATTATAGATGTCTCTCCCCCCACACACTTTAACACCATCTACTCCTCACCTACCTCCCCTCACACTATTATCTGTGTCCCTGGGTTATGCATATTTGTATATAAGTTCTTTGGTTAATTTCTTCCCACCCACCCCTACCCTCTTCCCTCTGGGATTCGTCAGTCTGTTCAATGTTTCCATGTCTGTGGATCTATTTTGTTCATCAATTTATTTTGTCAATTAGATTCCACATATGTATGAGATCATGTGATACTTGTCTTTCTCTGACTGGCTTATTTTGCTTAGCATAATACTCTCAGGTCCCTCCATGCTGCCTCAAAGGGTAAGAGATGCTTCTTTTTTACAGCTGCATAGCATTCCATTGTGTAAATGTATCACAGCTTTTCTATCCACTCATCTACTGATGGGCACTTGGGTTGTACTTTTTTCCTCTAAGAGGCTGCTTTTGTAATTCCAGTTTCATGAACACTTGGAACTTTGGATTAGAACCTGGTGGCTTGACCCTTTCCTATCTCCATCTCCCCTTCCCCAATTGACACCTTCTGATATTGAAAATGACCTTTTTTGTTATTGTTAATTCTCACCTGAGGATATTTTTTCCATTGATTTTTAGAGACAGTAGAAGGGAGGGACAGGGAGAGACACACAGAGAGAAAGATCGATGTAAGAGAGACACATCGATTGGCTACTTCCAACAAGGCACCCCAACTGGGGCTGGGGATCAAGCCAGCAACCAAGGTACATGCCCTTGATGGGAATCTAACCCCAGACCCTTCAGTCCAAGAGCCAACGCTCTAACCATTGAGCACCGGCTACAGCGAAAATGACCTCTTGTGTTACTTCAGGTCCTGCAACCCAATCCTGCCAACGCTGAGGTTGTCAAACCCCTTCACGGAGGGACTGTCCTTTTCTCCTTCACCTTTCCTCTTAACTCCCCTTTTACGCCCGTTGCCCAACGTTCCCCAGAAGATGCCCCATCCCTTCAATCTCCCTCCAGGGAGTGTCTTCTCCCTCTTCCTGCTCGTTTTCCTCTATGTTGCCCCTTGTAGGTCCTGGTCCTCAAGAACAGGTAAGGAGTATCTGTCCTTAAAAGCGCCTCTGGCCGAAACCGGTTTGGCTCAGCGTCGGCCTACGGACTGAAAGGTCCCAGGTTCGATTCCGGTCAAGGGCATGTACCTTGGTTGTGGGCACATCCCCAGTAGGAGACGTACAGGAGTCGGCTGATCGATGTTTCTCTCTCATCAATGTTTCTGACTCTCTATCTCTCTCCCTTCCTCTCTGTGAAAAATCAATAAGATATATTTAAAAAATAAAAGCTCCTCTGGTTGTTTTCTCATAAGGACTCTGACTCTGTAACTATATCCGGAACTCAGACACTGAGCTGCTCCCTTCTGTCTGGTTAGTGCATGAGGCTGGCTCCACCAGGACGAAGGTGCTTGCCAACCCCGCTTCTGCACAATCCTCTGCAGCCAGCCAACCACGGCCAAGGACATCAGTGTAAAAGCTGTATCCATGGAAGGCCTCTGGATGAACCCAACTGGGCTGCCCATCACAGCCCTGGTCAGCCCTGGTCAACCTCCTGAATCAGACAGGTGGGAGTGGGGCCTCGGGTCTCTATTGTTAACAAGCTCTTTGGAGGATTGCAATGGAGAGTCAGATTGGGAACTGCCAATTAGTGTGGTGTCCCACCTTACAGGCTTGAAAAGAGGCCATAGTGAGAGACATGCCTAAGCACACACACCTGATTAAGGATAGGGTTGGGGCCAGAACCCATAGGACTGCTCTTGGGCTCTTTCCACTAACCTCCCTCCTGCCGCACCCTCCAGCAGGCATGACCTGGCCCTTTGCCTTAGGCTGCCTCCCGTTCCCACAGCTACACCCTCACTTGGCCAGAGGAGATAGACCTTCCCAGGAAATAACCCCAAAGGCTTCCACTCCACATGGGCTACTAAAAGGAGTTTTTTGGGTAAAATAGGAATTTTGGGGGGGTGAAATAGGAAAGTTTAGGAAATTTAAAAAATTAAGGGGTCCATGGAAAAAACACAGGGCTACAGAGTTGTAAAAGGGCACATTTCCATAAGACAAGGGAGTGGCCGGAAGTTATATTTCCATAAGACAAGGAAGCTGGGAGTAGCAAAAGGTACACATTTACAGAATAAAGGGAAGGAGGATGAAAGCCCAGAGGGAATAGGGAAACAATAAGGAAGGAGGGGAGGAGAGCCTCACTTGTCCCATGTGAGGTTAAACCTTTGAGCTCAGGAGTTGCTATAGTGACCAAATCAGAAGGGGATAGTGACCAGTCAGAGGGGATATCAAGGCACACAGATCTGCAGCCTGTGGAGAACCATGGAAAAGGGACTTGAGGGGACTCTTTCTCCCTCCCCACATGAGAGTCTGTGCTGTGAGATTCTTTCCCTCTCCTAATGTGGGAGTCTGTACTTGTTCTTCAATAAATTTCTACCTTTACTATATCATCTTTCATCCCTGGTTTCATTCTTCGACTCCGACGACAAAGGGCCTGGGAAAAGCCATCCTGCCCAGGGAACACTGGGTGTTCCAGTCCAAAAATCCTGTATCACTATTAATTGAGGTAAGTTCACTGGGCGTGGGAATCTGACACACAGGCCTCCCCACCTGCAGTCAGATGTTCTTCCCCTGAGCCACAAGTCCACTTCCAACTGTTACCTAATTGATACCATTTCACAACTGTGGCCTCCCCTGGGAGGGATTTCCCAGTAACCCAGTGGGTCAGCCCCATGTCCTGGCTGACTCAACCTCTTCTGGCCATAAGCTTCCTCCCCCTTCTCCACTGACCCCTCATCTGAGTGCCCAGTCTCCTCTGCCCTGCCCAGCACATTCCCCTCCTCTGTCGCTAGCTGATGCACCAGGGGTGGGAAACGTCCAGTCCCGGGCCATATAAGGCCTGAGAAATCATTTGGTCTGGCCCTGCCACGGCATTAGGAATGAGTTAATTAAATGTTTGATGAAATATAGCAGGCTAATTTTTAAGTTGATAATGTTGTATGGCCTAAGAATGATGTTATAAATATCCAAATGGCCCTTGGCAGAAAAAAGGTTCCCCACCCCTGCACTAGGGTGAAAGACACCTCACTGGGACAGCCCCACTGCTTCTTTCCTATTTGTTCTAAAACCTCCCCAGTACTCTCTCTGCACCCCACCTCACAATCACAGCCACTCAGTGGGCATGGAGGACCAGGGCAAAGACCTGTTAGGATTGGGATTCAATTATTCTTATTACACAGATAAGTTCAGTGAGGTAAAAAGGAGGATGAAAGAAAACATTGCTTTAAAAAAACTCACATCAGTGTCTTGCCTGCTGTTGAGTGCATTATAGATTTTCAACAAATACTTGTTGACTGAAAATGTATAGGAAAATTTAAAGATACAAATAAGCACCAGGAAGAAAATAAAAATTAACCTCATCAGTAAATCACTGCTGTTAACAGTTTGGTTGTTATTTTTCCAAACTTAAAAATTTACAGCCCTTAGCTGGGATCTAACTTCTTGCTGCTATGGGTGTCCAGCTACTAGGTAATCAAAATACAGTCAAACCTTGTTTCTTGAACGCCTTCCATCTCGAACAATTCGGTTCTCGATCAAGTTGTTCACAGAGGAAAATTTCTTGGTTGTGGACCAAAACTTCAGTTTTTGACCTAACTACACTTTCATGCTGATACTTCAGTCTCAGCATGACAAAAAGCATCTTGCAGGCTACAAAAGAAAGAGAGAATGCTTTTGTTGATGGTGATTAGAACAATTTTAAAACATAAAGAGGCCATTAAGAATGCTAATGTTGCTAAAGGGTGTTCAAATGCTCACAGGCAATTGAATAAGTAGAAAAACTGTTGTTGAATGGCTATAGGAAAAGCAGTTAGCCTGTGATAGCATTTCGGAGGAGGCCGTGAAAGGGGATAGTTCGATAAATTTATGAAAAGTGTTTGTTTATAGATTAAACAGTACAGTAGATATGTACGGTATATAAGAAAGGTTGAAACAGGGAATCATTGGGGGGTCTGGAACAGATTAATTCAATTTACATCATTTCTAATGGGAAAAATGATTCCGTTTTCAAACAGCCTTCTGGAACGAATTAAGTTCGAGAAACGAGGTTCCACTGTACATAAATGTGTATTTGTCTTGTTGTTAATCCTCACTGGAGAATATTTTTTCATTGATTTTTAGAGAGAGTGGAAGGGAGAAACATTGATGTGGAGAGAGACATCGATTGGTTGCCTTCTACGCACGCCCGGCTGGGGATCTAGCCTGAGGTACGTGCCCTTGACTAGAATGGAACCTGGGACTCTTCAGTCTGAGAGCCAACATTCTATCCACTGAGCCAAACCAGCTAGGGCTGTATTGGCTTTATTTTTATGGATGTGCAAAGATGTATGTACATGGCTGGTCATTGCAAAGTGATGTGTAAAAATGGAACAATACTCTGCAGTGCATTCTATGCAGGCACATAGGGACAGAACCTGGGATCAGCACTCTGGTTCTGCAGTCACTTCCGCCTAGCATGAGGTGATCAAGGGAAACCTTTAGCCTCTTCCACTAAGAATCTTCTGTCTTCAATTCAAATGAGAAAACACATATCCATGACAGCATCTTTCAACATTTCCAGTCTACAAAGACATAGGTAGGATTGAAATGGTTTTCAAAGATGCTCAAGCTTCAGTAAATAATGTATTTCTAAAGGTTGTGCTAGGGCAGAAATAGAATATTGGGGATCAGCTATCATTATAAGAAATATTGCCGAAACCGGTTTGGCTCAGTGGATAGAGCGTCGGCCTGCGGACTGAAAGGTCCCAGGTTCGATTCCGGTCAAGGGCATGTACCTGGGTTGCGGGCACATCCCCGGTGGGGGATGTGCAGGAGGCGGCTGATCGATGTTTCTCTCTCATCGATGTTTCTGACTCTCTCTCTCTCTCTCTCCCTTCCTCTCTGTAAAAAATCAATAAAATATATTTAAAAAAAAAAAAGAAAAGAAAGAAATATTAACATGCTCTGTTAATTGTGATTGTTTTGTTTTGATTAAAGAAGGCACATTCTAACCTGGTTGGGAGTTGCACGTGAGACCTGGGAGCTCACCTGGAAATGCGGCCCATCCTCTGCATCCGGGAGCTGCCTGTTATCATGGAAAGCTTAACAACCTTGTTGCAGAAACCAAAGGCCCTTTGTATACCCCTGGCTTTTGCAAACCTCCAGCCTGTATTTACCTGTAAACTGCTCATTTTGCATACCCACTCTTATCCTTTTTGCCTACTTCCCCAAGTAATCTCTGTCCTTCTACCCAATATAAGCAGCAGCTGGCTTTTGCTGGGGTGCAAAGCAGATTTTTGTGGATGACCTGCTGCTCTCCCATACTGCTGACATTATTGGAATAAACGCTCATATATGATTCAACCCTGTCTCTGCTTAATTGGCTCAAGTAGTGACAGGCAGCACAGACCCCTTGGTTGTCCAGTTACAGTTGTATTGATTGGGTTGTCTTCTAACCATTGTGTTGTTTGAAGATATGGAGTGGAAACGTGGGGGTGGGGGGCGGGGGTGGGTGCGCATGTCACACATAATAAATACATTCCATCCTTCCAATCTCTCAGTCTTTAGATTTAGTCTCTAAGACTTTGTGGCATCTCAATTTTATCTACCTTTGAACAAGTTTGATTTCTACTTTTAATCAACAAGTTGAACAAACAATCAAAGAATCTCCAGATATTCCAGGGAGGACAGTGTTAGGTCGCTGAAGGAGGAACGCACGAGGCCAGAATGGGGAGGGATTACAAATTTATTCGATCACCGCACAACAGGTGGCTGAGACTGGATGGCCCCGGCACCCAGTGACGGGAGTCAACGGCTTTTAAAGGACTTTTCGTGGGCTTTTTTCTGAGCGGAGACTTCTTTGTATATTCCCGGAGGGGAGATAATGGAATGTGGTCACCACAAGTGAAATGTGGTTTCAGCAAAGGGAATGTCCATACTGAAATGACCTGAAAAGCCAGTTCCCAGAAGAGGGGTATCGATTCCATTATTTGATCAGGCCTAACAGACAGTGGGTCAGAATTCAGCCAAGTTAACACTGTATCTTTCTTTCCCTGGTCAAGAATTCATTTCCATACACAATCCCCCGATTTGTGCTGTTGTAAATCAGCAGTCTTACAGGTTATTTTTGTGTATGAGCCTTCCTTGCAAGGTGTGACTTTGTAATTGGCTCCCCAGGGCATGGTGGGATTTCCTGAAGTTACAGATCAAAATAAAAAGAGGGGTGGGGCGAGGGGAGGAGGGGCTTTATTAGTGGACAAAAGGAGGTCCCAAAGATTTTGTGCTTAGGTATAGTTTGGGTTCTACAAATCTTGTGAATGCCCATGACGAGTCTTGGGGGACTCACTCTTTCTGCATCAGAACCCTAAATTTTCACACAGGGAAGCTGTGAATTAAATTGACAGACTCAAACACTGCCCTTGGTTGTCTGCTAAGTCATATGGCTGCTGGAGGTTTTAGTTCTCCTCATTGAGCTTTGCACGGTGTCCCTAGGCTCTCTGCTGCCTTAGGCACCACTCAGCACTACTGTCTGCTTCTGAGAAAGAATATAGGAATGTGCACCAATTCCACGACACTTCCAATGCAATGACAACAAGCAAATGGGTATCTAGAAGCCCTGCCTCCTGGGCACTGCATTGCAGATGACAACAGCAATAATTTACTTAGCTGTTGTGCCAGATGCCCAGACCTAAAGAACTAGTTAGAGATTTCCTCTAACTCTAGCCTTAACTAGTCTGGATAATCAATACCATCAATACCATTTTCATGCGTATCCTGTTGCCTGAAACCCACCTCTAATCCCAATTTATGTTCCAGTTAGGAAATTTGGGTTTAAAACGAACTAACTTTGGCTACCTGAAACAGGTAAGGCAAAGCTATTACTGAAGAGAAGGCTGGAGAAAGAAGCTTAGAAATGGGGCCAGATCCAAGGGGAACTAAGCAGCCAGAGTTCAGCCAAGGTCACACAGAGCCCCAGTCTGTGAGGAAGTGTCTTCCACTGGAGCCAGTGCCAGAAGGGAGTCTAACTCCTGCTTCTGGATTTCTCTCTCTCTCTCTTTTTTTTTTTTTAAATATATTTTATTGATTTTTCACAGAGAGGAAGGGAGAGGGATAGAGAGTCAGAAACATCGATGAGAGAGAAACATCGATCAGCTGCCTCCTGCACACCGCCTCCTGGGGATGTGCCCACAACCAAGGTACATGCCCTTGACCGGAATCGAACCCGGGACCCTTCAGTCCGCAGGCCGATGCTCTATCCACTGAGCCAAACCAGTTAGGGCATGGATTTCTCTCTCTTGATGTACAAACTCCAAGTGGCTAAGCTAAGGGCATGTGTCCAAGCCCTCACTGCCAAACAATGGGAGATGAACTATCTGGTATTTTGGTTTATGTAGTAAGAGATGAGGGTATGACTTTTAATAAATTATGTTCATGTAATTGCAGATTGCCAAAACATATACATAAGGTTCAGGCAGTCAGAAAAAGAAAAAGAAAACACAAATGTCCCCCACAGTCTACTTGAACAGGGCTGCAGGGGAGCAAAGAAGCCTTCCTATGGATCTGAACTGTGCACAGGCTCATTATCAAGGAACTCAGCATGGGAGAGGAAGCTCGAGACCCAACACTCAGAGCGTGGATCTGAACCTGGGATGGTGTGACCTGCTTTCCCAAGTAAGAAAAACGAATCTAGTCTAATGAGCACTTTTTGCTTCCTGAACAAAATCCACAACTTCAATACTAAGAAGTGTTTCTTGTTTGGTATGCTTCTTGACAGATGGTGCCACTGTAAATTACCTCTCCTACTACCCTGCTCCATTTTTCCTCAGGTCCCACCTCTACACCCTGGCAGTCATCTATGCCTATTGACTTACTGAGTGAAACAATGGTAAATTGGATCTCTAGGGGACAGAGTAAACAATCAGTAGATTGATTTACAGTGTTTTCCAATTTCCATGGTGTAAATACTCTCACCACAGATTATTTCAAAGCTAGCAATGGTTTAACAGAGCTGGAAGTGCCTTTAGAATCATTCTGAATTGTGGTGCCCATAAATTTTGGCTGTCACAACCTTTGGAAGTTAGGAAGGATTAAAAGAAGGCTGGGCCTATCAGACATTATATCAAGATCCCTGGGGAATCTGAACATGTAACAACTTCTTAAATAATTTGAATGCCTAATCAGGTTTGAGAAACGCTGCCTGGTTTCATCTCCAGAGATCAGGCCGACTGATCTCACTGCTAAATGACCCTCTTTTGACCAAGAACTCACCTCTCTGTCCAGAGACTCCTCCTTGGGGCACCCCAAAGCCTTTCTCCCTACTATCTTTCAGCTTCTTCAAATTCCTGGCTAAAGGCACCGGCTCATTAAACCATGGCTTGTAGCTGGCATGAAAGCTCCCTCCTTCCCAGTTGCATCTACTCTAATCCTCTTCAGGACCCTGTCTTCCCCCACAGCCTTCTCCTGGGCTCCACTAGATGGAGCTAGGCTTCCCCTCTCATCTGTCTGCTCTTCCTCCCTCTGCTCCTGGCCTGGCCCTTGGTTCTGATAGGATTCTCCAGGAGTTAGGCTGATAGTAGGGAGGCTGTCAGCTCTGACGGTGGTAGTGGTTAAAGAGGGCAAGGTGCAAGATGTAGTTTTTTTCTGGGATATTCTGTTGTTCCCCAAAATACTGGCCCTCTAAAAGTTTTAACAGAGGCAGTCAATCACCGATGTGCCTTAAAATATGTGGGCATTTGCCTTTCCCCAGAGTTTCTAGGTAAATGGCTGAAAGACCCTTTGGGGAAACCTAGGGGGAAGATCCACAGCCATGGTTGACATTTTGGTAGGTCCTTTTCTGAAGCTTACTTAGACTTCCCTTTCAAGGGATTGTTATGCCCAGAATTCAAGATCCCCAAGATACCACGCCAGGGAGCCAGTCCGATGCAAAAGCAGAAGGTCCTTTATTGAGTTAGCTAACCCGACCCGGGCCTCCAGCCGACGCAGCGACCGGAAAACCGAGTCCCACTCATGAGAAAATCAGGGCTTTAATAGTCAGGGGGGGGGGGAGCTGGCCGTGGGCCCTGCCGATTGGCCAGGCGCCAAGTCGGGTCTTGTTACACAGGATGTGGTCATCTCTATGGCGCGCACATCCCTTGCTTGTCATTGGCTAGTTCAAAGAAATCCCGGGCGTGGCCAGCAGGGGCCTGGGTTTCCGGGAAGAAGGCACTCTTCTGAGCACATGGCCTCTGCCCCAACATGGAGGATCCAGGGTAAGATGGAGGGCATAGCCCTTGCCCTTTCAGGGATGCGGGGCCTCTGAACTGATTCAGATCTGGGAACTGGATAAGAGGTCAGGAATCTCTATTGTGCTATCTATTGTGTTAGCTCAGATCTGCAAATCAGTTACGACAGGGGTGGCCTTGCCATTCTCAGTCCCAAGGACCTCATGGACAGTCAACCACAGCGAAGATCTATGTGGCACTGACCACATAAAGCAATCTCCAGACTTGCAATTTGAACTCTGACATCCTAGGATTTTCCTGTCCCCACTGAAATCAGGGAATCCTTTATGCTATAATGGCTCGGGCTAGCATTCCTGTCTATGGAGAACAGCTACTAAAATGCTTTTCAAAGATGTAGAAGCTCCACACACTCATGCATTTTTCAAAACCTTAGTGAAGGGAGTCATTGTTGAGTGGATGGGTAAGTCACACTTGATAAATCCTCTCCAGCTGGGGCTATGGATTCTCTCTACCAAGTAGTGCTAACAATTCCTTGGTATTGTTATGTAAAATGCATTTAGAATTGGCCAGCTGTGAATCCTGGTTCAAGTCCACAACTGAGCAAACAGGTTTATCCCAGTTGCTGTAGATGTGGTATTTTAATTAGAATGTTAATTGGGTACACTCATAAAAATAAATTCAGACTTAAAATTATACTCTTCCTACTTCATAAAATACTTCAAGAATCCACATCAACATGTGTTCAAGATTTCCTTGATATAAATTAGCCAGTTTGAAATTATTTGGGTGTGTGAGTCTTCACCTCTCAGCAACTGGCACCCAGGATCAGCTGAGATCTTTCTGTTGCTCTAGACCAGCAGTTCTCAACCTGTGGGTCGCGACCCCTTTGGCGGTCGAACGACCCTTTCACAGGGGTCGCCTAAGACCATCCTGCATATCCGATATTTACATTACGATTCATAACAGTAGCAACATTACAGTTATGAAGTAGCAACAAAAAGAATTTTATGGTTGGGTCACAACATGAGGAACTGTATTTAAAGGGCCAGAAGGTTGAGAACCACTGCTCTAGATGGAGAGACAATGAGGAGTGGGGCAACTGATCTCTTGCAATGGAAACCCCTCAATCTGAGCCACTCAGCTTTCAGACAGGAAGAAGAGGCTGGTGTAGGTTATTTTGAGTTTTGGTGTAGGGATAATTTGAGTTTCCCAAATGCTCTCATAAATCCACATTACAATTTGTGAAGTCCCACTCTTTCTCAATCACAGACGTATTTCAGCAAGGAGACTGGTGAGAGCTGTAGGCTCCACTGACATTAGTTTGGCAACCCTCGGATCAGCCTTTACTTTTAATTTCAGCTATTTCAGGTGTTCTGTGACAGGAGATAAGAGATTATCTCGGTCCAGTCAGAGAAAGTCCTGGGTTCCCTGCCCATATAGAGTGACACTTGAGCTATTAATTAGTTGCTTTCTTTAAACTGCTTGGATCAGCCATCCAGCTCTGTAACCACTTCTAGGATTTCATGGGAACTCAATTGATCCCTAGAGAACTTTCGGCAAAAATTCACTCAAGTTTTTCTACTGTATGATATTGGCTCCTAGATTAGCATCCGTCAAGCTACGTACATTTTCATTTTTTTCGGGTCCAATAAAGCCAGATTACAGAGAGAGAGAGAGAGAGAGAGAGAGAGAGAGAGAGAGAGAGAGAGAGAGAGAGAGAGATGGATTTTCCTAACATTCAAGGGAGGAATTACCTGGCATTTTAGTTTTCCTCAGCCAGAGACAGGACTCTTGTCTTCCACCAACGCTGAGGCAATTGTAAATTCCTGAATTGGAGTTCAGAGGGTTCAGATGCTGGGCAAAGAAAAAAGAATAATATGCTCATCACAAAACTAGCAGAACAGACTCAACCTTGGATAAACTTGATTTACGTAGGGAGAAACTGGGTTTGTCAGGGGAGGCTTTCTGATAAAGTACTAACTAACCTTCTTCTCTCCTTGCAGGCTGAATCAGTGTGGCGGGAAAAGCTGAAAGGAGAACATTGTGTTCAGGAGGTAAAACTAAACTTGGTCAGGGGGCACCCGGACTTGAACCGGGGACCTCTTGATCTGCAGTCAAATGCTCTACCACTGAGCTATACCCCCACCTGCTTACCTAAGCCTAATAAGTACTCTAAACCTATAAAGCCACACCCTGACTGTCACCACCTTGAGATGTGTTCTTGCTAGTACTATGTCATCATATCCTCTGCAAACTGGGATTTGATCTTGGGAGCTTGACAAGATTTATATAATAAAAGAACCACATTTAGGGCTCCAGCCTACTAACAGGCCTCCCACCACCTCAAGGGAAGGCTGAACCCCCAGAAGGTGCTGTGTGTGCAAACTCACCATGTGCACACAGCACTGTGCGATGCTCACTGTCACCTCATAACAAGCTGTCTGTCTGGAATCAATGTGCTTCCCAGCATTGGAGATGGCAGTCTGCTGCAGTGCCTGAAACAATAGCTCTAAGTTTTTCTGTGAACATACAAATTCTGAGATACAGGTTTTAAGGTATTGGGCCTGTACCAAGTTTAAAAATCCAACGTTTAAGCTCAAGGTGCTAGCCACACAGAACTCACGGTGATCATTACACTATTTTCTGGGCATTTGCTTTAGTTGATGTGGGTCATGAATTAAATCATTTAAAGCAATTTAATAA
Source organism: Myotis daubentonii (assembly GCF_963259705.1). Lineage (NCBI taxonomy): Eukaryota > Metazoa > Chordata > Mammalia > Chiroptera > Vespertilionidae > Myotis > Myotis daubentonii. The sequence continues at coordinate 38,862,461 of NC_081849.1, forward strand.
ATTGTGTATTTATCATTCTGTTCATTTTTCAGCTAACAACCTGAGAGAAGATTACAAATTCCACCACACTTTCTGCACCGGTATTGCAAAGTTCTTGAAAGTCTCCCCAGAGAAGTTGGTCATGATGCAGCCTGAGAAATTCCAGTCCAAATTCGAGCCCAGGAGCAACATGATGGACATCCAGGTGGGTGAGGGCGCTTGGGACATGGGACAATGTGTGCTTCTAACAAGCTCCCAGTGATTCTGACTCACGTACAGTTTTGGAGCTATTGATTTAATTTGTGCTCTTACTTGAATAGATCTGAAAAAAAAGTCAGAAATTAAAATCATCCCCAAACAAAACGTACCTGGTTAATGACAAAGTCACAACAATGTTTATTCTCAAGAGCCTTTTTGTGCTAAACACACTGAGACCCTCTTGATTTCTCCTCTTCTTCCCCCTTATTCTGCACTTGCGGAGTCCTTCCATATGCCAGATGGAAGTATGCCATGCATGGAAAAGTGATGAAGTGACAATGAGAGAGATTTATGGTCACCGCAGCATAGACACAGGACAGAGTCAACATGTGGTCAGAACAAAAGGGAGTGCCAACAGGTGACACTTGAATCAGGGACTACTGGATATGCAGTCAAATACTCCACCCCTGTCCACAGACATCTCCTATCTGTTTACTTTCCTGATTAGAACCATTTCACCTGTGTTGTCCCAACCAAGGATCCAATGTGTATTGTAATTTCTCTTAATTTCTAGTAAACTAATGGGAACTGACTGACTAACTGATCTTGCTTTAAAGAAAGAGAAAGAGAAATCTAAAAAGCAACATGTGAAAGAAATTGAATTCTACAATTGACAGCTGATTTATCAATAGAAGTGATGGTATCCAGGTCACAATGGAAAAGTATTTTTATAATGCTAAAAGAAAAATAATAGCCCAACTAGAATTGTTTACAGCAGCAATTACTTTAAATACAAATTTATTAAAAACTCCAATTAAGCCCTGGCTGGTTTGGCTCAGTGGATAGAGCATCGGCATGTGGACTGAAGGGTCCCAGGTTCGATTCTGGTCAGGGGCACCTGCCTGGGTTGCGGGCTCGATCCCCAGTGGGAGACGTGCAGGGGGGCAGCCAATCAGTGATTCTCTGTCATCATTGATGTTTCTGTCTCTCTCTCCCTCTCCCTTCCCCTCTGAAGTCAATCAAGACATATTTAAAAAAAGAACACACAAAAAAACTCCAATTAAAATATAAGATTTTCAAACTGAATGAGAAAAAACTATTAGCTACATATGTGAATGTCACCTTAAATATGGGGACACAGAAAAGTGGAGAGTGGAAGTATAAATAAAGATATATTATGCAAATACTAAACAAAAAGGCTGGTATAGCAATATTAATATGAAAAATAGATTTAAGTCAGTAAGCATTCCTACAGATAAAAGGAATATTTTAAAATGATAAAGAAATCAATCCATCAGGAATATATTGCAATTCTAAATCTAAATGCACCCAATAACATAGTGTCAAATACATAAAACAAAAATGAACAGAGCTAAAAGAAGAAATAGACAAATTCTCAACCATAGTGGGAGGTTTTATTTTTTATTTATTTATTTTTTTAAAAAATATATTTTATTGATTTTTTACAGAGAGGAAGGGAGAGAGAAAGAGAGTTAGAAACATCGACCAGCCGCCTCCTGCACATCTCCCACTGGGGATGTGCCCGCAACCCAGGCACACGCCCTCCACCGGAATCGAACCTGGGACCCTTCAGTCCGCAGGCTGACGCTCTATCCACTGAGCCAAGCCGGTCAGGGCAAGGATGTTTTTCTTAATATAAAATCTCAAGTTATTGGATAAAAAGCAGAAAGGGTAGGCCATCACAGACATTCAAGTGAGAGATGTCTAAGTGTGTAATGTTTAATGAGCTAAACATTACAAAAGAACTTTGGGGATTACTACAAATATAAAAACATATAAACATATAGGTAGAACTTGGCAACTAGAAACCACCCCCATCTTCTACCTGACTACTCAGAGAGACTTTTTTTTCCCTGTATTTTTTAAAAATATATTTTTATTTATTTATTTTATTTATTTATTTTTTAAAATATTTTTTATTGGTTTCAGAGAGTAAGGGAGAGGGAGAGATAGAAACATCAATGATGAGAGAGAACCATCGATTGGCTGCCCCATTCTGGGGATTGAGCCCACAACCCAGGCATGTGCCCTTGACTGGAATTGAACCCAGGACCTTTCAGTCCGCAAGCCGGCGCTCTATCCACTGAGCCAAACCAGGTAGGGCTATTTTTATTTATTTCAGAAAGGAAGGGAGAGGGAGAGAGAGAGAGAAACATCAATGATGAAAGAGGATGATTGTTTGGGTGTCTGCATGCCCCCTACTGGGGATCAAGCCACAACCCAGGCATATGCTCTTGACCGGAAGGCGAGACCCTTCAGTCTGCAGGCCCATGCTCTATCCACTGAGCCAAACCAGCTAGGGTTTAGAGAGACATTTTTGCATCTAAGTATTTTATCATTCCTCACACCATTACCTGGGTAACAGGAAAAACCTCCAATAAAGATGAAGGTGAGGGCAAGATGTAGCAACTTGTCTTTGAAGTTTGAGGAGGTGTCCTGACATCCTCTGAAACTTACTGGAGTGGCTGTCATTGGAGTGGCAATCCATACAAGAGATGGGGGACTGTGAACCCAACCAGGATCGCAATTTGACAGTTCTGCCTTTGTTTTCCGACAATCCGCCACTCAGTAGTCATAGGGAAGTCTGCCCATTTCCATTTGTGTCAGAAGAGCGTGTAGACACTTGAGCTTTCCATTGTATGTCTTTGAGCTTCCCAATGCTGTCAGACTGGGCTCAGTCTTTTGTCCTGTTCTGTAACAGCAGCTGGCCCTGGAAAGTTATCTTTCAGTGGGAACTTTATGCTAAGAAGGAGTGATGCTCAAAATATTTAATGACTGCTACAGCACAGACATTCACCAGTCAGAATGGAGGCTAGCCGTAAATATCCATTAAGGGCCTATCAGATGAATAAACTGCCTCCAACCCACGTGGGCAGTGCCATCCATGTGACTGAGAACTCAGCCATTTTATGACTGAGCGCCTTGAGTTCCCAGATTCTCAGCCCTGAAGAATCAGCTGGGTTTCCACTTTCTTCCGTTCCATATAGGACAGAAAACCAACCCCACGCCCACTCCCTCTCCTTTCAGGTCTTCTGCCTGCAACCCACTCCGGTTGCAGAAGCCCAGGTACATTGTCGCAGACACAGGAAGTGGTTCTGTCTACTGAGAAAGATGAGACAGTCGTCTGCAGGTCAGGGAGCTCATGGCACTGAAGGAAAGGTTGGAGATGCGGGTCACAAAGCAGGGGTGACCGATCCAAAGGAACCCAGCCCACCAGGCTCTTGGACAACGTACACTGGCTAGGGACACCACAACCCCACAGCGCTGCCAACCCCGTCTCTGCGTGTAGTCTGAGTCGGGGGCACCTGTTTGGCCAGAAGTGCCAGTGGGATAGAGGAAGAAAACAGCCTTCCATTTTGGCTTCTGCGGCTGCCAGCAGAGCCATCGCCAAGGCTTACACAATTGGGGAAAGAGGGTACAGGAGCAGGCTTACTGCGATCAACATTTACATTGGACAAAAGGGGAAGCACATTCAGTTATAGAAACTGGGTATGCGAATGAAACTCCATGCCTTCTTTCCCTTTGGCTACAGCTCGAGCCTCCTTCTAGATGCCAATTTTCAGTATTCAACAGCCTTTCACAAGAACGTTACATAAAAAAAACACCCCAACCGTCAGTGGTACACAAGCATTCCAGGAGTAGGGAATGTTCCTCGCTAAGGCCTTGGCTCCCAGTCCATTGTTCCATGTGATTCTTGGCTCCATCCTCTCAGGGGTCTTACTTTTCCATCATCTTCCTTCGTAATTTCTGAAGAGATTATTGGAAAATACGTCCTTTTTGTTGACTGAGCAGTCTTCTCAACTTGTTTCCCACCTGGCCAGAGTTCTTTTTACTTCCCAGCCTCAGTATCTTTTAGCCCCGAGCTGTTGATGTTTTGTCAATAAAGCTTTCTCAAGAAATGTGTGGGTTTCTTATGTATTTTACTCCATGATCACAATTCTTTTTGACATATGCTCTCCCTCCAGCTCATGCATAATTATTTGGACACATCACAGTTCTGTAAGACCACAGCCCTAATCTTTCTAGAACACTTTTGTCCAACTGAGAGGATATACTTGGCACCACCTTAATGCTTCTGTGCTCTTAATAAAATGCATTAAAGCTATGAGTTCATTAAAGCTTGATTTGGTCTTAGACTGTGTCTTACGGGAAGGCTCTGGATTTTGGCTTGTTCCTAAAGTGATATAACAATGGCCTCACCTTTGTTTTTGAAGAGAATGGTTTCATTTTTCCAACTACTCCATTTCTGAGCTATGTATATTGCTTCTAAATTCTAATTACAAACCACTAAGTTCTCTTCTGAACTCAGATTTTTTTGTAGCACCTTGTCAAAAACAGCCTGTGACAAATAGCTCGTGCATTCAACATTTTGCCTTGAAATAGCTTATTCCCAACTCTGTATCTTTGCTGCTTTCTAGGTTATCTTGAGGCTCTTGTTCCCGTCCTTGCTATTTTCCCTGCAGACTAACAGCTTCCTTGCCACCCACTGCTTCATCATGAAGCCATTACATGTATTTTAATATTTTGTCACTTCAGGAGCCCCTTCTACCTATCAATTTCAGTATTTGTTAGTCTTATTCACAATAACATTGCATAATAAGCCACCCCCAAAAGTGATGACACACAACAGTAAGCATTTATTCTCATGCCTGTGGGTTTGCAGGTTGAATGGGAATCAGCTGATCTAGGCTGGGCTTGCCTGAGTGGGTCAGCTACAAGCTGCAGGTCTAACTGGCCTTGGTTCATCTTGGGGAGCTGGGCTCAGGGTTGAGCCATGTTCCACACTGAGGCCCCGGCTGAAGGAGAGCAGCATACAGGGTAAGCACATCTCATAGTAATCGTGGAAGTATGCAGAGCAAACCCAACTCTGAAAGTATCACATCTGCTTGTATCACATCTGCTAACATCTTATTGGCCAAAACAAGTCACACGGTGTGCCAGTTATCAATGTATTGACTCTCTTCTCTAAGCTCACCCTTCCATTTTGGCTCTAATAGACTGATTCTTTCAGTATTTCTCCTTTAAGAGAGCACAATGTTAACAGCTGTCAGTAGAGGACGCTGGAGAGATGTTGCACAAAAGAGGGGGCTTCTCTCCCAGTTCTAGCTGCACTTTCTTGCCATCCTCCCTGGCTCCGGCTGTGTGCTTGGTCAGTGGTGCAGGCGTGTGAGGACACATGGTGGTGCCCTGCCCCAGAGAAGGAAGCCCCTTTGTGGCCTGGCAGCCCCACTGGACTGCTGACCACCTCCATGCTCCCCTCCCCAACTACCTCTATGCACCCACGTGGCAGCCTGGGCTTGCCTTGGCCAAGATCTGGCTCCCATGCCCTCCAGGTGTGGACACTGCACACTCCAGTCCTCACACTTCCAAGTGGCTCACTTGTGTCCCTGAAGGCTGCTTCCTCTTGCCTGGCAATTGCGAACAGGTCTGGCTGGGGCAACTGGCGGGTGAGCTGCAACCGCACCTTCCCTGATGAGGTCTGAATCCTAGCTTTGGGGAAGGGTCAACCTTCTAAGTTTGTTCTTGCTTGGGACCCTCACTTCAGAGGTACCTTTAGAGTTTTCTTTGAACCTTTGTAATTACTCTCCTTTTATAGCACAATAATTATTTATATTAAACTTCCCCGGTTTAAATATGGTTTCTGTCTCCTGATTGTCCCGGACTGATACATATGGCCCAGCCCAGAGCAAAGGGGTGCAGAGCACACAAAACCCACTAAAGACATTGCTATTTAGTAGAATGTGGTATCAAGGTCATTTATCTGTATTTGGCAATAAAGCAAGTTGCCACCAGGGGGCACCCGGATTTGAACCGGGGACCTGTTGATCTGCAGTCAAATGCTCTACCCCTGAGCTACACCCCCTTGCATAGTAAAAACTCCTCCTTACCTTACTTCACCTGTGTAACCCAAACATTCCATAGTGTACAGTAAGTTCTATTCATTCCTGGTTGGCTGATGAAACTGGCGGACCCATCACAGACTGACTGGAAATCCCTCTCTGGCCATTAGCTCACCTTTCCATTCCCCAGAGACCCTTCCCTTTTCTCATAGACATGTTTTCACTCTAGCTCCTGTGGGGCAGCACCAGGTTTGAGAACCTGAGTCCCCAGATCCCGCCTTCCTTCCCTCCTCCCTCAGCTCTGCCCCATCCTCCCAGCCTCACTGCCACTCCCCCCTCCCCCCCCCCCCGTACCCCACTCCTCCTTGCTTCATCCCTTCCTTCTCCTCCCTTCTGGCTTCTTCACATCTTTCACTCTGCACTCCTGCCTCCTCTCCCTGGCCTAGTCTCTGCCGGGGCCATCGCCTAGGGTCTTGGCTGAACCCAGGGGAGACAGCACTAGAGTAGCAGAAACCCCTGAATCCTGGGAAAACAAACCAGGAACTAGGGTGAGGCCCGCACCCCCCTACCACCAGCCCATGGTCTGTGGGCAGAGGTCCCTCTTCCCCTCCGGCCCACAGCAGGGGAGTCCACGTGCCCATTTCTCTCCGCAGGCCTTCATTCACGTGGTGAGGACACACACCAGTCCTTCCTGAAAGGCACCAGGCCCTACAGACACCAAGGATTCAGAGGAAGAACAGTAATCTCAGGGGTATGTTACATGGCATCCAAGACCAGTGATATTCACATTAGGGAGACCACAGAGGGCGCTGAGCTACGCAATGGAAGACCAAGGCAAAAGGGGAGGCCTTTTCTCATTCCTGTGCAGCTTACTTATCTCATTACTTTGTTATGCAGGGAACATATTTCACTCTAAAACTATAACCTAAATTCTAAATAAGTACTTATTCCAGTGAGAACCAATCGTTGCTCTCTCCATCATGTTTCCAACATAATCAACCTGCTACCATGTTACTGGCTGCTTGTCCAGCCTATAAAATAACACCTTGTTATTAGGGGATGCAATAGTTTGTATGGAAAACAATACAGTAATTAATAAATAATAATACAAGAACAAACTGTTTCAAATATTCACAACTGTAAACCTACTCCCCCCCCCACCACCACCCTGTATATGACAGGAGACTAAGCACGTCAACTCAATAGGTAAGGAGAAAGTTGATAAAGTTCAATAACGAATCATGATTTTTTTAAAAAAACCACCTCATAGCAAGAATATAAATAAATTTCCTTAACTTGATGAGTAGAACCCCCCATTAACCTCCAGAAAATACAATACATGAGAAGCAGTCCTGTTAGATTCATAAACATGGAGGCCTATCATCACCCTTACTATTCAGTATTGTACCGAGGGTCCTAGCCTCTATAAAAGAAAGGAAGGATTGAAAAGAGACAAACTGTCCTTATTAGTAGATACTATGATTGCCAACACTAAAAGTAGAGAAAAATCATTAGAACCAAGATAGTTCAGCTAGATTGCTCATTGCAAAATCAAAATACAAAAATGAGTATCATTCCTCATAAACCAGCAGTAACCAGCTAAATGATGAATTAGGGTAAAAATCCTCTTAATAACAAAAACAAAAATCATAAGGTAACTAGAAATAAAGTAATATAAGTTCTTTATTGACAAAATTATAAAATAATTTTGCTGAAGGCTATAAAGGAAACCTGAATTAATGGAGATGATTCCATAGTCATGGATGGGGAACTCAATATCATAAGATGCCAATCCTCTTCAATTCAACCATGTGGTTCATTGTAATTTCAGCAAAGATTGAAAAGGACTCTATTAGAACTTGAAAAAACAGAGGTTTAAGACCAGCGGTGACAATTTAAGGTATGAAAACAAGGTCGGACATGTTCTGCCACGTGGCAAGACTTACAAAGTGAATGTAATCAAACCAGTGAGCGCAGGAATAGATAGACAAATGAACGGAACAGGACATGTGGCCCATGCATATGTGGGAACTTGGTATATGAAAAGGGAAACTGTGATGATTAATTTTATGTGTCGACTTGAATGGAAGAAGGGATGCCCAGAGAGCTGGTAAAACATAACTTCCAAGTGTGTCTGTGAGGGTGTTTCTGGAAGAAATTAGCATAAAGAAGATGGACTTCACCAATGTGGGTGGGCGTCATCTGGTCTGTTGAGGGGCCCAGAAGAACAGAGGCTGAGGAAGGGTGAATCTGCTCTCTGTTGAGCTGGGACATATCCATTTTCTCCTGCCGTGGGACATTAAGTGCTCAGTTTATGCTTGTGGTCTCAGCACAAATAGAAATAGCATTTCCTTTCACCCTCGAAAGTTTCCTGGATGATAAATATATGCTCCCCCTATATATATTGAAAATGGAGTCACAAACTAGTGGGGAAAGTACCAAATTATTCAACATATGGTACTGAAATAACTGGTTTCCATATTGAAAAACATGTTTGAACCCTTGCCAAACAGAATGGTGGATTCCAGGTGAATTAAAGACCTTAATACGAAAACTTTAAAACTATTTGAATTAAAAAATATGAATCTTTATACTCTCAGGGAAGGGAAGGATTTCTTAACACAAGAGGCACAAACAACATTTAGATTGTCTTGTCTCCATTGGGATAAAAAGTAAAATATGTTATTTTAACTGTGGTAACAGTTGTCTCTCAATAGTGAGAGACGTGTACACCTGAGATATTTCACTTGAGCCCTGCCTCTCAGTGTCATGGAATAAATGCTTTATCTTCTCTTTCATTTCCAGAACTTATGCAAGCACTCCTAACAGCCAATACACGTCAGTGTGGAAATGCAGAATTATGTATTTGCTCCCCATTTCTTTGGCCAGGATACTAAAGTAATGTATATTTATTGGCTGCCATTTATCAATGACAATTTTTGCTATTTCCTTCCACAGTGATTAAGAAACATATTTCTCCTCCAACTGAAGCAGCATGTGGATTAGCGTTCAGCAGGAGCAGGCTCTGCTGTGTGGCACTGCCCATCCTTGCTGCATACAGCTGGGGGAGGCTAAGCCAACCCCGACATTCCCTTCTCACATCTACACGGCTCACGAAGTACGAGTTAATGAAATGGAATGTGTCTTCTCCCTTGGCAGAACTTGTCAGTGATGAACAGCATAAAGATCTGTGCACACATATGCCAAGGGCTGATTTGCACGCTGCACGTCAATAAATTCTCCCAGAATTCATCATCCAGTGAGATGGATCTGCCTTAGCAGGTCTCTATGGAGAGGGAGAGACTGCAGACAGAGAGAGCTTGAAGGAGGTCTGATGACCACCCTGAGTGGGGCAGGAGTGAGAATGGAAGGGCTTTTCTTTAAGAAAGAAAGGATGGTAGAGGGAGGAGATCTGGAGTGTGGATGGGTAAAGCCGTGGAAACCTTTGGGAATGTGGGGCATGCAGAAGAAACACTGGTGAGCAGGCACCCTCGGTGTGGCTGCAGTGTGAGAGTGTCTGGTCCCAGGTGGGTGATGGTCTAGAGCAGTGGCTCTCAAAGTATGGCCCTGGACCAGCAGCATCAGCATGACCTGAAAACTTGTTCATCAGAAACTTTTAGGGTGGGACTGTCATCTTTGTTTTAGTAAGCCCTCCAGATGAATGGTAGGGTTCTGATGCACATAAAATTAAGGACCACTCGTCTACAGTGGAGTTCAGAGTATGAGCAGTTGACTGTGGTCCTTGGTTTCAATCCTGGCTCTCCCCACCAGCTCTGGCTAGTCCTGAGACTGGTGCTAGAATTCTCAGCCTATCCCCCTACTTGGGTATTTCAGTACCGGAGTCTTCCAGCAGGTGGCGAAAAAGGAAGCAGATGTAGATCCATGACAGGTGTTTCTCAAAGTGGGGTTTCCTGACCCTCCATAAGGAGCTTGTTCTAACGCCAGATCATGTTTGACAAGTTCCCAATATGATTCCTGAGTGCAGGAAATCTGAGACAGGCCCCTTCCAGCGATAATTGTCAGTGCTTTTCCAGAAAGGGCAGGCAGGTGGCTATAGCAAAGGGAACCTGGTGCTTGCTTTGCATCAGGAAGATAAATTGCAGCGAGGCAGGCTTGGTAGCTTTCAGGAGGCCCAACCTGAATGAACAGTGGTGGCAACATTTTGTAGGAATATTGGGCATGACTACATAGGCAAAAGGTATTACTTAGGTGTATGTCTGTAGCTCAAGTGTAGAGTATTTGATTGCAGACCAAGAGGCCCCTGGTTCAGATTCAGATACCCCCCTCCTAGCTCTCACTCTTGCTCACTAGAGCTGATGTTGAAGATTTAACGTCTTTCCCTAAGTCCAGCCTTAGGATACTGAGCCCTCTCAAATCTGGAAAAAAGTCAGGGGTGACTTAAAACCCTGTCACTGAACACCACAGCCCAAGAACGATAGGCTGCTCCAACTCTGACTTTTTATTTCACTTATCACAGTTCTTGTTCTTCATAGACTAGTTTAGGTTCACTTTTTCTTCTTTGTTTTTAATCCTCACCCGAGGATATTTTTCCATTGATTTTTTTTTATTATTATTTATTTATTTATTTATTTTAAATTTTATTTTTAAATATATTTTATTGAGTTTTTACAGAGAGGAAGGGAGAGAGATAGAGAGTTAGAAACATCGATGAGAGAGAAACATCGACCAGCTGCCTCCTGCACACTCCCCACCGGGGATGCACCCGCAACCAAGGTACATGCCCTTGACCGGAATCGAACCTGGGACCTTTCAGTCCGCAGGCCGACGCTCTATCCACTGAGCCAAACCGGTTTCGGCTTTCCATTGATTTTTTAAATTGTGGAAGAAAGAGGGAAAGACAGAGAGAAATATCGATGTGGATTGGTTGTCCTGCAGGAGCCCTGACCAGGGCGGGGGCTGGGGAGGAGCCTGCAACCGAGGTACATGCCCTTGACTGGAATAGAACCGGGACTCTTCGGTCTGCAGGCTGCCCTCTATCCACTGAGCTAAACCGGCCAGGGCAGGTTCACTTTTTCTATATTTTTTCCCCCCAAGGTTAAAATGAAGTTGTTGTTGTTTTAAAAACTGTTTGTGAAATTGCTATTTTATCTCCATTTTCATTGCCCCAAATCAGTAGTGTGCTGGTAAATGTTTAACAACCAGCTCTTGGGGAACGGGCATTGCTGATGCTTAATGTTCCCCAATTTCACGGTGTAAATAATCTCACCACGGCCAATTTTAAGCTACAAACCATAAAGTCACTGAACATGGAGTTGGGAAGATATGCTCCCAAGTGACTCTCCGGTGCAAGCCAGCTCAAGCACACCACTGTCTCCAATCCATCTCCCTCACTCGATCCTGTGCAGAAAACAGTCACCCAAGGCGCAATGACGCGCGGCCAAAGCTGTGGTGAGCGAGGGAGCCACTCCCGCCCACTTACGACCGCAGCCTGCGGCCCCTCTCCACCCCTGAAGGACCCGCTCTCCCCGCTCCCCGCCCCGGGGGGCCTCGGCCAAGGTCGGTGTAAGAGACGGGCCCTCTGGCAGAGGCGGGTCACGTTTCATCCGAGCGTCCTCACCTGGCACAGAGGATGCGTTCAGTAAATGTTGGATGCAAGAATGGATGGATGGATGGATGGATGGATGGATGGACGGACGGACGGGTGGACGGACGGACGGATGCGTACACGCCGGCAAGCCCACCATAAACTGGCCACCAGGCGGGTCCCAGCGTCCAGCCCCTCCTGGCAGCTTCGCGGGGTCCGGGTTGCGGCGGTGAGGGGTTCAACCAGGCCGCCCGGGTCGCGGCGCCCTCTGGGAAGTGTAGTTCGCGCCTGCGCCCCGCAAGCGCCGAGGCCGGGGTCTCCGGGCGGAAGCGGGACCACCCCTCCCTGGAAGCGAGGCTTGGGGCCGGCCGGGCGCGCCCTCTCGCGCCCCTCCTTCGGGTCCGCGCCCCCGGTCCCGCCTTCTCCCGCGCCGACCCCTGGACCGCGGCCGCCGGTGTCGTAGGGAGTCGCGCCGCAACCTGCGGGCGGGGGAGCGGGCGCCGGGCACCGCGGCCGGAAGCTGGAGCGGAGGCTGCGGCCGGGATGGCGCACCAGGTAAGGCGCGCGGGGACCCCGCGGGGAGGACGAACGGACTGACGCACGCCTGAGCGGGTTGGCTGGCGGGGCAGGGCGCGGGCCCGGGGTCGGGGGCAGAGCCCGGGACCCTCCAACTTGGGGATCGGGCTGTGCGGGCCGCGCGGGCCCGGTGCGCAGGTTGCGTGCGCCGTATCCCTCCTCGGGCCACCCCAACCCGCGCCCGCCTTCAGTATACAGGGCTTCTCTCCCCCTTTGCAAAGTCGGCCCTTTGCGTTCACCATCGCTCTCCCTCGCTTGGCTAGTTTTAATGAATTACTTTATCCTGGGAGCGGTAGACATGAAGGCCTCAGGGGAATGAATACATCTGATACTTTTATTCTTGGTAGGATGTTGGACACACACCTCTCCCAGCCCCCCATCTGCCCTGGGGTGGGCGGGGAGACCTGAAACTAGGTCCCTGCCCACCACTCCCAGGGTTTATCCTCTAGGTAAGGTGTGGAGCGCCGATCGGGGAGAGCCCGGGTACAGTTCAAACAGTGTGTGCAGGAACTTGGAAAACGTGATCCCGGTGGGGAGTCGCCACACGTTCTTAGGGGCCTCTGGGCGCCAGTTCTGTAATTGGGATGGCTCATGAGCCTGGACCAGTCTCAAGCAACTGCAGACTCCATTGTTGGCGTGGGGTGGGGATTGGGTCTGGAGCAGGCTGTGTCCAGGCAGAGCAGTCACTGTGCCAGGACCTCGGTGTCATCGATGCCCCACTGGCTCTTGGTAGGAAGGATCAGCCAGGCCTGTTGGACGTGTGGGAGCAGGGGCAGCCTCTCTTGCCAGTTCTGGCTGTCTGGTTAGTAGCACTCTTGCTCAGATATGCTCCCCGGCCCCATTCTAGGCAGCCGTGGGCAAACTATGGCCCGTGGGCCGGATCCGGCCCGTTTGAAATGAATAAAACTATTGAAATAAAAGACCGTACCCTTTTATGTAATGACTAGGGGGAGTGTCCCTCAGCCCAGCCTGCCCCCTCTCACATACTGGGAGCCCTCAGGCGTTGACCCCCATCACCCTCCAATCGCAGGATCGGCCCCTTGCCCAGGCCTGACGCCTCTGGCCTAGGCGTCCGGCCCGGGCAGCGGGGACCCGCAGCTGCAGCGGCCCCACGATCCTGGGTTCCGCTTTAGGCCCAGGCAAGGGACCCCTAGCTCCCGGGACTGCCAGCTTCGACCATGCCCAGCTCCCATCGCTGGCTCCACCCCTACTTCCTGCTATCACTGGCCAGGGCGGCAAAGGCACCTGATTCTCCGATCATGGCTGGGGGGCAGGGCAAAGGCGGCCCCAGGGCCGCCTTTGCCCTGCCCCCCAGCTCTTAGCTCCCCCCTGGGTTTCCGATCACTGTCAGTGGCAGGGGGCTTCTTCCTGCTTTCCCTTTCGCCTCCCTGCATTGTGCCTACATATGCAAATTAACCGCCATCTTGTTGGCAGTTAACTGCCAATCTTAGTTGGCAGTTAATTTGCATATAGCCCTGATTAGCCAATGAAAAGGGTAGCTCGTACGCCAATTACCATTTTTCTCTTTTATTAGTATAGATGTTTACTTTGAATTTATATTAGTTCACACAAACACTCCATCCATGCTTTTGTTCCGGCCCTCCGGTCCAGTTTAAGAACCCATTGTGGCCCTCGAGTCAAAAAGTTTGCCCACCCCTGGTACCTCCTCATTCCAGAGTTTCCCTCTTCTATAAAATGAGGGGTTGGACCACTGCTCTTTCAGACCTGATGTTCTGGGATGTGTGTGTGCTTACACTGTGTAGCTTCATGGAGATGGCGGCCAGGAGTGGCCTTGGGGAGGAACAGGGTGGGCCTCCTGTCTTCCTGTCCAGTGCCAATCCCCAACCTGTGAGCCCAGCCTACAGGTGAGGGGCAGCAGGGTGCAAGGTCAGATCTGGGAGCCCAAGCCTGAGGCATGCTGGGAGAATGGATCAGGTTGAGAAGGACAGTGAAAGATGGATGAGTCCGATGCGTATTAACCCTGCATTTTCATGCTGGGCTAGTAACACCGTGGAGGGAGTGTTTCAGGAGGACCAGCGTGGCACCAGTGAGCCAGTAGGCTGCTTAGTTACAGCAACCCTGGATCAGCCAGGAAAGCTTTTCTCCCATTGACTGAGGGAGGGTGGAGGTCTGAGAGCCACAAAGGGGATGATGTAGGACCCGAGGAGGGTGGTGGGTCCAGATTGTAAGCCAGAGGTGGGTTTCCCTCTCCTGAAGTTGAATATTTGTGGCCTGCACATTTTCACACTCATTCTTGCTCACTCCCTACACACACACACACACTCCTCACTCTTCCTCTGCTTTTTTGGGCAGGGGGAAGCCACCGATGGGACTGCCTACCTTGGCCACAGTCAGTTTCATTCCTATTTTGTAAGAACTTAGTCATAGAAGAGTTTGTTTTGAGGCTGGGTGGTGAAAGGCCTGGGAACCGTGTCTTCCAGGTGTCTAGAAGAGCTGGGCATATCAGCCGGGAGATAAACAGGCATTGGAGTATGTGGAAGAGTCCGTTCATTCTGTGTAGCTGGAGATGGCAGGTTGTGACCTGCAGGTGGGTGTTATGCAGGCAGATTTGGCTGCAGTAACACTACTCATAGCACTTGAACGTTCCAGCATTTGCTCTGGGCACTTTTCCTGTATCAATCTATTTAGTCTTCACAGCATCTCTACAACGTAGGTTGTTATGATCCCAGTCTCATAGATGAACTTGGCGAGGTGGCATAGCTAATATGAAGCAAAGCAGGGATTGGAATGCCAGCAGCCAGGTTCCTGAGGTCAAGCCCTAACCCCCATGCTCTACCCTGTCTATATCCAGAACTTCTTAACTGCCAGATGAGGCCAGCAGTAGGACCAGCTGTTGGGAGTGTGATAGGCACCCGTTACTGAAGGCACTGAAGTAGAAATTGATGAGCCACCCAGTTTGGGGTGGAAATTGGCATGAAATGTTCACTGCTCCTTAAAGGTCCACAGCAGTTGTCTGTGATTTCTAGTTCACAAACGTGCTACCTTGGACAGCTGGTGCCTGGGGAGAAGGGAGGGGCCGAGGAGCCTGTTTACCAGGAGTTTCATATTCTGGGGACCAGGCAGGTTCCATCCAGTCTCCAGTCTGTGGCTGGACTGCATGTCAGAATCCCCTGGGAAATTTGAAAATGTTGATGTCTGAACCCTGAAAGCACTAAATCATGATTTAGTAGATCTAGGATGAGTTGGGAAATCAGCCCCGATTAAAAGGAAGCTGTGAAGCACATCCTTTGAACCTCAAAGCCCTTTTGTTTTGTCAGTTGTTATGTTGTAAGAGCTTCTGATGGGAGAAGCTGAGGATACAGAGTATTTTCCTCCTGGTTTACTAAACAGATGCTGTCTGCTGGCTTGAACTAGCTCTCCGGCAGAATACCGCTTGGCTCTGCTGGTGCCTGACGCCCCGTTCCCCGCGCCAGCTGGGCCATGCCATTTAGCAGTGGCTACAGGAACATTTGTTGTGGTCAGGACTTGTGCCCTTTCCCCATCACCGACTTGAATAAATCTGTTTCAATGTTCAGCTTTTATTACGAGGTTACTGGGAATGGGAATGGCTGATACAGATACCCCCATGTCTATCCTACAGACTTTACTGGGTAATAGTAATTTAAAAAATTGGATGCTGGATGCTTAGTTTCTTAAGGTTTACGGATCTTATTATTATTGGACTAGAGGCCCAGTGCATGAACTTTGTTCACTGGTAGGGTCCCTAGGGCAGTGATGGCGAACCTATGACACGCGTGTCAGAGGCGACACGCGAACTCATTTTTTTGGTTGATTTTTCTTTGTTAAATGGCATTTAAATATATAAAGTAAATATCAAAAATATAAGTCTTTGTTTTACTATGGTTGCAAATATCAAAAAATTTCTATATGTGACACAGCACCAGAGTTAAGTTAGGGTTTTTCAAAATGCTGACACGCCGAACTCAAAAGGTTTGCCATCACTGCCCTAGGGGCTGCCAGCCACACCACCACCACCACTATCACAGCTGCTGGCCAGGGCCTCCTGCCGCTGCTGCCTGGGGCCTCCCTCCCTTTCCCCGGCCAGCCCCACCCCCTGGTTGAACTCCTGGTCGAGGGGACAATTTGCATGCTACGCTTTTACTATATAGGATGTAGTCACAGTCAAGCACAGGGAAGGGACACCAAAATTTCAGTCCAAAGGCCTGAGCCCTAGGCCCGAGGCTGTCTATCCGCTCTGCATGCTGCTTCACTCCCCCTCACTTTGGAACCTCTGCCCCTCACACAGGATAAGTGTGTCACCAGCAGAGGGCTGTTTTGTATCAAGCAGGAGATCTGAAATGTTCCAAAACATGTCAGGATCATGCCTCCGCCGATCTGTGAGCCCCTCGAGAGCAGAGCCTCTGTGTGACATGTGTCACTCAGCAGCCAGCAGGTGCCTTTAGTGTGTGGGTGTCAAAGTGAAAGAGGGCAGAGGAGAGAGGCCGATGGAGCGGAGAGGCTGGCTGGGTGGCGGGGGCACCTGGTACATGGAATTGGGTGTGTGGGGGAGGCGTACATGCCCACAACCCCCAGCTCTTGTCATCACATAGGAGGTGTCCAGGCTGCCGCTGTTCACAGCATGGCATGAGTTACCTAGAGAGGAACCCGGGCAGGGGTCAGCCAATATCCCTGGTCCCGGGAGTGGCCTTGTTAGAAAGGTGGACCCTCCATAACTCGGTATGTCCATACTATCAGCATGTTCTTCCCTGGATCTAACTCGGACCTGCCGAGTCAGCTCTGTGTTGAGCTACCAGAAGTTGGAGAAGAAATGAACATCCAAGGCCGTCCTGATTTGATTCTTCTTACTGGCCTCCGGACGGTGTGTCTGGGTGGAACTCTTGTTTTGCAGGGGCAGAGCCTGATGTTGATCATTACACCCCTAGGTTATGGTTCTCAGGGAATTGACTTTTACTAACCAAACTCACAGAGGACAGATAGATAAATCAGACTAGGCCAGTTCCTTAACACATTGCAGACGAATCAGGAGAATTCTCACTTCATATTACACAGTGTTTTGCAAAGTATCATACTTTAAAAAGATATATTTTATTGATTTTTTACAGAGAGGAAGGGAGAGGGATAGAGAGTTAGAAACATTGATGAGAGTAATCATCGATCAGCTGCCTCCTGCACACCTCCTACTGGGGATGTGCCTGCAACCAAGGTACATGCCCTTGACCGGAATCAAATCCGGGACCCTTCAGTCCGCAGGCCGACACTCTGTCCACTGAGCCAAATTTGTTAGGGCAGATATTAGCTTTTAAGAACATGTAATAAATAACTTCAAACTGCAATGGATATTTAATTTTAAAGCGTGCCTTTAACATTTATGTAAAACGTTTTTTATACTCATTCAAAATAGAAACTTATTTGGCCACTGGGTAAAGCTAGCAATAAAACTACTGGTCCGCATTAATATATAGTAGTTTCCCCTAATCCGTGGTTTTGCTTTTTAGGGTTCAGTTGCCCAGCTTCTGGTAGCCCCAAGCGTTCCTTGGCTTGTGGTTGCATCAATCCAATCTCTGCCTCTGTCGTCGCATGGCCTTCTCTTGTGTCTCTCTTCTTATAAGGACGCCAGCCATACTGGGTTAAGGTCCTAACTTACTCCAGTATGACCTTATTTTAACTAATTACATCCCTAATGACCCTTTTCCCAAATAAGGCCACATTCACAGCATAGCATTTTGGGGACACAGTCGACTCCCATCTGATTGCTGTTGCTCCTTTGCCTGCTCCCGTGTGTCAGAGGCCCACCACACGCTTGCTGCTCCCCACTCCTTTGTGTGCACCTGACCTTGATGGGATGGAACCAGCCCACTCCCCCGAGATTGTGCCCACAGGTGCCCATCGCCTTCCAGGACCTGGCCGTGCGGTTCTCTGAGGAGGAGTGGCAGCTCCTCGGGGAGAGGCAGAGGGAACTCTACAGGGATGTGATGCAGGAGAACTACCAGGCGCTGGTCTCCCTGGGTAAGGAGCCGGCCGTGCCCTGGGGCCTTTCTGGGGAGGTATAGCAAGAGCCTGAGCTGAAAGTGGAGGGCGGGGGCTAGATCTAGTACCCCAGGCCGAGGCCTTAATCTTCCTTTACAAAAGAAACACTGCTGGAGGCGGTGTTCGTAGGGCCTCAGCTGAGCTAGGGGGGCCTCACTGATGTTTTACACCATTGCTGCTTCTGTGGACTACACTAGGATTCGGGGCTGCTTTGATGGGGGTGCTAAAAAGCTGGCAAAACACTGAGCAAGGTGGTTTTGTGGGTCCTAACACTCTTTGGTTCCTGGG
Source organism: Myotis daubentonii (assembly GCF_963259705.1). Classification (NCBI taxonomy): domain Eukaryota; kingdom Metazoa; phylum Chordata; class Mammalia; order Chiroptera; family Vespertilionidae; genus Myotis; species Myotis daubentonii. The sequence goes on from NC_081849.1 coordinate 38,880,917, forward strand.
GTTTGGTGGTCACATGAACACATGGGTCAACAGATGCATGGATGTACGGGCATCAGGGCCGCCTGCATGCTTGGGCTTAGGGGGTGGAGGCAAGCTTCCATTCCAGGGAACTGTCCCTCTTCTTTCTCAGGGACAGCTGACCTGCTCCCCCTCTCTGCCTTCCTGTCTCCTGCGGAGCCTGGAGGAGCCATGAGCAGGAGCAAAGCTGGCGAGGAACAGGAGCCTCCTAAGGGAGGTGGGGTAGGTGAGTAATCTTGGTAGACGGCCAGGCCCCTTTGGGTATCCTGGTCCCCCTGGGAAGCCTGGACCCGAGTGGACTCACTCTTTTCCCTCCCACCATGTGGTCCTTAGCTCCCAGCTCCACTTCACATGGGACACTGTGACATCAGTCCTCTCCACTCCACCAAGCTCCTGACCCTAACCCCACCTTGACCTTTCACCCCTCATCCCTCTGGGCTGGGAGCTTGGTACACTTGCCCAGTGAGTGACCTGCTCAGAGAAAACCTGGGGTCACCCTTGGAGTGCATCACCTCTGTGGGCTCCCTTCCTGCCACCACCCATGCAGAGCCCACCTAAAGTTCCCGAAGGTGCTGCCACAGGGCTGGCACCCAGAGCTCAGCCTGGGCAAGGCCAGGAGATTTAGGGGGGGGGCAGTGCCAGGAAAGGCAGAGGGCTCCAATGGTGAGGGGATAGGGATGCAAGCTTTGGTGTTCCCCTCAGAGGAGTAACAGATAATGAAGACAGCATATAGAAGAGGCCAGTTACCCGGGGTCCCAGCTCCCAGTCCTGGCTGTGCCCGTGGGCAGGTCACCAGGCCTGAGCCCTGGTCCTCTTTATCTCATAGCCATCGGTCTCTCCTTTGCCGCTCCTTATGTGGTTGTGGGACCACATGAAACGCATACAGAAGTGTGAGTGCTGAGCTGACGTAGGGAGTGGGGATTCACTGTGGCCTCTCCAGCAGGAGGAGCACCCCAGCACAGCCTGCACCTCACCGCCCTGGTGCAGCTGGTGAAGGAGATTCCGGGGTTCCTGTTTGGGGAAATCGGCCCTGAGAGCGGGAGAGCCGGCCTGGATGGGGAACAGGCGAACCCCGAAGGTAAGTCGGAAAGCGGGGCAGCCTTTGCACTCCACAAGGTGAAGTTTAAGCTGTGAGCAGCGCCATGTGTGTGCTGTGTGCCTGCCTAGCTGCTGCCAGACCCTAGGTGGAGTCTTTCCATTTCATGAATGCCCTGGCAGCGTGCCTGCCTCAGACATGGATAGCTGATGAAACAGCAGCCTCTGAGTTTTCTCACAGTGGTTTCTACATGGCTTCATCCACATCCTGTGGCCACGTCACGTGCCCTGCGTGGCAGGTGAAGCCAGCCCCTGTTCTAAGGTGAGGAAGGCTAAGCTGTGCCTTGTTTGAATGGCCAGTGGGGACAAAGGTCCCCCTCCCAGCCTGTGCTCTTCCCACCTCATCAGTCTCTCCTTCTCACTGGCCCTTCTCAGCTCAGCCTTACCTCCTCAGGGGGTCTGTCCCCATCAGCCCGAGCCTATAGGGTTCCTTTGAGTCTGCTCTGTTGATAGTTCGGAAATAGAAAGTGGGGGTGGGAGGGATCTAATCAGAACAAGACTGTGACTGTGAGTCGACATTTTAGAGCTCAGGAGTGACAAGGCAGAGCTTACTGATGTCCTGTTAGTGGAATATGGCAAGGAAGGGCTGGAATGGAGCACTTTGCCTGCTGGGCATAAATCTCAGCTTCCAGGGTCCTCTCCCTCTTCCCGACAGCAGCTGTGACGGTGGCAACTTGCCCTCTCCAAGGCCTGCTCAACTGCCTTCCAGACACGCCCGTCCACCAGCCCAGCGGTAGCTCATCGTCCAGCAGTTCACCCGGAGCCAGGAGGCAGGGAAGCCCTCTCCCCATCCGTGAGTGTGACCCAGTGGGGGCAGGTTCCAACTCTGGATTCAGGAGAACCGGACCCCATGCCCTATTCCAGTGATGGCGAACCTATGACACGTGTGTCCGAGGTGACACGCGAACTCATTTTTTTGGTTGATTTTTCTTTGTTAAATGGCATTTAAATATATAAAATAAATATCAAAAATATAAGTCTTTGTTTTACTATGGTTGCAAATATCAAAAAATTTCTATATGTGACAGGGCACCAGAGTTAAGTTAGGGTTTTTCAAAATGCTGACACACTGAGCTCAAAAGGTTCGCCATCACTGCCCTATTCATTTCTCTAAGACTTGGTTTCCCTTGTTGCTAAATGGGGACAAGCTCCCTGGAGAGCAGGACAAGTGCTCAGCCTCTGTCTGTGAACCAAAGAGGAGGTGTGGTGCTCAGTGCCCGGGTGGCCTGTCACCCAGCCCTGCTCACGGAGTACTGTGTGCTCACGCTGCTCATGCACATAAGTGGGGGCTGCTGCTGACATACAAGCCTATCAGCAGGTAACATACCTGTGCACACCTGATCTGATTCTCAGACCTCATTAAGGCAACCCTAAGAGCAGAAGAGGGCAAGGGTAGTTATCAGAATTTCTCTGGGGGATTTCACTTTATTTTTTAAAATTTTTGCATTTGTCTGAATATCTGTTTTATTAAAAATATTTTAAATTAATATGGAATAAAATTGGCACTCCTGGAAAACATACCCCATTGGGCCTGTGGCTTCAAGTGTCGCCTGGTAGATTTGCTCTGGGGTTTCCAAGACTCCACATTTGACAAACATGAGTGCAGAATGAGGGCCTGTATGTTGAGATTGCTGGTGTCACTTGCTGAGCCAAAGTCAGAGGCTGGAGTTGGGGGAGGGTCCCAGGCATTTGGAGTGAACAGTCTTGGTATTTACAGTTATACCAGGAGGAGGCAAGCCTTGCAGGGGCTGGCTCTACGAGTAGTTCAGGTTGCCCCCTGGGAATTTGGGGGCTGAAGAGGCCTCTCCCTCTGTGGGCACCAGATCTGGGCAATTCCCTGGGGTCAGGAGCCAGGGCTGGAATGGCCTTCCTGTCTCTCTTGCTACAGAAACTGCAGACACACAGGAGCCTACGGAGAAGGAAGGCCCTGGAGCCCCAGACGGGAAGTGCAGTCCTCTCACCTGTAGCCCCGGCAGAAGGAAGAGCCACAGAAAACAGCAGAGAGGGACTTCAGGAGCAGGTGAGAGGATGGCTTTCCTGAGAGTGGGGTCTATCCTGGAGCTGAGTGGGATAGGGAAATGGAGGCATGTTCTCTCCCATCTCAGCCTCTAGACAACCCAACAGAGCAGGGGCCCTCCCATTCTCACAGGTGGGGGATCTCAGATGCCCTGTCATCTCACAGCTGCCACCATCAGGGCTGCACTGACCTTGGCCGATCTTTCAGGTCCCACAGGAACCTCTCCTGGGAGCAGCCCCTTGCAAGGTCTCATCAACTGCCTGAAGGAAATCCTTGTGCCTGGGCCCCAGCACCCTGAGACGTCCTCGAGCTTACCGCCTCCTGTCCCAGGCCTGGGCATGTCACGGCTAACCCGGGTGGAGCTGGGACCTGGGAGCCCACCCTGGGGAGGTGAGTCCTATGGACCTGTCTCAGGCCAAGGTTTCTGAAGTCCCTAAAACTCGAATTGGCTTTCTAGAGCTATTTCCCTTTAAATCGAGTGTCTTCCTGAAGGATCATTCTCGACTTGGCTGCTGCATATCATCAGGGCCATATTTCTGGAGCCAGGTGGCTTTCTTAGACTAGCATGTAGGCAGCTGGTAGAAGGAAACTCAAAGCAGACCCTGGATCCTTTTGTGTTCCTTACGCGCCCGTTTGTGGGATGTCAGAGGAGGAGGTGCTGAGTGAGTTCGACACTTACCGTGGAATTGGGCGATCAGGGCAGTATGATGGGGCCAGGAATGCCTGTGCTGGAGTCTGACATCTGTTAACTTGCAGACTCAAGACTCCTGAAGCCTTGAGCCTCAGTTTCGCCATCTGTAAAAGAGGGTCATTGTTTCCACCTAAGGGCTGTGTGAGGCTTAAGTACAGTAATGTGCATGTGCGTGCGTGCGTGCGTGCATGTAAAAGGCTTGGCCTCCTCAATATAAGTCCTGTTCAGGGCCAGGAGAACTGTCTACAAGCAGCGACCCATCAGCCCATTCCTTCATTTGTGTTCAGAGTCACACCATGTGCTCTGCCTTTATCGTCCCTTCTCTTCTCTGTCCAGTTCTGGGAGGTATGGAGACAGATATTTTAAACCTACCACCAAGACAACAGTGGCCTGTGCAAAACTGAATGAGTTACAGATGACCCTCACCTCCAGATTTCTGGCCCTGAACTCTTTTACCTGCTTACCTGGATTGTCCACCTGTTGTTTGCACAAAGACTGAGGACACTGGGCTCAGGGTGGAAATGTGTTGCTTTTTCCTGTAGTGAAAACAGAGGCAGCGTCTGGGGATTGTCCCCTCCAGGGGCTGCTGAACTGTCTGAGGGAGATCCCAGTGGCCCAGGACACGCACCCCAGCCCTTCAGGAGCAGGGGAGCCACGGCTGCAGGAGGATCCGGGGGCCTGGAGAAGGAATTCTGGAGGTAAAGGCAATGGCTGCACTGGGAGGGCCTGGACGTCATCCATTCCTTCCTCTGCTCTAGGCAGGGCCGTGGGTGACCCTCACAGTGAGACACTCAGGCCACATTTCTGTGTGTTGGTTGGAGTGGCCAGATGTTGGGGATTGTCACCGTAAATGGAGCTGGTCACGCAGGAGGTGCTTCATCAGTCCAGATTGGCTCTTAGAGTAGGAGCCAGGAATTCCAGAAGGAAGGAAGGGATGGTGTAGGGCAGTGGTCGGCAAACTGCGGCTCGCAAGCCACATGCGGCTCTTTGGCCCCTTGAGTGTGGCTCTTCCTAAGCCTTAGGAGTACCTCCCTAATTAAGTTAATAACAATGTATCTACCTATATAGTTTTAAGTTTAAAAAATTTGGTTCTTAAAAGAAATTTCAATTGTTGTACTGTTGATATTTGGCTCTGTTGACTAATGAGTTTGCCGACCACTGGTGTAGGGGAAGGAGAACTGAGAACAGAGCTCAGCCCAGTAGACATTTGGGGCATAATTTGGATGTGGGGGTTCTCATCATGTCCTAGTAGGCTGGGATAGTATTTCCACACTCTCAGCTCTCCTGTGCTCCGCAACTTCTCAGGACGTTGAGAAAGTCTAATTGAGACAGGTGTGCTGGCCTTGGAGGAAAGACCTGATAGGTGCTTCCTGGGAGGACTGACCTGGCTCCTCTGTGGAAACCTCTGGAGGTGCCCCTCAGAGGGGGAGGGGGATGAGGGGAGGCTAGTGGCAGGACAGGAAGTGTGAGTTGGTCCATGTGCTGGTGACTGAGTGTGACTACCTCAGAGGGGAGACTTGGAAGCCCTGTCCTAACCCATGAGGGCCTCATGGAGGGCTTCCCGCAGGGCCCAGATCCCTCCAGACTCGTCCTTCCTGCTCCGGTGCTGGCTCTGGCCATGTGCTCTCTGTGAAGATGGAGGATGGCTGGGCCCAGAGCCCCCCAGTGCCTGCATCCTGTCAGCTCCGCAAGCGGACCCACAGGCCCTCTGCCACCAGCAGCCCCGGGGGTGACGGAGACACCAGTGGGGACCAAGTGCTCAGATGGGGCCCCACAGCGCAAGGTGAGGCCTGGGTCATTTGCTTGCGTCCTGATGGGGTTCTCAGCCCCCAATAAAGTCATGCCCGTCCACAGGGGAAGAGCCCACTGTCCTCAAGCAACTAATGCCCTCTTTTAATCCACTCCCTCCTTAATCCAGCCTTGCCCAGGAGCCCTCCCTTATAAGGACCTTCACTTGCAGAGATTTCCCGACTGTCAGGGAGCTGGCTACTCATACATGTGGGTCTACCACCTGCCCCAGAGCCTAGGGGACAGTCTGTGTCATCCCGCATATGAACAGAGCAGATCTAAGTCCCCCATAGGAGGGTGTCCTGCCTGGCAGGCTCCCATACCTGGTGCAGGACTTCTCACCCCAGCAGAAGGTGGGTGGGGCAGCCAGCCTGGGGCCAGGCCAGGGGACCTGCCAGAGATGGTGATAGGGCCATCTCCCCTGTCCCAGCCAGCAGTGCCTCGAGCTCACCTCTGGAAGCCCTGGAGGCCTGTCTGAAGGGCATTCCCCTGAGTGGGTCGTTACCTCCCCAGCCACCGCCGGCCACCTCTTGGTTCCAGAGCTCCCATCCAGGAGACCGCGGGTCTCAGAGGCCTGAGCTGAACCCCCGAGGATCACACAGTCAAGGTAGATTTGGCCATGCTCTGGGGATGGCGTTTGTCCCTGCATAGCACAGAGGTGGGGTGGGGGGGTTGCTGAGGACACTGTTATGTCCTCCTCTCTGGGTCTCGTAAAGTGCAAGCCCTTCTCCCCTCCCTCCCACCCCCAGTCTCTTTCATGCCTGCCCTCAAACAGCTCCTGAATTGGGTGGAAGTCAGTTAAACTTCCTGCCCACTGCCTTCTCTAAGAGCTCTGACTCTAGCCCCCTGAGACCAATGGCTGGGGTCATGTGGGTTAACATGCTGTGGTATTTTAATCAGTGCTGTGAGCTCTCTAACCAAAGAGAGACCCCAGTGGAAGATCCTTGGGGCAGGGCTCCTGGGCATCTTCCCACAGCTCGGGGCCCAGGGACCTCTTCGTTAGTGGTTTTCCCATGATGCCAGCTGTGTTGTTTCCTGCAGGACTGACTGTGGGGCCTCTTCCGGCTCTGGGTCTGCAAGGCTTTGTCAGAGATGGCCCTGCCCTCGCCCCAGGTCCCCACAGCACCCCCACCAGCTTCTCCTCATCCAGCAGTACTGATGGGGACCTGGATTTCCAGATCTCTGAGGGCAGCCAGGGACGTAGGCCTGAAAAAGGTGAGCTGGCCAGCCTAAGGCTCGGATCAGCCCTGGGGAAGGGTGGGAGGAGTCCCAGCCCACTGTGGTGTCCAGCATATCTTAGTCAGGTCCCCGTGCTGGCAGCAGACCTGGGGTGCCCTTATCACAGCCCACTGACCTGACTTCTAAATAGGCGGCCAAGACATGTTGGTCCAGCTTGAGCAGGGCCACTCAGAGCCTGGACTGACACATGCTTGGGGCCAGGTCTCGAGTTCAGGTACCTTGCACTGCCATGACAGGTCCAGGGCTCTGTGCCTCCTCCCCTGGGCCCAGCTGCCCTGGACACGGTGCAGGCAAGGTCCCTGGGGTTTGCAGAGACTGAGCTCTGACTGTCTGACACTACAAATGTTGGGTTTTCATAGGAATTCCAGTCCGTAGTGCCCCACTCCAGGGCCTGGAGAATTGTCTCAGAGAGAGATCTGTGCCCAGGTCACAGCCTACCTGGTCCTGGACCTCGGCAGGAGACAGAGAGCCACAGAGAGTGGAGCCCAAGAACTGGATGGCAGACAAGGAAGGTAAAGCATGGTCGCCGGGGGGTCTAGGAGTAGGAAAAGGGCCACATCCACCCCTGAGATGAAAAGACACTCTGGCCCTAGCCAGTTTGGCTCAGTGGATAAAGCGACAGCCTGCGGACTGAAGGGTCCTGGGTTTGATCTCGGTCAAGGGCACATACCTAGGTTGCAGGCTTGATCCCCAGTAGGAGGCATGCAGGAGGCAGACAATCAATGAGTCTCATCATTGATGTTTCCATCTCTCTATCCCTCTTTCTTCCTTTCTGAAGTCAATAAAAATATTTTTTTAAAAAGAAAAGACTCTCTGGAAAAGACCTGGGCAGAGGCTAGTGTGAGGCCAGAAAGCCAGAGAGCACTGCCCGCCTCTGCATGGCGGGTGCAGTCGGGGCAGGGCTCTCTGCTGCTGAGTTCAGGCCTGAGCCCGGCCTTGGCCGTGGAGGAGCGTCTTTCGACTGTGGCTGTCCTGGCCCCATGTGCTTGGGTCTGGCCTAGTCACTGGGCTGTGGGGCTCCCAGGAGTGCAGGTAGCTGGGTCTGAAGCGATCCAAGAGGATTTAGGCGCCCCTGGGAACATCTGCAGGGCTGGTGTGAGTTCCACACCTGGAACACGTGTGCCCGAGAATACAACGGTGACAGAGTTTTCTGTCCACTAACTTCTTTCCTTGGTGCCAACACAGAGCCCTGGGGCTGACAGGCCTTTGGGCCTCTCATTAAAACAGGACTGAGGAGAGAGGTGTGTGAACCAGTCCATCTCAGGGGGGACGTGCCCACCAGGAGCCTGCGGCCAGCCAGCCCACAGGCACTCACCTCTAGCAGTGTCCCCGCCTGCTGCCAGCGAGGGCTCAAAGACCACGTGGCCACCAGGCCAGGACCATGGAGGTGGCTCCAGGCCGGTGAGCTGACATCTGCCCTCAGCACTTCTGGGATGTTTTCGCTCCAAACAGAGTCTTTGAGGAGGGAATAGATTTCCCTTCCCTCTCTGTTCCTCTTCCTTCCCTGTCACACACCCGTTCATTCCCCAGGCTGCCAGCTGAGCACATGAGTGAGTGCAGGGGCTCCCTCTGCTGCTGTGGCCACTTAGTTTAACTTGCAACAGAATTCTGTCCTTGACCTGCCGAAGTGCTGGTAGGCTCTGACTTGTTTGAATAAATATGGTGTTTCTAGCACTCCCACCAGGCAAGAGCTGATTTTGGGGGCTTCCTGTGGGCTTAACTGAGTCTCTGCTGTTGGACACTGGTCCTGAGGGAGTGGAGTAGGAGGACCCAGGGCCTGGCTGGAACCGACTACTAGTGGCTTCCAGTGACTTCAGTCTTCCAGAAAGTTCCCCAACTGGATTTCCACAGGGTTTGGGGGCCTAGCCAGGCTCTGGCTTCACTTCTTTCCACCGTCATGGCAGAGAGGATGTTCAGGTCCACCGGAGCTGGTCTGGGGCCGGTGACGGCTGTGTGCCTGTTCATTCAGGCAGAGGGTCCTCCTACCTGTCGAGCGGATGGACAGAAGGTTCTTCTGTCATTTGCCCAGGGACAGCCACCACGCCCTCCCCACTCCACTGCCTGGAGAACTCTCTGAAGGGGATCTTGCCTGGGAGGCCCCTGCGCTTTACATGCTTGGCCCTCCCCGGCCCCGGCCCGAGCCCCAGCCCTGGCCCCGGCACCGTCACTGGCTCCAGCTCCAGCTCCAGCCTCAGCAGCTCAGAAGGGGAAGACCCAAGGCTGGAGCCTGAGCTCTGGCAGCCGCTGCTGCAGGGTAAGCTTGTGGGGGAGAGGGAGACTGGAAGCTATGCCCCAGGCTGAGGCCCCCACCCTAATACCAGCTTTGTGATGCAGAGAGGGACCCTCTTCCCAGCAGCAAGAGACCTGGCCCTCCGACCCCAAGCCCTGGTGAAGGTCCAAGGAGAACAGAGCCCAGGGACCACTTCGGTCTCAGGACAGGTGAGCCTGGGGTCTCCTGAGTGGGGCATGTCCCCAGGAGGACCACAGTCCAGAGGCTGGGTTCTCTGAGTCCCACCTGTCACTTTGTCTGACTCTTGCCAGAAAATTCTCTGCTTTTGTCATGCTTGAGTTCCCTGTAAGATGATCTGTATCCGAGAGAAGGTGGGGCTATTGAGGCACTCAAGGTTCCAGGAGGGTTTCACGAGTGTGTTTGATTAGAAAACCTAGCCATGACCTTAATATATATGTTATAATCTCTCTCTATTATAAAAGCCTAAGCAACCATTATGACCGGAACAACTGGTCCACCAGTTGCCGTGATGCACACTGACCACCAGGGGGCAGACGCTCAATGCAGGAGCTGCCCCCTGGTGGTCAGTGCCCTCCCACAGCCAACCTCCTGTGGCAGGCCAGTAGCCCGTGGCCCCTCCCCCCTCCCACCTCTGGCCGGCCCCCATCAGCATCGGCCCCTGGTGCTAAACCATCCGGACCACCTGCTTCTGGGTTGGGGTTTTGTACGTAGCAGAGCAGCTCCATTGCTGTGATGTACTGAAAGTCAGCCCTCGACACAAGGGTTTGTCTCGCTCCCATCCGTCCTCTCCCTTCCCCGGGGGCCATTCACCCATGTGGTGGCAGCCAGGGAAGGAGGAGAGAGGAGGCAGGAGGCCGGGAACCGTCCGGTGGCGGGGCAGGGTAGGTGTCGGCATCCAGCAACTATTGCCTCCTTTCCCAACCCTGCCGGGGCCTTTGGCCCCTGGGCTGGGATGAGGAACTGGGGGGTGGGTGGCAGCCCCTTTTCCAGGGGGGGCTGAGGGCTGGCTCCCTCCTTGGAGCCTGCTGCCAACCTCCTGTGGTCCCTCCTCCCCACCCCCGTGCACAAATTTGTGCACCGGGCCCCTCTAGTGTATGCATTATATACACTTAATGTGTACACACACACACACACACACACACACACGCTGTTGTGTGGGCCCAGCCTGTGGATAGTGCTACTCTCACTAGGAATGCCTGACGCACTCACCCAGCCTTATTTCTCAGTATAAACCTCACCAATTCCTCCACCTGGGACAGTGTTCTGGCTGGACCACCCTGTGCTGCTTAAGATCATAGGACGCATTTCAGCAAAACCATCAGAGAACTTTAAGGAGCAGGATTTATACTCACAGGTCACAAGAGAGGAAAGAGCACGAGGGCCTGGTGCTCTGTCTTGGTCACCGTCGTGGTGGGCGGCTAGGGTTTGGTGGGTTCACTCTTTATTGGCTAATTTGAAGCATGAGAGTGGGAATCAGGACGCAAGAAGGGAGAAGCAGGGTCTCTCAGATGGTCAGTTATCTAGGTCAGTGGTTGGCAAACTGTGGCCCCTTGAGTGTGGCTCTTCCACAAAATACCACATGCGGGCTCGCACGTACAGTGCGATTGAAACTTCCTGGCCACACTCAAGGGGCCAAAGAGCCGCAGTTTGCCGACCACTGATCTAGGTCACCCAGGCTTTCTGAAAGAGGGACCTTCCCGGGAGTGGGGAAGCCTGGCTGCTTCCCTGGTTGCTGGCCAGGAGCTGTCATACCCCTTGCAGTATGTTTATGTGAGATGGACATCTTCTGAAATGGACGCCTCAGCAATCCAGAGCTTAATGCCAGGGTCTTACACTGCATGTAAATAATAAACCTTTTTAAAATTTGGCAATAAACGTAAACGTGTCAAAAGTGAGACTCCACCTGGGAGAACTTTGAGGTTGTCCTGCCAAGAAAGCTGGAAACACTGCCTGCTACCCCAGGCCACCACGCTTCTCAGTCCAGGCCTGACCTAGTGTTTGACCAGCAGGAAAAGCAGAGGAGAAGACGGGAGGCAGGTCCCAGGCTCCCCGGACAGAAGTGTGCTTGGAGACCCCAGGCCGGCCTAGCCCCCTGGGCAGCACCCAAGGAGGTACGGGTGGAGTGATTGGTTGGGGAGGGGGCTGAATCCTACCAGTTCAGGCTGATGGCCCCAGGAAATCTTTGGCCTTTCTGCAGCCCAGGCTGTCCCCACATTCCTCACTGCCCAGTGGGGCTGGTGGGAAAGAGCACAGAGTGACCCCAGCATGTCCCTGGTAGAGTCTCACTGGTGGTGGGACCTGCAGATCATGGTCGTCTCCACCTGCTCTCCCAAGCCCCCACCCCCTGGTGGAGCCAGAGGTGTCATGCCCAAGCAGCAGAGGATCACAGACAGTCCGGTTCCCAACCCTAGTCACACGGGCCCCAGCAAGCCATTAGACCAGAGTTGGGCTCTCTGGTGGGCCAAGTTGCCCGTCTTGCATCTCATTTAATCAGTATTTGAGAGTTGAAAGCTTGATTTTTTTTTTAAGGTCGTGCCCAAATATTCCCTTGTTGGAATGGCTTTGTCAAAATGATACATGTGCACACCCCAAGTGTTTTGTGCTCTTTCTGCAGGGGCAGCTGGGAGTATCTGCCCTGCCCCTCAGCCAGAGAAAAGGCCCAGGCCGGGGCCCTGCCAGCCTCCTGGGTCACCCGCGCGGCCCCTGTCCTGGAAGCTCAGGGTTAGTGAAGAATCCAGGGATCCGGTGCCTGGACACAGAGGACCAAGTGTTGCAGGTGAAGTGGTGGCCCCCCCGTCCCCTCAAGTTGTCAGGAGCCCTGGGCAGAGGGGTGGGCATGGGTCAGCACCTGTACAGCCACCCAACCCTTCCCACTGCTCAGCGCCTTCCTGCAGGGTCACAGGGGAGAAAGTTTTTTTTAACACTCTTCCAGAATTGTTTGGGTCACAGGTAGGAAGAGTCTCACCTTGAACTCGCTTCAAATTGCTTATTTCATTTTAGTGTTTTCTTATAGAAGTAGCTGGCTTTTTCATAAAAGCATAGATACCTTTCGGAGGCAAAACAGAAATCAAGATGTACCAGAATGGACACGCCCAGAATCAAAGTTCAGAGTTTGAGTGGACTTTAGAGAATAGATGAGGAAACAGGCCTCCTCACATCGTGTGACCTGGCCAAGGGCATCCTGAAGATAGCAGATGTGGTTCCACATCACACCTGGCCCAGAGGACGTGCCTCCCTAACCACGTTAAGACATGGGCTGGGTTTCCTGATTTCTAGGATTTGCACGGGGATCCTCACACCAGACTGGAAGTGTGCCCCGGTGGTTCCATTGCTGGGGTGATGGGGTCCTGCAGACACTCTGGCTTCACTCTTTCCTCTGATTGAAGCCCTGGAGGTGCTGATAAGAGGAAGGGGCCAGGCTAGGGCTCAGGGGTCTGGGGAACAGCAGGTAACAGGGCCTTCTCGTGAGGTTTGACTGAGGTGGAGACCAGTTCTAAGAGAACTTAGGGTGAAAAAACCCCCAAAAACTTCTGAATATGAAAGACAAAAGTTGGGATTGGGGGATCCCTGGTGGTTTGCTTATGACTATTCACACTGGGTACTGATGCGGACCCTTGGCCACCCCTCTGGAAGCACCAGGTCCCGGGTTGGACTGGCCCTCCTGGGCCCTCTTCCAGACGCTGCCTGTGGCCTTGGCCTCATGCTGTCTGCTGAGGCCTCTCGAGGCCCTGCCCACTGACTCCCTAGGGCATGGTTAGGTGCCCTCAGGGGCCATCTGGTCCCAAAGATGGCACAAGAGCCTACTGATCCTTTTTCTAGAAAGCCCTGTGTCCTAAGAAATCTTAGTTACCATGGAGACCCAATCTGTGGTTTCTCCGGTTCATGACTTGGGAATCAGCCTGGAGATGTGGCCACTGTTAATGTCATGAACATTGTCATCGATGTTCTCAAGCCTGAGTCACTTCCTTCCCATCTAAAGCCAGGCCGTAGTGGTAGGATGCTGAATACACTAATCCAGGGGACGCCTTGTGGGAGAGAGAGGTCCTGATAGCCTGAGAACTCACCCTGCATTCCTGCTCTGGTTTTAGCCAAGACCGAAGGGAAGCCACTTACCAGAGGCCTGCCTGAACCGCCCCCCATGGCCACCGTCCCTCCCGCTTTGCCACCTGCCTCCCCACGGCCACCGTGTCCCTGTGGAAGTTCTCTGCAGCAGGAGCTCCACAGCCTCAGCGCCACCCTCTCAGAGAAGCTGGATCAGCTCGCCTCAGCCCTGGCAGGCCTGTCTCAGGAAGTGGCCACCATGAGGACCCAAGTGCATCGGCTAGGGAGGTGCCCTAGGGGCCCTGGGCCAAAGGGCCAGGCTTCCTGGCCATGGGCCCTCCCCCGGGGACCTCACTGGGCTCATGGCCCTGCTCGCAGACACCTGCCCTACTGGAGACAGAAGGGCCCTACCAGGCCAAAACCAAAGATCCTGCATGGCCAGGCAGAAGGCTGCAGGGCTGGCGAGGCCTCAGGCCTCTCCCTTGGGACATGCTACCTGGTGCCTCAGCCGCCTCCAGGCACCCCCCAGGCAGAACCTTCTGGAACCAGCTCCAGCCCTTCCCAGCACCCACCACCCTCAGCATGCAGCCGTGCTGTGCTCACTGTGCATCCCCTGCTTGGACACATTGGGGGCCCCCAGACTCCCCCTGCCTCTTCAGTGCCAGCTGCCTTCCCCCCGCAGATGGCCTCTCCAGCCACCAGTGCAGATGCAGAGCCACCAGCTGCAGCAGCTGCTCCAACTGGGCCCCGAAACTGGCCCAAGGACCCAAACAGCCTATTGGTGGGAGTCCAGAGAGGCTTTGAGGAGGAACTCTGGGATGGTAGAGGACATAGGGACCCGAGATGGGAGGCCTCTAACCACCTTCACCAGCTCCGCCCTGAGGATGCCCTGCCCCTGGCTGCCTCTCCTAGGGGCCAGTCAGCCCCTGCACATCTTTCCAACCAAACTTTCCCCATCTCTGGGCTGTGAAGAGCTAGGCATCTCTCTCGGCCTGACTGCCCCAGACTCCAGCATGTGTTTGCTCTGGGCGGGCAGTGCTTGGGATGCATTCCCCAGTCACGCCTCTGTCCTCCTCGGCTCAGGTTCATTCAGATGTTGCTCCCTCCTGTCTTTGCCATCACAACTGCCACAACTCATAGGCAGATGGTGGCGTACACACCTGTGCACAGCACGTGTGCCCGGGGCGCTCCAAGTGGCTGCAGAGGGGCAAGTAAAGCCCTTCTCCCTAACACCTGCCCTTCCTGCTCTCAGCGCTGCACTTTCCTGCTAAATACAGGCAGAGATTTCATTTGGGGAGAATGTCACTCCTTGGGTGTAAGTTCGATTCTAAAATTACAAAGTTAATTGCTAAGGGAAAGCCCTTGGTGCCTACAGAAAGGGGCTAGGTGGGTCCACACCAGGGCGTGGCTGACTGGTTTGTATCAGTACTGGGACAAGTGAGCTTAGCAGACAAGAATACTTGCACCCAGACCAGTCTAGGTGATCCAGGTCCAATCAGAACCTACAGGAAGTTCAAATCTTTTTTTTTCTCTAGTGTGGAAATAAGTAATAAAATGTATGGTAAGATGCTTCATCATCTGCAATTACATTTGTCCCACAGGTCCACTGCCACACCAGAAACTTTCAGTTCACTGAAAGCCTTGGAGAATCTACTTTGGTGAAAAATCTGTGTGCAGTTCAGGATTTTGGGAGTGTGTTCAACACTTTCACCTACTTTATGGGGAAATGTCACTTTGGTGGGAGAAACTGAGGGGCCTTTTCTAACTCAGGAATTCCAGAGATCTGGAGGTAGGGGGCACAGAAGGCTCTAGCTTGGTCTGTCACCATTCTGGCAAGTAGCCTGGAGGATGGCTCCTGGCTGACCTGGGCTTGAGCTTCCCTCCATCCTTGCTCCACCAGCCATTTGCCAGCATGAGGCCACTGTAAGGCAGGCAGGGGAAGGTCCTACTTTAACCTGTCGGAGTTGGAGTGGGATCCCCAAAGGCTCCAGGCTAGCCCAGAGGGGTCCAGTGGAAGAGAAGCTGCAATGGGGTGGGGGTGGGGGGGTGCCACCATCTTCTGCCTGTGACACTGTATGTCATTGCTGCCTCCAGAAGGAGCTTGGTTCATTGGCAGACCAGGCTTGATTCAACTTTGTGTTTTAGCTGTGGCTTCTGTAAACAGCCTATAGTTGGATTTTATTTTTTAATCCAGCTTGACAAAATGTTTTGTTCCTTCATGGGAGCCCTGAATCCATTTACAAGTAATAAAATCTCTAACATTTGAATTTGAGTGTACCATTATTTTCTCCTTAGGTTTGTCCCACTTGTTCTGGAGATCCCCCCCCCCTTTTTTTTCTGCCTTCTGTTGCATTGACAACGTGGGTTTTGTTTGTTTTTATACATTCCATTTTCCCTCTGCTGGCCGCAATGTTTAAAGAACTAAAAGGAAAACATCCAAATTTACAGTCATATTTGGGAGATTTTGGCTGCCTTTTCTAGAAGTTGATAGAACAAATTAGGAAGGATACAGGAAATTTGAACAAGCCAATTAATGTTGTCCCAGTTGATGAATATATAGAACACTGGACCACAAGCTACAGAATATATATATATTCTCAAGTATATGCAGGACAGCCACAAAAATTGACCATATAGTAAGCCCTGGAGCAAGATTAAACAAATTTGACAGTATTATACTGAATATGTTCTCTTGACCATACTAAGCTAGAAGCCAATAAAAAATGAGAAATTCTTATATATTGGAAAAATAAGAATTATGTTCCTAGTAACCCACGTGTCAATGAAGAAAGAAGGAATATTTTGAACTGAGCTATAAGAAAGTACCATATATCAAACTTTGAGGATAAAGCTAAATCAGTACTGAGAAATGTGTGGATATAAATGAGTATGTGAAAAAGAAAAGGCTGAGGATCAGGGAGGTAAAAACAGGACAGCAAAGGAAATCCAGATAAAAATTGAGGGTATGTAAAGATAAGAACAAAAATGAGTGAAATGGCATTATATACTAGATATAATCAAGAAAGCCAAAAAGTTTCTTTAACAAAAAATGAAATTGACCAGCTTGTGGTATAATTCATCAATTAAAAAAAGTAGGCACACCTTTTGGCTAAGATCAAGAGTAAAAAGTCACAAATAACCAATCTTGGGAATGAAGAAAGTGACATCATTGTAGATGCTGCTACAGACCATATAAAAATGAAAAGATATTTCAAGCAACTTTGCCCAAAATTTGATTGAACTATACAACTCTCAGAAGAATACAACTTAAAACAGATTCAAGAAGAAGTATAAAAATTGCATAGAATGGAATATCTTCCCATAAAGAAAACTGCAGATCCAGAGAGCTTCATTGATAAGTTCTACCTTGTATTTAAGGAGATCATTTCGGTAACACACAAACTATTCCAGAGGACAGAAAAATATTGAATACCTTGACTCATTTTATGAGACCAATATAAGTGTGAAACCAAAAGTTGAGAAGGACAGTACGAGAAGACAACCAGAGGCCAACCTCCAAAAATGTGCAAAGAAGCAAAAATGCTAAATAAGTATTTTCAAACAATTTAGCAATTTATAAAGAGAAATAAAACAGTATGACCAAGTTGGGTATATCTCAGAGATTCAAGGCTGGTTTTAACATTTGAAAATCACTAGTAGTCACCTACCACCATAATAAAGGAGAAAAGTCATCTGATAATCTCAATAGCCACAGAAAGATGGCTAGATAAGAGCCAACATCCATAAATACTCTAGGGTTAGAAAGGGAATTTCTTTTTTCTTTTTTTGTTAATCCTCACCTGAGGATATTTTTTCCATTGTTTTTTAGACTGGAAGGGAGGGGGAAAGAAGGAGAGAAACATCAATGTGAGAGAGACACATTGATTGGTTGCCTCCTGCATGCGCCCCAACAGACCAGGGCTGGGGCTGAGCCTGCCTGCAACTGAGGTACATGCCCTTGACCGGAATCAAACCCAGTACCCTTCAGTCCACAGGCCAACACTCTATCTACTGAGCCAAACTGGCTAGGATGAAAGGAAATTTCTTAATTTGATAGAGATTACCAAAAAAATAACTTAGCGTAAACATGATATTTAATGGCGACATATGAATGTTTCTTCAGATCAGGAACAAGGAGAGGAAATACACTCTCACTATTATTCAGCATTAGCGTGGATGTTCTAGCTGGGACAGTAAGGCAAGGGAAGAGAAGGCATGAAAATCCAAAAGGAGGAGGAAAGGAGTCATTACAAGTGATATGACCATACACATAGACAACTGAAAGGAATCTATAATCTATTACAATTAATTTTTTTAATTAAAATTTTTCATTTATGGCAAAAAATTTTCAAGAATCTAGAAATAAACCAGAAAATATTTATATAGAGAAAACTATTGAGCACTTTTTAATAGTTTCCTTCACTCCTTACTTCTCATAACAGTTAAAGCAGATGTTAATACTACTATTATCATTCCTATTTTACAAACGAGGAAAGCGAAGCACAGAGAGGAGACTAAGCTTGCTCCAGGTCACACAGCCAGTAGGGGGTTGAACTGCACTTGGAACTGGGGTAATTGGCTTCAGAGCAAAGTGAGGCCCTTAAACATGCAGAGCGAGAGGACACTGAAAGCTGCACCCTCAAAGTAGGTGTGTGCAGTCTGAGGCAGAAAAAAAGTAGATTATTTTTAAATTTACTTACCTGCAACCACTTGTAAGCTCCGAGTGAGGGCAGATACGTATTGTATCTGTGCACCAAACACTGGGTGCGGGACAGAGGGGCGTTCAATAAACAGGAACTGAATATCTGAATGAATGGTGCATTTATTTGGATTTGAGACACCAGAGAGTGAGTGAGGCTGTTTGAATAAATTTACTGAAATTTCCCGAGTGTTCATAGAGCCCTTGGATTCTCATCGAAACTGTGCACGTTGACATCTGGGGCTCAGCGCTGTGCCTGTTTCTTTGGGGCTAATAGGCTGCTCAGACATCATTACAGGAAGGAAGTTAGAAAAGTGTTCTTTCTTATCCTCAGACTCCATCCTTTCCATTTTAAATGTTTAAATGTTTCTGGCTTGGTGGTAACCTGAACCTGGACTTTAAGGTGATGAAGGACAAGACCCTAGAGCCGTGGTCCTCATCCCTGGGTGCACATTGGGATCACTTGGGGAAAGTTTTGAAAATCAGGTTCGGGCCCCATTTATGCAGATTCTAGTTCAATTGGTCTCAAAGTGGAGAGACCATTGATGTCTATCATCTGTCTGTCTGTCTATACCTATCCGTCCATCCATCCATCTTTATATCTACCAATCTGGACATATATAAACTCTTTGTTGAAATATAACAAACATACAGAAAAGTGCACGTCTATTGGTATATTTTCACGTTTCCAGGAGATTCTAACGTGTTGAGAACCATTCTTGTTGGCAAAATTGTAGAACAAAGTTTATCTTTGGGCCTTTCCCACTGTTTCCCTTCAACCTTTCTCTCTACTTACCAAAAAGAGCTTCTGCATCGACCCACAACTGGCAGCATCTCATGTATTTATTTAATTCCAAATTGATATACAGAGTGTCATTGCTGTGCCAGGAGCCCCAGGTGGGCCCATGCACTTCATCAGATATCAGAAGTTCACTGTAATGAGTGGAACAGGGAGAGGGACCACAGGCCCCTAAAGAAAGGGAGGTGGGGATCTCCGGGGAGGGAGTGGTGGGTGAGGGGGTGCAAGCCCCCTCCAGTTGGGGGTCAGTGTCCCTTGGTTGAATGAGGCCAATTTCTGCTCAGCCCCAGTCA
Organism: Myotis daubentonii; assembly: GCF_963259705.1. Lineage (NCBI taxonomy): Eukaryota > Metazoa > Chordata > Mammalia > Chiroptera > Vespertilionidae > Myotis > Myotis daubentonii. The sequence continues at coordinate 38,899,848 of NC_081849.1, forward strand.
TGAGCTGCCAGATCTTCTGACTTTTCATGAGAGAAGCTGGAAGTCCAGATTTTTATGTGAAATATCCAAGTATTTACATGCTGCTGGGGCAATGCAATGGCCCCTATTTATAGCCACACTGTCATATTTACTGTGACCACCTGCTCATGGCCAGGAAACTTAAAACTCACTGCATTCAAACCCCCCCTTCCTTCTCCCTTGCCCCTCATCAACATCAATAATCTTATTGTAATGAGAAAGCAGAGGCCCAGGAAAATGACTGTGCTGCTCCAAGTCTACAAGAGGCACAGGAGGGGTCAAACCCAGGACTCCTCACTCCAGGTTCAACTTGTTCCCCATCACCCCACCCCTTCCCTTTACTGACAGGCAGCTGGCTCTCCCAGCTGCCTCAGCTGGGGAGGCACAGCTACAGAGACGTCTGGCTCAAGCATCCATCATAACGACAACGTAAACGTATGATGGGAAAGAAATTCCATACACCACTAATGTCCTTCCTCATGGTGCCAGGCAGGGTGGAAGCTGGGGCTGCTTTTCTGAGAGCCCCTTGGGAGAGCTGCAGATAGCAGAAGTTCTAGAGCTCTAGAAGCCAGGGTTGCCTCGTGTCTCCATGGGAACAGCCCAGCCAAAGGGCACCTGTCCCCTCTCTGTGTATTCCCCATGTTCCAGCCTTCAACACCTGGCATGGGAAATGTAGACTAATGTTTCTTCCTCCTGAAATTTCTGAGCTAGAGGCAGGGAGCAGGGGAGTGGTTTGGAAATTAGCTGCATTATATGTTGATTTGGTAGAGCGATTACCAGCAGCTGGATAAGTGGAACTCACCCAGGGTAGGTAAAGCCAGGTCCTCTGTGTGCGGATTAGTCAGGGGTTCTCTCCCCCAGCTCATTTAAAGCTCTAGAAACTTCAGATTTAAATTTTAATGACACTGTAAGTATTCAGATAACCATTCTTTCCCTCCCCCTGCAGCGGTTCCTGACTTGTCCAGGGGTGGTCCAGGGAACTTCAGCTTTCCAGGGCTTCTCTTGGTGGGAGCCTTCCAAGGACTCAGGCAGGAATTATTCCCAGCAAGGGTTCATTCAGCACTTTGTTACAGAATGTTAAAGCTGGCTATCCTTTCTGGACGTCTCCCCAGCAAGATGGAGAGGAAAGAAAAAGAGCCGTCAGGGCCTACGCCATCCTGCCACAGTGCTCACCCCCTTGGACTTGGGTCTCTCCAACCAGGAAGCAACAGAAGGCAAAGGAAGGGCCTGGACGAGAAGGAGGCTCAGAAGAAGAGTGGGGGCGCTGCCACCTCCGTGGGAGTGGGCCAGGCTGGGGCCGGGAGGTCAGCGTCGGAGGCCAGGTGGGCCGCTTCGCCGTGGATGCGCTGGTGCCGCACTAGGTGAGTCTTGCGGCTGAAGCTCTTGCTGCACTGCGGGCAGGAGAAGGGGCGAGAGCCCGTGTGGATGGCTTGATGGCGGACCAGGTTGGTTTTGGAGCTGAAGCTACGGGCGCAGACGGTACAGGCGTGGGGCCGACTGCCCGTGTGCACCGCTTGGTGGCGGCCCAAGTGGGACTTGCGGCTGAAGCGGCGGCCGCACTGCCCACAGGCGAAAGGCCTGGCGCCGCTATGGGCCCTAGAATGGGCGACCAGATTTGGCCGCGAGCCGAAGCGACGGCCACACTGCGCGCAGGCGAAGGGTCGTTCGCCCGTGTGAACCCTCAGATGCCGCGCTAGGTGCTGCCCGTGGGCAAAGCCGCGTCCACAGTCTGGGCAGGAAAAGGACCGCTCGCTGGCGGGAGCGCCCTGGGGCGCCTGTGTGCAGCGATCCCCGCAGGCCAGGGGTTCGGTGGCACCGCCCAGTGCGCACTCGTCACATCCAAAGGGGCGCCCCTCGCTGCCGTGCAGACGCTGGTGCGTGGCGAGGTTCTTCTTCCAGCCGAAGCTCAGTCCACAATCAGAGCAGACGAAAGGCTTAGGTCCCGGAGGGGATGGGGTCAGGGTCTGGGCAGGAGAACCCGGAGGGGCGGGCACATCGGAAGACGGCGGGGCGCGGCAGGCCGCCTCGTGCACCCTTTGGTGCCGCGCCAAGTGCTGCTTGTGCGTGAAGCTGCGTGAGCACTGCGCGCACTGGTAGGGCCTTTCGCCCGTGTGGATGCGCTGGTGGCGGATCAAGTGCGTCTTTTTGCGAAAGCGCTTCTCGCACTCGGTGCAGGGGAAGGGCCGCTCGCCCGTGTGCGTCTTCTGGTGCGAGCCCAGGTGTATCTTCTGGCTGAAGCACTTGCCGCACTCGGTGCACGGGTAGGGCCGCTCGCCCGTGTGCGTGCGCAGGTGGCGGGTCAGGTGGGCCTTCTTGCTGAAGCGCTTGTCGCACTCGGAGCACGGGAACGGCCGCTCGCCCCGGTGGCTGCGCTGGTGCAGCAGCATGTGCGCGCGCTGCGTGAAGCTGCGGCCGCAGTCGGGACAAGCGGACGGGCCCTCGCCGCGGTGCAGCCTCTGATGCAGCCGCAAGGTCAGCTGGTCCCTGAACCGCCGCTCGCACTCGGCGCAGCCATAGGGCTTCTCTGAGTCAGGAGTCCACCCGGCCAGCGAGAGCCCGCCCAGGGCCCCTGGGATCCCCGGCTCCAGCTTATAGGCGGTGGCCAGAGGCCCCAGGTCAGGTGTGGGAAAGGGGCCGGGCAGTAATGACAGGTGCTGGGGCCATTCGACTCTGTCTTCTACCTCCTGATCCTCTTCCTCCACCTTCACCTTCCGAATCATCCACTCCTCTCCTGAAAAGCCAAAACAAGACAAGTCTATTAAGCCCCACGTTTATTTATGCAACGTTCAATTTGCCAGTAGACCACCCCTTCCTGGAGCCCCGCATTCGCATTCTGGCTTCTGTTCTGTCCACGGGGGAATGACCAAATCCGAATATCTTCCCCTCTCTGCAGACAGGACGCCTGGTGACCTCCCCCCCACACACACCCCCCCTCCTGCAGGGGACTTTCTCCCAGGCTTGCCCATGTTGATAGGACCGCTGATCAGAGCGCTTTCCCTGCCTCTGAACATGAATGTTGCTCAAGGTTCAGGCCTCAGGCGTCACTCTGGGTTCATATGCCCATGGCAGCCGTCCCAGATCTTCCTGTCTAGCAGGCTCCTTTCTGGAACCACAGTCTCTCAACTTCGGTTGAGCAGTTCCCCTACGGAGTCCTGAAAATTGGCTGTGGCTCCAAACAGCTCCTCTTTCCAGACCTACCTGCTTACTTTAATGAGAACTGCAGCTTCCTTCTCCCAGATGCTGGGCTCAGAACCTTGAGACCTTGACTCTCACCTTTGAGCTTCCCCTGCTCTCAGACTTTCCACAGTGGGCTTTGTATTCTGTCCTGCTGTCTCTCCAGCCCCCTTCCCGCCAACTCCCTTCCTTCTTGCTTCTACAGCTGGGTGGGAAGTCCCACTTTAGACAGAGGATTGTGTCTACAGGGAACCACTGAATGGTGCTGACCTCTGGAGAAGCAGGGAGGGCCTCTTCAGAAGCAGATTTGAAGTGGGTTTTCCTGGAGCTTGGCCCCTCGTGGGAAATGGAATGGCCCATCCGACAGGAAGGAGCTGAAGGCCCAAGATTCAGTGTCCACTTGGGTTCTCCTCTGCCATTAACCAGCAATGTAACCTTGGTTAACTTACCTCTTTGAGCTAAGTTTGTTAGTTTGCTTAGGGATAAGGGTTGGACTAGTTCGTAGTTCCTAAACCTGGTGCCACATCGTAATCTCTTGGGGGAGCTCTTACAGCATGCATCTGTGGGAGCAGAGCACATGATCTGTGCTCTTTAAAGCTCCCAAAGTGATTCTTATTTGAGAACCATTGAACCAGATTATCTGGGTTCCTGTCTGGCTCTAAAAGTCTGTGAAAGCCTGAGCCTTGGCTACATTACACGTGAACTATCACAACTGCATTTATTCCCAGTCTCTTTTATTGACCTATCAATTCCAAACGACTATTTATCCTGTTGTGATATTGCTTTCTTTTTTATTGTGCCACTCTTCTACTCAAGAACAAGCAGTAGCTCCCTATTAACAGGATAAAGTAAGTTCTAGCTGCATCTGAGGTGCAACTTTCTTTTTATCCCAGGCATAAGCCCTTTACTTTAGCCAGCCTGGTCTGCACTAACTCCAGTCACTGTGTCAACTTTCCTGCCTTGTAGTCTTTTCCTAGTCTAGAATGTTTTCCCATCCTCCACCCACCCTCATGAGAGCTGAAGGTTACACCTTTCTCAAAATGCAGCACAAATCAAAATCTTCAACAAATCCAGTGCCTGTAGCACTTACTGTTAATACTCATTGTGACAAGGCTTTATTGTTATGTTAATTCTTAATTCTAGCTCATATTAGTGTCAACTTGGTTTAAGCTTCTGGAGGGCCGACATCTTGTGTCCTATTTCCTATGTATCTAATAAAAATGTGTATAGCCGAAACCGGTTTGGCTCAGTGGATAGAGCGTCGGCCTGCAGACTGAAAGGTCCCAGGTTCGATTCCGTCAAGGGCATGTACCTGGGTTGCGGGCACATCCCCAGTGGGGAGTGTGCAGGAGGCAGCTGATCGATGTCTCTCATCGATGTTTCTAACTCTCTATCTCTCTCCCTTCCTCTCTGTAAAAAATCAATAAAATATATTTTAAAAAAAATGTGTATGTGTCTAATAAAAATGAAAATGGCCACCATTTATTGAATGCCAATTATAGATGTACTGTGTATACATTATCACAAGCCTTCACAACAAACATGAAATTACCCTGTTTACTGATGAACAAACTGAGGCTCCTGGAGGTGAGATAGCCAATCCAAGATTACTCAGCTAGGGGATGTGGAACAAGGATTCAAACAGGTCTGCATCGCTTTAGAGCCTGTCTCTTTCCACGCTACCTAACAGCCTAGAGCAGGGGTGGGCAAACTTTTTGACTCGAGGGCCACAATGGGTTCTTAAACTGGACCGGAGGGCCGGAACAAAAGCATGGATGGAGTGTTTGTGTGAACTAATATAAATTCAAAGTAAACATCATTACATAAAAGGGTACGGTCTTTTTTTTTTTTAGTTTTATTCATTTCAAACGGGCCGGATCTGGCCCGTGGGCCGTAGTTTGCCCACGGCTGGCCTAGAGTCTGGTCAGCAAACCGTGGCTCGTGAGCCACACGCGGCTCTTTGGCCCCTTGAGTGTGGCTCTTCCACAAAATACCGACTTCTGCGCATGGGCCACGAAGTTTCAATTGCACTATACGTGTGCGCCCGCACGTGGTATTTTGTGGAAGAGCCACACTCAAGGGGCCAAAGAGCCGCATGTGGCTCGCGAGCCACGGTTTGCCGATCACAGGCCTAGACCTAGTAGACATTAAATAAATCCTTGTGGAATAAATGACATCTCTCAGGCAAATGATGATAAGGTTGGTGCTAGTGGAAGGAAGTGATGGGCAGGATTGTAGAGAGAGAATCAACCGTTCCATCGCCCTGGGTATGGAGGAGATGAGTCAAACACAACAGATTTGGAGCATTTGGGTACCACTGAGATCAGTGGAGATGTGGGGGAGAAAGCATGTCTGGGCAGAGACAATGAAAAAGTTAATCAACGCACCATGTTTTCATGGAAATTATAATTCAGGCCATCTACAAGTCTGTACTTAGACTGGGACAGAGATGGGGGAAGTTAGGACTTCTAGAGTACGTTGACACGATGGTGTGTTTCTCTTGGATTGGCCTCGCTGATTCCTGTTGTCTGTGGATGCAGCATTCCCTCTGGGTGCTGAAGCTCTACGAGCAGAAAGGTGCCAGGGCCTGATTCATCTTGTATTGGAAGGGCCTGGAGTGGCTGCCACATCAGATAGCAGCTCTGGAGCTTACAGGGCCCCTGTTCCCTCCACCTTGTCCCCTGCTGATGGAAGACTCACCTGGGCAGGAGCCCACAGGCTCAGCTTTCCGTGGTGTGTGTGCCTGGCTTCCTCTGCAAGGAGCCTCAGCCTGTTCAGGGTGGGCATCTTCCTCCAGTCTGGGGGCCTTGTGCCCTGGCAGAGAACAAGCTACCTCAGGCCACTGCAGACATCACAGATGGACAGAGAGCTCCACTGATGCTAGGAAGCAGGGGAGTTTGAAACCCCAGTTCCAGCCCTACAGGCAAGGACTGCACTCAGCCCATCTCATACCTTCAGGGGCTGAGTTCTCAGTGGCCTGGAGCAGCTTCAGGCTCCTTCAGGCAGGGCAGCTGCTTAGGCACTGCATGGTTGCTAAAGCCACAACTGTGAGGAGTTTCTGGAATATGTGTATGTGTGCAAGTAGAGGCCCTGCCCTTCAGCTTCCATGAGGCTCTTCGGAGGAGGGCTGGGGACCTCCTTGCCACCGGATGGACGCTGTTCCACGGCAAATCATGGGAGAAGATAGTGATGTCAAAAAGCCAGGCACATCCCTTCCTCGGGTATCTGCTCTTGGTATCCGTGTAGCTACTTCCCTGTTTCAAATCTTGCTCAAATTTTAGCTTCCCAAGGAGGCCTGTTCTCACCACCCTATTTAGGCGTATTCTGCTCCACCCACCTACAGCAGTCTCAGTTCTCACTCTGCTTTATCCCCGCCTAGCACGCATCCTCTTCTAACAGGGTTTATACGTGTACTTGTTTTTACATTGGGTGGACTCCCTGCCCTCACTAGGATTAAGCTCCTGGAAGGTAGGCATCTTTGTCTATTTGGTCACTGAGGTATGCCAAATATCCAGAATGGCACTTGGCATTAAGCAGGTGCTCAATACATATTTGCTGAAGAAAGGACGATGAAGGACGGTTCCCCCCCTGAGCCTCCATCCAGGGTCCCCACTTACTTACCTGAACAGGAAGAGGAGCCCAGAGCTCTCTCTTCCCTGGGAGGGCACATCTGCTCCTGGGCATTATGGGAGCCTTCCCCAGGCTCACTTTGGGGGGCCATCTCTGGCTGTCCCACAGAGAATCCTGTTGCAGGTAGAAGGATGGGTCCAAGTGAGCATCCAGTAGAGAGAGGTGACCAAAGGCAGGGGCTCTTCCCCTTCCCCCCAGCCCACCCAAGGGACTTTCCCCAACCTGCTCAGGTAGGGAGGGTCCCTAGTCAGCATGGACAAGGGACGGCCAGGCTCCCAGCAGTCTGGCCAGGTGTCAACCTGAGCCCCTTTGTGTTGAGTCAAGCACAGGTGAAGGAAGTGGATTCAATATCCTGATGCTCTATGAGTACGCATGTGCACGTACAGTCTAGCACAACCTCCAGTGTGGGCAGGTATTCACAAACACCCTGAAGAAACCCAAAAGGATACTGCCCTAAAGGTTCCAGGGGTCTCTGAGGATGGCTCTCCTTTCTTTATTGTAGAGAAGCAACAAGCCCAACAGGCTTCGGAATCCCCACCCCCACCCCAGGTTCCTCCCGGGTTCTGCTGGCTCACCCAGGGAGCTGAGGGCCTCCAAGGTCTCTCTCATGGCAACCCCAGGCAGCTCCTTCTGGGACCGGCCACACACCCTAAGGAGAAAAGACATCCTTGCTCAACTTCTTCTCATGGCAGCTTCTACCTGGGCCCTGGCCCTGCCCAGCCTCTCCCCATCACCTCTCCCCAGGAGCTGCAAAAGTGATGTCCCCGCCAGGTTCAGGTGAGGGAAAAGAGGGGAGGTGGATTTCAGAGCGTAAAGAGATCTTTACAGGTGGCCCAAGGAGAAGATCTGAAGCCATTTCTGCAAGCTCTGGTCAGCTCCAGAAGTCAGCAGCACCCCCTCACCTGGGGGGCCTCTCAGAGCCAGCCCCAGCCCCTCAGTGATCCTGTCGGGGGAGGAGGGGTGGCAGGGACAAGTCGATTCTCTGGGGAGAGAGTGGAGGGTGGAGGGTGGGACGCCAGACTGGGGAGCAAGAACACACCCCCTAGCCCTCCAGCTGTCACTGCGGGAGCCAGCGGAGGGGCCGAGGTGAGTGTTACAATTGGACAACTGGTGGGGGAGGCCCTCGAGGAGGGTCCTCGCTGAAGGCAGGAAATGGCTCTTGCTTCCTCTCCCAAAACCCTACCTCAAACCATCGCCCCTCCCCCTCGGGGTCCCCCGCCTCAGTAGGGCCGCCCCGCCCTAGTGCCCCCAGCCCCGCTCCTCCGCCAGCCCAGCGGGCGCCCTGCCCCCTCCCAGCAGACTGCCCTCCCCCGAAATCTTTCTGGCAGCCATCCCTCTCCCCTCCCTTCTCTGGTTCCCTCCGCCTTCCGCCCTCTCTCCCCACTGAATCTGGCTGGTTCCCCAGCTCCGCCCCCTGCCTCGCCCCTCCGGCTCCTCCCCCTGCACACAGCCCGCGGGCCAACCCCTCCCCGCCTCTCCTCCGCCCCACGACCCTCGACTCCGCTCCGCAGCGCTCCCCTCCCCCTCCCCAGGCCGCCTTCCCCTTCCCTCCGGCTCTCCCCGACTCCATCCCCTCCCCGGTGCACACCCTCTCCCTTCCTCTACCCCTCCTCTTTCCTTCCTCCCCGCGGTTCTCCCCCACTCCGCTCTCCCCTCCTCCTCCCTCTCCTCCCCCACTCTGGTCTCCCTTCCTTCTCCTTTCCTCTCTTCACTTCAGTTCCCTCCCTCCTCCTGCCTCCCCTGCCCCCTTCCCCCTCCCCACACCCGCTCCTCCCTCCTCCCCTCCCGCCTCCTCCCTCCCTCCCTCCCGCAGCTCTCCTTCCTTTCCGAGGCCCCCGGCTCCCTTCCCCCTCCGCCTCCCCAGCAGCTCTCGCTTCCCCTCCTTCCCGGTCCCCAGTCCCCAGACCCGCTGCTCCCCTCCCCCTCCGGTCCAGTCCCCAAGCTTACCCCGTCTCCCCCACCCCCCCCTCCCCCTGGCCACTCGCTCCGGACCTTCTGCTCTGCCCTGCCCTGCCCTGCCCTGCCACCGCTGCCTCCAACACACCTCCGTCTCCCCTCCCCTCCCACCAGTGGCTCCCCTCCCCATTTCTGCACCCCAGGACTTCTCACCCCCTCTCAAGTTTGCCACCAGACCAGGTCCCTCCCGTCCCACCTCCCCGCTCCCTTCGCTCCCCGAGGTCCCTGCTTCTCCCCGCTCCCAGCTCACCTGTCAGCACCCTCCTGCTCCCCCGCCCCCTCCCTCCCTTCCTCTCCCTCTCCGGATCCTCCCCACTCCCTCCCCTCGGAGCCTTGCACCCCTTCCCACCTGAGTCCTCCCCCCGCCCCGCCCCTCTCCAGCCCCGGCCCTTCCCGCTAGGGTCGGGTCACTTCTCTCCACAACCCTGACTCTCCCGACAAGTCCTCCCTCCCCAAGGCCCTCCCCCACCCCGCCCCGGCCCCTCCCCTGCCCTTTCCTTCCCCTCCCCCTCCCCACCTCCTCCCGCGCGCCCCCACCCCGGGGGCTGTCACCTGCGGGGAGCGCGCTGTGACCGAGCCCGTTTGGGGCGGGCGGAGCCGCCGGCTGTGGGGCGCCTCCAGGGCCCGTACCTGGCGGCTGGTCGGCCGGGTCTCTCTGCTACTGCCGGGACCCCGGTCCTGGACGGCTCTGCTCTCTATGGCGTCCGCTGCCCGCAGCTCGGACAGACTGACAGCCCCGAAACTTCGCGGGGAGGGGAGAGGAAAAGACGCGGGGCGGGGGGGGGGGCGGGAGAGGAACCGCGCCCGGCAGGGGAAGGGGAGCGAGGCCGCTGGGGGGAGCGGGGAGGGGTACGGGGGGGGGGCGAGGCCAGGCAGGGTGTCCGGGAGGGAGGTCGCGGGCGGCGCGCAGCAGGCTGGCGGGCAGGTGAAGGTTGGAGGGACGTGGGCTGGAGTAGGTGCTGGGTGCTGGGAACTGGGAGCTTAGGAGCGGGGAAGGGGCGAGGGGGGAGAGGAGGGAGGAGGGGAGGGAGAGGGAGGAGGGAGAGGAGGCCGGGAGGACGGGCACTCGGGCTGCCGGGGAGGGTGCCGGCGGGCGCCGTGGGAGGAGCTGGGGAAAGGTGGAGCTCGGGGCGGGGGGTGGGGTGGGTGAGGAGTTGGGGGGACGGGGAGGGGTGTCAGGGTGGGCGCTGCTGTCTCTGATGGCGAGTGCCCGCGGGAGTGCGTCTACCCCACGTTCCCGCGGCGGGACCCAGCCTCCAGCGGGGGTCGGTGGGGCCGGTATTGGAAACGCCAACCCCGCCCCGCTCTCAACCTTGATCCCACCATGATCGACCCCGACCCACGCCCTGCGGCCCGGGGTCGGCGCCCTGAGACCTGCTTCTGGAGCCGGGTCCCTTGGGGCCGTGGGCGAGGCCGAAGGAGCCAGGACGGGGCCCCTGTGTCTGCTAAGAATGGGCCCTTCGAAGTAGAAATCGGGTGGGGGCTTTGAGTCCAGTCACTAGAAAGCAGGCAGGGCTGGAGGGGAGGCGCCCAGGGGCGGGGCTGGAGGGGAGCTGGGCGGAGACTGAGGGCGGGGTCCAGGTGAGGGGCTGCGGGAAGGAGTTCCCTGGGCCCGGGGAGGGGCGGGTCCTCCCCGGGAAGCTCTCCAGGCTGGTCGCTCTCAGCCCTCCAGTCCGGCTTCTCCCTGTCCCTGTCCGGGGTTATGATGTTTCTCTGCCGCTTTACCACCTGGGCACCTGTGAGCTCCCCACAGCCTGTCCTGAGCTGAAATGTGGGCTGGTTATTCCAGGCCCCTCTCCCTAGTCTCTTCCTCCAATCTCCGCTGGGTTCCAGCTTCCCCGCTCCTGCCCCCTTTAGGGGAAAGGGCGCCTGTGACTCCAGTTTCTCCCATTTCTGCCTCCTGGATGGGTTTCTCGTGGCCCTGGGAACAGAACGTGGCACTGTGTGCTGGGGTGGGACGCCAGCACCGGTGTGTCTCCTTGCAGTGGAAGTGTGAGGTGTGCGGGAGAGTGTCCGGGTGTGTATGTGAGACTGGGACTGGGAGAGTGTCCAGGCCCTTTCCGAGGACCCCTTTGAGGAGCTCCCTGAGGAACTCACAGCACCCTCTGTTGGTCCCAGGACCCGCGGTGGGCCCAGAAGAAATGCCTAGTGAGGCTCTGGTTCCCCAGCTGGGGGGCCATGTGGGATGCATGAGGGACATCAGGTTTAGCGAGTGGAGGCCACATTCCAGCCTGGGTGTCCTCCGAGCTGGTAACCAGGATGCAACCAGGATTCCCCTGGAACACCTGCTGCTGCCCCTCCCAACCAGACGGAAGCTGGGATTATTCCATCCGGCTGCCTTGCCCCCACTGTCTCCTGCCTCCCCCCCACCCCTTCCCACTCCTCCCTGAGGCTCTCATTCCCTGGCCAGGGCTTCCTGGTTCTGGACCTCAGGAACCCTAGGAGACTCAGAAGGAAACCAGAGTGGGTCCAAGCAGCTATACATAATCACCACCAGTAAGAACTGGGACCACAGAGGGGAGGGCACAGGTCTTTCCTCTGCCCCCACAGCATCCAACCTCCCTGGAAACAGCTCCAGCTCTGCCTGCTTCCTGACCCTCACTTCCATAGTTCCTGGTGAGAGAGGGGCTGGAGGAGGCAGGAAAGGGAACAGGAGACAATCATGCAGTCAGAATGTTAGGGCTGGAAAACCATACCCATCATTTGGTGCTGTAAAAATTTTGTGGGGCCATGACCCTCCCCCCTCCGGGAAGCTAATAAAAGTTATGGAACTGTCCTCAGAAAAATGTGCACACACACAATTTCATACCATTCATGCAGCCCCTGAGTCCCACCTGAGCATCCCCGGGAGGCCCCTGGAGTTTTTACTGGTAAGGCAATCAAGGCCTAGAGAGGGAGGGTGGCTTGCCCAGAGTTCATGTTAATTTGTGGTAGGGCCTCAGAGTGTGGAAATATCAGAGGCTCAGAGTGTTTGACTGTGGCCTGGGACACATGCACCCCCCTCCCCCCAATTACTTACACACACACACACACACACACACACACACACACACACACACACTCTAGACAGGGGCAGGAAGGGGACGGTTTCCAGGGAGAGTGAGCCTCTGAGGGGATTGTGAGAGGTGCAGGCAGGCCCAATCCAGTTCCAAGCAGCTGGTGCCTGGGGGCATGGAGATGAGATAAGCCTCCCAGCTCACCGTGCGCTGAGGCTGGCTGGACACACTGAGCTGGGCTGCAGTAGACTGCCCTGTGGCGGGGTGGCCAGTTCTGGCCCCTCTGCTCACCCGCTGCACGCTGCCTCCCGTAAGCCCAAGCCTCTAAGCCCCCAAGTTGACCTGTGTCCACCACAGCCCTTGCAGAAGCCAGCTCCAAGGGCTACTGCTTTGCCACGTGGCAGTGCCAGCCTGGGCAGGCTCAGCTCATGCATCTGCAGGAAGCCTGGCGGAAGGCTGTGCCCAGCCTTGGGGACCCAGCTGCTCCAGCCAAGGGCTTCCAGGTGGGTCCCAAGCCTGTCAGCAGCACAGTCCCAGCTGTCACCCGCTCCCTAGGCACTCCCACGTGGAGTTCTTGAGCTCTGGGCCTTTCCACAGGCCCAAGTCCATTCCCCTGTCCTCTCAGATGAGTCACCTCCCATCCCTTGCCCACCAGAGTGACCGTGACTGTCCACCTGCTTCCTCCACCCTCCGCCCCCACATTTAGAGGCTCACGGTGGTGCCTCTCCCCCAGGCAGCACCCAGTCTCCAGCCCTGCTGCAGCCCCTGGCAGGGGCCGCGGCCCAACTCTGGAGCCAGAGCCAGCGTTCCTCGGCCACCTGTGCCACCTGCTACTCCACTTGGGCTGTCCACATCAGGCCCAGGGGCCATTGTCCCCCGCCTGGACACTGTCAGCCGGTGAGGGAGGGAGCTGGGGATGAAGACAGGGATGGAGCTGGGAACGGAGACGGGGAGGGAGCTGGGTGTGGGAGGAGGAGAGACACTGACCATCTCACCCATGACCCGTCTCCTCCCAGGTCCGGGTGATGATGGGACCAGAGGAAGTGCTGATTCAGGGTGGAAATGTCTCTGTGAATGGGCAGCTGGTACCTGATGGGGAGTCTCAGCTGCTCTCTGGTGAGGGACAGTCTGCCCACACCCAGGGTGGGGCTCAGAAGGGGCAGCTGGGGACTGAGCTTGCTGCTGCCTCCCTGACCCCCACCGCTGTTGGGAGGCATTTGGGAATGATGGAGCCAGCCGAAGAGCCAGGTGTTATGGACCTAGTCCCCGCCCCCACACCTGCAACCAACCCCCACCAGCTCCCTCACAAGGTGACCTGGGGCGAGTCCTTCTGCCAGGCTGGTCTACTTAACCACTTAACCTCTCTGAACCTCAGTTTCCCCCACCTGCCTCCCACAGTGTTGTGAGGAAGGCTTTGGTGCTAGGAGATGGGACACACACACACACACACACACACACACAACCTCACTCCCATCTCACTCCATGGACCACAACCAGGACAAAAATTCTGGTAAGAAACTGTCCCATCTACTAGCACCAAAGCCAGCATTCATGAACTTCTCAAGGAGGGCTGTGATGGGAAACCAGTGGGGCTTCTTTAAAGAATATAAAGTGCAGAACTCTCCAGAATGGTGAGAATCCCTCATTTCCCCTTCCCTGGGCAGTCTGAGCCCTAGTGGGAGGGGTGGGTAGTGTGACCCCCACTTTCCCTGCCCAGGGCTGAGCTTGCAGTGCTAGCAGTCAGGGGGTCTGGGGGTCGTTGTGCAGCTGGATAGGTCCAGTTCGATCTCCGTTTCTGTGGACCACGAACTCCGGGACAGACTCAAGGCCTCTGTGGGCTCTACAATGGCCGGCGTGAAGGTAAGTGGGTGTGGTGTTGTGGCTGGTGTAGGAGGGAAGAGAAGACCTGAGGCCTCAGACAGCACCTCTGCTTTCTCCCTCCCCCAGATGACTTCTTGGAGCCAGGAGGGGGGCTGGCTGCATTAGCTGCCACCTTTGGGAATTCCTGGAAGCTGCCTGACTCAGAGGTGAGATGCAGCCCTCAGGGAGCCTGGGCTCCCTTGCTCCCCACCTGCCCACCCACGCCTAGCTTCTCTGACACCTTCAAGCCTCTGTTCTGTCTCCTGCAAGAGACAGTTCCTGGGCCTCGCCCAGATCTTCAGGGAAGAAAAGGCAGGCTCGGGGTCCCACAGGAGCTCAGTGTAAGGTGCTGTCCACAGCCCTGGCTCCCTACACCCAGGGGACACACTCACTGACCTGGTTACCAACCAGTTTTGGTTAATCAGCTAGTCATCAAACCTCCTGCCTGTGGGTTGACAGTGATGCCAGCTCCCCTGCCCTGACCCCTGGCTTGCCACTTTGCTGCCCCTCCCCATCATAACGGGGATGGTGTGTGGGTTGTGTGTCATGACGGTGGAGTTTTGAAGCAGCTGTGAAAGCAGTGGCTATTTTCCTGGTGTCCTTGTGAATGTGCCTCATCCCTGCCCCCTGTCCTGACTCCGATTGTCCCCAGGCTGGGTGTCTGGATGCAGTGGAGGCAGCACAGGGTTGCAAGGAGTCTCTGAGGGGCACCGAGGTGGGCACGGAGGCTGGCCAGTTGCGGGCCGAAGCCCAAGATGTATGCCACCAGCTGCTGGATGGTCCATTCAGAGAATGCCTTGTCCAGGTATAGGTGGGGGTGGAGATAGTGTCTGGCATCAGAGGGACTGAAAAGAGGAGGTGCTGGAGAGGTGCCAAATGGGGAATCTGGTCCTGCCATTGGTCAAGCCCTCCTACTCTCTGTCCTGGGTTTTACCTCTGGGGAATGAGACTGCTCGTATGTATGAACTGTGAGGTCCTTTACAGCCCTCATCTGTTGGCTCTAAACCTGGGTGGGCAAGACAGAAGCAAGAGGAGGGGTCGGCTGGTTGGCTGAGGGGCTGTCCTTTCTCGGAAGGTTCCCCCTGCTGAGTACCATGAGGCCTGCCTCTTTGCCTACTGTGCTGGGGCCCCAGCAGGCAGTGGGGGAGAGGGCCGCCGGGAGGCTGTGTGTGCCACCTTGGCCAATTATGCCCAGGACTGTGCCAAGCGTCACATCCGCGTGCCTGGAGGCAGCCCGGCTTCTGTGGTAGGGTTCCTGCCTGTGCCTCCAGGCCTCCTGCCCTGCAGGATTGGGAACTGAGGGAGGGCCATCGTGTGACCCCTACTTCTGAGTGCTCTGGCACCCGCTGGGCACCCAGCGTGGCCTCCAGGCTCCTCAGCCCAGAGGTGTCTGGCGGGAGGAGGGGGGCTCCTGGGCCTCACAGCCCACGCCTGTGCCTGCAGAGCGCCTGTGCGCCGGAGACCAACTGTACTCTGACTGCGCCTGGGCCTGCCTCCCAGTGTCCCTGCTATTACCGACGCCAGCGCCTCGCCCCTGGCGACACCGTGCGCCAGCTGTGCAACCCGTGCTGGGTCCGCAGGTGCTGCTGGCCCTTTCGCTGGGCTTGGAGACCGCCCGATCCACTCGGATCCCTCCCATGTGCTATCTCCTCAACCTGCTTCTCCGTCTGGGGACCTCTCACAAGTGGCCTGCGCCCTCTCATGGCCTAAGTGGTGGCCCTGCTTAAAGACCTAGCAGGTGACCTCCACCAGCTAATTCTAAGCCTAACGGGAGGAGGAGGTGCCAGGGGCGGGAGACACCTGGTGTTGGGGACCGGAGGTCGTTTCTAGCTCAGCATAACCCTCCCAACCGGCTGGTCCAGAGGGCGCTCTCTCACCCCTTGTGCTCACAGCTTGAGCTAGGACGGCCGGTGGCTCTGCGCTCGGGCCCCATGCCCTGCAGAGTGCGCGGTGGGCGGTGGGCGGGGACCGGCACGACCACACCTTTGATGGGCGGAGCTTCTCCTCCATCCTGGTGCAGGTGAGGTTGGGGCGTTGGGGGGAACTAACTCCGCGCAGGGGAGAGGAGTAGGCGAATCTTACTAGAGCAGGCCTCTTCATAGGGCTGCTGTGAGGGAGAAATGACCATGCAAGGGTGGGGCTGTGGCCGTGTAGGGCCCGCTAAATCATTTGGTCTGGCCCTGCCAAGGCATTAGAGGTGAGTTAATTAATGTTTGAACAAATATAGCAGGCTAATTTTAAAAAAATACTTTTAGGAAAGGGAGAGAGAGATAGAAACATCAATGACGAGAGAGAATCATTGATAGGCTGCCTCCTGCACGCCCCCTATTGGGGATGAGTCTGCAATCCGGGCACATACCCTTGACCAGAATCGAACCCGGGACCCTTCAGTCACAGGCTGGCGCTCTATCCACTGGGCCAAACCGGCTAGGGCAGCAGGCTAATTTTTAAGATGATAATTTTGTATGGCTCCAGAATGATGTAAATACTCAAATGGCCCTGGGCAGAAAAAAGGTTCCCCACCCCTGCAAGAAACCACTAAATAAGTGAACAAAATACACACAGTTGTCCAGGGAGAAGCTGAGGGGGAACCGATTTTGGAGGGAGGATGGCTGCAGCAGACACCATGTAGTCTCCCCTTTGGGTTCTCACCTCCTGTTTAGGTTCCTGTGAAAGTACTGCTGTCTTCACCACCATATCCAGGGGCACCAAGCAAAATCCATGCTTGCAGTCCTGTCTCACAAATTGGACAGGGTGGGTTTGTCACAAGCTACTTCGTGCAGAATAGTCCCAGGGCCAATAAGGGACTTTCTTGGTCCCCTAGTAAAATTGAGTGACATCTCAGGTTCAGGCCTAGGCATGTTCTTACACACACAAGCACAAACAGGTGTGCACAGATGACATATGCTCCTGCATATGCATATAGATTGATTTAGCATGTGCATACACATAGACACACACAGACATGAGCATACATACCCAGGGGGAGTAAAGAAGGGGGCCATCTCATCCCAGCACGCAGACATATGCAGACACACATGTGGGTGTACACACACACATTCACATGTGCCGATGCACATGTGAGTCTGGTTGGCTGGAAAGTGGTCAGCACACATTAGTGGGATCTACCTCCACATGTTTACTGGAGGTGGTCTGTAGGACACCTGTTCTCAGGTGTGCCCCTCCCTCCATTCCTCACCATCTGCCCCAGGATTTGGCCAAGGGGCAGCTGTTGATCGTGCTGGAGCATGGAGCCTGCGACTCTGGGAGCTGCCTCCACGCCATCTCTGTCTCCCAGGGGAATGCCCACATCCAGCTCAGGGACTCAGGTAGCCTGGCTCACAGGGCACCTACCTACTAGGCCAGTGATGGCGAACCTATGACACACGTGTCAGAGGTGAGCACGCGAACTCATTTTTTTGGTTGATTTTTCTTTGTTAAATGGCATTTAAATATATAAAATAAATATCAAAAATATAAGTCTTTGTTTTACTATGGTTGCAAATATCAAAAAATTTCTATATGTGACACGGCACCAGAGTTAAGTTAGGGTTTTTCAAAATGCTGACACGCCGAGCTCAAAAGGTTCGCCATCACTGTACTAGGCCTTCCCTCCCGACAGCCCTCAGAACTGTGGCTCAGGCCCTAGCAGCCTCCTGTTACTGCTCCTCTCCCTGCAGACTCTGGCTCATTCCAGCACTTTCTGTCCACACTGCCCTGTGGTTTCTGAATCGCAAACCTCCCCTCAGATTCCCCAAACCAAACTCGTTGCTTCCATTTCCCCTAAGCTCCCCATCTCCGAAGCAGACACAGTCCTTTGGGAAACTTCCAAGGCATCTTCTGCTCCATCCTTGGGGGTGGGGAGTGCAAGTTCTGAGAAGTTGGACACCAGACCAGATAGGTCCCTTCCAGTTCGGATGCTGAGCCCACAGCCCCTCCATCTCTCTTCCCTGCATTTGCTCCTCCTATGTATGGACTGACTTCAAAGGCAAAGTAGGTGCTGAGGGTGGTCCTCAGTGCACGTAGGGGTACTCAGGGGGAATGGGTGATCGCCCAGGGCTCCCCTCACTCAGTGTGAGCAGCCCTCCCACCTCCTGCCCAGTCCTTTCCCTTTTTACAGCCCCATCCTGCCATATGTTGTCCCCTTAACCTCATCAGCCCAGCCCAGCCCTGCGTGGCAGCCCCCTCACAGGCCCCCAGTTCCAGGAGCTGTCCTGGCCAATGGGCAGGACGTGGGCCTGCCCTGGAGTAGCCCTGAGGGCCTCAGTGTCTCCTGAGCCTCCTCCACCTTCCTGCTGCTGCGCTGGCCTGGAGCCCAGGTCCTCTGAGGGGTGTCTGACCCTGCAGCCTATATCACCTTGGGCCCCCGCCATGCCCAGCAGGTGTGCCAGGGGGCAGGTGAGTGGCTGGGGGAGGCCACAGTGGGCTGGGTTTGACCATTTCTGCCTACTCGGGTGACCTAGGTGCAGGGGCTATGCAGCACCTTCACCTGGAACCAGCAGGACGACTTCCTGACACCTGCCGGTGACGGTGACGTGGAGGCCAGCATTGCTGCCTTTGCTAGCAAGTTCCAGCTGGCAGGCAAGGGAAGGTGCCCTCAGAGGACAGCACCCCTCTTTCCCCCTGCAGCACCCACACTGAGCGCCATGTTTTCGCAGAGCCATCCTGCATGGCCCCGTCTTCCAGGTAGCTGGTGGGGGCTCTCCTGTTCACACCTGTAAGATGGGGTCAATACCCGCCCTGCCTTCCTCCTGGGCTATTGGGAAGGCCCTCCTGTGACAGGGCTTCTGAGCGCAGGGAGGTGGCAGTGGGGACAAGAGGGAATGGGAATCTGTGGGGAGAAGCTGATCCATTTCCTCTTCTTCCCCCAAGGAGTGCCACAGCCTGGTGGATGGGGAGCCCTTCCACCTGCGCTGCTTGGCAGCCGTGTGTGGCTGTGCCCCTGGCAGGGACTTCCTGTGCCCAGTGCTTGCTGCCTATGTTCGCCGCTGTGCCCAGGAGGATGCCCCATTGCCGGGAGCCGGTCCATCCTTGCTGTTTCAAGGGACCTGGCATATATGGCATATGGTTCTTAATATGTTTGCTCACCTTCTTGGGGCTGTGTTTTAACCAAGGTCACCTCTCCGAGAAAGGTTGAATCCCCAGGTAGGGATTTTCCCCTGAAGTTAGGGAGGGAATAAAACCCATCAACTAAGTGCCAGGCGGGTAATTAATCCCTTTAACTACGAATAATCATGCTTAAACTACATAATCTTTTCTCCCTGGAATGGAGATAAGAAACGCCCTAACCTTTGTAATAGAGATTGATAGGATTGAATCAACTGGTATAAATACAGATGTAACAAGACAGCAAGACTCAGAACTTAGAACTCAGAACTTAGAACAGAATCAAGAAGACAGAACCTACACGGAGCCTAGAGACAGAAGAACTTCGCTGGAGAGAGCATGCCGGAGGATCCTGGAGAGGGACTGGCCTCGGAGCCTAGAGACAGAGCCTAGCGGGAGAACATGGCAAGGAATCCTGGACTGAACCTGACTACAGAGATTGGCAGGAGAACCTGACTGGAACCTGGACACTGAACCTGACTGGAGAGCCTGGACAGAACCTGGCTGGAGAACCTAGCGAGGGAACATGGCTACAGAACCTCGCTGGAGATCCGAAGCAGAACCTCTCTGGAGATCGAGACCATTCCTTCTTCGCCGACTCCATCCACACCTTTGGGGACCCCTGGACCCGCTGGGGTTGGACCCCGGCATCTGGCGCCCGAACAGGGACACCTAGATAAGCGCCCCACACTCGGGACGGATCGGAATCCACCGTAGGAAGAGGGTGGATAGTCTTCGCCGACTCCGTCTACGCCTTTGGGAACCCCTGGACCTGCTGGGGTTGGACCCCGGCACCCCATCTCCCTGGAGGAACCAGACCCTCTGCTGTGAGTCAGCTCAGCCAGCCCCCAATTTCCAGTCTCCTCCTCCCAGCCAGAAGGGATCCAAGAACTTTGAAAGGAGTTGGGGGTGGGGCCTCAGGAGGACCTCTGACCTTGGCAGATTGCTGGCTTACCTTTTTTCAGAGGCATAGGAGGTGGTGGTGGGGTCCCCAGGGCTGGGCAGAGCAGCAATGACTATGCCCCTGACCTTCTTGTGTCTCTGTGTCCAGCTGTCTTGTGTCCTGGGGACCAGGAGTACCAGGAGTGTGCCCCAGTGTGCGGTCAGAAATGTGGGCTGCTGTGGAACCCTGAGGGCCAGTGTGTGCCCCCCAGCTTGTGCCCCTGCCAGCTTGAAGCCCATCGTTATGCCCCTGGCAGTGCCACCATGAAGGACTGCAACTGCTGGTGAGGACAGCAACCTTTGTGGGGGGTGAAGGCTTGGGGGTGAGGAGATGGAACTTAGAGAAAAGGGCTTGCAGCCAGGTGGGTTTCAGCATGGCATGCACGTGGGGATGATATAACACTGATAACTGTTACTCAGTGGAGCACTTTAATGTACATGATCTTATCCAATTGTCCTTAATTCCTACAATCACCTAGGGAAGTAGGAAGTAGAAGAATTGTTCCCATTTTGCAGGCGAAGAAACTGAGGCTCAGATAGGTTCAATGGCTTGCAGAGTCACACAGCTTGCTCATGAAGGTCTAGAACCCAGACCTCTGGATTGCAGTTGAGTGTGGTCCAGAAGCTCTTCCAAGGGCTAGGGAGAAGTAAAAGCAAGTCACACAGCTATGGAGGAGGGGCCAGGGGCCAGGGCTTGGTGGGTGAATGTGAGACTTCAGTGAAATTCCCCTCCTACTTGGGCTGGGAGTGGGTAACTCACTATCTTTGCCCCTTCCCAGAGTCCAGAGAATGGCCCCCATTGGAGCTGGGGTGACAATATCTAGCCCAGGTATGGCTGGGCACTGGGAACAGCCTCAGTCCTTGTGCTTGTAACAACTGGGGTGTTGGGGGAGGACACTCAGATCTCTGGAGTAGACGTTAGGGGCTTGGGACCACTGAGTTCCTGAGCCTCTCCCAGGTCAGACCAGGCCCCTGGAGATGAGGCCAGCCTTGGACTGCCTCTCACTTTCCTTCTGTGTCCGCAGTGTGTGCCAGGACAGGGGCCTCTGGAACTGTAGTGATCGTCGCCGCAGCCCCCAGTGGGCATTCTGTCCCCATGAGCTTGTCTGTGCCCCTGGTGCCTGCCTCCTCACCTGTGACAGCCCCAGTAACAACCACTCCTGCCCCCCAGGCAGCACAGGGGACTGTGTCTGTCCCCCAGGCACCGTCTTGCTGATAAGTCTGGGGGGAGCTGCATAGGGCACTGCCCTGCCCCCCTGGCTGTCTAAAAGAGTAGGCGGGGCATTGGGTTGTCCTCTAAGGTGCCCCTTTGTCCCTGGCCTCTGCCCAGGACGAGTGCTGTGTGCCTCCTGAGCTCTGTCTCTGCCGCCATGGCGGCAGGTGGTATCCACCCAATGCCACCATCCATGAGGACTGCAACATTTGGTATGCCCAGCCCTGTGACCTGTAACCTTTGACCCTGTGACCCCTGGCTTGGGGCTGGAGCAATGGGTGGGGTGGGAGGACCAGACTGCCTGGACAATGGGACCCTCCAGGATCCCCAAGCTGAGGGTCTCTCTGGAGTTGCTTGGAATCTGACCAGTTTTCTCCCTTGGATACAGCTGCCGATCCCTGTCCTCATGACTCTGTTTCCTCCTTCCCCTTGCCCACAGCGTGTGTCAGGGCAGGCAGTGGCACTGCATGGGCCAGGCATCGGGTGCCCCCCATTATGTGACATTCAATGGGCTAGCCCTCACCTTCCCTGGGGCCTGCGAATACCTGCTGGTGCGAGAGGCCAGTGGCCAGTTCACAGTCTCGGGCCCAGAACGTGCCCTGCGGGACCAGCGGCCTCACCTGCACCAAGACACTGAGTGCGGCTGCAGAGCACCGTTGTCCACATGCTCAGAGGTGACTGTGACATTGAAGGGTGGCATTGCCAGGGAGGGGCACGCTGGATGGCCTCACAGCTCTAGGGATGGCTGAGGCCCGGGCTCTCCATGGCTCCCCGGCTTGTATCAGTGCCGTGCAGCTGGCACCCCCTCTCTTGGCTGGGAGTCATCATTCTGGAAGGCTCTAAGAAATTAAGGCCCAGAGAGGGCTCATGGCCTGCCCAAGGTCACGTAGCTAGAGAAGTAAAAGGAAGGTTGGAGGGGAGGCTGGAAAGGACCCCATGGGGATCTGGGAGGCCCCTTACTCCAAGGCCGGGCCTGATGGCCTCCCTCTTCCTCCAGAGGCCGGGCAGTGACAGTGAATGGGGTGAGTGTAACATCCCCCAAGGTCTACACAGGCCCTGGGCTGAGCCTTGGCCAGGCTGGCCTCTTCCTGCTGCTCACCACCCGCCTGGGCCTCTCCCTGCCCTGGGATGGAGGTCAGGCCCCATCCCTCACCCTCTGACCCTCCCCTGCCTTACCCAGGGGTCTAACTCCCCTAGACTCCTCCTCCCTACAAGTGGTCAGAGTTTTCAGTGGTCAGAGTTGTGTTCCTGTTACTTATGAAATCAGTACCTCCTCACCGAAGAAACATTTAGAAAATACCGAATTTCCTAACAACCCACCACCCAAAAAAGTGGTTGGTGTTTTAGAAATGACTGTTACTGAGAAACTGGAAACCAAAATAACCCCGAATGTGGGAAGGAGTCTGGTGGTCAGCACAGCGGGGTTGACATCTGAGCCTCCAGCCACGGAGTCCCCTGGGGCTGGTGGGTGTCACAGTCTGACCTGGAGCCTGGCTGGAATCTGCCCATTTGGAGAATTTTCCTGTCCCCCAACCTGGGTGTAGTTAGGGGAGTAGGCTCCCCCCTCCAAAAAAAAAAAAAAAAAAAAAGAGTGAAGCAGCGCCTCCTATTGGGTGGCGGCACTCATGCAGGTGGTCAGGAGGCCCCAACAATAGCGTCCTTGGTCTTACCCCTGCTCTGGGCCCCCACGAAGGCCAGCGGGTCATTTCTTTGCACAGTCGGCCCCCTGCTGCCTTTCTTCAGGCACCCGGGTCCTGGTGCAGCTGTCCCCGCAGTTCCGCGGCCGTGTGGCTGGGCTGTGTGGAGACTTTGATGGCGATGCCAGTAACGCCCTGCGGAGCCGCCAGGGAGCCCTGGAGCCCACTGCTGAGCTGGCCGCCCACTCCTGGCGCCTCAGTCCTCTGTGCCCTGAGCCAGGGGACCTGCCACACCCCTGCACCGTGAGCAAGGGCGGGAGATGGGAAAGGGAGTGGGTGCAGCTGCAGAAACCTGGGGGAATGGAGACTGGGCGCTGCGGAGGGATCTGGTCCACAGCGCTGTACCTGCAGGTGCCCACCGGGCCCCCTGGGCTCGCTCCCGCTGCGGGGTGCTGCTGCAGCCACTCTTTGCCCGGGGCCACGCGGAGATACCCCCACAGCAGCACTATGAGTGGTGTGTTTATGATGCCTGCGGGTGAGAGCGAGAGCGGCAGGCCCGGGGACCGGGTGGGAGGGGCGTGTGGCCGTGGAGAGCGGCTGCTGAGGCTGACCGACCCCTCCCACAGCTGTGATTCAGGAGGCGACTGTGAGTGTCTGTGCTCTGCCATTGCCATCTACGCAGACGAATGCTCCCGACACGGGCTCCACGTGCGCTGGCGCAGCCAGGAGCTCTGCCGCGAGTGTGCCCTGTGCTCAGTCCCTGGTGCCCAGTCCCACCGCACCCAGCCGAACATGCTATGTTTGCTGCACTGTAGAACCCGTGTGTTGTAAACAGCTTTGGGACGGTCTCAGCAGGAGTCTACGCCATGGCCCCATGCCCTTCAGGGCCGTCACCTTGGGCCGGCTCGCCTTCTGCTTTTGCATCCTGATGCCCTTGCACCTTGCTGACCAAGCCTCGCTCCTCTCCACCCAGCTCTGCAATGTGACGGAGGCCAGGAGTATGAGGCCTGTGGCCCCACGTGTCCCCCCACCTGCCATGACCATGGTCCTGAAGCTGGTGGCATTGCCAGGCTGTCACCTGTGTGGAGGGAGGGCTGCTTCTGCCCTGAGGGGACTCTGCTGCATGGTGGGTAGGGTCCGAATGGGAGAGGGGAGGGGCAATGGGACAGGGAAGGGGCCACAAGGCCACAGGTGACAGGGCTGGCGTGAGGGCTGCTGTGCCCTGTGCTCCAAGCCCTGCCCTCTGTGACCTGAGGAGGCGTCTGGGTGGAGCTGACTTTCTGTTCCTGTGAGGGGGGGGAGGGGCGAGGGGGGGCAGCTTCTTCCCACCAGGAACGGTGCTGCAGAAGGCCTGTGGGAACTGGTGAGTGGGGGGCTTGGGGGAGCCCCGTAACCCCTGGGCTGTCCCAGAGCTGCGTCTGATCGCAGGACATCATGTGCTCAGCACGTGCCAGGGAAGTGGGTGGCTTTGTGGGGGTGGCAGTACCCGCTGCGAGGAGCCTGTGCCTGGCTGTGCAGAGGGAGGCCCTGTGCCAGGAGAGTGGGCGCTGTGTACCCCACGAGTGGCTTTGTGACAACCAGGACGACTGTGGCGATGGCTCAGATGAGGAGGGTGAGTGTCTGCCTGTGTGCGGCAGTGGCTGAATGACAGGTTGATCCTCGTATGTATCCTAGGACAACCTCCCAAGCTGCTGCTCCCATTACCAGCAGCGGTGACTCGTAGGCAGATGTGTTCTGGTCTTTCTGGGGTGAGGGACTTCTCTGGGACCCTATGTTGGCATCCTAAGCCTGCTTATCTGCCCCACACCAGGTTGTGCCACTGCAGGCTGCAGGGAGGGGCAGATATCTTGCAGCTCCGGCCACTGCCTGCCCCTGGCCCTGCTCTGTGATGGACAGGACGACTGTGGAGACGGGACAGATGAGCAGGGCTGCCCATGCCCTCAGGACTCTCTGGCCTGTGCTGACGGGCGCTGCCTGCCTCGAACCCTGCTCTGTGATGGACACCCTGACTGTCCAGATGCTGCTGATAAGGAGTCCTGTGTGGGTGGGTGGTCCTGGCTCAGTCTCCAGCCCACCAGGCACCCTTCCCACAAGGCCTATCTTGTGAGCCCCAAACTGCCTGCCTCTCCTCCTTCCCCAATCCAGGGTCCCATTGGGAAGTTGGCACCTGTGGGTGTGTGAGTGGGCGCACACAGTGACAACAAGGGGCAGTGCCCTGGGGCCGGCTCCTCCTTTCCCTGGCTGCAGGGCAGGTGAACTGCACCCCTGGGGAGGTGTCCGGCATCGATGGCACCCGCGTGGGGGCCGTCCAGCTGTGTGACAGAATCTGGGACTGCCCAGATGGAGCAGATGAGGGGCCTGGGCACTGCCCCCTCCCCTCTCTGCCCACGCCCCCTGCTGGCACCTTGCCCAGTCCCTCCGCTGGCTCCTGGGAGATGGCACCAGCTCCCCTGGCCAGCACCAGCCCTGGTGAGTCTCCTCGGGGAGAAAGCTGGAGTGTGGAGGCCTGGGGGTGGAGGGACAGGAGGGCATCTCAGAGGGAGGATTTGGGGCACCTGCTGGACTGGAAGGAACAGAGCACCGACCCAGCCTCCTGAAGACACCAGAATGAAAGAAGTGAACGTGTTTGAGGGAGCTGAAAGAGTCCAAACCTTATTTCCTGACGTTCAAGGCCCCTCTGGGCTGAGGGGAGGGTAATGGAAATTCCTGGAGGAGGGGGGACAGCTTTTGGAAAACCAATAGGGCAGCAAAATGGGGAAGCGAATGGACTCGGGGAGGTTTCGGAGGTGGGGCGAGGGCAGGGCTCAGGTCAGGGACCGGCGGGCCTGTAGCTGGAGCGGAGCCGGTGGTGGAGAAGGAAGGGCCAGGCCGGCTGGGGAGCGCTGTCTATCCGCCGGGTCTAGCGCGGTGCCCGCTGCAGCGCCCCCTGGCGGCCCCGTGGAATTCCCGTGCGGCAGCGGCGAGTGCACCCCGCGGCCGCGAGGAGGACTGAGCGGACGGTAGCGACGAGCGCGGCTGCGGTGGCCCTGTGCGCGCCACCACGTGGCCTGTGCCCGCGGCCCACACTGCCTGGCCCCGCGCAGCTGTGCGAAGGCGTGCCCCTCTGCCCCGAGGGCTCGGACGAGGGCCCAGACGCCTGCGGTGAGCCCCTGTCCTCCGGCGCAGCCCCTCCCGCCATCTCGTCCACCCCCACCCCCAACCCCAGTGGACCCTCGCTCCCTGCGGCTGGGGTGGCTGCCAGCTAGAGTGACTTAGGTCTGGGGCAGCAGTCTCCTCATGAAACTCTGAGAACTCTTGCCCTTCCGCCCAGGCCCAAGGGAGCGAAGAAAAGGGCTTTTGTCTTTGCCTACATTTGGGCAAGAAATGATAAAGGGGGCGGGGGGGGGGTGCTTTCTGGGCATGGGGAGTGGGCCTGTTTGAGGGCTACCCCCAGTTGCTCCCCAGACTTAGGGGTTCCCTTTGTGCCCCTGCAAGTCAGCCCTTCACGTCCAGCGTCTTCCCTGGGTGGGGGAGGCTACTGTTCACACCTGGGCCTGGCTGCCCCTCCTGGGCCCCTCCCCAAAGCATCTCTGAGCCAGGTGCGGGGGCCCAGGTTGGCTCTGCCTCTTTCCAACCCCTCTCCCCCTACAGACCCTCTGCAGGGAGAGGACGGGAGGGGTAGGCACACAGCAGTACCCTTACTGTGCCCACAGGCTCCACCCAGCTGCCCCCATGCAGGGACCTCCCCAGCTGTGCCTGCATCTGGAGCAGCTCTGACTGTCCCCAGGGCCAGGATGAGCTGGCCTGTGGCATAGAACTTGGTTTCCCTGATGGAGGCCAAGGCTGGTGGGGGTGGGGGCAGGAGGTGGCTCTCTCTCCCTCCCTGACTGTGTTTTATCTCCTCTTCCTTTCGGAGGGGCTGCCCGTCCCGGGAGGCCCCAACAGGACAGGCGTTCCCTGCCCGGAACACTCCTGCCCCACAGCCTCTGCATCAGTTTCCAGCAGGTGAGGGGTGGGGAGCGGTGGTGCAGGGGGCAGAGCCATTGTGCCACCCAAGGAGAAAGGGGCCCTGACCCGTTCCTTCCCCAGGTGTGCGATGAGAAGCCTGATTGTGAAATGGCAGGAGAGGCAGAGCTCTCCCCAGAAGAGCAGGGTTGTGGGGCCTGGGGACCCTGGAGCCCGTGGGGGTCCTGCAGCCACACGAGTGGGCCTGGGGTGCAGGGCCGGAGCCGCCACTGTTCCCCGCCCAGGCTCCCGGTGCTGCAGCTCTGCCCCGGCCCCGAGCACCAGACTCAGGCCTGCTTCACGGCTGCCTGCCCAGGTGAAGAGCTGGGCACCTGGGAGGGCAGTGGAGTTGGTGGGGCCCGGAGAGACTGGGTGAGGAAGGCCACTGAGCTGCTACCCAGACCTCATGGTGCCCTGCCTGTGGGTCCCTCCTCACCGTGGACGGTGAACGGACCTCTTGGTCTCCCTGGTCCCTGTGCTCTGAGCCATGCAGGGCACCATGACCCGGCAGCGACAGTGCCACCCACCCCAGAATGGGGGCCAGGCCTGTGTCATGCTGCCTGGGGGCCCTCACAGCACCCCCCAGTGGAACCAGACCCGTGAGTGGAAGGGCGGAGGGAATGGTGCGGGGAACGTGGAGGGGCTGCTAGCACTCACCCGCCCTGACCTCCGGTTCTTGTTTTTCTCAGGGCCCTGCCCTCAGGATGGCTGCCCCAATGCCACCTGCTCTGGGGAGCTAGTATTCTGGCCCTGTGCCCCCTGCCCTCTGACCTGTGATAACATTTCTGATCAGACGGTGTGCCCTGCTGACCGGCCCTGCAGCAGCCCAGGTGAGGGGCCTCTAGGCTGCTGAGCTCTCTGCAGGGGTGCCTCACGCTGGGCCTTTCGTAGGCTGCTGGTGCCCCAAAGGACAAGTGCTGGGCAGTGAGGGGCAGTGTGTGTGGGCCTGGCAGTGCCCCTGCCTGGTGGATGGTGCCCGCTACTGGCCTGGGCAGCACATCAAGGCCGACTGCCAGCTCTGCATCTGCCAAGACAGGCAGCCCTGGAGCTGCCGGCCCAACCCCGACTGTGCCCGTGAGGTCTCACCCTTGGCCCTGACCGAGGGGTCCCACCCAGCCAGGCACCCACCCCTGCTCCGGCCCCTGACTCTTGGTCCTTTCTCAGTGAACTGTGGCTGGTCCCCCTGGTCCCCCTGGGCTGAATGCCTGGGGCCCTGCGGGGGCCACAGCATTCAGTGGTCCTTCCGGAGCCCCAGCAGCCCCCCCTCTCCGGCCCTGTGTGCCCAGGTATGTCCTGCCCCCGGGGTGGCCTGGGTGTCAGGGTGGGTGAGGAGCGAAGGAGAATGACCCTGTGGGCAGGGTGTAAGCGAACCTGGGAGGGGACAGTCCCAAAGCTCCTCCCCCCCCCGCCCTCCCCCCAGGAAGCCCCGAGTGAGATGAACAGGGTGGGCCTGGCCTGAAACAGAGTTCAGGGCAGCCTTGGAGGTTTGGGTGTTTGTGGGGCTGGAGCTTTGGTTAAGACACTGCATACCACACGGCTCCAGCCCCTCCCGTGCTTCATCCCCTGCACGTCTCTGTCCTGTCCTGATGTGGACTTGGCTCCTCCTGACAGTGCCAAGACCTGGGGTCTGTGGGCTCCCTGGTCCACCTGCTCAGCCCCCTGCGATGGAGGCATCCAGACACGTGGGCGCAGCTGCTCTGGCTCGGCAGCTGGCTCGGCTGCTGGGGACGCCGAGTGCCAGGGACCCCACAGCCAGACCAGGGACCGCAACACGCAGCTGTGCACGGGTGCCGGGTCCCCTCCCAGTTGTTCTCCGGCAAGTCCCTGGGGATTTGACCTTACTTAGCCCCGCCTTCGCACACCTCTCTTGAGCTAAGAGAGACTTTGCTGGATTTCCTGTGTCTCCTCCAGCTCCTACCCACTGGAGACCAGGTACCAGCTGTGGCCCGAGGGAGGGGGCCTCCTCTGGCTTCTCCATCCTGTCAACAGGCCGTCACCAGTCAACCTGCATACAGGTTCCCCTCTGTCCTTCCCTCCCCAGCCCTTGCCTTCACTCCTGCTGAGACCAGCTCTGTCTTCCCATCCAGCCCAGTGCCCAGGAGAGATGGTGTTCCGCTCAGCTGAGCAATGTCGCCTAGAGGGGGGTCTGTGCTCTCGGCTGTGCCTGGCACAGGGCCCAGGGGTGGAATGTACCAGCTTCTGTGCCCTTGGCTGCACCTGCCCCCCTGGCCTTTTCCTGCACAATGCCAGCTGCCTACCCCGCACTCGGTGCCCCTGCCAGATGCACGGGCATGTCTACGAACCGGGAGCAGTGGCTCACCTCAACTCCTGTAACAACTGGTAAGCCACCAGAGTCAGGGCAAAAGGTGGCGGAGGAGGGACAGGGGCTTGGAGGCTCCAGAGATGAGCAGGTGTGGATTCACATGCTCTGGAGATGGGGGTGGGAGAGTGTGTTCAGCATGCCTCCATGGTGCCAGAGTGAATGAGAGTCTGTAAGGAATTGTCATGCCCATTTGACTTATGGGAAGATTGAGGCTCAGATAAGTGAAGCGATTTATGATGGGACTAGACCAGTGATGGCGAACCTTTTGAGCTCGGCGTGTCAGCATTTTGAAAAACCCTAACTTAACTCCGGTGCCGTGTCACATGTAGAAATTTTTTGATATTTGCAACCATAGTAAAACAAAGACTTATATTTTTGATATTTACTTTATATATTTAAATGCCATTTAACAAAGAAAAATCAACCAAAACAATGAGTTGGCGTGTCACCTCTGACACGTGTGTCATAAGTTCGCCATCACTGGACTAGAGCCTGGGTAGGGGCTTCTATTCCTCCAATTACTTTTGCTTTTCTTTCCTGAATTTCCACTGATTTCCACTCCAAAACCTAGAAACACCCAGTATTCAAAGCTTATACCAGGCCCTGCCACCAGAGGGCAAGCTAACCCCATTCCCTCTTTTCTCATTTTCCTTTCTTTCAATGTCATTTCATTTTCTTCATTTTCCTTTTTATTTATTTATTTATTTTTATCATCCGGCTCCTCCCTCAATTTTCTCCTTCATCACCCCCCCCCCGCCCCTTTCCCTTTTGATTTTTTCTCTCAGACTGTTTTTCTTTGACAAGTGGGCTTTAAAACATTTATTGGAGAAAAGTACACCATTTTCCTCCCCAGAAGATTCAAGTTAGGACCTACCTTCTCTAAATTGCTCCTACCTGTCCCTGGATAGTCACTCAAAGTTATTTCTAAACACTGTTTAATAAATACAAATGGGATATAAAGTATGAAAAGGTAACTCCTTGATAAAAACACGAGATCGAGGGCTGCCTGGTGCCAGGGCGTCTGGGAGCTCACAGAAGGTGGGCTGCTGCTCCTACTGACAATCCTGGGTCACATGTGAAATTCATGTAGGATTTGGGCAACTCGCTCTACTGCCCAGACCCCCAGTTCTGTCCTCTGCGGTGGACATGGTAGCCCAGCTGCCTCCCCTGGGTCAGGGACCCAGAGCTCCAGGGGCAGGGACTGACTGTGGCCATGATGGGCCCTCTCTCTGCAGTACCTGTGTCTCTGGCGAGATGGCATGCACCTCCAAGCCCTGCCCAGGTACCCGCAGGGTCCTCAGGGACCAGAGGGGATGCTGACCCCATTCAGAGATCAACTCTGGGGGTCCTCAATGATTCCCCAGGGAATTGGGGGTCCAGGGATGGCTTGATCTGCTTTCACACCTACTGTGCCCCTCCCCCCACTCCAACCCTGGCAGTGGCCTGTGGCTGGAGCCCCTGGACACTGTGGAGTCTCTGCAGCCGCAGCTGCAACGTAGGGATCCGGTGGCGTTTCTGGGCAGGCACTGCGCCCTCGGCAGCCTTTGGGGGTGCTGCATGCCAGGGCCCCAATATGGAGGCTGAATTCTGTAGCCTGCGGCCATGTCAAGGTAAGTGCTGGGACTGAGGTCCAGGAACCCTCCAGAGAGGAGATGAGAACACTTCCAGTCAAATCCCCCCACTCCCTGTGCACCCCAAGAGAGGTCCAAGGGCTCTCCCTAAGAGATGCCACAAAGATGTCCCCAGGGAGCCCTGAGAGGGGACCTCCCTGGAGGCCAGCCTTGCTCCAGGCCAAATCCAAGAGCTTCCAGAGAAGGTGTGAGGTCCCCTAGGGATGGATGAGGGAAGGGAGGGGGTGATCTAGGGTGTCTGGGATCCAGGGGAGAAAGTGCCCAGGTGTGTAGGTGGGAGGAGAAGGTGGGCTGGGTGTCAGAGGGCAGGGCCCACAGTGACCAGGGGCGACTCCAGGTCCCAGTGGGGAGTGGGGCCCCTGGTCTCCGTGCTCCGTGCCCTGTGGTGGTGGCTTCCGGAACCGCACGTGAGGCAGTGGCCCGAACAGCCCTGTAGACTTCTCCACCTGTGGCCTGCAGCCCTGTGCAGGTGAGGGCCCTGGGGACTCACCTCTCCATTGCACCCATGCCCTCAGTTCTCATCCCCACCTGACCCAGGGCCCTGTCAACCCCTCCCTGTCACCCCAGGGACCCCTCTCCCTGAGCTCCTGTGTAGCCCTGTGACCTCCCTGGCTGTACCGGGAACTAGTACCTCTCCCAGGTTGGGAGCCTGGGGGAGAGTTGAGTGAGTCTGGGCTGGGCTGTCAATTTCTGTGTCCTCAGGCCCAATGCCTGGTGTGTGTTCCAGCAACAAGCAGTGGCTGGACTGTGCCCAGGGCCCTGCCTCCTGTGCAGAGCTCCTTGGGGACTGGGAGACAGGTGGGGCCTGGGCAGAGACAGAGCCAAGGGTATGGGGCTAGAGACAGGGAGAGTCTGAGGGGGTCTTCGGTACAGCTGACTAAGGACAGAGCGCTGAACTCAGGGGTGGTGGCCCAGCTCTGCCAGCAACCAGCAGATGGCTTGGGCCAGTCATGTTCATGCCTCCCTGGGCAGTCACGTTTTTCCATTTGTGAAATGGTCATAGGCCTAGAAGGTCTTTAGGATTCATGTCTGATTGAATGCTCTGTTCTCTTGTGTTATTTATTGAACACCTACTGGGTGTACCGGTCAATAGTAAGTAAGGATTTTTTTTCAATAGATGGAGTTACACATATGTTGATATATATGCGATTTGATATGTATGCTATTTTGTTGTATTGATAACAAGCTTCCAAACTTCATATGTCAGATTTTCTGAAGGTGTTAACATCATAGGTATTTTTACGCTTAAAAATGTCAAATTTCATTCCAAAAAAAGAGCATTTGCAGGAAGTTTTAATTCACTACTTTATTTTGAAGAAAAGTGCGGTTGAAAGTTATCGTATACTTCGGGAAGCTTATGG
Source organism: Myotis daubentonii (assembly GCF_963259705.1). Classification (NCBI taxonomy): domain Eukaryota; kingdom Metazoa; phylum Chordata; class Mammalia; order Chiroptera; family Vespertilionidae; genus Myotis; species Myotis daubentonii. The sequence continues at coordinate 38,931,679 of NC_081849.1, forward strand.
TGACGATTTCTATGTGAAAGACAGAGAATGTCCAGGTCAACCGAAAAGGTTTGAAGACCAGCATAGAAACCATCACTTTTAAAGCCTTTAAACCAGTGCTCACAAGCGTCTTGAGACGGAGCACGTCCGCCCCAAGCACAGAACCCGGCAAAACCCAGGGGACACAAGGGACACGGCCGATCTCACGGGGAGGCGGCTGACCAGCGCCGGGCGAGTCCTCACCAAGGTCTGGCCACTCCTGCTGCTTGGCCTGGTGGCCCTCGTCAGGGCGGGGCTCCGGAGCCCGCTGGGCACCTCCACCCCTCCAGGGAGTCCCCTGCTGCTCCTCCTGCTGTGGCCCCATGCAGTTCCCAGCACCCTCCTCTGCTCATTGGGACCCTCAAGGCAGACGGGCCAGGATCCCAATAAAGAAAGGCACCGAGGGTCCTGGCCTGGTGGCTCCACTGGTTGGAGCATTGTCCTGTGCGCCTTGGTTGCGGGTTTGATACTCGATCAGGGCTCGTGCAGGAGGCAACAGATCGGATGTCTGTCTGTCTCTCTCTCTCTCTCTCTCTCTCCCTTCCTTCCTCTCTCTAAAAAATCAATAAACATATCTTTGGTGAGGATCTAAATACAAACAATCATGGAATGCCCCTGCCCTCCAAAAATAGTGTTTTGAGTATTATTTTTGAGACTCATTTACATTTAAAAATAGGAATTCGTTCTAGACTTCAGTGCTGGGAAGGAAAAAGAAAAAGAAAAAGGAAGGAAAAAACTCAACAGATTTGTAGACTTGTTTTAGAATGTTTTTTTCTTCTTCTTTTTCTTATTTATTTATTTATTTATTTATTTATGTTAAAAAACTCAAGAGTTAAAGACAGGGTTAGGAAATAACCTTCCCTCCCCCCAACTCTTCCATATATAAATAAAACATTGCAACTGTACACTGGATTGTGAAATTATAGTCTCCATTTTAAAAATAAATGACTCTCAAATGCATAGAAAATAAATGGCAAATTGAAGTTGTAGGTTATGCCCAATGTTGTAGCTTCATTTAAAAATCTTACTAATACAATTATTTTCCCACTCTTCCTTCATACCATCTCTTCAATTTTATTTAACAGCCAGTTTGACGTTTTAATGATACCTATGTATCTTAAGTGAAAGTTCCTTGGAAACAGAACTTGGGATGGGGATTTAGTGAACGTGATTTATTTGCAAAGTGATCTTTGGACTATAGGAGTGAGAAAAACAGAAAAGGACAAAGGGAAAAGGCTGAGCAAGGATGGGATCTCAACTGGAGTGTTACTTTCTTGAAACGGCAGGGGGGCTCTCGGGAGCACAAATTGAACCGGTTTTTCCATACTTGAAGCAAAGGGGGAGCAGTTTGTACCCTATGGCACTCAATCTTGGTTGGAGGGCAGTTTTCCAAGGAACTGGCAGCTGTGATGCACTAACAGTCAATTCTCAAAGCATGACTGTTTGCAGGCTGGCCAACCCCCCCAGCGGGGACCCTCACCCTATGAGGGTGTGGCCATCCTGGGTGAGGGGCTGATGGCTGTTTGCAGGCTGGCCATGGCCCCCAGCCACTCAAGCTCCCAGTGGAGGCTGGCTGGAAGCAGGTATCTGGGATTTATTTGTCTTCTATAATTGAAACTTTGTTGGCATGAGCGGAGGCCACAGCCGGCTCAAGGCAGGCAGGAAGCTTGGCTTCCTCTATTGCCCAGGCAACCAAGCCTCCTGCTTGCTCCAGCTCCGTGGCTGCCGGCCGCCATCTTGGTTGGGTTAATTTGCATACATTCGCTCTGATTGGCTGGCGGGCGTGGCTTGGGCATGGCGAAGGTACAGTCAATTAGCATCTTTGTCTTTTATTAGTGTAGATATCAATTTTTACATACATGACACAAATGGACAAACTACTTTTCCAGGCCATGGATCTGTCTACTACAATGTTTTCCTTGACCCATTATCCTATTTAATCACAAAATGTATTTGAAGGTACTTGCAGAGAATCACTTAGGCTTGACTTTTAATCTAACAATATGTATATGAGGAAAAGTGCTTTGTGTTGATTTATATGTTTTTACTATGTTACACCACCTCAGGATCAGAGCTGGATATGTTGATTAGCATATATGGCTACTAAAAATAAAATATTTGTAGGAACTGTAAGAGAAATTATGAATCTTCTACTTTTGATTAACTTTAAAAACAGGAGAGATATCCCTCTGCCTGGGATGGAGTAAGTGCTTACTAGAGAATAGACCCAGTTAAGGCTCTCTTTCCATGTAGGTCTTTTCTGACAGTCTTACAAACTAGTTTTTAGCCACAGGGGGGCACACTCACATCATGTATTTTTCTACTCAAATGTTGCAGACATAATAAACTTGGATTACCAATAACTTTAATGAAACATATAATTAAAATCCTATTAAGAACCATAGTTTATGTTGTGCTTCTAGTTCAGTAGTAAATGATAATCTCTTGATAATCATAATATGCACTATTTTAGTCAAATTTGTGAATAACAAAGCTATTGAAACATCTTCCAGTTTGTTTAGTGTTATGATGATATCTCATCTCTTCTCAAACTCTTTTTCTTTTTTCCATTTTGAAACTGTTGCTTAAATCTAATTTACCATTAATTTTGTAAAATGTGGGTGTTTTTTCCCCCCGAGTAACCTGTATTGTGCCTGAAATCTTGATTAGCTTCCAAAGGTAGAAGAAAAATTATTTGATGCCTAACTGCTATGTTTTGTGACTAATAATGAATTGGCTGCTTATTATTGTGTATCTTTTCAGTAAATCAAAGTAAAATTTTACTTTGTTGTAACATTAACCATTCCATTATTTTCTTTATTAAAACTTTTTCACAATCACCAAATCAAGAGGAAAATGAGTGCTCTGTGACATTTGGCTATTACCAGCACATAGCTGCCAACACACTTTTCATTAGTAATAGCATAATTTTTATTTTAAACCACATTGGTCACACTAGTTAAGAAATACAGTCACATGACCAAAATAGGAAATAAAAAAAATCTCAATTTACTTCACAGGGACAGTGATGGCCCTCTTATTACTACACCTTTCAGATAAAAACTAATATATGAGACACAGAAGCAAAACAAAGAGATTATTTTATTTAAAAGACATTCATATTTTCTAAATTGGTCAGATTGAAACAAAACCTAGCACATTCTGAATGTGATTGAGAATTGTTTTTCAATGTATATTGCTGTGAGTTTTCTTTTCTGAAAATGAAAAAATGGTCCAATGCCATGATAATATTGAAACCAATGGAGATTGTTTCCATCTTATCATAGTAAAAGCCTTACACTGGAGAAAATGACTGTACTTAAAGTTAACATCAGGAAGTTTAGAATAAAAAGGACCTAATGCAAAATGCCAAAGAAAAAAGCCTGATATATGCTGCAATTATCCTATGATAATTTGACTATTTTAACACACAAAATATTGATATACAAGTATACACTTATAATAGCACAGTTATATATAACTTATCAGCAAAAGAAACATTTGTATTTCCCTTGGAGTTAGATTATTCATTATAGTGAGTCCACAAATGTTTAATCGGTTTCTATTATAGTCAAGAAACAATCATTTCACATTTTTATTCACACATATAGTGTGCTTCCCAACAATACCCATAGCAGGGCAGCATAATCATCTCTGATTTTTGAAACAAAGAGTAGAGAATTTTATTATAAAAACATATAAACCACAAAGACATGCTTATTCCTTTCTTTTAATTCCATTCTTTTGTAAATATCAAAAGAGGTACTGCTAAGCAGTAGCCACACTGTTTTGCTAGAAGACATTAGTGTAAGAATCTGGACACTTGTATTCCAACCCACCATGAAGAGAAGACTTCGCTAAGCGCACAGATCCCAGCGGCATATTACTCGTCAGGTGATTCACTGTGAACCTGTGGCAAAATGTTTTTCTGAACTGCGTTCCCAGAACAGGGGACCTGGCTGTTGTAGAGAATCTTGGGCTGTGCCCGTGAACATAAGTTTGTGTCATCAACAGGTCCACCGTGGGGCATTGACAATTCATTTTCCCCAGTGACTATTTCTCTTACATAGGGACTGAACAGTCACTGCTTACTCAGAAGCTCAGACCCAGACCCCCACAGACTGAGCTCTGAGTAAGCAGTTTCTTTTGAAAACTGATACCAGACTTAAGTGTGCCCTAAAGGAGTTACTAAAAGAAAATCAGCACAGGGAGAGAAAATACATGGAAATGATTTTTCATTAATATGTGACATTGTTTAAAAATTGTGATTTCCTGCCTTGACCAGTATGGCTCAGTGGCTAGAGCATCGGCCTGTGGACTGAAGAGTCCCAGGTTCGATTCCAGTCAAGGGCGTGTACCTTGGTTGCGGGCACATCCCCAGGAGGGGGTGTGCAGGAGGCAGCTGATCGATGTTTCTCTCTCATGGATGTTTCTAACTCTCTATCCCTTTCCCTTCCTCTCTGTAAAAAAATCAATAAAAATATATATTTTTTAAAAATTGTGATTTTCTTTTCTTTTCAGTTTCAAATTGAGGGTTACTAAGTGTGATTTGTTCCTAGGAAGAAGCACCTAGAATTTAACACTGCCCCTCCTACAGGCTTTGCAAGGACAACAATTCATTGTTCACCCTGGAGCATAGATCATCCCTTGCCATCCAAGGGAGGGATAATTCATTGGTTAATGTATAAAAATTTTATCAAAGAATAATAAAATTGGTGACAACTTGGCAAACTTACCAAACATTTAATTATATACTTAAAATAAGTGAATGTATAAATTGCCTCTTAAATCATCATTATAATAACACTAAAGATAATTTTTTAAGGAATAATTTGGCACTCATTCTCCCTTGTATCTCACATATGTAAAAGAATTAATAAATATTTCATAAATTAATAAACAATGCATAGTCCTCATAATTATTCTCAGCCTAAAGCAAATATTCCAGATTCAAATACCCATTTCTCTCTAGGACCACCGTCTCTGCACGGTTGGCAGCTTAAAAGTAAAAGTAATTATTTAGTTTTACTTTTTTTTTTTAAATTGATTTTTTACAGAGAGGAAGGGAGAGGGATAGAGAGTTAGAAACATCCATGAGAGAGAAACATCCATCAGCTGCCTCCTGCACACCCCCTACTGGGGATGTGCCCGCAACCAAGGTACATGCCCTTGACCGGAATCGAACCTGGGACTCATCAGTCCACAGGCCGACGCTCTAGCCACTGAGCCAAACTGTGGTCAGGGCTAGTTTTACTTTTTAAAAAACTTCTGGAAGCTGAGATCATTCTCCTGCTAAAATAAAGTTTCAGGATAATTCCTAGTGCTCAGGGCACGTGGCCCTGCCCCTCAGAGAGCAGGTGCTTGGTGGGTGTTTCACTGCCAGAACTGCCCTCTGCAATGCATGCCTTAAGAGTTCCTTATTCTTCAAACCTTAAGTCTGAGTCAGTTCTTGAGACAGAGGTCCCAGAATTCACAGAACAGAAGTTCACCTGCTTCCTACTGATAGAGCTCACTATAACAATTCTACTCTTTCCAACTTAAAATTTACAAAAAGTTTTCATGTGTTATTGTTTGATTTACATTTATTTTTTTACTTTATTGTAAGCTCCCTTAGTGCAGGGTCCATATGTGGGCTTTCCACAGTTGCACTTAATGCCAAGTAGGAAACTAATGAACATTTGTGAATTAATGAACAAATGAACCAATGATTGTTTACCGATTCCTTCTAGAAAGTTTCTTTTTTCTTGGCTTCTATAATGCCATATTTCCCTGATTTTTCTTCTTTCTCTCTGGCTTCTTCTCACCAAACTCCTCTGATCATTTCATAAATGTTAGTTGTACTAAAAATACTCCTATAGATCATCTTCTCATTACTCTACCTATTCTCTATCAGAAATCTTAAATACTTTCATGGTTTCCTTTTTTTTTCCCCCTAGGCAAGATCATTCTTCTAATCTCCAATTATATATGTAATCTTCACTGCCTCTTGAAACATAGACAAATAAACCCAATGTTTTCAAAAATAAACTCACGATTTAATGAGTTTATAAAATTAAATACACTACATCTATGCCATCTCCCATGATCTCTCTCAGTTGTTCAATCCAGACCGTAGAAACAGGTTTGTTTGGATAATAAAACTAAGAATTACTTGGCCTTAATTTTAGCTTCCAGGGTAAATAATGAATACCCCCACCAAGACTCCACCAGTTCAGAGGGATCCTTCAAAATCCGAAGGTGCTCAAAGCATACTGACTTAGTACCTTTCCATTTACAGTAACCAGGAGGGGAAAATATATCCCCCTAAGATAATGAAGTGTAAGATGAGATTCTAGAAATCCTCTTCTGAGGATTAAGAGAAAACTTTACTCTCTCTGCATTAGGATATTTGTGGACATGTTGACCTAAGAGAAATATAAAGGAAATTTCTTTAATTCTTGAACAGAGATGATCTAAATTATGTAAAGTAGGCACTGTGCTAAAGAATTGGAGGAGGACCCTAGCCAGCGTAGCTCAGTGGTTGAGCATAGACCTATGAGGAGGTCATGGTTCGATTCCTGCTCAGGGCACTTGCCTGGGTTGTGGGCTCATTTCTCAGTAGGGGGCATGCAGGAGGCAGTGGACCAATGATTCTCTCTCATCATTGATGTTTCTATCTCTCTCTTCCTCTCCCTTCCTCTCTGAAATCAATAAAAATATATGTTAAAAAAAGAATTGGATGAGGAAATACATAGCCACCTCAAGTAAGGTCTGTATATCCAATCAATGACTCAGATTTTATAATGTTCATACAGAAATGCATCTCAGTACATAGGTATGAGGGAAAAAGTTTTGACTGATATAGTTTTAATATTACTTAACTAAATACCTGTAAATTCTTGTGTTTATCTTTCCTCACCATCTTTTCTCTAAGTTGTATAAAATATGAGGAGAGACCATCCATACACTAATATAAGTGGATTATATTAAAAATATCCAGTAGGAAAAACAACTCCTTAAAGAATGGCACGCACAGGCACTGAGGTCAGAGTGGAGTACGTTAGGGAATGTGTTAAATATGTCACCTCTTGTTTTGCTCTAAAGAAATAGTATGGTGTTCAGGGACGGTAGATGTTTGAATACTTATAACTGTACATGGATGAGTTTGTATGTTTTATCCCATAGAAAACTCTACCATTTGGTAGAGAGGCACATTTTCATTTCAAACTATGTTTAACTATCACAAAAATTATAATTGCTGTTCATAACTTAAGCTTGAAAATCTATAGCAGCAGTTCTCAACCTTGGGTCGCGACCCCTTTGGCAGTCGAACGACCCTTTCACAGGGGTCGCCTAAGACCATACTGCATATCAGATATTTACGTTACGATTCATAACAGTGGCAACATTACAGTTATGAAGTAGCAACGAACATAATTTTATGGTTGGGTCACAACATGAGGAACTGTATTTAAAGGGCCAGAAGGTTGAGAACCACTGATCTATAGCTTGTGAAAATGGATTAATGCTTATTGTTGCTGACAAGTGCATGAAGAAAGAGAACAATCTATACAGTTTTTAATGTTCAGGAAAAAAAAGAGGTAGAGTCAGTATCATATCAGGAAAAGAAATGTTTGTGTGTTTTTTTTCTGAAAATTTACTCTGAATATTCAGGAGATTTGTGTTTGGATTTATATGCATGCAATATTCTGTCAATCTTTTAACATACTGTCAATGGTCAGAGCTCTACAATATCTTTTTAGCTGGAGTTCATTTCTGGTGTGTTTGAGCTGACAATCCAGTTTTTTTTGTAGTTAAAGTCTAATATGTTTGCAACACTGTGGCTGCTTTCATTATGTCCACCTCTTCTGGCTTATCTACCATGTTAAGTGGATTTTGAACTCTACCTAAAAAAACACTATTCATTATATTTTTCTGCATATGACAACAAAATTACTGATGATGGGTTTTTTTGAGTTATTTGGGGTTATCTGAGCTAATAAAATAAAAATGAGTATTTTGTATTTGTGTCAAATACATACATGAACACCGCTTTTTTCTTTTGTGGCTCAAAGGTAGGTGAATTTTTAAGTATTTGTGAAATACCTTGTTTTATTGAGCTTCACAGATGTCGCATTTTTAAAAAAAAAATAAATTGAAGGCAAGACCCCTCTGCCAGAAAAAAAGATTACAACTCTCTTTCATTGTAGCACTCGCTTTATCGCTTTATTGCAGTGGTCTGGAACTGAACTCCCAATATCTCTGAGGCGTGCCTGTAAATACTTTTGTTATTAGAAAAATAATTCTGCTTTTTCTTTTTAACTTTTGATTATAGAAATGGTGTTTAATATTGCTACTATAAGCAGCTGTTATTGTCTATTCATGGTCTATTTACGTATTACTCCTATTTCCCTTTGCCAACTGTTCTCAGATGCTAGTAAGCTTATGTCTACACATTTCAGAAATGCTCCATTCTACACACTTATGAAGGGAAACTGTGACAAAGCTAGGAAAAACATAGATTTTACAATAGTTCGTTACTTGTGCTACAGCTGAGCCAACAGCCCCAGCGTCACCTGCAGCCTTGTTAAACATGCATGCCCACTGAATCCGAATCTGCAGTGTAACAGGATCCCCCAGAGACTTATGACTAATCATTTAAAAATAATGGTCCCATAAGCTTATGAAGTCTCTATCTCTATTGGCTACTACTGTAGTCATTTCCCTTCCCCCGCCACCCCATCCCTGCCACCAGCTCACATGTAGCAGTTTTCATAGACGTGCAAGTAGAAACAGGGACCAGAGTAGAGTACCCAACTAAATGGACAGTTGGATTACTTGATTCTAAACTTTTTCCTGCAAATATTTTTTTGCTGAATGTGTTATCTTGCTGCGTTCTTTATGTTTGCTATGTTATTTGGAAACTGGAGGCCCGATGCATGGAACTCATGCAAGGGGCTTGGCCCTCACGGCCCCGGCTGCCTCAAGGCCCTGAGGTCCTGCCCCCCGCCCACTGATCATTCTGGAAAGTCATTTCAATGTTCGGTCTAATTAGCATATTAGCTCTTTATTATATAGGATATTCAGCTCTGGTTCTGGTTTTAAATGGTAGCACCCTGAACTCACCTTCTACCACAGACACACTAGATCTATAACTACATATGGAACAACTTTCTCCAAAACAAACAAAAACTAACTAAAAACTAGCTTACCAACTCCTACTCATTGGGCAAACAAACAAAAAGCACATTGATGAGGGTAGGAGAGGCTGTTACCCAATCTTGCCATAAATCCCACCCGTGGCATGGCAACACACATTCAAGAGGTGACTCAAAACCTGGAGCTTCTCCCTGGGGAATGAAAGGTTTGAACCCTATATCAGACACCCCAACTTTTAAGACCTGTACCTGAAAGATGCGCTTCCGAAACATCTAGCTTTAAAAACCAGTGGGTCTCCTTCCCCTGGCAATGGGGGGAGGGGGGGGAAGGAGACATATGTTCTACTATTTGTAATACTTAAAACAAGAAAATAATATATCCTATCTAATAATAGAGAAACATGGTAATTAACTGTAACTTCGCTACCCTTCTCATTGGCTAATCAGCAGGATATGCAAATTAACTGCCAACCAAGATGGAGGCCGGCAGCCAGGCAGCTGAAGCCAGCAGGAGGCTTGCTTGCTCCAGTGATGGAGGAAGCCAAGGTTCCCCACCTGCCGCGCTCAGCTCTGAGCTCAGAGCTCTGGATGCAACAATGTTGCAATTATAGAAGCTAACCAATCCCCAAGTACCTGCTTTCAGCCAGCAGGGCCTCAGAGCTTAGAGCGGCCAGTGATGGCAACAGAGTTTCAATTATAGAAGCTAAACAAACCCAGATACCTGCTTTCAGCCGGCAATGGCCTCAGAGCTGGAGCGAACTCTCAGCTCCAGTGACAGCTATAGAAGGTAAATAAATCCCAGAATAAAACAAAAAGAAAAAAAAAAAGAGGCTGGGAGCTTCAGTCTCCCACCAGCCTGAAAACAGCCCTCAGCCCCTCATCCAGGCTGGCCAGGCACCCCAGTGGGGACCCCCACCCTGAAGGGCATGTGACCAGCTGCAAGCAGCCATCAGCTCGTCATCTGCCGGGGTCCAACCCCAGCTGGTCCAGGGGTCCCCAAAGGCGTGGACGGAGTAGGCGAAGAAGGAAGGACACAGAGGCAGCGTTCAGTTGATCAGCAGCCTAGCCAGGATCTTCAGCCAGGATCTCCAGCCAAGTTCTGGTCTCGATCTCCAGAGAGGTTCTGCTTTGGATCTCCAGGGAAGTTCTGTAGCCATGTTCCCTCGATAGGTTCTCCTGCCAGGTTCTGTCCAGGTTCTCCAGTCAGGTTCAGTGTCCAGGTTCCAGTCAGGTTCTCCTGCCAATCTCTGTAGTCAGGTTCAGTCCAGGATCCCTTGCCATGTTCTCCCGCTAGGCTCTGTCTCTAGGCTCTGAGGCCAGTCCTTCTCCAGGATCCTCCGGCATGCTCTCTCCAGCAAAGTTCTTCTGTCTCTAGGCTCCATGTAGGTTCTGTCTTCTTGATTCTGTTCTAAGTTCTGAGTGTTTCTGTCTTGTTACAACTGTATTTATACCAGTTGATTCAATCCTATCAATCTCTATTACAAAGGTTAGGGCGTTTCTTATCTCCATTCCAGGGAGAAAAGATTATGTAGTTTAAGCATGATTGTTTGTAGTTAAAGGGATTAATTACCCGCCTGGCACTTAGTTTAGGGGTTTTATTCCCTCCATAACTTCAGGGGAAAATCCCTACCTGGGGATTCAACCTTTCTCAGAGAGGTGACCTTGGTTAAAACACAGCACCAAGAAGGTGAGCAAACATATTAAGAACCGTATGCCATATATGCCAGGTCCCTTGAAACAGCAAGGATGGACCGGCTCCCGGCAGTCATCCAGGTTGGCCATGCACCAAGCGGGACCCCCCCCCCCCCCGATCCGGATCACCTTTCAGGGCAAACCAGCCGGTCCCCCACCTGTGCACCAGGCCTCTATCCTATATAGTAAAAGGGTAATATGCAAACTGACCCTAACAGCAGAAAGACTTGGAATGACTGGTCACTATGACACACACTGACCACCAGGGGGCAGACGCTCAATGCAGGAGCTGCCCTCTGGTCGTCAGTGCTCTCTCACAGGGGGCAGCTCTGCTCAGTCAGAAGCCTGGCTGATGGCTGCCAGTACAGCGGTGGTGGTGGGGCCCTCTCCCACCTCCTCAACAGTGCTAAGGATGTCTGACTGCAGCTTAGGTCTGCTCCCTGCTGGCAAATGGACATTCCCTGAGGGCTGCCGGGCTGCCAGAGGGATGTCTGATTGTCATCTTAGGTCCAATCCCCTGGGGAGCAGGCCTAAGCCAGCAAGTGGTCATCCCCTGAGGGGTCCCAGACTGTGAGAGGACACAGGCCGGGCTGAGGGACCCCACCCCCCCGAGTGCACAAATTTTTGTGCACTGGGCCTCTAATATATATATATAAAGCCAGTGGGTCTCATATCCATATGACCTACAAGACTATAGCAAACTGAGAAACAGCTTTTAAAGGGCTTTGCACTCAGACTCACCTAACTGAGGACCCAGTTCAGAGGCATAATTTTAAAAAAAGATTGAATTACCCACTCCAGGGAATTTCTTAGGTTTTACTTGTAGTTTGTCAATATTTCACCAGATGGCAGAATAAATCCAATGTTAAATACAGTGGCTGTGAAGGGAGAAAAATGGTTGTGACTATTTCTTTTTAATATATATATACATTTATTATTGACAGTATTACAGATGTTTCCCATCCTCCCCCCGCCCACTTGGCCCACCATGCCCTAGGTCTTCACCACCCTATTGTCCATGTCCATGGGCTATGCATGCAAGTATGTAAGTTCTTTGGTCTCTTTGTCTCTCCACCCCCACATAAGTGACTATTTCTTTCTTTCTTTCTTTATTTTTTTTTTAAATGTATTTTATTGATTTTTTACAGAGAGGAAGGGAAAGGGATAGAGATTAGAAACATCCATGAGAGAGAAACATCCATCAGCTGCCTTTTGCACACCCCCCACTGGGGATGTGCCCGCAACCAAGGTACATGCCCCCGACCGGAATCGAACCTGGGACTCCTCAGTCCACAGGCTGACACTCTAGCCACTGAGCCAAACTGGTCAGGGCAGTGACTATTTCTTTATTGAAAAACTGGACCTCTGACTTTTAAAAAAATTTTGTTTTATTTCTTAAAGTATTACAAAGAGTATTACACATGTCTCCCCCCCCCCCCCCGCGACATTCCCCCGGCCTCCCCCACCCCCCAGTGTCTTGTGTCCGTTGGTTATTCTTATATGCATACAAGTCCTTCGGTTGATCTCCTACTCCTCCCCCCCAACTCTCCCCAAGCTTCCCACTGTAGTTAGACAGTCTGCTCAATGCTGCTCTGCCTCTGTATCCATTTTTGTTTGTCAGTCTATAATGGTCCTTATTATCCATAAATGAGTGAGACCATGTGGTATTTTTCTCAGCTTCCCAGGGGCCATCTCAGCCTCACCGGGGCCGTCTCAACCTCACCGGGGCCGTCGCAGCCTCACCGGGGCCGTCGCAGCCTCACCAGGGCCGCCTCAGCCTCATGGGGGCCGTCTCTGCCTCACAGGGGTTATCTTGGCCTCACAGAGGTCATCTCGGCCTCATGGGGGCCGTCTCAACAACACGAAGTTTGGCATTCTGTCCTTTGTTGGGCGGCTCCTCACTGGACAAAATCTCCAGGCGTTCCTGGTGGCTGAATATCTGGTATGCTTGCTTGGATTTCGTTTTCTACCAAGTGCACAGACTGCCCGTCTGCCATCTCCCAGCGTCCCATGTGAGACTGGATCTGGTGGACCTGCCTGTGCATTTGCTGGTACAGAGGTTCCATGTCACCGGCCCAGCCGGGTCCGGCTTCCTCCGAATCTGACTCCGCTTCTTCTTCTTCTTTTTTTTTTTTTTAAATTTATTTATTTATTTTTATTGCTTAAAGTATTACAAAGGGTATTACATATGTGTCCATTTTTTCCCCCCGCCCTAGACAGTCCCCTAGCCTCCCCTATCTCCCGGTGTCTTATGTCCATTGGTTATGCTTATATGCATGCATACAAGTCCTTTGGTTGATCTCTTACCCCCCTACCTCCTGCACCCCCACCCTCCCCGGCCAAGCCAGTCAATGAAGGAAAAATACCACATGATCTCACTCATTCATGGATAATAGAGACCATTATAAACTTTTGACTCTGCTTCTTGAGTGTGTCCCTTATGTATGCGAAGAGTTGAAATCTGCAGTCTGCTGGGCTGGGCTGCAAAAGCACGGGTGGTTCCCTTTGTGCCACTGGCACAGCTTGGGGGGGGGGTGTAAATTGAGTAGGGTGGGGTCCCCGGGAATCACCAGGTGACCAGAGTCTGCATCCCTTTCCGATTGAAAAAAACCGCGCATCCAGTTGCAGCCTGCCTGGCGCGCGGCTCCGCACCCCTGTTCTTGGTGAATCACCAGGGTGGGGCAAAGGGCAATGGCGTCTCTGCGACTCCTCGCCTCTCCACGACTCCACGTCCCTGCATCCCCGAGCGCTGGCGGGCAGCTCCGTGAGCAAGACACCCTTGCTCTCCGACCCATTGCAAGGCCGTCCCGCCTCTCCCCGTAGGGTCTGGAACCTCAGAATCCTGCCCCAAACAAGCTCAGTGGACTCGAGAGTCTGAAGCCCCTTCCGATTGAAAAAAACCGTGCCTCCTGTTGCAGCCTGCCTGTTGTGAGACTCCGTACCTCCGTTCTTGGAGCCTCTGCACAACCTACTCAGTCTCAGTGCTCTTCTTTCTTTCCTTCCAGTTGTAGGGCTTCCACTGGGCCAGCTTTCCCATGGTTCTGAATGATCGCTGTTTGTCTTATAGTTGGTAGTCTCGATGTTGTTGTGGGAGACAGCACGCACAGGTCTGTACCTTACGCTGCCATCTTGGTTCTCTGTACCTCTGGCTTTGACATGTTAATTAGTTTATTAATGGAACTCCTATCACTAATATGCAGAGATATACTTCATATGGCTATGTATTTTGGTATACTGGAAAGAACGTAAAAAGAGAATTGGGTCCTAGTCATAGTTTTGACACTAAATAGAGGAATTATGTAGGATGAGTTATCTAAGGATAAGAGATTCATATTCATAAGATTCTTATCCATAAATTCTTATCCATAAATTGTGGCTAACAAATAGTAAACTATGAAGCACTCACTACACAGTGTTGATTTACTAATATTGCTTCAGTCTTTCCCGCCCCTTTTTTGACTGAGATGTGGGGTTGAGGACCTCAAGTCAGGTAGTCTGTCTCCTACTCTGGTATGCACCCTCCGCGCCCTCTAGCTCCGGGAAGCACCAGTTTTCATTGATTCTGGCTGGTGTCTGCATTTGGTTCGCAGACTCCTTTGGACACTTGCAAGTTTCTCTACTCCAGGTAAAACATTCCATTGGTTCTAATACTGTGTCTCACAGGACATTTGCTCCCTCTGTGAGTTAAAGCCCTCACTTGGCTCTCACGAGAGGAAAACAGGAAACTTCCTTAGAGTCACATTGCTGGAGTCACTTCATTTTCTAATCTAGAGGACAGAAGCCAGATAGTGTCATACTTGGCTCCTCACCCTTCCCTCCACCCTTCTAGCATCCTTTCTGTAGAGGTTTTGCTTCCCCTTTGGTCTAAACTCCCACTAATTCAGACTCAGTAATAGCCCCAACTCCCTGTATATTCCCAAGAAGAGTATAGAGTCACATTTGCAGACCACATCCCAACAATAAAGCTTAGTTAAAGATTCAAATGAATCACTACAGTCCGAGGTTACATGCAATATGACTCAAACGCTATAGCAGCAGCCTGTGAAAACACTCGTGCTGGTCCATCTGTGAGAAGGGAATAGAATGTGACTTGTCAGATCTGGAGCTGGATAGCACAATAGGTTGTAAAATATTCCCCAGCAAAGGTTGTGGCCAAGTCTTACTAGGGGAGAATGTGGCCCAAGTGCATTTATCAGAGAGCGTCTAGCTGTCCCATGAAGATATAGTGGAAGTCTTTGAACACTCGGTGAATATTCTAAGTAATAAACTCTAAATTCAAAATAACGAAACGTTTATCAGCTCCTTTCAGGCAGGTGTTTTCTATCATAAAAACTTTTCCTCTGTCCTTTTGGTTAATAATTTTTCACACTAAAACTCCTCAGCTGTTAAAGTTATTATCAAGATATGCTTGTCCTCATTGGTGAAGGAGGCGGGCTTTGTCCACGGTGTTTTCGCTCTGTTAACACACCACTCTGTTTCCAGCAGTGCCCTACATTCAGGCTTTCTTCTCTTCCCTCCCCATCAGATCTTCCCAGACCTGCATTTACACTAGATACCTGATAAGTTCAGAATGAATTACATACTCCTTCCAAAGCTGTTCACCTTTCAAAGAAAGCAGAATGGCTGGTTGAGATTTCAAGCAGTTTCCAGGGCCCCTAAGAAAGCGCCCCTGTGGCCTCCTAGCATATTTTAGTGGTCTATATAAATACATCAATTTCTGTTCTTTGTTTCCAGATAGAGACAAGTGATAGGATTGCAACAAATTGAAAGATTTTGTTTGGAATTTGACTTGACATGGACTACATGTAAAACAGACTTTAGCCCACCTCAGAGGCACATCTCAAAGATGTAAGTGGGCAGCCTCCAGAGCAGAGGAAAGTGGGTACAAATACAGGCCCATGTGACTTCCAACCGAACACAGAATCCCACACAAATGAGGACATCTATATATATAAAAAGCCAGCGACCAGAACGCTGTGACAACCAGAACGACCAGTCGCTATGACGCCCACTGTGGCCAGCAAACCGACCAGATCTGGGGGTGGGGCCGGCAGCCAACCTTTCACAGCCACTTCCCCCAGTTGCCCTGCCCCTGATTGGCCTTTCCCATGCCATCGGCTCAAAGCCCCTCCCCCTGGCCGGCCCCACCCTTGATCACCCCAATACCCCAATAAGAGGCAGGGCCAGCTGGCCAACCTCCTGCAGCCCCTCCCCACAGCCAGCCTCACCCCCAATGAGCCCCTACTACCCCAATCGGCCTGCAGCCCCTCCCCCTGTCCAGCCCCACCCCTGATTACCCACCCTACCCCAATAGGGGGTGGGGCCAGCCTGCCAACTTCCTGCAGCTCCTCCCCCAGGCTGGCCCTGCCCCTGATGGGCCACCACCATCCCAATTGGCCTGCAGCCCCTCCCCCTGGCCAGCCCCACCCATGATCACCTCCCCTACCCCAATAGGGAGTAGGGCTGGCTGGCCAATTTCCTGCCGTCTCCTCCTCCCGACAGGCTCAGCCCTGATCCGCCCCGATTAGGGCCGGGCCTGCCAGACTCCACCAGTGCATGAATTCATGCACTGGGCCTCTAGTTACATATAAAGAAAACACATAGTGCTGTTAAATTGAAAACCACTAAGTTGTAAGTGGCAAGAACAGATTATCCAAAATACAGGCATTAATATGTTATTAAACAGCTTTTCACTTGAGTAACTCCAGAAGGAGTGGAATTATTTACACAGACTGAGCAACATGAAGGAGGAAAGGTAGTAAATACATATTGATAACCTTGTGTATTACAATGCTAATCTTAGGCTCAAGTACGGAAAAACACTTCTGGCATAGTAGTGAGTGCCTATAGGAGAGTCTAAAGCAGTGTGGCATAACTTCTGATATATTAGGATCACATCCCTTAAAGGAGTTGGATGGAGAGTGAAGGCCACTCTCATCCTATCATGTCTTGCTTAGACAGCTCATGACTTCACCCGCTCATGCACAGAGAAAACAGGCCACTGTGTCAGAAGTTTCTCAGATTGCTTTTTACCCACCAACATGATTATTTTCATGGACTGCCATGTAAATCTCTTATTTCCATACCAGCACAGAAGCTGTCTCTTCTACTTGAGCATATACGTACGCTAAAACATTTCCAATCTGTAAATGAAAACAAATAATAATCCCTTTGTATTGCAATATTCTAAGCAAGTGGTCAAAGCCACCGTTGACTTTAATCACAGGAAAGGAGGCTTCCATTCCTGCCACTCTCCTCACCTCCTACCCCCATTGTAGTCTGAACCCAGTATTCAGTATCCCTATTAAAGTGCTGATTCATGTCACTCATTGGCGTAAAACTCTCACTCAGAGTATAAGGCAAAGTTCATGAAACTTTCTTCAAGATCTCAGGTAATCTGTCCACCATCCACTTTGAACTGTGACCTTAAATGCTATTACTCTCTCCCTACATCACTCAGTTCTAGACTCACTGATCAGCTTGTCCATCTTTGTATATGCCAGGCACACTTCTACAACATGGTCTTTGTATTGGCTGCTCCCTTAACTCAGGGGGATATCTATGTTCCCAAATGTTCACAGGCTTTTTCCCTCACCCATTCAACATTTTGTGCTTAAAAATCATTTTCTTGAAAGAGAAACCAAGATGGCGGCATAGGTAAACACCGGAAATTGCTGCCTCCCACAACAAATTCAAAAATACAACTAAAAGACAAAATGGACATCATCCAGAACCACAGGAAGGCTGGCTGAGTGGAAATTCTACAGCTAGAAGGAAAGAGAAAAGCACACTGAGACTCAGAGGAGGTGCGGAAGTAAAGTGCAGAGGTACGGAGGCACATGTGGAAAGGGCTGGCAACTGAGGACCCGGTTGTCTTTTTCAATCTGGAGGGAGTCTCAAGCTCCTGACTGCTCTGAACTCCAGTTCCGGGCGAGTCTCTGGGGACCCAGACTCATACGGGGAGAAACTGGACTGTCTGGCATCGGGAGGAACTCGAGGGCGGCTTTCTCTCAGAGGTGCTTGCAGCAATTACCGGGACACTGAGACCTGGGGCCCCTTAGGCCAGGGCTGAGGATCAGCCATAGCTGCTTGCTCTGCCCTGTTGATTCCCTGAGACCCCACCCCATCCAAGCTGCGGCAGAGGCTTTTGCATATGAATGCCCTGGCCCTTTGCAACCTGAAAATTACCTAACAAACTGCAGCTGGGCCAGACAGACCCAATACTTCCAAGAGAAGGCCCAAGGCCCCACAGCAGCTTGCATTGCTTCACAGCTGGGCCTCATTTGAGCACCTCCAAACCCCAAACAAGGAAGGGGAATCTGCAGATCTCCTCATAGCTCCTGCTGGGTAGCCTCAGGCAGAAGCTAAATTAGCTCCTCCTTAGAGACCCAAGAGCCAGTGTACCCAGTGGTCAGAGTGGGACCATCCAATTACAACTCCTCAGATCCATAAGGGACACACTCAGGGGGCAGACTCAGTGAGCACCAAAGCCCCACTGAAGCAAGTCTTGCCTCATAAGGGTGTCTTCCCACCATAGACACAGCTGACTCTCACAGCCAATTGGCCTGGAGGTCAATTCCTCCCAGTGATACCTACAACAATCAAGGCTTAACTACAACAAGACTGTGCACAAAGCCCACAAAGGGGTGCACCAAGAGTGTCCACCTCAGGTAATTGGGGAGGCTGAGCCACTGGGCCCTATAGGACACCTAGCACACAAAGCCACTCTACCAACACAGGGAAGCATAAAAAATGAGGAGACAAATAAACAGGTCACAAATGACAGTAATGGAGGAAAGCAAATGACTGGATATAGAGTTCAAAACCACACTTTTAAGGTTTTTCAAGAACTTTCTAGAAACTGCCGATAAATTTAGTAAGACCCTCAAAAAGACTGGTGAGACCGCTGATAAATGTAGTGCGACCCTCAAGAAATCTAGTGAGACACTCGAGGTTATGAAAACGGACCAACTAGAAATTAAGCATACACTGACTGAAATAAAGGATATTATGCAGATGCCGAAACCGGTTTGGCTCAGTGGATAGAGCGTCGGCCTGCGGACTGAAAGGTCCCAGGTTCGATTCCGGTCAAGGGCATGTACCAGGGTTGTGGGCACATCCCCAGTAGGAGATGTGCAGGAGGCAGCTGATCGATGTTTCTCTCTCATCGACGTTTCTAACTCTCTATCTCTCTCCCTTCCTCTCTGTAAAAAATCAATAAAAATATATTATAAAAAAAAAAGGATATTATGCAGAGTTCCAACCGCGGGCTAGAGGATCACAAGAATCAAGTCAAAGATTTGAAATATCAAGAAGCAAAAAACACCCCACTGGAAAAGCAAAATGAAAAAAGAATCCCAAAATACAAAGATAGTGTAAGGAGCCTCTGGGACAGCTTCAAGCGTAGCAACATCGGAGTTATAGGGGTGCCAGAAGATGAGAGAGAGCAAGATATTGAAAACCTATTTGAAGAAATAATTACAGAAAACTTCCCCTTCTTGGTGAAAGAAATAGACTTACAAGTCCAGAAAGCGCAGAGAACACCAAACAAAAGGAATCCAAAGAGGACCACACCAAGACACATCATAATTAAAATGCCAAGAGCAAAAGACAAAGAGAGAATCCTAAAAGCAGCAAGAGAAAGACAGTCAGTTACCTACAAGGGAGTACCCATATGACTGTCAGCTGATTTCTCAACAGAAACCATGCAGGCCAGAAGAGAGTGGCAAGAAATATTCAAAGTGATGAATGCCAAGAACCTACAACCAAGATTACTTTATCCAGCAAAGCTATCATTCAGAATTGAAGGTCAGATAAAGAGCTTCACAGATAAGGAAAAGCTAAAGGAGTTCATCACCACCAAACCAGTATTATATGAAATGCTGAAAGGTATCCTTTAAGAAGAGGAAGAAGAAGAGAAAGGTAAAGATACAAATTATGAACAACAAATACACATCTATCAACAAGTGAATCTAAAAATCAAGTGAATAAATAACCTGATGAACAGAATAAACTGGTGATTATAATAGAATCAGGGGCATAGAATGGAAGTGGACTGACTATTCTTGGAGGGGAAAGGGGTGTGGGGGGTATGGAAAGAGACTGGACAAAAATCGTGTACCCCGCCCTAACTGGTTTGGCTCAGTGGATAGAACGTCAACCTGGGGACTCAAGGGTCCCAGGTTCGATTCCAGTCAAGAGCATGTATGTTGGTTGTGGGCACATCCCCAGTAGGGGGTGTGCAGGAGGCAGCTGATTGATGTTTCTAACTTTCTATCCCTCTCCCTTCCTCTCTGTAAAAAAAAAAATCAATAAAATATATTAAAAAAAAATCGTGCACCTATGTATGAGGACAGTTGGGAGGGGTGAGGGCGGGGGGGAGGTGGGTGGGAACCGGGTGGAGGGAGCTATGGGGGGAAAAAAGAGGAACAACTATAATAACCTGAACAATAAGGATTTAATTAAAAAAAGAGAAAAAAATCATTTTCTCATGAGGTCTTCCTTAATCACTTTATTTAAATGTGCATTGTGCTCCTCGCCCCTTCATTCTGGCTCAGGAAATATATGATGAATGAGAGAAATGACCACAGTGATAGGGACCAAGGCTGCTGGTAGTTCGGGTGGAGAGGGATGGATAGATTGGAGCATCATGTAAGAGACAGAATATTGGGATAAGTGAGTTACAGGATATGGCATAATAAAGGAGAAGAAGCAAACAAAACAGGCAGGAGAGATAGGACGTAATGAGAGACAAAGAATGAACTCTTCCTGGGGCGTAGGGAAACAGCGAGGACTATCAATGACGTGAAGGACTAAAAGCCGTCTATTGGATATGGCGGCATGAAGAACTCTGTGAGAACGCATTGGATATAATTCCGCAGAAGCCCATGAGCACTCTGGCGCTGTGCTGCTTCTCACCAAGCCAGCCTCCTTTTCTGCCTTCTCTTCTGCCCAGCACACAAACATAAAAATCCACACATCACACGTGCAGGGGGCTATTTCTTCACTGGGTGTGGCGGCTTTAAAGCATATGCACACATTCTTCGATACTTCTTCAGTCAGGAGGTAGGGTCAAGTTTGTCTCCCCTTGATCATGTGCTGTTGTTTCTCTCTCTCTGAGTCTCCCTCTCCCTCCCTTGCCAAGTTTCAGATTTTTGGTGGATCCTTTGTATAATCAGATATATAGCTATGCTTGTATGAATGTCACTCTCACATTTAAGAATTTTTTCTGGCCCAGCCGGTGGGCTCAGTGATTGAGCATTGACACATGAACCAGGAGGTCATAGTTTGATTCCCAGTCAGTGCACATGCCAGGGTTGAGGGCTCGATCCCCAGCGGAGGGAGTGCAAGAGGCAGCCAATCGGTGATTCTCTCTCATCTTTGATGTTTCTCTCCCTCTCTCTCTCTCTCACTCTCTCTCTCTCTCTTCTTTCTTTGAAATCAATAACAACATTTTAAAATATTTTTTTTTGATCTGGCATAGGTCAGTAGGAAAGAGGAATTCTCTAGAATTAACATATCTTTCATAGCTTTTGAGAAGTATTACAACACTGAGATTTAGAGCATGGAGTCTTGAATCAGAATGACTTGTTAGCTATGTGACATTGGGCAAATCAGTTATCCTTTCTGTTCCTCTATTTCCTCATCTGTAAAATGAAGATATTACTGGAATCTTGCTTAGTAGGTTGTTAGGAAGATTTAATAAGTTAATGTTTTTTTTTAAAAATATATTTTATTGATTTTTTACAGAGAGGAAGGGAGAGAGATAGAGAGTTAGAAACATGGATGAGAGAGAAACATCCATCAGCTGCCTCCTGCACATCTACTGGGGATGTGCCCGCAACCCACGTACATGCCCTTGATCGGAATCGAACCTGGGACCTTTCAGTCCGCAGGCCGACGCTCTATCCACTGAGCCAAACCGGTTTCGGCAATAAGTTAATGTTTTAAAGAACTTAGTATAGTTCTTTAGAACTTAGTATAGAACTTAGTATAGTGCATAGTATAATGCTATCTATAATAATAAAAGCATAATAAACTAATTAGACCAGACATCCTTCTGGACAACCTTCCAGATGAAGCTGGGGCAGCGAGGGAAGCCTGGGTCCCAGGTGCCAGAGGGAAGGAAGGCCTACCTTGCACAAATTTCATGCATCAGGCCTCTAGTGCATAATAAGTGATAAATAAGTATGGGGACAATAAAATGGGAAGTATTACAAGAAGACCACAAGTTTAATTACTGCACCATATGCAAATAGTAGTAATTTCTGGTTAGAGCTATAATATTCATGCTAATAACAAGCCATTTCCAAATGCTGAAAGTGTGATAAATACTGCTGTCATGTCTGTTATAAATTTTTATTTATTATTGCCAAGCTGCTCCAGCCTGCAGTTGAATTCTCCTAGTGACCTAACTGTCCTCTTCTTGTATACATAATTGACCTAGCTTGGCTTCTCGGAGTCCCTGGGGCACCCTTTGGCTCTTTACGCACACACAGCCCTTCCATGGTGTATTCAACACATTGCACATCTCACTGTCAGGCACACCCACCTGGACCCGTTCGCCTTCTGACTTACATGAGATACTGCCAAACTCTTCATCATCTTCTTGAGTCACTACTCCCCTGTGGTCTTGCATCTGGCCCAGGGACTTGGAGAATCAGGAATCAGGCCCCAAATTCCTGGATAGCTCTCACTGCCAATTGGGATTAACATTTTGGGTTAGACTAACCATGCTTTCAGCTTCTATGAACTACAGAGTACAGTGGACCGAAGTGCATCCAGCATGACAGCTGACCAGGTCCTGAATCCACAAACAAAGGCTAAGCCTTCTTCAGGACACTGGCAAGATTTAGAATTTCTAATTTTTATCCCTCTTTTTATGGCACTAGGACTCCTTATTCTAACTATTGCACATGAGTTAAGTATTATTAACTTAAATTAATAATACTTAATGTAACTTAAAGAACTTTAACTTGTCTGAGGATTAAAAAGCCAAGGTAAAATTATTTTTTAATATATTTTTATTGATTTCAGAGAGGAAGGGATAAGGAGCGAGAGATAGAAACATCAATGATGAGAGACAATCACCGATTGGCTGCCTCCTGCACGCCCCCCACAGGGGATTGAAACCTCAATCTAAGCATGTGGCCTTGACCAGAATTGCACCCGGGACCCTTCAGTCAGCAGGCCAACGCTCTGTCCGGCTAGGGTGAAGGTAAAATAATTTTAAAGTAATATAGAAGTTTTCTAACTTGATAAGGCCTATTTTACTTTGGACATGACTAACTTTCTTTCAAGTTTGTTTGTTTTAAGTGTATAGTGAAGTGGTTAAGCATATAATATACAAATTGATCATTCTAGTATCCACTTGGCACCATACATAATTATTACATTACTAGAGGCCCAGTGCATGAATTCATGCATGGCTGGGGTCCCTCAGCCTGTCCGATGATCAGAGCCAATCGGGGCTATCTCACTCAGTCCCAATCAGGCCCTGCCGGCTTGGGGGAAGAACTGCAGGAGGTTGGCCAGCCACTGTAGGAACGTACTGACCACCAGGGGGCAGCTCCTGCTTGGAGCGTCTGCCCCCTGGTGGTCAGTGTGCATCATAGCTACCGGCCGGTCATCCAGTCGTCTGGTCGTAATGGTTGCTTAGATTATATATATATATATATATATATATATATATATATATATATATATATATATATATTAATTATTGATTACATTTCTTTCTGCTATATTTTACATCCCCGTGACTATTTTGTAATTTCTTACTCCCATGAGACTTGCAACCAAGGGAGCAATGGGCAGCAGCTTCTCGTCCTGGGCTAACCCCCTGAACCTGTCTCCAAGTCTCCCTTTCCCCCCTTTTCTCTGACTTCCCAGTGAGCCAAAGCAGCCCAGCCTAGGCTCTCCTGTTGCTTCTTCTATGTCCTTCCGTGTTTCATTGCCCTAAGTATGTTTTTTTTTGGGTCAATAAATTCTTGCTTGCTTTTCTACAAAAAAATAAAAATAAAACAGCATGGATGGACCTGGAGAGCATTATTCTAAGCCAGTGGTTCTCAACCTTCCTAATGCCGCGACCCTTTAACACAGTTCCTCATGTTGTGGTGACCCCCAATTTCATTGTTACAGATTGAACATAATTAAAGCATAGTGATTAATCACAAAACAATATGTAATTATGTATGTGTTTTCCAGTGGTCTTAGGCGACCCCTGTGAAAGGGTCATTCGACCCCCAAAGGGGTCGCGACCCACAAGTTGAGAACTGCTGTTCTAAGCGAAATAAGCCAGTCAGAGAAATTTAAATATCACATGATCTCACTCATTTGTGGAATATAATGAACAACACAAACTGATGAACAAAAACAGATCCAGAGACAGAGAAACATTGGTCAGAACGTCAAACCTCAGAGGAAAGGCAGGGGAGGGTGGGGGGTGGGGGGCAAAGGTCAACCAAAGGTCTTGTATGCATGCATCTAAGCCTAACCAATGGACACAGACACAAGGGGGGTGAGGGCATGTGCTGGGGGCGGGGGGGGGGGGGGGCAATAGGGAGGGGAAGGAGACATATATAATACCTTAATACCTTAATCAATAAAGAATAAAATAAAAACATTTTTTGCAACATTTGCTATGCTTATTTAATATGGAGGGATCTGTCCTCCTCAACTACCTACAGGGATACAATAGGTATATTTAAAACAGTTTTTAGAAGTGCTTTCTTGTCTTTTTCTCTTCATCCCATTCCATATGTTCTCTATTATTTTGAGCTAGAAGAATTTGGCAAGTGAAGAATGAAGGTTAAAAAAAATTAGAAAAGTAGTGAAGAAAGGAAGAGAGGAGAAAAGTTGGAAGAGTGGAATGTTCAACAAACGTAAAGTAGGTGGGTAGACCAGAAGCTGTGCTTTGGAGCCATGGTCACCTGACGAGGAGAGAATTGGAGGTCAAACTGCTGGAAGAAGAGATGGGTTGTCCTCATCCATAAGAAGTGTTTTGCCTGAGGAGCTGGTATTTCAATCCTTTCACTCTCTGAAGTCCCCTGAGATTGTTATGCAAATGACTCTTCACTTCCCTAGAGTTTCGCAAGCCAGGAAGTGAAGAGAGCCGTGAACATCTACTGACTGGACTTGCACTTATATAACTACAGACCCCATTTAATGATTCTTTAAAAGTAATTTTATTTATGAAATTATGTATGTGTTTATAGATGGGTGTGCACAAAATATATAATGTGTATGGATGGCTTAAAGAAAAATAGTAGACACTTGTGTTCTCTGTAATGCATCAAGTTAACAATATCTCCGGGACACCTCATCAGCATGTTTCTCATCACAGCTCTCCTCCCCTTCAGTTGACCAGGATCTTAGTTTGTGTTCCTCATTCCCTTGTGATTGTTAATTTATCACACATGTACATATCCTTCAGCTCTACATTGTTTAGTTTATCATATTTTCGAAATGATTAATGGCCTCAAATTATATGTTCTTCTAGACTTGCTTTTGTTGTTGAGCATTGTTTGTAAGATTTACCCATGTTGACATATGTAGTTCTTGTTCACTTATTTTTACTATTGAATCCATTGCATATCATAATTTATGGAGTCCTTTTCTATTGCTGGACATTTCAATGATTTCCACTTCTTTTGCCAATACAGTCAGGAACGTGCTCATCTTGAGCAAATAGTTAAGAAGTGGAATTATTTAGTACAAGCATATTAACATCTTTAACTTGCTAGATCTGAAATTATTTTTCAGGGTATGTGCAACAGTTAGCACCCATTTAAAAAAAATGTTGTTGTTAATCCTCATCTGAGGAAATTTCTTCCATTGATTTTTACAGAGTGGAAAGGAAGGGGAGAGACAGAGAGAAACATCCATGTGAAAGAGACACATCAGTTGGTTGCCTCCCACATGCACCCTGAATGGCATTGTAGCCTTAAGGGGAATTGGATCATCCATGGGCCAATGCTCTAACCATGGAGTCAAAGTAGCTAGAGCAGCACCCATTTTATTTTATTTTTTAAAATATTTTTTATTGATTTCAGAGAGGAAGGGAGAGAAATAGAGAGATAGAAACATCAATGATAAGAATCACTGATTGGCTGCCGCCTGCATGCCCCCTATTGGGGGGATCGAGCCCACAACCCAGGCATGTGCTCTTGGTCTGAATCGAACCTGGGACCCTTCAGTCCATAGGCCGGCACTCTATCCACTGAGCCAAACCGGCTAGGGCCCCATTTTAAAAATACATATATTTTTATTGGTTTCAGAGAGGGAGAGAGAGAGATAGAAACATCAATGATGAGAGAGAATCGTTGATTGGCTGCCTTCTGCATGCCCCTAGTGGGGACCGAGCCCACAGCCCACGCATGTGCCTTGACTGTGAATGGAACTGTGACCTAGTCATAGGTCGATGCTCAACCACTGAGCCATGCCAGCCGGGCAGCAGCCAATTTTTAATCCTGTGCTTAGTTATCTTGACTCTAATCTTTAGCCTAGGTTCTCTCAACCCTTAACCTTTAGCTCCACCTTAAGAATTTTTAAAGAAAAACAAAACAGCCCAAAGTGGACCTCTTACCTTAAAACAAGGAGGTTGGAATTCTAAGAAAAACTGACCCAAGTTTACCTGATGCAAAGTGAAAAGTGAGCCCGCAGGAGAAAATGGGCTCCTGCTGGTAGCTAGTATCGGTTTATATCTGCAAGGTGGTCTTGGCTGGGCCTTTTTTGGAATCTTGTGTCTCCCTGGGGTCATGGTCTCCACTGATTGGTCAGTGCCAGGGCAGGGGGTCATTAGACAACACAGCTGGTTCTGATGTCAGCCACGGCGTCGCCCCTCCTGGCTTTGCTGCTTTTCTGGGCTTGGACACAGTCCCCTGCCTGTGCTGAGACACAACTGAGGCCTAGATGTTATCTCTAGGGCTTAATGCTTCAGGGAGTGGTTACGCAAGGGCTTGTATGAGAGTTTTATGAGTCTATTCTCTGGCACTTTGTTCCTCTTCTAAGGGGCTCCACTGCATGGCTGGTGACCTCCAGGGGAAGAAAGGTCACTCTAGGAGAAAGGTCCCACTTTACAATGGTCTCTTGCTAGGCACTGCGAGGCTTTCCACCCTGGTGACCTTCTACCTGGTCTACGGTCCTTACTCTGCTCATGCCTAATTGCCTACTACACAACTATTTGTATTCCTACAGCGTTTTATAAACCTTGCAGTTTATTCACATCCTCAAGAGCACTTGGTTTCGTTAAACTTGTAGGCAATTTGCAGCAGGGCAGCAAAGTTTACTCCATGGTCAGCTTCTGGGAGGCAGAGGGTGTTGAATTTTGAGTTTACCCTCTAAGAACTTCTCTGTGCTCTTGCTTCCTTGTGAGTCAGCACGAGTTCAGACCCAGGCACTATGGTAGAGTGTCCTATTTCAGGACATAATGTCTGAGAAAATAAATATTTACCTAAGATCTCTAGCCTTGAAACTGAAAGATAGTCACCACTCCATCCTGTGCAGGTATCTGACTAGCCAGGGCACCCCTGCAGGAGGGGACAAACATTCTCTGATTGTCCTGACCAAACCAGTGGAGGACTTGGGTTAATCTGACTTTACCATCCTCTCTTTCTGCCTGGTGTTTGGAGGTAGAGCTAATTTCCTTGTACTGAGTAAGCATCTTGGTTCTGGGACAATTTAGTGTGGCACTGGGGCTAGAGGATATCTTAAAAGGGAAATTGAAAGCCTTGAAAACTCAAACAACTAATTGGGAAATAAGAACTGTGATTGTATTTATAAGCAAGCAAGTTAAACAAGTGATGCCGAATTCATATTATTTGGTAACATAAAAATCCTCTCCATACCTCCCATTTCATACTAAACCTAATTTAAACTTCTCTGACAATCTGCACCCTAACCCAGCCTTCTTATTACCAGCAAGCCTTATTTCTCACAATTTCCTCCAAAATTTCACCCTGTCTTGTCAGTCTAGTGTTCTCAAAGTATAACTGGACTACCAAGGGGTCTGGGTGGCTTGTCACTATTTGAAGCAAATAAGTAGAGATAGGGTGGATTCATATAGGAGCATTTATTCCAATAATGCTGTCAGTATGGGAGAGCAGTAGTTCATCCACAAAAGTCTGCTCTGCAACCCCCCGTAAACCAGCTGCTTACATTGGGTAGGACAAAGATTACATGGGGAAGTAGGCAATGCGGGCTGGGGCGGGACTCCACTGTTTGGCCAACAGGTTGTTAATCTTTCTTTTTTTTTTTTTTAAATTTAATTTTGTTTTATTTCTTAAAGTATTACAAAGAGTATTACACATGTCTCCTTTCCCCCCGCCCTTGACATTCCCCCGGCCTCCCCTACCCCCCAGTGTCTTGTGTCCATTGGTTATTCTTATATACATGCATACAAGTCCTTCAGTTGATCTCTAACCCCCCCACCCCTCAACCCTCCCCAGGTTTCCCACTGTAGTTTGACAGTCTGTTCAATGCTGCTCTGCCTTTGTATCTATTTTTGTTCATCAGTTTATAATGGTCTTTATTATCCATAAATGAGTGAGATCATGTGGAGCTCTCAGTTGCTTTAATGCTGACAGTTAGGGTTTATTGCAATTGCCCATGAGACTCAACAGTAGGCATGAAAAGACCAAGAGAGACTCCAGTGGACTCATGGTGCTAGATATATTCGGTGCTCCCACATTGTGCTGCGGCAACCCTTCCTTACGGTATTCAGAATCCCATCCAATGATAATTTCTTTCTTTGCCTGATGTTCCATCCAAAAAAGACAAGAAAAAGCAAAACTCATAGAAAAAGAGATCAGATTTGGGTCACCAGTGGTGGCAGGAGGGGAGGGGAAATTAGAGGAGGGTGGTCAAAGTAACAAACTAAGGTAAATAAGTACTAGGGATGTGATATATAACATATAATAACTACAGTTATCATTGTCGTATGGTATATATGAAAGTTTTTAAGAGAGTAAATCCTAAGAATTGTAATCACAAGAAAAAAAGCCAAACTTTTGCTTTATTTTGGATCTATGTAAGATAATGGATTAACTAAATTTACTGTGGTGATTATTTCACAATATATGTAAGTCAAATCATTATGCTGTGCCCCTTAAACTTATACAATCTGTGTGTCAGTTACATGCATCTCAATAAAACTGGAAAATGTAAATTAAGAGACATATAAACTTTAAACGTTCTTTTAAATGCAATTGTTTAGAAAAAAGTTAGTTTACATAAAGTAGATTAACATAAAGAATATGTAATGAATCATAAAGTGCAAACTTCTTAAAGGTGATTTTGATTTTCAATCAAGCTACAGAATCTCCTCAGAGGCAACAGAGTACGGTGGCTGGTTACCTGCTTTGAAGTAGGAGGCCAGCGAGAGAAAGAGAAAACACTGTGAGAGCAAAATAAATCATCTCAATAACTTACCCTGTATATTGGAGCACACACACTGAGACACTCTTTTAACACTTCACTCCTGACACGGCTGTAGTTGTATAGTACAGAGTCACCCAGTGTGCCACCCGTGACCTTTCACATTCCTGTGACCCCCATTCGTCAGCAGTGATGGCTGCTCAGCACTGGTCAATGTGCTCCATGCTGTGTCTCCGTCCTTCCCTCAGCGTGAGCCCTTGCACTCTGTGCCAGTGGCTCTGCACTGCCCTCTCGTCCTCGGTCCCTTCCGGACCACTGTGCCTTCTGTGTGTCACACTCACACTCCACATGACACACTCCCCCGTCTGTGTCTTACTAAGAACACTCCTGTTACCCTTTCACAAGGTCTTTCCATTGGCCTATGGTGCTTTCACTTCTTTAATTTATAGTCTCCATTATGGTTAGTGATCAGGATGGCAACATATTTCTGTAATTCTAGCATAATATTTCTAACCTCCATTTTTGTGTGTGGCTATCATACAAATTTTGAACACAGGACTGCAGATTAGCTTAATACACTTTTATGACTAAAATGAACTTACTATTTATTTTGTACATTTGCACACAGCTGTAGCGATGTGTGTGTGTGTGTGTGTGTGTGTGTGTGTGTGTAGTGGAAGCACAGATTTAATGGAAGATTTGAGATACCTTCTCAAATGGGTAGGAGAGTTAAATCCCCCAAACCTTAAAATGCCTAAATGAGATACCAGGATTAACTCACTATACTATGAAATGGGGTGTTCAAATTCCTGTTAGAGTCAAGATACAAAGGTAAATCTGCATTTTAGAAATGTTCTTTTCCTCCTAAAGTATTTGTAAGAAACCATTTGATTGATTGGACACATTTTCTAAATCAAAGCCACTGATCTAAAAGATTCAGATAGAAAATCAACCTTTTGAAATAAATAGTCTAGCACTATGCTTGGTGCTGTGAGATATTCAAAATAGTCGGAAGTCTTTGGTCAGCATATTCACAAAAAAAATCTGAAGTTAAATATACAAGAACAAAATCCCAAAGGTATAAGGAAGTGCATTTTTCAGACAAATGCTATAGACAATAAAAAACACTCAGTTGAAACTTGAGAGAAATATGAAATCATGTGAGCAGGTATTCAGTTGGCCTGTAATTTGTTTGCTTTCTTCAGGATATTTTTATTGGTACTATATTGAAAACTTAGGGCTAGAATTGGGAATGTTTCTTTTTAAAAAAATATATTTTTATTGATTTCAGAGAGGAAGGGAGAGGAAGATAGAAACATCAATGATGAGAGAGAATCATTGATTGGCTGCCTCCGACATGCCTCCTACTGGGGATCGAGCCTGCAAACCAGGCATGTGCCCTTGACAAGCATGGAACCCATGATCCTTCAGTCCACAGGCTGACACTCTATCCACTGAGCCAAACCCACTAGGGCGGGAATGTTTCTGAAAGAGAGATAGCAAAAGAAAAAAATGATTTGTAGAGCAGGGGTAGATGTAGGGGAAAGCAAGACGTTGAATAAAGGGAGATAAAGGAATATAAAAGCAGGTTAAAGGCAGTGTCATCAATAAATGACGTGCTGCTGAGTTGCACCCAGTACGCACTTCCCAGGACAATCTCTGAAATGGGAGAGAACTTGGAGGGTTGGATGGAAATAAAATTCATGTGAGCGCACTACTTCACTTACCTTAGTTCTATTTTTCTTCTTTTGTAAAGAAACAGTCTGGCCCCAATAATCACCAAGATTCCTTTTTTGCTTTAAAATACAAAAATTCTAGGAAAGGTCACATTCTAAGCCAGGTGGCAGCTGGGCAAGGCGAGTCTGTGTTTACATTCCAAACATGTTTCAGAAGCACCCTGTGGCGTTCGAAAAGGCCTCTGAACTTGTCCATCAAAAATTCTTAAATATGAGCTGATCTCCAGTCTTTGTAAAAGTGTTCCTTTCTTCTTTTGTAAGAGACCTCTGTCTGAAAGAGCCATCTGGGAAATATTCCCCTCCAGGTTTCTGTAGGGTGGAAACACTGTGGAACCGCCTAGAATGAGTACAAATCTATCCAATGCTTAGTAACTGCCATCAAAACCCTAAATCATTTGCAGCTTGGAGGAGACATATGTGCTGGGATGGGTCCCGATCGATTTTTCTGTTTCAGTTGAACTCCAGAGTGAATTAGGGCTTAAGCCAATACTTAATAAATACACCAGATTGTAGCATCTGGAAGGAAGCTGATCCAAAACAAATTATATGATCCATAGACTATGTAGCTCTGGTGTGGTCATCTGATTCCTGAGCGGTGACCATACTCTGGGTGAGTAGGTGAACTTTTAACCCGACAAATGACAATTCAGTAAACAACAGCTGCACAGCCCTTTCACCAGCGGAGCTATAAAAACTCAAATGTAATGAATTATGTTTACAGTGGTATTAGCACTTCAAAAATGACTATTTCTTTTAGTCTGCAGAAAACAGGAACGTCTGCAGCAGTCACACGATTCAGCTCTCCTTCAGGAGATAAACCATGCCTTCGAAAGGCAGAGAGAAGTCATGTCTTCCCTGGTGCTCAACTGGCTATTTGATTTGTATCTTCAGCGCTACTTAGAGTCTTTCCTAAAGAAAGGGAGAAGCTGTCTTGGATGATTTTCTGAACTATGTGGCTTTAGGCTGCATTTTATGACTAATTAAAATGGGACTGAAAACTGCATAATGGAGCCACAAATTAACACACTCCCATGTGTGTCCCCCAGGGCTTGACTCAGTAGGGTGTGCCCTAATCCTGTAGCCCTAAGCACTTGCAGGTGGTTATTGATTGAATCTACAGATTCAGTTACAGCAAATGACAGTATGTGGCCGGTCTCTTAATTACTTAATGCAGTCTCTGGGTCATGACAATACGCACATTAAAACAGGCCGTGTAAATTTAGCTGGAATGAGCCTGGTTAAGGCAATTTTTATAAAAGCTGCTCCATCCAGTTGGGAGGTATCTCAAATTTAGTTAGGCAACGTGTTTCAGTGTAAATGATGCATTATCCTGAAAGCCATTTGGTGATGTTATCTGTTGTGTGTAAAATGACCAAAGGAAAAAATTAAATTGATAACTAAACCAGAAATGTCTGTATATTGGAGTGTGGATGGGCAGGGTAGTATTTTGCCCTGCAGCAAACTCCTTTTTAAACTAGAATAAATAGGAAAGAAGGATGGTGTCTAATTAACTAATCAGAATCCAGTGGATTCTTATTTAGAACTCACATTTTGTCCTAAACTTCTCTGAGGCACATCTAAATGCTAGATATGGGCGCTGCGTAATCCTCAAGGCATGAAACCAGTTAAAACACATCATATCATCTGTTAGTTTCTTTCTAGTTTTAATTCTTTATTATTCTATGAAATAATTTCACTTGTCATTTTTTTTTGGTTTCACTTTTGGTTTTTGTTGGAGCTGATTTGTTGTTTGGTCCAAAACCATTGCCAGGAAGAAGCCAACAATGAAGATTTGGGAGAAACTCCTGAGTTGAGGCTCTCCATGGAAAAAAAACAAGATTGCTAAACATCCCACGATTAATTGAAAGTTATGTGTATTTTCTTATTGATTCACTAGAGGCCTGATGCACGAAGATCCATGCAAGAATAGGCCTTCCTTCCCCTGGCTGCCGGCACCGCCTTTGCTCTGGCCTGGAACCGCCTTCCGCCTTCGAGCGCTGCCCAGAGGCCCAGAGCGGCCAGGGCAGTGCAGAACGCCTGTGTCATCACCATGGCAATGATGCAAGCATCCCAGCCAGGCCGCCGACATCTTTGTCACATCAATTTGCATACTCCCTCCTTATTGGCTGTGGGTGCCTTCACCTTTTGTCCAGAAGTGACAGTCAATTTGCATATTCAGTCTTTATTAAATAGAATAATTTTATGCTAGTTGATCATACATGCATTTCCCTAGAACCTTAGCCTAACAATGGCTTGTTTATTGAATGACAGAAACTCATATCCCTGAATCAAAATGCTGTGCTATATGACATTCAATAGCCTATCCATTGCTTTTATAGTTTTACTAGGGGCCTGGTGCACGAAATTCATGTGTGAGCATGGTCCCTAGGCCTGGCTTGTGATCAGGGCCAGCTGCTCAGTTGCCCAAAGCTGGCCCCGTCCCCCACCGCCACTCACCCCCAGTTCCTGGGTGATCGGAGCCTGCCGGCCGGGGGGAGGAACCCAGAGGTTGGCTGTTAAACCCGCTCACAGTCTCCGAACCTGCCGAGGGTTTCCCTCTGTGTGTGGGATGGGTGGGGGCATTGGCCTGGTGCCACCTGCATCCGCCGCCACCCACCCCTGGTTCCCCATTTGCCATTGGGCGATCAGAACCTGCATATTACCCTTTTATTATATAGGATTAGTCTAGCAGTTAGAAAGAATAATATACTCTATTATCATAGTTATAATTCATATTGATTCTATGGTATGTGAGAGATAAAAGGAAGGGATGTGTTACCTGTTGCCTCTCTCAGATTTCTATTGTTCATGTTTCTTCTAACTTAATTCTGGCAGGCTTCTTCACAACTATTCACACATTTGTTTTAGAAATACAGAAACTTCCTTAGAATATTTATAATTTAGAAAATATTGTCTTGCCAAGTACAGATGATTACCATAAAGATCTACTTTATCAGTACTCTGTTTTTTAATTAAAACGTTATAAATACTGTATTTTTCCTCAAAAATAGTTAAAATGAAGTCAATTTTTATGCTCCCTTCCCTTTGCAAATCAACACCTATTTTAAAAATATAATTTACTATAAAGGATCAAAGACATTTAGAATAGGGACTTCTGATATAATGTCTGGGGAGCAAATCCAAAATTGACTACAAAACAATAATAAATGCATGAGAAAATTTCACAGAGACACAAAGCTCTATAGAAGATAACAGAGTCAACATTCTTTCTCCTTTGTAATTTTCCTTGAGTTATGTTATTGTCCCTTGTAGCTTCAACTATCTCTTTGTGTAGAGTCTCTCAGTAGTTCCCAGTGCCAGCTCTGAATGCAATCATGTGAATCTCTTCCCAGTTTAGTATTTGGTGACTTCATATCAGTAGCCAGGATGGTAGTATTTATACCATGAAAATGAACAGATGGTCCCTGGCCGGCTAGCTCAGTTGGCTAGAGCATTGTCCAGATATGCCAAGGTTGTGGGCTCAATCCCTGGTCAGGGCACATACAAGAATCAATGAATGAAAGTATAAGTGGAACAACAAATCGATGTTCTCTCTCTCTCTCTCTCTCTCTCTCTCTCTCTCTCTCTCTCTCTCTTTCTCCCTCCCTCCCTCTCTCTCTCTCTCTAAAATAAATTTTTAAAAAAGAACAGATGTTACACATGAGGGCTTTCCCCCACTACTCTTCTGTATAGCCAGTTAAACTTTGACTAGTACATCACTAGTCTTAACCTTATCCTAATTTAGGTTAAGTCTTGGTGAAAATAACTTTAACTTTTTTTCTCACTGTTTTTAAAATAAGCACACAGAAAATCCTATTGATTTAATGAGTTATTGCTATAAAAAGTATACACACTTAAGTTCTTTAGAGAAAAGTTCTTCATATATTACAACAAAAGAAACAGGTAAGTGTATGCAAAGATAAAATGTATGTTTTTGAGTCTGCTTCAACTGTCCTAATTGAAGATGGTTTCTAATTGTTGGTGAGGAAAAGGAACACTGATTTTACTGTGAAGAATGGGGAGAAAACAAAAAAATAAATAAATTACCCTTTGGCTTCTTCCAAACTCTGTCTTCATCCTTTCAACCATCAATTGTAAAAGTGAAATAGGCTTCTCCTCGGTGCTTGTTAAAAATGTGGACCCTCCAGGTTAATCCTAGACCTAGTCAACGAAACTCTACCTTTTCACAAGGCTCAGAGGTGATTAAGGTGCACATTGAAGTCTGAGAAGCTCTGGAATTGAGGCGATAGAGGCATGGACAAGGTAGGGAAAGGAAGGACCTTGGGAGTGGGGTAAGATCATGCTGGGTTAGTGCAGAGGTACATCCATTCAGGTGTCAGGCCATGTGTTGGATTTCCTTGAACGGAAAGGCACAACAGAAAGCAAACTTGGGATTTTTTTTAATGCTCATCTGAGGATATTTTTTTCTACTGATTTTTAGAAAGAGTGGAAGGTAGAGAGCAGGAGGTAGGGGGAAGAGAGAGAGAGGGATAGAAACATCAATGTGAGAGAGACACATTGATTGGTTGCCTCCCACACATACCCTGATCAGGCCAGATGGAACCTGCAACCCAGGTGCATGCCCTTGACTGGGCATCGAACCTGTGACTCTTTGGTATGAGGTCTAGTGCTCTAATCACTGAGAACATCTGTCAGGGAAACTTGTTATTTTTAAAAAATATATTTTATTGATTTTTTACAGAGAGGAAGGGAGAGGGATAGAGAGTTAGAAACACCGATGAGAGAAACATTGATCAGCTGCCTCCTGCACATGGGCCATGAAGTTTCAATCGCATTGTACATGCCTCCTGCACACCCCCCACTGGGGATGTGCCCACAACCAAGGTACACATGCCCTTGACCGGAATCGAACCTGGGACCCTTCAGTCCGCAGGCCGGTGCTCTATCCACTGAGCAAACCAGTTGCAGTGGTCGGCAAACTGCGGCTCGTGAGCCACATGTGTCTCTTTGGCCCCTTGAGTGTGGCTCTTCCACAAAATACCGACTTCTGCACATGGGCCACGAAGTTTCAGTCGCACTGTACATGCACGCCAGCACGTGGTATTTTGTGGAAAAGTCATACTCAAGGGGCCAAAGAGCCGCATGTGGCTTGAGAGCCACATTTGCCGACCACTGAGTTAGGGCAAAACTTGGAATTTTTTAATGATTTTTTTTTAATGCTCTACACCTGTGATTGATTGTCTCACTCCCAGCACCTGTTTGAGAAGACAGTGATGCTGACAAGATAATTCTCAATTACTGCTGAGAAAACTGGAGAAAGTTGTCATTGTGACCCCGAGGGTGAGGCTCTTCATTTTTTCACCTCGGAGAAAATGCAGAGTAAGGAAAAGCATATTCGCCTTTCATTTTGGCACCATTTCACACCAAGGCCATGTGTGGCTGAACAAAGCCAAATGAGACTGACTCAAAAAATCTGGTCTAGTTAGACAGTGCAATTGAACGGCAGCCAGCAAGAAATTGGAATCCCAGAAACTCAACCTCTTACTTATTTGATGCTGACAGCTAGGTTTTTTGGTCTTGTGTGCACTTTTCTGCACTGTATAACCATATCTCTAAGTCACTTATATATATGTAAAAAGCACTGCATTGAGAACTAAAAGACTTGGCCTCGTTACAAAAAGTGTGACCTCTTTATGGGTCTCCCTTTTATCATCCGTAAAATGGTTTTGTCTGACTGCTATTGGGACCACCCCGGTCTTTCCACCTGTCCTTACACTTTTCACCCCAGAGTAATCTGACCCGTAAGAGCCATTTATCTACGAAATATTCGTCCTCTTGCTCCAGCTGTTTCAGTGGGTCCTAACAATGTGTTCCTTTTGTCTTCCAGGCCCTTAAGCCCCACATTTGTTACATTGGTCACAAAGATTTTTCTGAACTACATTGGGCACAGACGTTGTAAATAATTCTACCCATGAGCAGTACTTAGTCTTAAGCATTGATTCTTCTTTTGATAAACGTGGTGTCCGGAGACATTACAATTGTTGGCATAGTTGATAGCTATTGGAAATTCTGTTATGGTGAAATCATATTATCTGCATAGGCAAATGTCTATAAATAGAAAGACAAAGCTGGAAGTCCTCTTTTATAGAGGTTACTCTAGTATTTCCTGCCCAAAATGATCACCAACATTAAAGATTTCTTGAGTTCATAGAGCACCTATGGAGACTCATAATTTAATAGGACCTCATAATTTAGAAAATTCAACTATTAACTCTTTTATTAATGTTCAATTTATTAATATTATTATGCCTTGGTTTCATTATCTGTAAAAAGGTAAATAATAGTACATAGCTCCTAGATTTGAAAATGGGAATTAAACTAGATAGTGCATGAGCAACAATTCCTGGCAATTAGTAAGCTGCCCATTAATGTTTACTATATTGTAATTATTATTATTATCATTATTACTTGTTTTATAAAATCCTAAAACACAAGTTAGCAATATTTCAAACCATTTGATAACCAATCAATTAGCCCAATCCAGATATCAAGGGCCTTCTATGTTTTTTGACACAGGTGTATAATAAAAGCCTAGTCTAGGTGTGCTCACTGCGTTATTGAGAGGAGATACATATTAATTATTCTTCCACCACTTTAACTTATTAACTCTGATGGTGCTGTCTCACTTCAAAATCGTTTGAGAAGCAGCCAGGACATTCATTGATCAGTCAAAGTGTCTTTTATCTCTCGCTTATTAAACACATCATTCTCAAAAACAAATAGCAAACTACACTTATTTCATTGTTCACTCCATTCTCTTGGACATACAGCTAACTTTATCCTTGCTCTTTCATAACTTCTACTGTCAGAATCAACCAGTAGATTCTTTTTTGTGTATTCATTATGCTCCCAGCTCTAAACCTTTGGAAATCTCCTTCTTTCTCCACATTGACCTCTGTGAATTCCACAGTCACAGCCATTCCAAGATCCCCCTGCAGCATGAAACCTTCCCTGATTACTACAGGGAGGTCTCCATTCTCTCCACTCTTACTCGTTGGGAGGTATAGAACAAAAAGTAAATGTGGTTTTCACTCCTCCTGCTTGCTAGCTGTGGAAACTCCAAGCTCGTTTTTTCATAAATAAAATGTGTGTAACAATGCATACCAAGTAAGTATTGCTGCGGGAATTAGATGAACCAGTGACTGAATAGGACTTACATAGCTAACAGAACACTTGTAGAACAAAGTAGATATTTTAATCATGACCTCTTGTTTCCCTTGTAATATAGGGAAGACTGACTATTCTGTATCATCTTTTATTAACAAATGCTTTATATTTGTCTTGGCTTTCCCTTGGAGAATTGAAATGGCGCTATTCACTTCTTATATGGAGGTAGATGGTAAATTTTTAATTGTTTTAAGTTTTAGTGGGTGTTCTACTTACCATAATGAAAAGTCTATGAATTATCAAACCAATAACTGTTTATGTTCTGAAATCTGTATTATAGTACATAGTATTAATAATCCCTTAGTCATTAGGTATGAGCATTTAAAAGGATTTGCTATATACTTTAGTATCAAAAAGAGAAGGACCCACATGTTTATTAGGCACATATTATATGGTCAGTAATATCTTAGATTCTAGGAATAGAAAGTGATTGAAATGAGAAGCTCACACTATAGCAGGCAATAGTCAAAAACAACAGGTTAAATGCAATAAAGAGGTGAATGCTGTAATGTAGTGCGGATAAGCAAGGGAAATAAACCAACCTGGGAAGTAGAAGAAACCCTAGCAAAGCTGTGCTTTTTTGTCTAAATGAAAGTATTTCAAGAAATCCTGCAAAAAGGTTTTCATGATTTCTCCCGAGGAAGTTAAAAAAGAAAAACAAGCTCTATCTAGGAAGATGTTGAACACTCCCCCTGCTGTTCTCTGGTGGAAATATCTTTTTTTTTCTTTTTATTTTTTCTTCTCTTTCTTTTTCCTTTTTGAAAAAGAGAAATGTTATGTTTAATGATACAGCTTAGCACGTTCCAGCACTGGGCATGGCCTGGAGTCACAGCTGCAGGGACAGAGGGATGGGGAGGTGAGCCCCACGGAACCTCGCATGAAGAAGAGCATGAGGAAGGCAACCTTCAAACGAAGAGCCCATGGCCTCAGACAGGGCAAAGCCCAGAGTGGCATAGGAGAAGAGCTGCTGCTCTAGAGACGGGCTCCTGGCATAGCCAATGATCAAACTGCCAAACGCTGTTCCACTTCTGGCCCCTGAGCCAGCCACACCCACAGTGGCAGCCTCAGCACCAAAATCCTGGCCGCCGTGTCAATGGCGTGGGAGACAGCACTGTAGGAAGGCTGGTGGTTTTGGTGGTGGTAGTGGGAGGGATGGTGCGGGATAATGCTCTTTAAGGAGAGGTAAAGAAATGAATCAGTTGTTTACCACGTCCTCAAATTCATCTTTCATGAATATTTGTATCTACATTATCCAGAATTATTTAATTTCTGAGATGGAGCCTGGATTTACCTTCATATTCAAAGCCACAATGCCTGCTAAAGGGAGTCAGTCTAGTGACCATCTTTCTAGAAGCACTTAATTTCCTCTTTTCACAGGGCAGCGAAAAGCAGTAATCTAGGGGACGGTCTGTTGTGAGGAGAATAATCATCCCGAATCACTGCTTCCTGTTGATCCCAGTGCCCTAGGAATTAAAGATTTGAGTTCCTATGCAAACTGCATTGTCATTCCATCTTCCTGAAAATGATGTTTCACCACACACTCCATTCTGGACGCTGTTCTTGTCCATTTAGACAGCTTGCTCCTAAGTGCAAGATGAAAGTGCATCTCTTTCCTAGTAAATTAAATCAGGATCAACTACCAGGGCCATTAAGGCAGCTGGTCTTTGAAAATAGCTGGCCTCTTAACCATGTCGCATTGCATTTTCAGCTATTCATTGTGGACTCTCGTCCATGAAGGCTGTTTGCATCCTCAATTATTTACAGCCACTGTCCACGTGACCCAGCCTATCTTAAAGCATCCACACAACATTGTCTTTCACGCCCTTGGATCTTTAGCCATGACTGCTTTGGTTCTCAGTATTGAAACTGAAGCCACCTCCTTCTCTGGATATTACTGGGTAATAAACCCCTGTTTTGATGGTTTCTGCATTTGCTAGCTCCACGGCCACCTCTAGGGCGCTCTTCAAGGGGCTTCTTTCCCTCTGGTGCGCACAGCTCCAATGATTCCTCCCTGATCTCGGCGGATAAGGGCTTTCTCATATCACCCCTTCACTTACTTCAAAAGTACACCCCAGGAGGGCTTTCTTATCAGCTGTTTATGCCTCCATGTGGCTGGAAGTCAATACTTAAATCTACTGGAGTTATGCACTCTTTTAAAAGTGTTTTGGACTCCTAGTTGATCTGTTTTTCTTTGTTTGCATTCTTGCTCTCAGGGGTTGTCTGAAAAACAGCCAGGAATATTATGTATTGAATGTAGCTCATTCATATGACATCATTGGACCCAAGTGCCTTGGATTCTCTGCCTTTTGGATCCTGTCTCATACTTGTCTTCTTTTTCCTCTCTCACTTAGAGCCAGCCACACAGAATTCATTTTTTTCCCCCCGCTTAAGTCAGCCTGAAT
The DNA here is from genome assembly GCF_963259705.1 of Myotis daubentonii. Taxonomy (NCBI): domain Eukaryota; kingdom Metazoa; phylum Chordata; class Mammalia; order Chiroptera; family Vespertilionidae; genus Myotis; species Myotis daubentonii. The sequence goes on from NC_081849.1 coordinate 38,972,227, forward strand.
TGTTTTCAGCCTAGGGCCTTTTACTGATATCTGCCTCTTCCCTGAATGCACTTTCCCCTATCTTTGCAATGATTTCCTTACCTTTCTTTAATTTTCTTCATAGTATGTATTTCAACCTAACCTACTATATGATTATTTGTTCATTTGTTTCTTGTCTTCATCTCTATAATGTAGGCTTCATAAGAGCAGGGACATTGCTTTTGTTCCCTGGTATAATCTCAATATGGTTCAATAAATATTTGGTGTCAAACAGAGAACCAAGATGGCGGCGATATAGGCAGACGCGTCCCAGGTCGTGTCCCGGAGCAAATGGAATGAACAGCTGAAACTAGTAACACCCACACCGAATTGGCGAAATTGCTCAGCTGGTGAGAGGGTTTGTAGCCGGGAAGAGCAGAACTCCCCTGGAAAGGTAAAAAAAACCAGGGATTTGGGCAGGAAAGTTTGCCAGACCTCTGAGCCCAGAGAGTCGGAGGGAGACCGCGTGGCAGACAGCCGCGTCCCTTGGGACAGGCACAGCCCCTGACGGGGGAAAGGAGAACCTCGGGATTCCTGGCGCCGCCAGGGAAATTGAGAGCTGGGTTCTGTGACCGCGGAGGACTGAGCCTAAAGGGGGCAGCCTGAAGAGCTGACCTGACCATGCAGTCCCGGTAAGAGAAGAAGCTTACAGAAACCAAGCCTTCCCCGTTTCCGCGGCCGGGGTTTATTTGTCTGTTTTCACTAAATCCTGTTCATGGGACATTTCGGATACAGACACTCACCTGTGCTGAAGAGAGGGAGAGTGTGCAGAGGAGTGGAATCTGGGGAGAGACTGGGGAGAGAGGGGGAGCCGGGAGAGGTGGCAGCGAATTGAGTGCTGAGACACCCCTGAGCCCAAGACTGGGGCAGCCATTCTCTCCAGAGAGTGAGGCTCCTCCCCCCGGCCCCCAGGCAAGGAGCACAGCCACACCCAGATTCCACCCTGTATGAGATCAAGGATTAAAATAACCTTATCAGTCCCTGGGAGTTAACAGGGTCTGGCCTATAGAGGGATTTTCAATCCCAGCAACAACATAGCGCCGGTAACTAACTATTACGCAGTCAGCTCTGGGCAGTGAACTTCCACTGGAAAGAGAGGCCCTATAGCCCCAGAGGCCAACCCCAGAACACTGCCACCCAGAGGCTGACCCACAAACTGACTCTTTGCTAAACACAAAATAAGGCAGTCTGGGAAATAAATGCGACCTGCTTTAAAATAAGGACTGTGGTTCACAACACAGAGGAACAGTATATCGCAGGGAAACTCAACACTCTCCTGAATACCTGGAAGGTCTAAGGCGAGCCACACTGAAGAATAGAAGAACCGAAGGACCTTCACTACTGCATTTTTTTTTCTTTTTCCACTTTTTAACTAAGAAATCAATTTTTAAAAAATTTTTTTTTCTGTTCTTTTTTTTTTTTCTTTTTCCATCACCTGATTTTACCCTTTTAATTACTACCTTCTTATTTTTTAACCAGTATTATTACTGCTACCATTTTACCATTTTTTAAAGTGCCATTTTATTTTCTCTTTATTTTATTTTGGGATTAGTGTTCTCCATTCTATTTTCATTGTTATATTATTGGTTGTTTCTAGTTTGCATTCATATCCAGGGAGCTGTTGCTGGAATTTGTTGGGATTAATGGCTGTTCTATAGGAGTATTCTCCTCATATAAAAAGTCTCTTCCCCTCTTCCACTTCATTCTCTCTTTTTGCTCTTTTTTATTTTTTTTCTTTTCTTTTCTCGCTTTTATTTTCCCCCCTCCTTTTTCCCGATTTCATTTTTGCACTCCTTTTTTTGGTCCCTACTTTTCTTTTCTTTTTTTTCTTTTATCTTTTTCTCTTCCTTCTTCCTTATCCCCTAATTCTCTTAATTCAGGTGGTCACCTTTATTTGGAGTTATTAATATCGTGAATATATTTGTGTATAGTGCCTGGTACGTGGTGCCTTGTTGTGTTGTATTTTGTGCCTTTAAATCAATGCAGCAGATCCAAGCAACAGCAACCTCCTGAGCACCACATCCTCTGCTGAGGAACAGCAGCTGTACGTGAAACCTCGCCCCACCAGCCAGAAGAGCCACCACAGCTGTGAACAGCACCCACCAGAGGAGCTGCTGCCAACTGAAGAGCAGCAGCTACCGCAACCGCCCGAAGAGCAACCACAGACCAAGGAGTCACTGCCACCCAGGGAGCAACCACTGAACGACTCAACATCTAGATATGTCAGTGAGATCAAACATGGGTAGACAAAGAAACCCCCAAAGGAAAGAGAAGGAGGACTCTCCAGAAAAGCAGCTAAGTAATACAGAGGCATGCAACATGACAGATAAAGAATTCAGAATAAGGGTCCTAGAGTGCATAAACCGGATGGAGGAAAAAATCGACAACCTCTTCAAGAAGCAAGAAGAAACAGATGAAAAAATCGATAACATATGGAAGAAGCTAGAAGAAACAGATGAAAAAATCGATAACATATGGAAGAAGCTAGAAGAAACAGATGAAAAAATCAACAACTTAAGTAAGACCCAAGAAGAAATGAAGAGTGATATAGCTGCAATGAAAAACTCCATTGAAAGTATCAACAGTAGACTAGGAGAAGCGGAGGACCGAATTAGTGAATTAGAAGACAAGGAAGCAAAACACACCCAAAATGTACTGCAATTGGAGAAAAAAATTAAAAGACAGGAGGAGAGCCTAAGGGAGCTTTGGGACAACATGAAACGAAACAACATACGAATAATAGGAGTACCAGAACAACAGAAGGATGAACAAGGATTAGAAAACCTACTTGAAGAAATAATATCAGAAAACTTTCCTGAGGTGGGGAAGAAAAAAGTCACACAAGCCCAGAGAGTCCCAAACAAGGTGAACCCGAAAAGACCCACACCAAGACACATCATAATCAGCATGGCAAATGTTCAGGACAAAGAGAGAATCTTACAGGCTGCAAGAGAGAGACGGAAAGTTACATACAAGGGATCTCCCATTAGACTGTCAAATGATTTCTCAACAGAAACACATCAGGCCAGAAAAGAATGGACTGAAATTTACAAAGTGATGCAAAGCAAAGGACTGAATCCAAGAATACTCTATCCAGCAAGGCTATCATTCAAACTTGAAGGGGAAATAAGAAGCTTCACAGACAAAAAAAGGCTAAGGGAGTTTGTCACCACCAAGCCAGCAATGCAAGGAATGCTAAAGGGACTGGTATAAAAAGAAGAAATAAAAAGCTCAGAAAGAAAACAGCCACACACACACACACAAAAAGAAATGGCTACAAACAAGTACCTTTCAATAATAACTTTAAACGTAAACGGACTAAATGCTCCAACCAAAAGACATCGAGTGGCTGAATGGATAAAAAAACATGACCCATACATCTGCTGTCTACAAGAAACCCACCTCATTAGAAGGGACTCACACAGACTGAAAGTGAAAGGATGGAAAAATATCTTTCAGGCAAATGGAAAGGAAAAGAAAGCTGGGGTAGCAATACTTATATCGGACAAAATAGACCTCAAAGTGAAGGCCTTAACAAGAGATAAGGAAGGCCACTTCATAATACTAAAGGGATCAATACAACAAGAAGATATAACCCTGGTAAACATATATGCACCCAATGTAGGAGCACCCAAATTCATAAAAAAACTCCTGGAAGATATCAAAGGAGAGATCGACAACAATACAATCATAGTAGGGGACTTTAATACACCATTGACAGCACTGGATAAGTCCTATAGACAAACAATCAGCAAAGATACAGCAATCCTAAATGACTCACTAGATCAGATGGACTTAATAGACATCTTCAGAACACTTCACCCCAAAGCCAGGGAATATACGTTCTTCTCAGGTGCTCATGGTACATCTTCAAAAATAGACCACATATTGGGTCACAAGCAAAGTATCCCCAAATTCAAGAAGATTGAAATCATAAAAAGCATCTTCGCAGACCACGATGGCATAATACTAGAAATAAACTACAATAAAAACAACCCAAAATACTCAAACACCTGGAAGCTGAATAGCATGCTATTAAATATTGATTGGGTTACCAATGAGATCAAAGAAGAAATTAAAAACATCCTGGAAACTAATGACAATGAAAACACAACAATCCAAAACCTATGGGACACAATGAAAGCAGTCCTGAGAGGGAAGTTCATAGCTCTACAGGCCTATCTCAAAAAACAAGAAAAAATGGTAGTAAATCACCTAACTCTACAACTCAAAGAATTAGAAAGAGAGCAACAAGAAAACCCCAGAGTGAGCAGAAGGAAGGAGATAATAAAGATTAGAGCAGAAATAAATGACATAGAGACCAAAAAAACAATACAGAAAATCAATGAAACCAAGAGCTGGTTCTTTGAAAGGATAAACAAGATTGACAAACCTCTAGCCAGACTCACCAAGAAGCAGAGAGAGAGGACCCAAATAAATAAAATCAGAAACGATAGAGGCAAAATAACAACAGACCCCACAGAAATACAAATGATTGTTAAAAAATACTATGGACAGCTCTACTCCAACAAACTAGACAACATGGAGGAAATGGACAAATTCCTAGAAAAATACAACATTCCAAAACTCAATCAGGAAGAATCTAAAAATCTCAACAGGCCAATAACTATGGAAGAAATTGAAGCAGTCATCAAAAAGCTTCCATCAAACAAAAGCCCAGGACCAGACGGCTTCACAGGGGAGTTTTACCAAACATTCAAGGAAGAACTAAAACCTATCCTCCTCAGACTACTACAAAAAATTCAAGAGGAAGGAACACTTCCAAGCTCATTCTATGAAGCCAGCATCACCCTAATACCAAAACCAGGTAAAGACAACACAATGAAAGAGAATTACAGGCCAATATCCCTCATGAACATAGATGCCAAAATCCTCAACAAAATCTTAGCAAATCGGATCCAGCAGTACATCAGAAAGATCATACACCATGACCAAGTAGGATTTATCCCAGGGATGCAAGGATGGTACAATATCCGCAAATCAATAAACGTGATACATCACATAAACAAATTGAAAGAAAAAAACCACATGGTCATATCAATTGATGCAGAAAAAGCATTTGACAAAATTCAACACCCATTTTTGATAAAAACTCTCAGCAAGGTTGGAGTAGAAGGATCATACCTCAACATAATAAAAGCCATATATGACAGGCCCACAGCCAACATCATACTCAATGGACAAAAACTAACACCATTTCCCCTAAGAACAGGAACAAGACAGGGATGCCCCCTCTCACCACTCCTGTTCAACATAGTACTGGAAGTGTTAGCCATTGCAATTCGGCAAGAAGAAGAAATAAAAGGCATCCAAATTGGAAAAGAAGAAGTAAAACTGTCCTTATTTGCAGACGACATGATATTATACATACAAAACCCTAGAGGTTCCATCAAAAAGCTACTAGACTTAATACATGAATTTGGCAATGTAGCAGGATACAAAATTAACCCCAAGAAATCTGAGGCATTTCTATACACCAATAGTGAACTTTCAGAAAGAGAGATTATAAAAACAATCCCGTTTACCATTGCACCAAAAAAATTAAGCTACCTAGGAATAAACTTAACTAAAGAGGTAAAAGACCTCTACTCAGAAAACTACAGGACGTTGAAAAAAGATATAGAGGAAGACATAAACAGATGGAAGAACATACCGTGTTCATGGATTGGTAGAATCAACATCATTAAAATGTCCATACTACCTAAAGCAATCTATAAATTCAATGCACTTCCCATTAAAATACCAACGGCATACTTCAGAGATCTAGAACGAACTCTCCAAAAATTCATCTGGAATAAGAAAAGACCCCGAATAGCTGCAGCAATCCTGAAAAAGAACAAAGTAGGTGGGATCTCAATACCAGATATCAAGTTGTATTACAAAGCCACTGTTCTCAAAACTGCCTGGTACTGGCACAAGAATAGGCATATAGATCAATGGAATAGAATAGAGACCCCAGAAATCGGCCCGAACCAATATGCTCAATTAATATTTGACAAAGGAGGCAAGAACATACAATGGAGCCAAGATAGTCTCTTCAATAAATGGTGCTGGGAAAATTGGACAGATATATGCAAGAAAATGAAACTAGACCACCAACTTACAACATACACAAAAATAAACTCAAAATGGATACAGGACTTAAATGTACGACGGGAAACCATAAAAATTCTAGAAGAATCCAAAGGCAAGAAAATCTCAGACATATGCCGAAGCAATTTCTTCACTGATACAGCTCCTAGGGCACTTGAAACTAAAGAAAAAATGAACAAATGGGACTACATCAAAATAAAAAGCTTCTGCACAGCAAAAGAAACCATCAACAAAACAACGAGAAAACCCACTGTGTGGGAAAACATATTTGCCAATGTCATATCTGATAAGGGCCTAATCTCCAAAATTTATAGGGAACTCATACAACTTAACGAAAGATAAACAATCCAATCAAAAAATGGGCAAAGGACCTAAATAGACACCTTTCAAAAGAGGACATCCAGAAAGCCAAGAGACATATGAAAACATGCTCAAAGTCACTAATCATCCGAGAGATGCAAATCAAAACAGCAATGAGGTACCATCTCACACCTGTCAGACTGGCTATCATCAACAAATCAACAAACGACAAGTGCTGGAGAGGATGTGGAGAAAAAGGAACACTTGTGCACTGCTGGTGGGAATGCAGACTGGTGCAGCCACTATGGAAGACAGTATGGAGTTTCCTTAAAAAACTGAAAATGGAACTCCCATTTGACCCTGTGATCCCACTTCTAGGAATATATCCCAAGAAACCAGAAACACCAATCAGAAAGGATATATGCACCCCTATGTTCATAGCAGCACAATTCACCATAGCTAAGATCTGGAAACAGCCTAAGTGCCCATCAGTAGATGAATGGATTAGAAAACTGTGGTACATCTACACGATGGAATACTATGCTGTTGTAAAAAGGAAGGAACTCTTACCATTTGCAACGGCATGGATGGAACTGGAGAGCATTATGCTAAGTGAAATAAGCCAGTCAATAAAGGAAAAATACCACATGATCTCACTCATTCATGGACAATAGAGACCATTATAAACTTTTGAACAATAATAGATACAGAGGCAGAGCTGCCTCAAACAGATTGTCAAACTGCAGCGGGAAGGCCGGGGAGGGTTGGGGGGCAGGAGGTAGGGGGGTAAGAGATCAACTAAAGGACTTGTATGCATGCATATAAGCATAACCAATGGACATAAGACACTGGGGGATAGGGGAGGCTAGGGGACTGTCTAGGGCGGGGGGATAAAATGGATACATATGTAATACCCTTTGTAATACTTTAAGCAATAAAAAAAATAAAAAAAAAACTTAAAATAAATAAATAAATAAATATTTGGTGTCAAAATTAATAAATGACATTTCCAGCAGCAAAGGCATAGTAGTAAAATAGCCAATATTATCTGATATTCATTTTACATCAGGTAAGTTTTAAGCACTTTAGATGAATTATCTCAATCTTGACAGTCGCATGAGATTGTTATTTTCATAACTATCTTGGACCAGATTAGCTAGATACTAGTAAGAAGGTAAAATCTAGGCATTTTGACTCCATGACCTGAACCAGATGTTACCTATTGTCCTGTAAATCATATTACAAAAGCTGCTATATCTGAATATTTTATTTTTAAAAATATATTGTTATTGATTTCAAAGAGGAAGGGAGAGGAAGAGAGAGATAGAAACATCAGTGATGAGAGAGAATCATTGATTGGCATCTCCTGCATGCCCCTCCCCACCCCCCCAACTGGGCAGATGAATCTTAGTTGACAGAATGAAACAGAGTTCAACAAAAATGCTGTTTCTAATAAGCATGAGCAAAAGTTCTGACACAATTAGATGAGAATGAAAATATTATTATAATGCTGCTATTCAAATATTTAAATACTTTTTGAAGAATATGTCACATCCTTATTGTTAAAACTTATTTTAATTCATCAGCTGAAATTTGTTTTTGCTCTCTTACAATTTTATTTAAAGAGATATTTGGGAGCCATCATTCTTTTCAATACTTGTAATAATAGTTCTAATCATGTCTTTGATGTGTCCTCTGGCTCGATGGAGCCACCTCCGTGATTTTTCCAGGATAATTTTTTGTAATACTAACTCCCAGAAGCTACCTGCTTACTGAGTGGCCTTGGGAAAGTTACTTAACCACTCTGTACCTATTGTGTGCCTCATCTAAAAAATGAGGATACTAATCTTATTCACCTCATACATAGGGTTGTTGTAAGGACTGAAATTATATTTATTTATATATATATATCTCCTATATAATAAAAGCCTAATATGCTATGTGTCTGGTCCTCCATTCAACCAATCAAAGCATAATATGCTAATGATATGCTAAGGCTGCTCAACCGCTTCCTATGATGTGCACTGACCACCAGGGGGCAGACGCTCTGACTGGTAGGTTAGCTTGCTGCTGGGGTCTGGCCGATCAGGACTGAGTGAGACAGGCCAGACACACCCTAGAGCCCTCCCGTGGCCTTTCCCTGGCTTGCCAACCTCCCATGTCCCTCTCTGACCCCGACCCCGATCGTGCACTGGTGGGGTCCCTCGGCCTGGCTGCACCCTCTCCCAATCCCAGGCTGATGTGGCTCAGGGAGCTGTTCCTGTTTTTGGCTTCCCATAGCAGCTTTTCCTCTTCATGACTCTCAACTTCAACTCACAATTTACAGCTGCCAAATCACATCAGCTCAGAAGACCCTTCGAAGGTCCAGCTTCGCTGTTTGATGAGCCATGCTCTATTCCGCTTGTAGCTCTGCCCTGAGCAGAGAAGGGAAGATGATTATAACGCCCCCCCCTCCCCACGCACAAACACAAATCAGTAAAATAAAAAACAAGTTATAGCTTTTTTTTTCCTATATAGAATTGTATATGTAACATTTTAAAAGGACCTAAACAGATAAATTCCTTCCATCTCATTGTACCATTCATGGGCCAAGGATCATCCGTAAATGTATACAAAAAAAAAAATAGCCAGAGAAACAATAGGATGACATTTATTTTGATGATTCCATCATATATCCATTTTGTCATGCAGAAATTATAATGTGTTTGATCTCATAAAATGTTTGGATGGCATTTTTTTATATAAATAATTCGGAGGACAGGAACATACTTAGGAAAGAGAATTCACCCTGCTTTTGTTCTTGGGGGTTGAGGGGTAACCTAACATAGAATAAACAATTTTAATGTGTTTGTTATAATGTCATTCTTTAATAGCATTTTATGTAAGTAACACTCAAGCATGGCAACATAATAGCCCTGAGAAATACACAATTCAAACCGAGTGGAAAGCATTGTTTTATGAGGTGAACAGACAAATACATTAGTCAGTAGAGTGAAGATGGCATTTTTTTTTTTTTAATCTTGGAGCTAGTCCTTCCAATTCTCAATATTTGTGCTATATGAAAGTAACCTTATGATGAAACCATGAAAATTGAAATCTCTACCAGAGGCCCCTTAGGAAAAACAATTCATTGGCAATTAAGTTCACCAAATAGCACATATATGGAATTTGTTGTAATTGGTTTTGATTTTGCAGAAGGGATTGTATTCTTGTGGAATGAGGTTATTGAATAAAAGGTTGGTGTTATAAATTAAGAAAAAGAATAAAATTTTTTTTCCACAACCGTCTTCCACAGCTTTGTCATCATGTATAAAATTCCATAAAGTTCTCAATGCCTCTTGTTAAGAAAACAGTTTTACTTAGTCTGCTTATTTCCTTGTCTAGACTTAAACAAAGATGCGCAGTTTCTCGACTTCAGCTAGAAGAATAGATATAGGAAACTGTCATCTTTTTCTCAAAATTGTTCTTCACATAGGTAGGAAATATAAAGCTCTAGAAATGCATTATAATTATACAGGATATAATAAAATTATTTAAAATTAAGGTTAAGTTGAAATATAAGCAAGGGAGATACAGAGGCAACTGGGGAGTAGTACAGAATCCTCAGATTGAAAGATTTGTTGGGATCACTTTTAATTTCTGTCATAACCTTTGTCTCCACTTTCCTTGCTATAGATTGCACGCTCAGAAATAGAAGAAATCTCAAAATCTAAATTTTGCCAGGCAAATGCTTTATTCAACATCCAATTAAATATTAATTTACTAACTACATTGATCTTATTTTCTTACACAGAGTGAACATTCACTGCAACGACAGTTTCATCATGCTAAAATCTATTCACAAACCTACACTTTGAAAAAAGTGCTTTTCTAGGAAATGTTATATATAATACAAATGGAAAACATATTGTCTTCAAATTGTCAATCTACACAAAATAAAGCCAATCTACCACCAACATTCAGTATACATTAACAATATTTTTTAAAAAGAAAATTTTCTTTACATTTGGCAGTTCTGTTCAACAAGGATTTCTATAATTTTAAAAGTAATAAAAGTATATACAATTTAATAATGTTAAAGTAAAATGTATTAAATAGCACAAATAACATTACAAAATTAAACACCCTTATCATTTATATGAAGCAAGAGGTCCTGTGTGGTTTCCCCTGTCTTTTGACTCTGAAACGATTGTACTTTCAACTCTGTACATAGAATAGCTTGACCATAAACACAGAAGATGGTCTTGGCATTACACACTTTTCTATTTGTGCACGTTGAGGAGAAATAAAGAGGTTTGTTTATCTCCTTTAAGCAGGCACATGATTTGTATAATTTGCTTTAGGGACTACTTTAGAATTATACATATTTGCAACAATAGTTTTTAATTAATACCTTTTTATTTAAAAATAAACATTGTTATGTTGTGTTCAACAGCTATTTTTGCCCTATTGAGGCCTCTTCTTATAACATAATTTACCACCACTTAGATGATCATATTCTTAGATTAAGATCAGTGACTACATTCACTTTCACAATGATTTTCAGTTCTTAAAACTTTATATTGTAGTGCTTAAAAAGGTGACATATTTACCTTGATTCATTCTTCATAGATGGTTAACTACAAGTAAAAATTTTTTGATTAGGTATATCATGCAATTTCTGTTTGTACCTGGAAATTATCTTTAAAGGCAAATAAAATGAAAGAACAAATTTGTGACTTTAAAAGAAATATGAAAGTATGAAGAAATTTTCATCTAATTGTTATTTGGAATAAAAATTCACATTAAATTATCTAATAAAATGATTCAAGCATACAACTAGAAGATAATTATTTTATTCATCACAAAACTCACATTTGTATTTATGTACCAGTGAACATAATGAACGAACATTCTTTAAAAAGAAAGTTATATCTATTTTTGTTCAGACTAGATTTTTTTTCATTTGTCCACAAAATGAACACCTCTTCACAAAAGATCATTAAAAATTAACTGATGACTTAAAAATAAATTTTATATCTGAGGTTGGTAAACAAACAAAATATGAGACAATAATGGAATTAATTATTAAAGTTAAAGAGTAGTAATATTTTAATAAAATTTTGCTAATAAAATTGCATTTTCTACTTTGTTTTTTCTCATTATTCCATTTTGATGGTTTTAACCCTCATATACAAATTTGATATTTCAAAATAGTTTTATTCTTATATTGTCTAATTTGTCACACAGACTAAAAAATTAGAACAAACTCAATCTATTAAACAGGATTAGGTTATAGTCTCTGAGTCTAGAATAACTTAAAGGATTTCCAAAAAAAAAGTGCTTTTGTTTGGAAAATGATAGCATAAGAATATAAACATAAATGCTTCACTGACATAACTCCAATCAAAGCTGTTTGTCATGAGGGCCATTCATTTTATCTACTGGAAACAAGGCAACAAGTCAGTGACAGATCTTAGCAACTGACAATTTTTACAAAGCTCAAAGTAACCAGCAACATAGTTCACTGGGAGCATATAAACTCATTATCTCTTCATGAAGTACTTTTATTTTATATAACTTTCAGGTGCCCTCTTCCTTGTCTTTTTTCTAGTCTTTGACAACTACTCTATGCATTTATATGACTCTGACCATATAAAAGTTGTGACTTTGGTATTTGTTTTCATATGCAAAATCAGTGACCTTAGAGATCCTTAAAACAAGGAAGGAAGACCACAGGGTTATGGCCCTCGTTCAATGCAGGGATGTAAGAATTCTAGTTTTATAACCACCATCTTAATTTGAAGAAAAGGTAAATAAAGATATAAATAAAATCTAGGTTAATTTAAATATTTATATGCACCATGAGGATCATGACATGTCTAGCACTAGTCACTATCATACAAGAAAATGCATGCGTGTTTCAGTTCATGTAACATTCACTTTAGGAGTGTGTAATCACCTTTCTCAGGAATTTCCCGTGGGCAAGAACAAGATTCTTTGTTCAACATTTGATTACTGAAGACAGACATACCATTGAAGACTATGGGGAGCCTACGCCCCATGTAAGAAAACATTATGACTCTGGCAACTGATTCCTCCTGTTTCTACTTTTCCGGCTGTTGATGAGCGCCTTTAACTTGCCATAATCCCCTCTCATCTTTTGGGATTCTTCTGCGTGTTGATGTTGCTGCCGAGTGTCTTTGCAGTACTGGTTAATCATCTGCATCTCTGAGTGGCTGAATGCCCCCATGAGGTCCTTCGGGTGGAAAGACAGAGCCCTCACGGAGCTAGCCCAGGTCCACGGGGACCATTTGTCTGTTACAACAGCTACCATATCAGAATTTAGAACTTTAAAGTTGATCTTGGCGATGGTCTGCTTGAAGCTGTTTTCTGTGGCAATGCAGTGATACAGTCCTTGGTCAGAATCCTGAATGGAGCGGATGAGGAGTCCTTGTGAAGTGGCTATGATGCGTTCATTCAGCTTGACCTACAAGAGAGACATCACAGTTCTGAAAAACCCAACTCTGTATCTTCTAAAAATATATGGGCAACATATACAGAATACTGTTGATTTTAACAAATTTGGCAAAAGTATGGAATACTGCCCTAACCGGTTTGGCTCAGTGGATAGAGCGTCGGTCTGTGGACTGAAGGGTCCCAGGTTCAATTCTGGTCAAGGGCATGTACCTTGGTTGCGGGCACATCCCCAGTAGGGGGTGTGCAAGAGGCAGCTGATTGATGTTTCTCTCTCATCAATGTTTCTAACTCTCTATCTCTCTCCCTTCCTCTCTGTAAAAAATCAATAAAATATATTAAAAAAAAGTATGGAATACTAACTAATTTCCTTCTTAGTGGACACAGATTTTAAAAGAGAGAGTGAAGTTATCACTCATATTGCCAAAAACAGCATAAAGTAAATTCCTTTTGGATAGTAGTTTCTCCACAGATAAGCCCAGAATTTTGGTTGCTTTTGGAGTATGACTCACAGTCAACATATACAGCAAATGAAATTCACACATAATTTAAAATATCTCTTTCATCCTGGAGTTCTCACCTTTTATTGTAGAAAAAAAACAACTTAGTAAAAACATGAAGCAACAATTAAAGGGATGAATTGTACCCTTTTGAATGAGAGAATAAATATTCTTCTTCTTTTTTTTTTTTTAAAATATATTTTATTGATTTTTTACAGAGAGGAAGAGAGAGAGATAGAGAGTCAGAAACATCGATGAGAGAGAAACATCGATCAGCTGCCTCCTGCACATCCCCCACTGGGGAAGTGCCCACAACCCAGGTACATGCCCTTAACCGGAATCGAACCCGGGACCCCTCAGTCCGCAGGCCGACGCTCTATCCACTGAGCCAAACCGGTTTCGGCTAAATATTCTTCTAACTAAAAATTATATAAGCAGAAGCAGTTTTGAACATTATCAAAGGCTTTTGCCAATTATCTCACACTAAAGAATCACTAAAAATAAGCTGTAATGCCATTGTCGCATAAGATTTGTAAGTGGTTTTACTTTCCAAAGAAAAGAAATAAAAAGCTATGAGGTTAATAATATATAATTATTTTATAGGCTTATACGGAAAAAGCAACAACACAAAAAACAGACTGTCATTTGCTAGACATCAGCTAAGTGCTGGAAGCCCACCTTCCCTACAGTTCCAGCTGTGGTATTCCCAATGAGCAGATTAAACCTAAGTGCTAAGGATTTCCTTGCCCTATATACTCTGGAATACCTTCTCACCGAGGCAAAAAGAAATTTGACACAAAATAACATAAAGGAATGCATGTGAAATGTTTTTCTAAATGGTACATTTCTATATAAATACATATTTTAACAGAATCCAAATCAAAGAAAGGTTCTTTTAGATAAGAAGTTGCCCACACAAAATAGTATAATATTGAAACATAGACAAATGGAACAGAACTAGATAAGAGAGAGCAGGAGGAAGTAAAGACTAGAATGTATAAAAGCAAAAATTTGATGTTCAATTTTGAAGTTTAAATGTGCATCAGAAATAGTTTAGATAATGCGTAAATACATTCAGAAATGAAAGAAGAGAAAGCCTTTCCTTTTTGTGCAAAATTGGGGAAATTTTTGGAGGTCAATTTGATAATATCTATATAACGTGTACCTATATAACATGCATACTTGGTGCAGAAATTTCATTTCCAAGGATTTGTTAGGAGATATACTCTTACAAGTATGCATATTTTTATTTGCATAATGTTTTTGTTAAGAGGAAACACAAGAAAAGAAAACCTGACCAAATGATAGCTTTAAAATACTTAAGGTACGTTTATATAATGGAAAACTATGCAACCAAGAAAAATGAAGTAGCTTCATATATACTGACTAGAGGCCCAGTGCACGAATTCATGCATGGTGGGGTCCAGCCAGCCCAGCCCCAATTGGGGTGGATTGGGGTAGGGCCTATTGGGAGGAGGAGTCGGCAGGAGGTTGGCTGGCTGACCTGCCCTGATTGGGACCCGATCAGGGACGGGTCGGCAGGGGGGAGGAACCACAGGTGATTGGCCGGCAGGCCCCGCCCGATTGGCGGTGGGATTGGCCATCAGGAGGGGCCATGGGTGGTTGGCCAACCGGCCCTGCCCCTGATCGGAGTGGGGGGGGGGTTGATTGGGGGCAGAGCTAGCTGGGGGGTGGAGCCATGGGCCAATCGGGGTGGTGGGGGCCTATAGAGGGGTGGAGCCAGCTGGGGGAAGGGGCTGCAAGAGGTTGGCCAGCTGGCCCCACCCCCTGATTGGGCCAGTTTGCTGGCTGCAGTGGGCCTCATAGCAACTGGTCATTCTCGTCGTTATGGCGTTCCAGTTGCTGGCTTTTATATATAGAGAAATATTAAATAGTGGGGGGTTTAGAAAACTTATAGATAATATTTGGAGGAATATATAATGATTAAATATATCAGTTTGGTAGCCTTATGCTCTGGGAAATGGGAATAAGTATTAAAGTGAAAGGGAGGAAGACTTGTATTTTTCACTTTATATCATTCTCTAAAACTATATTTTTCGCCACTAGTTTTTACCATTTAGCTTACTTTTTTAAAAAGTTCAATATTTATATATTATTGATATGAGAAATAGTGTATATTTGCCTAAACTAATAAGGAAGAATTAAGATAAATTTAATAAAATATTAATAGTACATTCAACTAAATTAAGAATCAGTGGACTTGGAGAACCAAGATGGCGGCATAGGTTAACGCCGGAGTTTGCTGCTTTGAACAACTACTTCAAAAGTGAAACTAAAACACGGAACGGACATCACCCAGAACCACAGGAAGGCTGGCTGAGTGGAAGTCCTACAACTAGGAGGAAAGAGAAACGCACACGGACACTCAGAGGAGGCGCAGTGCTGAAGTCAAATTCTGAGGTGCGGAGTGCGCGGAGCGGGCTGGCGGCGGAGGGCGCGGTTGTTGTTTTCAATCGGGAGGGAGTCACAGACTCTGAGCACCAGATCCGGGCGAGTCTTTAGGGACCCAGACTCAAACGGGAGAAGCGGGACTGTCTGGCTTCGGTCAGAGCGAGTGCAGCTTTCTCTCCGAGCTTTGCAGCGGGTGCTGGGACTCAGAGAGGCAGAGCCCCTGGGGACAGGACTGAGAGCCGCCATAACTGCTCTCTTCGGCCCACCCTGTTGATCCTGTGCGACCCGCCCCGCCCAAGCCCTGCACAGAGGCATTTGCCGGATAGCCTCAGGCAAAGGCTAGATTAGCACCTCCCTAGAGGACAGAAGTTCTCTCACTGCTGACACAGCTGATTCTCATAGCCACTTGGCCTGGAGGTCAAACCCGCCCTGGAATTAGCTACAACAATCAAGATTTAACTATAAGACTTCGAACAAAGACCACTAGGGGGTACACCAAGGAAGCATAACAAAATGCGGAGACAAAGAAACAGGACAAAATTGTCAATGGAAGATATAGAGTTCAGAACCACACTTTTAAGGTCTCTCAAGAACTGTTTAGAAGCTGTCGATAAACTTAATGAGATCTACACGAAAACTAATAAGACCCTCGATCTTATATTGGGGAACCAACGAGAAATTAAGCATACACGGACTGAAATAACGAATATTATACAGACGCCCGACAGCAGACCAGAGGAGCGCAAGAATCAAGTCAATGATTTGAACTGCGAGGAAGCAAAAAACATCCAACCGGAAAAGCAAAATGAAAAAAGAATCCAAAAATGCGAGGATAGTGTAAGGAGCCTCTGGGACAGCTTCAAGCGTACCAACATCAGAATTATAGGGGTGCCAGAAGATGAGAGAGAGCAAGATATTGAAAACCTATTTGAAGAAATAATGACAGAAAACTTCCCCCACCTGGTGAAAGAAATGGACTTACAGGTCCAAGAAGCGCGGAGAACCCCAAACAAAAGGAATCCAAAGAGGACCACACCAAGACACATCATCATTAAAATGCCAAGAGCAAAAGATAAAGAGAGAATCTTAAAAACAGCAAGAGAAAGAAACTCAGTTACCTACAAGGGAATACCCATACGACTGTCAGCTGATTTCTCAACAGAAACTTTGCAGGCCAGAAGGGAGTGGCAAGAAATATTCAAAGTGATGAATACCAAGAACCTACAACCAAGGTTACTTTATCCAGCAAAGCTATCATTCAGAATTGAAGGTCAGATAAAGAGCTTCACAGATAAGGAAAAGCTAAAGGAGTTCATCACCACCAAACCAGGATTATATGAAATGCTGAAAGGTATCCTTTAAGAAGAGGAAGAGGAAGAAAAAGGTAAAGATACAAATTATGAACAACAAATATGCATCTATCAACAAGTGAATCTAAGAATCAAGTGAATTAATAATCTGATGAACAGAATGAACTGTTGATTATAATAGAATCAGGGACATAGGGAATGGACTGACTATTCTTGGGGGGGAAAGGGGTGTGGGAGATGTGGGAAGAGACTGGACAAAAATCGTGCACCTATGGATGAGGACAGTGGGTGGGGAGTGAGGGCGGAGGGTGGGGCGGGAACTGGGAGGAGGGGAGATATGGGGGGAAAAAAAAAGAGGAACAAATGTAATAATCTGAACAATAAAGATTTAATTTAAAAAAAAAAAAAAAAGAAAAACCCTGGGGGGGGGGGGGGAAAGAATCAGTGGACTTGAGCTCTGACTAAATTCAGCACAGACTAGATTTTTATAATTATATTAGAGTTAATACTTTTATAATCTTAAACTAGGGGCCCGGTGCACGAAATTCGTGCACTGGGTGTGTGTGTGTGTGTGTGTGGGGGGGGGGGGGGGGGGCGGGGGGGGAGTGTCCCTCAGCCCAGCCTGCCCCCTCTCACATACTGGGAGCCCTCAGGCGTTGACCCCCATCACCCTCCAATCGCAGGATCGGCCCCTTGCCCAGGCCTGAATCCTCTGGCCTAGGCATCCGGCCCGGGCAGCAGGGACCTGCAGTGGCAGTGGGGGGCACCGCGATCGCACGGGCTCCGCCCCTGCCCCTGCAGGATGCCTCTGGCCGAGGCGTCCGGCCTGGGCAGCGGGGACCCGCAGCTGCAGCGGCCCCGTGATCGTGGGCTTCAATTTAGGCCCAGGCAAGGGACCCCTAGCTCCTGGGACTGCCAGCTTTGACCGTGCCCAGCTCCCATCGCTGGCTCCACCCCTACTTCCTGCTATCACTGGCCAGGGCGGCAAAGGCGCCTGATTCTCCGATCATGGCTGGGGGGCAGGGCAAAGGCGGCCCCAGGGCTGCCTTTGCCCTGCCCCCCAGCTCTTAGCTCCCCCCTGGGTTCCCAATCACTGTCAGTGGCAGGGGGCTTCTTCCTGCTTTCCCTTTCGCCTCCCTGCATTGTGCCTACATATGCAAATTAACCACCATCTTGTTGGCAGTTAACTGCCAATCTTAGTTGGCAGTTAATTTGCATATAGCCCTGATTAGCCAATGAAAAGGGTATCGCCGTATGCCAATTACCATTTTTCTCTTTTATTAGTGTAGATTATAGCATTCTTATGTTTTTTATTAAAAAATTAAGACATTAATTAACATTTTGAGTCTCCACATTATTGAACATTTTGAAATAGAACAATAGAATTATCACTAGAGCTTTAATTAATAACATATTCCATTTTAAAATTCATTTATTAATTACTGTATTAATAAATGTATTCAATGCTGTGTATGTTCATTTACTTTGATTTTAAATAATAAAAATTATATTTACTTATACTGTATATTATTTTGTGTAACTTCTTACTGAATAAAAGGAAAACATTTTATTCTTATTAGATAATCCCTGTTTGAACTTTAGGTTTCTTATTAACATACATACAGACAGACTTTGTGTCAATATGTAGCCCAAGAACATCATTCCTATCTGATGTTCATCATCACACATTATGACTTCTAGCCCAGGTTACTTTGCAAGGCAGTTATTATTATAATCTACTAGAGGCCTGGTGCATGAAAAGATTCGTGCAATAGGCCTTCCCTTCCCCTGGCTGCCAGCACCGGTTTTCCTCCGGCACCTGGCACCCAGGCCTTCGCTCCGGCCAGAGCAGCCTTCAGTCTTCGCTCCGCTGCTTCGTGCCTACATATGCAAATTAACCGCCATCTTTGTTGGCCGTTAATTTGCATATCTTGCTGATTAGCCAATGGGAGGCATAGCAAAGGTACGGTCAATTACCATGTTTGTCTATTATTAGATAGTATATCCATTCCAAAGAACTTAAAGTCAATTAGACTGTAGAAATCCAAGACTTCTTCCCCCCCCCCCCCCCCAGCTTCCACCAAGACTTCTTTGAGGATAGATTTTGTAGCTAAGAAAACAGATATCCAATAAACATTTTTTTAAATTAATAAAATATCTTTAAATTTTTTTAATATCCTTGAATTCTGGGGCAAGAAGGGGCCCTGAAGTCCACCTAGCACATCTTTCTCCAGAGAGAGAAGTCCCTTCTCATGCAAGTGGTCATCATCCTGTGTTTTAATATTCCAGTGGCACGGTACACACAATTTCCTAAACAGCTCATAGCATTTCTGGATAGGCAGGTCTGAGAGTTGGAAAGCATTTTCTCAAATGGAGCCAACATCTATTTTAGTAAGTCTGATGCAGTATCTAGATTCTATAGCTTGGGACGTATCCATTTTACACAGCCCTAATTAACTTACATGTAGGACCAAAACTGCCCACATAGAACTCACATAAATGTAGTAAGCTCCCTTCCCCCCTTCTCTCTATCACATTTCATGATGTACTGAAAACAGCATTACATTTTAGACTACTCTGAGGCTTTAGGTATACATATATATTTTTCCTCTTTTTTTTCTGTCATTTGTCAGGACAGCATGACATTAACATTATGAAATTCATTATTTATAATATTTCACCCTATGCCATTTTATGTTTTCCTTTAAAACAGCTCTTTCCAATCAGCAAAAAGTTAATGTAAGTGTTCTTTTATTTGAAAATCTAGTTTCCCCCCCAAATCACTAAATAAAGGCCTTTAAACAATGATTCCATATATTACCTAACCAAACCCCGAGAGTTATGAATAATAAAGCAGTGGAAACAGATGACCACACAGCAGAAAAATGTTCTTTACCGTAAAGGTTATACTTCAGGGTGATTTTTGCTGAGGAGAACTGAACTTTTCTTTTAAAGCCCCTTTTATCTTGTGCATCGCACAAAGGTGCTGTTGTGTGAGAGCTTGGCTTCTGGATTTGCCACATCTTGTTTCTTTTACAAACGCTTCCTCACATCACTACCCCTGTCTGAGTGCCCGAGCTCTCGTTTCCGTCACCATGTTGTTGAGGTGAGCAGGCAGAGAGGATTTCTAATGAATCCATCAACCCCACGGACAAAGGAGGTTACAGAAGGTGGCACTTGTCATCCCACAGACATAAAAGGATGTTCAGATGCTTTTCCTTTGATCTGCACCTCAGTGAGGGGTGGTGATTTAATGCTCTTTGCAAAGCCCTGATTGATGGCTGCTGTGCTCTCACTCACCTCTTTCCTCCTGTCTTTGTCTTTCTGTAACAACCACTTGATAGATGCCTGCGGAGACTTGGGGGCACACTCAAGGAAAGTGGTGTTATTTTTGACTCCATACTGAACAATTTCAGCTGCATTTCTATATGCTGGGAAGCAAAAATAAATGGAGAGAGAGAGAGAGAGAGAGAGAGAGAGAGAAACAATGGAATTTAGAGTATATTCTCCTATTTGAATGTCTAGTTTTCTATAAAATTTAGATCAATTATGGCAGCCCCCAGAATCAGTCTTAATCACTTAACAAGCAGACTATTATACTGTACATGGTTCACTTGTTTTATTTAGTCCAAAGGGAAGGAAAGACATAAGGAAATCAATATTTATTCAAGAATCACTTTACACCAAATAGTAGAGGCGTAACAACAACAGGAATGCACTTAATACCACCTTGAGCATTTATTATGACAACATCCTTGTGATTTAGGTTCTCTCAGCTTTTAACAGCTGAGCAAACTGAGCCTGTAAGTTATGAGGAAATGTATCCTAGCTAAGGAGTTAGTAAATGCCAGGCAGTATTAAAGCCAGATCCATCCCATATTCAATGTAGTATCAATAAAATTCAGAAAGAGCAGGAAAGGTAGAGAGCAAGGTGAGGCCACAGTGGGATGGAGTGGTTGAGAACACAGGTTTTGAATCAGAGGTACCTGAGAGAAAATCCTGACTCCACTGCTACCGGCTCTATAACCTTAGACAAATTACTTGATCTCTCTGTGTCTCAGTTTACTTGGCTCTAAAACACAGAGTATAATAATTTCATGGAGGTTCTTTACTGAAATTCTTAAATTAGGAAAAGCTTTTAGTATAATCATGGGGTGGCTTAGACAGACAGAATACTCATTTATAATGTGGGAATAGAAACAGACCCTACTTGAGCAGAGTTTCTTGAGCATTAAGTGAGATAATCCATAACCCCCCCCAAACATTTAGCTCAGTTTCTGACACAAAATCAACATCCATGTTTGTTCATTACCTCTATTCCAATACTCCCACCATTATGACTACTACGACCATTAAGGAGAATGGACACAAAGTTTATGAAACACTCAGTAAATAGTGGAAAGGTAACTCCGGATTCAAAAAGATTACAGTGGGAGTCTCAGTGTTAAATGTTCACAAAGGCACATTTGCAGCTCCTTGGTGAGCCAGGGCGAGTTCTGTCTGGAGATACTTCTGTTGGTTGGGTTGATGAGGGGAGAGGGGATTAGTGGGAAAAGTGTAATAACATGATCGCTTCATGTCAGAATGGGAGGTAAGGGGGTAGATTAACTGTAAGGACAAGACAGGATTGTCAAAAGTATAAGGAATGGTTACCAATTGTAAAATCAAGCCACTGTAGTACACCAATATTCAGAGCAGGATTATTCACAGGAACCAACGTGTGGAAGCAACCAAGTGTCCAGTGATGAATGAATGGGTAAAAAAGTTGATATATACACATAATGGGATATTTTCCCGCCTTAAACAGTAAAGAACTTCTGACACGTGGTAGAACCCTGAATGAACCCCGAGGAAGACATTATGCTAAGTGAAATAAGCCAATTACAGAATGACAAATACTGAAAATTCCCAGACTTCTGTTTTTCACAATTCTTGTTATACATATAAATAGCATTTAATTTTCAATTACCATATCTAAATACCAAGAATTTTAGGTTTCCCTAAGTGAAATGTGGTATGGAGCCTTGCTACTCTTTATCAAGTCTGACCATTGCTCACTGTTACTACCTTTGAGATTGAATCCTCTGCATTGGGTCAGTGGGTTGCCATGCCTCACATCTTGTCTTCGGCTCCTCCTGTACGTGCAGAAATATATACAGGACTTAGAATTAAAGGACAGCATTTTTAATTTCAAAATATTGTGATTGCCTAAGTTTTCATAAAGAGGTCTGATTATCTGATATTTCTTGTTCACTGCTTCAATTATAAGGTGGGTACTTGACCTTGCTTTTAAAATCAAAATTAATTCAGTCTCTCCCCATCTACCACTTGTGATATAATGGCTGTGAACTTCCTCTTAGGTACATTTCCTCAGTAAATGTTAGATTCCAAATTAATAGAAATTTTTAGAAGACACACATTCATCCAAAGTTTCCTAAAATGATCACTCCCAGCCCTAACCGGTGTGGCTCAGTGGATAGAGCGTTGGCCTGCGGACTCAAGGGTCCCAGGTTCGTTTCTGGTCAAGGGCATGTACCTTGGTTGCGGGTACATCCCCAGTGGGGAGTGTGCAGGAGGCAGCTGATCGATGTTTCTCTCTCATCGATGTTTCTAACTCTCTATCCCTCTCCCTTCCTCTCTGTAAAAAAATCAATAAAATATATTAAAAAAAAGATCACTCCCAAAGTATACAGTCACTATCATCTTCTTACAATTTTTTTAATTAAGCATAATTTTCTTTAAAAAATCAATACTTTCTAACAGTTTTTGGATATACTAAAACTTTTCCAAAATAAATAATACAGAGATAGAATATGGATATTTAATATAAAGCTAAGCAACTTGTTCATTTACTAGAATAAGCGTTTCCCTTTAATTTCTTATTTTGAAAATTTCAAGTCCACAGAAAATTTGGTATATGAGTACAATGAATAGTGGTATACCTAGATTCATGAATTGTATTTTGTCATATTTATTTATTTTTCTCTCATATGAAAGTATATGTCACGTATGTACTGTGAATGTACATACATGAAAATCTTTAGAAAATAAGTTGCAGATGTGGTTTCACGCTTAAATGCTCTAGCATTTATCTTCTAAGAACAAGTGATTTTCCTAAATATATTATCACAGTAAAGATATTAATACTTATCCAATAATATCATATACTACACATTTTATATCAAAATTTCTCTAGCTGTCCCCAAAATATATCATATAGATTTTTGCAATGTTTAGAATGTTTTATTAAAGTACAAAGTTGTTGGAATTAAACTAAATTAGTAAATATTTACAAAAACATTAATAACACCACTCAAATCACACACATATAAAATGCAGATAGTTCTTAAAAAGTTTACAAGTTGAAAATTATAGAGATTTCCCAAAATGGATATAATGCCTCACTACTGAGTATGGAATCGATCAAATATGTAAGATCTTTGAGTGAATGTTGTCCCCACTCTTCTGCAATCCAGTCCTCCTTAGAAATTTGTCCTTTGGGAAATTCAGACTCAGAGTCAACAAGAGAAGAACAAACAAAAGTTGAGATAGTCACATAACTTGATATAACTTCCTTCATCCTACTGACTGCTTTGAGGTTAAACAGCCAGGAGTGTTTTAAGTTTATTCAGGATCTACCTAAGGTTCACTCATTACATTCAGTTGTTATGTATCACCAGCTTAAGTATTTCAACAATGTAGTTACATCCCTTGTAAATTGGTCATTATTTAAATAAAAGTTTTAAATTACTTGCAAACTGATTATTTAATTTTCTGAGTCATAGTATCAGCTGCATATATTAGTTTTGATTTTATTACATAGTACAACAAATCAAAACAGAGTAACTGACATCTATATATATAAAGAGCCAAGGGCTGTCATATTGGAAACAACCGAACGGATGACCAAACAGGCTGTGGGTGTCCAGGCCGGCAGGGGGGTTAGTGAGGGGTGACCAAATGACCGAGCAGCAGGCTGCATGGGGCGACCAGGCTGGCAGAGGGGGCAGTTGGGGGCGACCAGGCCAGCAGAGGGGGGCAGTTGGGGGCAACCAGGCCAGCATGGAGAGCAGTCAGGGGCAAACAGGCCAGCAGAGGGGGGGCAGTTTGGGGCAATCCGGATTGGAGAGGGTGCAGGCAGGGCTGAGGGGGACTACCCTGCTCCCCGCCGTGCATGAATTTCGTGCATCGGGCCCCTAGTTTTCTTATAAATGACTCATGGATCTGTACATTGCTATAAGAGACAGGGAAGGAAATTCTCTTTAAATATTGGGAGCACAGGTATAAAATGGCTACTTACTACTGATGCTGAGAAGTAAATATGAATGAGCATATCACCTAAATGGGTTAATTATTAAATCTATCTTAATATTTTTATCCTTAAAGATAAAATATTTAGTAAGAACAGAAATATTAAAAATCACACAGGGATGATCACATTTACAAAGCAAACCAATCTCAAAGTTAATGATAATGAAAAATGCCATTTTTAAGGGTATAGCAAATTGTTAATAGTTGATGTACTCAATGGGTTATACACATCTATATATAGAAATATAGGTACAAAATTTTGTGTTATTTAAGTATGCTTTTTCCAAAAATGTCACATGATCTTTATTCAGTTATATAGTTCTGTACAAACACAAACTAGTGGAAGTCACTCTTGTCTCAGAAAATATAGTTATTGCTGTTCTCTAGAATAGTTCCTCTATCAGGTTTTGACTGCATTACATTTGCTATATATTTAAGTCTCAGAAAATATAGTTATTGCTGTTCTCTAGAATAGTTCCTCTATCAGGTTTTGACTGCATTACATTTGCTATATATTTAAGTCACAGTATTATTTACTATCAGCCAGCTTATGAGTGTATAATTATATGAGCACCACATGAGAGCTCTTACGGCTGAACTGGTCATTTTTAGCCATGAAGACAAAGCAGTATCACTCACAATGGTTAAATTTATTTTTCTGTGATCAGCACCATGTTATGGTTTACTCATGTACATGAGCCCTCAAGCTGGACAATCTAAATTTACAGTAACACATCGCTTTCAGACATTAAATTACAAAAAACCATTATTATGGCTTGATTTAAATGATGATATCAGCAAGGCTGTCATTTGAGCCTTTTGTATGTGTAGATTTCCTATAAGGCATTCATAATGTTGATAGGCAGAATGATATTATATTGCATGTAGGATTTGGGATTTGTCTCAAGTTGCTAATGTTTTCTCCATTACAGTCTATTTCTTTGGCTAAACAATGAAATCATTTTCTTCTTGTATAGAAAACAGATATTTACTTGAAGAGTGAACTGATTATCCTGTCTTAAAATAAAATTTCTAACTACATATCTGAATCCAAAACAAATACCATTTGAGTCTAAATTGCAATATTTGATACTAATGCCCAAATATTTAAGATACTTGTGGGTGAAGAGAAAAAAATGCTTACATTGTTTACTATTTGCTAACTTCTTTAAGAAAGAGAAACTATTGAACCAATGATATATAACAGCTTTCTGTCAAAGTATAGACTTCACTGATTTCCAAATATAACTCTATTTCTCTTTTCTATACAAAGGACATGTTTTTATTTCATTCCCATGTTTCTCTCTCACATAGATGTTTTTTTCCTCTGTCCCTTCCTTTCTCTCAAAATCAATAAAAGTCACATCCTTGGGTAAGGATAAAAAAAAAAAAAAGAAAAAGAAAGACAATGAATGTGGAAAATTCTCCAATGAGCATCTTTGTCATTACTATTTAATCCCTAAAGAATAAAATACTACCTATGGGAATTTAGGAAATAGTTAATCTATTCAGCAAACATGCTTTGCTTTCATGAAGTTTGGAAATACTTTGGATAATTTAAATAGTAAAGATATTTTTAATGAAATTTCCAGTATGTGAGCCAAAGATGAGTATAAGTAGGCCAAGAAATACCATATATACTGCATTTTTGGCTTTTTGTGAGAGAATTAGGACATTGCTAGAGATCACCAAGATATTCTTTAAATGGCTACTAATTTTAAACCATGATACATTTTTCCTGTTTGTATTGTTTTATTGAGGTATAATTGACATATAAGTTTCAGGTATACATAACATACTTTTTCATATATGTATATGTTACAAAATGGTTGCCAGGATAAGGTTAGTTAACATGTGTCACCATATACAGTTACAAAAGTGTTTTTTTCTTGTGATCACGGCTTTAAGATACACTCTCTTAGCAACTTTCAAATGTGAAATACAGTATTTTAGTCCTTTGATGCAATCATAAGGAATTACTTTCTTAATTTCTCTTTCTGATAGTTTGTTATTAGTGTATAGGAATGCAACAGATTTTTGTATATTGATTTCATATATTGTCACTTCACTAAATGCATGTATTAGCTCTGACAGCAGACCTGTGATCCATGGTTTAATACCAGGCACCATATTAACTTTAAAGAACTGTAAGCTTGTTTCAGTTCTTTGTTTATTGCAAGAACATGTTTAGGCCATGATTTGTGACATTAGGACGATGATGTGGAATCTATGTTTCCATATACATCTTAGAAAGAGTAACTGGGTTATAATAAGTGGGAGAGTGTGAGAACAAATGAGTCAACTCATATTTCAGCCCAAACCTGAATGAGATACCTCAAATAGGCAATGGCAGTCCACACGTAGCCTAGGATTTTACTTGAGAACTATTTCTTGTTTGTTAAATAAGTATGCTTGTTGGTCAAAGCCAAGGTCTGAGAGCGTTACAGGGAGGGAGCTAATCCCCAATTCTTTCATGTCATAGAAGAGGCTGCCGAGCGTCTATGGCTGTAAGGTGCCCTTTGTGGTCCCCACATCACTGTCTTCCTTAGGAAGTAAGGGCTTCAGTTTCCTTCAGCACCAAATCTGTTTAATAGGCTGAAGATAGTGTTCCAGGTTTTACAGATGCCAACCTTTGGAATGATTTACTACGGGAAAAAATGACCTTACAGACAGTTATGGAAATAATTTTGAAACATCACTGCTATCATAATTAGGAGTCAAAAACAGATATGGTTGTAAATACAGAGAGTGTCCACAAAAATCACTTTTAATTTGAGATTTCATTTGGAATTTGCTTGCCTCATACTTTTGCTCAGATTCAGACCTGCAGCCCCGTGCAGAGGGAAGATCTCAGCGTAATGAGTCCATAAATTCTATGTAGAAATCTAAGGAAGCCACAGAGCTCCTCATTACATCCTAAAATGACATGGAGTCACATAGGTTTTGGAACACAGATACTGAAAATCCTGGTTTAAAGAATGGGAGTTCTCTTTATAGCTCATGAACTTAAATACAAAAGACTTCCAAATTATCTAGCCCAGGCCACCCCTCTCTACTCCAGATTCATATTTCTAACTTCCTACTCAACATCTCTACTTGAATATCTTATAGGCACCATTCACTTATCAAGTTTCTCCCTACAAACTTACTCCTTCGACAGTCTGCTCTTTCTCATTAAATTCCATCTACATATTTCCAATGCTCAGTTCTGAGAACTTGGTTCATCTTTGAGGCCTCTGTTTCTTTAACATCCACATGTACTACATTAGCAGATTCTATGAGCTCTGTCCAGAATCAAACCACTTTTGCCACCTCCACCTCTATCATCCCTGTGCAAGTCACCATTATATTTCACCTGGATTATTAGAGTAGCCTTTTTGCAACTTCTCTCTCCTCTCCCCTCATCCTCCTTCTACTCCAGGTCTGCAATCCCAGACAAAACCAACCAGGTCTTATTAAACAAAAGTCAAATTATCACTCACATATTAATAATCTCTCTATAGATTTCTATTTCAATTCAGCTTTAAGAATATCTGAGCCTCCTCTTTGAAATGTTATTCTTCCAAATAATGCCATGGTTCCATTCTTCTTCACATTCAAGTCCTTGTTCAAATATCTCATCCTTGGTAAGTCCTCCCTATCCACCCATTTAACATTGCAGCCCCCTGCTTCCCACACCCCTTATCTCTCTTCTTTACCATTTTATAATTCATACACCTTCCCATTTTTTTATATATACTAGAGGGTTTTCTTATTTATTATCTGTCTTCCCCCTTTAGAATTTATTATCCCACAAGGCAGGGATTTTTGCTGTTGAGTTGTAGTTTTTAGAGTGATATACCTAGCTCTAGAACACTGCATGTCAAATAAGTGTCCGGTGATACAAACTTGTTGAATTAATAGATAAAAGCTTCAGAATCATCTTGATATGCACAAGTGCAAGGATTGTTTAAACTGCCAATATCCTTAAAGGCCTGTATCTATGACGTGCCATAAAGTATCTATAAAACAACATCCAATGATTTACTTAAAAGATCCTTGGTCATGGCTGGTCCTATTTGCTCTCTCCTGCTGACACTAATTTTTATAGGTATGGGTCCTGTCATCCATCATGACCCACATCAAGGTATGACTGGAAATATCCGTGACATTGGCTGGTTCTAAATTCTGCATATTATTTGTTCTACAGTCAATTTCAGTCCTGGTGGTCCCTTCTAAATGGGTGCAAGTTGGTTCAGAGTTTCCTGCCTAAGTCTTTGCTTAGATAAAAGACACTGCCTCAGACTGCCTTGTTCTCTTATCTAACCAGATTCTAAAGAGTAAAGAATGCTCAAGTTTTCAAAAAAGCAACTCAGGATACCCATCTTGGAGCAACGTTCCTTTTGCTTAAATTAGCACAAGTACTTAAAACATATATTTATATTGATTTTTAGAGAGAAGAACGGAGAGGTAGAGAAAGAGAAATGTCAATTCAAGAGTGACACATCCGCCGAAACCGGTTTGGCTCAGTGGATAGAGCGTCGGCCTGCGGACTGAGGGGTCCCAGGTTCGATTCCGGTCAAGGGCATGTACCTGGGTTGCGGGCATATCCCCAGTGGGGGATGTGCAGGAGGCAGCTGATCGATGTTTCTCTCTCATCGATGTTTCTAACTCTCTATCTCTCTCCCTTCCTCTCTGTAAAAAATCAATAAAATATATTTAAAAAAAAAAAAAAAGAGTGACACATCCTTCAGCTGCCTCCTGCACACCCACTACGTGGGCTGGAGCCACAACCCAGGCATGTGCCCTCACCCTGGAATTGAACTGGCAACCCTTTGGTGAGGATGACCAACTGAGCCACACTGGCCAGGGAACTAGCACAAGCATTCGATTACAGGAGAATTAAGTGGCACAGGGAAACCCTAGAAAGGTGGGATTTAATAATATACACAAGCATATAACATGAAAAGAAGATTAAAAATTAGCTAATGTAAAAAATAAACTAAAATAAAGATAAATCCTGATCGAGATATTTGTTGTATCACAGATGGGGAATTGTGTGGCAGAGGTGCCTTAAGAGGAGGGGGAAAAAATGTCCCAAGTATGGTATTCTAGTTAACATATTCCTGAGAACCTCAAGTTATAAAGCGCTAACATTTTCTTCATTCAAAGACTATTCACAGTGCTTTTAGTGCCGGTTTGAAAGCATACTACCGCTGTCTGGTGACATCAATTTTGATTTTCAGCTGAGTGCTTCATACTCACCGCTTCCCGGTTGGGTAGAACCGAGAGCAGGAATGGCCATCCCAGGCGCAGTAAGGGTCCCTGGCCAGGCAGCAGTCGGCGCAGGCTGTGCCGTAGATGTGGCAGCGATGCAGGGACACTTGGGAAACCCCTTCGTTGGAACTCACATACAACTGTTGCTATGAGAAGAACAATGATGATTTATTTCAGATGCGGAAGTTAAAAGGGGACTGTCAGCAGGAACACATTATAATATATGCCCACAGACCCCTGGATTCATTTTGCAACTAGACTAAAAACGAGAAGCAAAGTCCAGAAGGATATAAAGCCAAAATAAATAGAATTTTTTTACGTTAATATGCCTATAACATTACCACTTTCCTGTTTAAAGGAAAAAGCTCAGAGTACCATGTAGAACGGTAATGTGTTTTAGACATTGGGATTCATTGTCCTCTCAGATTTGAGCTAATATATTACAGATTTAAATTATGGTGTTTGCTTTTTTCTTTGAATGCTGTCTTTTTGCAAAGTACAAGGCAGCTTTCTTATTCTTCAAGTCTGGCAACCCATCACGTTGTAAATTTGAAAAAATGAAGTCTAAAACACAAGACATTTTTAAGTTTAGAAGAAAAACTAGATAGTAGTACATAAAATTAAAAAAACACATTTTTCACATGCCTTTGAAAGTGACATATTTCTCATTAGGCGACTTTCAAAATTATTTAGAAGAATCTAAGTATTTATAAGTAGACATGTCTTAAACTTTCTGTGTATCCAGAGCTATTCAGCACCCTAAGTCATAAATAAAGATTCTATCCTTCTTTTGTAGGGTGCCAGGAGTTTTTATGGTACTGCTCTAATTCCTGTCCCCTAGCACAAAGTGGTTCTCGGGAGTTGATGGGGTAAGTTTCTAATTGACGCTAAATATTTTACGAAGGACTGATATCTGATTCAAAGCTAGCATAGCATCTCTAAGCTGGATCTTGGATACATGCACATACACATTCACACACATGTGCACATACCCATTCATCTACACATATTTATATAATGTACATATATGTATATGCTACTTAGAATTAAATCAGTGGGGACATCATTGTCCAGCAGGCTCTGGGGGCATACTTCTGGGATTCAAACCCTGGCTCAACCAAAATTTTGCTGTGTAACTTTTCGGAACCTCAGCTTCCTCTTTGCTAAAACTGGGATAACAGAGCATGTACCCTATAGAGTTTTTGTAAGAAATGAATGTAACAGCTAACTCCACATAAAATTTTTAGCATATTTTCTGACGCCTATGAGCTCAATGAATGTTAAATAATAGTAGTAGTAGAGTATATTATCAATTCCTAATTTTTCAATTCTGATAAATCATTTGAATCACACCTCACTCTATATCTAATGTAAAATAATTTTTTATTCAGATCTATCTTTTTTTCAAAAATTGGGCTGAAAAATATTGACCCCAAGTTGAGACCTTCAAACCATAAGAAAACAACTGCATGTTTTGATAATAATCATTTCTCTAACAATATTTAAAGTGGTGCTTACTTAGTACATTAATAAATAACACAGTGAATGCATCAGCTTCATTAAAATTTTTTGAGGAAACTGGTTTATTTGAGAAAAGGATACAGATAGTTTCATTTTAGAAATTCTTTTTTTTTTAAAGTAATTCAACTATTTTCTGCTGCATAGAATGCAAGAATAACTTAGAGAATAAAAGTCCAAAAAAATGACAATAAAATAGTTTGAGCACTAGGGAAGGTGCTAATTCATGATATTTAGCCTGGCCCGTGTGGTTCAGTTGGTTGAGCATCTACCCATGCGCCAGGAGGTCAGAGTTCTATTCCCAGTCAGGGCACATACCCAGGTTTTGGGCTCAGTCCCCATCAGGGGTCATGCAGGAGGCAGCCAATTGATGTTGATGCATTGATATTTCTATCTCTCTCTCTTCCTCCCTCTTTCAAATCAATAAAAACATATTTAAAAAAAATTCATGATATATAAACATGTGTATATATATCTATAATGTTATCTTGGTGATTTGTAGTTCTTTCACACTGTAACAACACAGTATGCAGTTGGGCAAATGAAGTCCTCCCAAAATCAAATAATTACCTTGCCCTCTATCTAATTAATTTAATGAAACATTTGTAATTATCTACATTTTAAGGTGTTGAAAGCATTTAATACTCAGTTTTTTTCTGTGTGTATGTGTGTGTTGTATATTGCAGTTTTATGGAATGGACTGTGAACTACAAGTTCACAAGTTGAATTAAAAGTTGAAACCTGTAACTGTATAATGAACAACTACCATGCCATACAAATGGCTTCATGTTCATTTTGAATTTTGCTCTAATACTTTCGCTTTCCATTAAACTACAGTAAACAAAGGGTTTTCCTGCGGCTGACTTCAAAGACAATTCTGACTAGGAATCAGCTCTCTAGGACACTGGGAGAAATGATAAAAGGCTTCTTGTTACTTGGGAAAATGTTTGTTATGCACCATACAAACATTATTACAGATGAGATCTTTAGTTTTGTTTTACCCTATTTATTTTTCTTCATAAATTTAGTCAAGTGAAAACTAGGACGAGACTGACTGTGGATTACTTGTTCATCTGCATCAGACCAAATATGGTGAAGAACACCAAAGTTATGTCATCTGTTGTGCTAACACATAAAACCTTTATTCTCTATTCCAAGGAAAATGAGTCTTAGGCTCCTACAAACAGCAGTTACCAAAGAACCACTTTATTTTGGGCAATTGATATAAATTAATTTGTGAGAAACGCATTACCTTGTAGAGGCAGAAACTTAGCTCAGTGAAGTTAGATGATTCATTTGTAATTTATGGTCAGGTTAAGATTCAAACGTATGCCATTCCTGCTCTTAAGCCCACTCCACTTTTTATTATACTGCTCTGGCCCTTACAGTGTTCGCTTTGGGGTACCATTAGGGATGGACATGTAGAGATTGGAACGGCACTTTTCTTTTCTGTGATCCTTGTATATTTGCATGTGCAGGCACAAAGGAGAAGGTTAAACATTGCTGGTAATCATAGTCGAACACTTCTTCACCAAATCCTGAACCTGGTTATGGCTTAGATTGGAAACATTCAGATTTTTTTTAGTGACATGTATAATCCTAAAAAATAGCCTTTTCTTAAAAACAAGCTTAAAAATGCATTTCATATTTTAAACATGTGACAGAATCAGGAACTCAAAAGAGGATTAATTACTCAATCTGAGCTCCTGAGAATGTGATATTATAGTGGCCCAACATTATGCTAAATTCTTTCTTCAGAAAGGTGTTTTTTAATTTTATTTTTTATTTTGGTTGGCTTAACACACAGTAATATTTGAGCATATAGGATATACAAAATGTTGGGCTATCATGCTGTACATACGTGTGTTTTGCTCTGATGGACTTTTGTACAAAAATAAACCTATTTTTGTCTCCACTACTAGCTAGTGAATTCTACATCAAAATTGAAAGTGATTTTGTGGTATTGTGGTATTCTGTATATAGTATTAATTATTATGCTCATATTAAAATAGACTTTTCAGAAATTATAAATACACTTTTTCATAGTAGTAAAATTTTTTACATGCAAAGAAAATAAAAATGGGGTTGATTTTACCTTTTTAGATGAAATTTTCATTGTTGTTATAGGAACGTGATTCTGAAAAAAGAAAAATATTGTTAGTTGTTCAAACAATCATTAAAAATGATTTTGCATTCAAAATAATTTCTCTTTTCTATTGAAATTCAAGAAATCATTATTTCTCTCTAAATGTGTATATATATATATATATATATATATATATATATATATATATATATATATATAT
The DNA here is from genome assembly GCF_963259705.1 of Myotis daubentonii. NCBI lineage: Eukaryota > Metazoa > Chordata > Mammalia > Chiroptera > Vespertilionidae > Myotis > Myotis daubentonii. The sequence continues at coordinate 39,005,728 of NC_081849.1, forward strand.
ACTTTCAAAGTCTAGCAATACTTGTCTATAATATATTTCTTCTGGGGGTAAGGATGGATTTGTTAAACAAATATATGCCTAAACTAAAACAAAAGTTGCAATTATAACACATATATCAATATAGTCATTAGAAAAAAAATGACAATTTGAGAGAACTGAAAAAAGTGTATCTTGGAATAATGAATCCAATGAGTAACTCAGGATTGAACTGGGTACCTGGGTGGGGGGCTGTGGAGTGGTACCCCATCTTATTCCACACACAGCACTCTGCATAAGACACAATTGTTCACCTGACAAAAGTCGTTTTAGAAAGAAGTATTAGCTTGAACCATACTTATTAATTCTTTTTGCTGCAAAGTAATGTTGTCAGGGATCCTCTTTATAAAAAAAAATAGCTATTTTAAGAGAGAGAAGGAGAGATAGAGAGAAAAATACACCAATTCGTTGCCTCCTGCATGTGCCCCAACCAGGGATCAAACCTGAAATACGGGCATGTGCCGTGAATGGGCATTCAACCCCTGCCTCTCGGTATTCAGTGCTCCAACTAACTGAGCCACATCAGGGCAAGGATTCTCTTTTTAATAAATGTGAACCAGTTAAAGAATCTAAGAATTTTCTAAAATAGTAATCCTTTTTGAAAGCCACTCTATTTATAAATTTACTTCTTAAATATTATTAGTTACTTTTAAAGATTAAAAATTAGATGTGATAACCTAATGAAAGTCTGAAATTTTACTTGATTAACTCAAGTGGGAGCAACCTTTCAAAATCAACTGTGCCCACAATGATTTCACTTTCTGAAGCTGTATGTTCTAACATTTGAAAGATAAAATGGCAATATCTCTAAACACTATTGTAACAAGTTTGGTTCATTGCTTAGAAATACACACACATACAGGGAAACCATAAAAATCTTAGAAGACTCCATAGGCAGCAAAATAGTAGATATATGTCGTAGCAATATCTTTACCGATACAGCTTCTAGGGCAATAGAAACTAAGAAGAAAATAAACAAATGGGACCACATCAAAATAAAAGGCTTCTGCAGAGCAAAAGAAAACATCAACAAAACAACAAGAAAGCCCACTGCATGGGAGAACATATTTGCCAATGTTATCTTCAATAGGGTTTAATCTCCAAAATTTACAGGGAACTTACACAACTTAACGAAAGGAAGATGAACAATCCAATCAAAAAAATGGGCAAAGGATCTAAATAGACACTTTTCGAAAGAGGACATACAGCAGGCTGAGAGACATACGAAAACATGCTCAAGGTCACTAACCATCCAAGAGATGCAAATCAAAACAACAATGAGGTACCATCTCACACCTGTCAGGATGGCTATCATCAACAAATCAACAAACGACAAATGCTGGTGAGGTTGAAGAGAAAAAGGAACCCTCATGCACTGCTGGTGGGATTGCAGACTGGTACAGCCACTGTGGAAAACAGTATGGAGTTCCCTCAAAAATTTAAAAATGGAACTTCCATTTGACCCAGTAATCCCACTTCTGGGAATATATCCCAAGAAACCAGAAACACCAATCAGAAAGAATATATGTACCCCTTTGTTCATAGAAGCACAATTTATAATAGCTAAGATTTAGAAACAGCCCAAGAGCCCATTAGCAGATGAGTGGGTTAAAAAACTGTGGTACATCTACACAATGGAATACTATGCTGCTGTAAAAAAGAAGGAGTTTTAACCTTTGTAACAGCATAGATGGACCTGGAGAGCATTATGCTAAGTGAAATAAGTCAGTCAAGAAAGATAAATATCACATGATCTCACTCATATGTGGGATATAATGATCAGCATAAACTGATGAACAAAAATAGATTCAGAGACAAGGTAGCACTGAACAGACCATCCAACTTCAGAGAGGAGGCAGGGGAAGGGGAGGGGGTAAGAGATCAACCAAAGGACTTGTATGCATGCATATAAGCAGAACCAATGGACACAGATGGGGGGGAGGGTAAGAGCATGTGCTGGGGGGTGGGGATAGTAGGGGAGAGGTCAATGGGGGAAAAAGGAGACTTATGTAAGACTTTAAACAATGAAGAATTTAAATTAAAAAAAGAGAGAAATACACACACATACAAAAGAAAGTATTGTAATTTATATCCAACTAGGCAACATCTCAAAGTTGCACCTCCAATTCAAGTTAAGTTTAGGGACGCTGGACATATTTTCAGAAATTATTTTGAACAGAGGATTAAAATAAGAGATCGTGGTTCTGCACAGTATATGAAACAAAGTGCCTAGTTTTTAAAAGTTACATTGAGTTTCCTGCAGTGTATCTGTGGGACCCTTAACTAAGGCATTTTTCCATTTGAATGCATTATTTCCTGATGTGCCTATCACAGTATAGCATACACACCCAATTATTTTTACCTCACCTCAGAAAATGTGACCCAAACACCACGTCAAAGACAGTAACTGTATTTGGTAACTGTATCTCTCAATTCAGCCACATCAGTCACTGGCACACGCATGCATTTTGACTGACTCTATTTTTCCACCGAGAGTTTATTCTTTGTGATGATAACACCGGCCGTACTCATCTAACAGACCATAAGTAGTTAGCACACGATCAGAAGAACTCACGTTTCTTTAAGACCTTGCCATAACATACATGTTTGAGTTTGTGTCAAGCTCACTTAATTAACATTTCCTGATTGCCTAAAAAAAGGTATTTCAGAATTCCAAATGAAGTGCTACAATATGGCATTTTTGCTATCTTCAGGAGAAGTTCAGAATAAGGAACTTTACATTATTTTGGCTAGCCAAGTTGTCCCTACTGAATTGAATGAAAAAAAAATTGTATTTTATATATAATGTGATTCTGGTTAATCTAGTGAAACAATTTCTTTCCAAAGCAAGCATAGAAAAGGCACTTGAAAGCATGTGGTGAATATTTAATGAGCACGATTTTAATGCACTAATCTCAAAAAGCTTATGACAAAGAGAGCTAGCATTAAACATTGTCAACTTAATAACACCGAACAATTTCCTGGAGTTCCTCACATTTTATATTTGATTTGATTAAAAATATTCCTTCACATTGAAAATGTACTAGCATCATCTAACAGCAGGCTGTCTCGATCACGTATGTGCTTATAAATTCAATATTTTTGGTGACTGTGGTAATGTATATTAATAAGTCAATACATTCTGAGTCTACTAAACTAAGCAAAGCGACTCACTGGACTAACAGTAGGCTGCCCTGAGTTCTGGCATGCTACTTTTACTTAGTTATACGCTGACTCCGGTCTTTTGGTGTCCGTGGGCCAATGTTTCTTAGTTGTTTTAGTTGACAATAGTGTAGAATGCAGTAGAATTGATTCCACGTCCAAGTTTCATTTTGATCCTAACAGATCCTCTGTCTGTGCTTTTACCCATCTTTTCAAAGCAGATAAAAGGGACCACTGAACTATGATGACCTATGCCTTAAGGGGCGAAGGATGTGCAGGGCACCACAGATCTGCCCTCCAGGCTCACAGGTGCATAAAGAATCGGCACTCTGCCCTGACCAGGTAAGATCTTGCAGGACTCAACTTCTCTCTGTGTGCCTTTGTTGTTGTTGTCTTTCTTTGTTTAAAAGCCAAATTCAAGAACAGAAAGAATAATACAGTGAGATCTCAAGTTCAGAGAGAACATAAAATTTTGAGGGATAAAGAGACAACATTTGTTTTACTTAATTAGGGTGACATTTAAATTGAAAACAATAAAAAAGGAGACAACAAAGCAGTTTATCTTGAAATTCCTGGCTAAAAAATATGAGAAAGTTTATCTAACAACCAATAATGTGAAAGCATTTGGGTTTCAGTGGTTTGTGAAGCAAATGAGAAAAGCCCTTCCAAGGCAAACCTTCTAGACCTTGACCACGGAACTCATTTTTAAAAATAATGATGAACAAAATTCTTCAAGTTGTGATGATAGCCGAGGAACACTAATCCTTTTATGTTGAGATAGCTTGAAATGCATCAAAATACTTCAGAAAAATGTTTGTTCTATATTTCTCATGTTATCTGGTGTTCCTGCCCTCACAATTTATTACATTCTTTATTTGATCTTTCATAAGATGTTATTTCCCTCCGAAGTGTCTGTTAGATGAAAGAATTGTGTTCACCATGCATGTTCAGAGACTAACGGAAGAGATGCTCCAACCTTAAACACTTCCAACTCCTCCAGGATGAGCTCGCTGCTGGCAGAGCTGTTAGTCGGGAGGACCACCACCTTCTGCACGGTGCCTCGATCTAAGCCGGAGACAGAACAAGGAGATGTTACAAGTCCTGTTTTGAAAGGGTAAGAAAGGCACTTAGACATAAGATTACTGGCTTCGAATTTAAAATATTGTTCTTACATCACATAAACATTGCTTTAAGCATTAATTATGCCACTCTATGAATCAAATATGTTTTAGGTTGAAAAGAAACCAGTTGAGATTTAGCAATGTGGGATTAAAGCACATTTCTGAGTGATGATTTGATCAAATGACAATACATTTCTTCCAAAATATGTTTCTAATAAAATAATGAGTTAATCGTGATCATCGAGGCCTTATTCTTTAATGTATAAGCATGAACTTGTGAATTTTTAATTTGGAAAGGTAGATTACCACAGACACTGGAACACTTTGTAATTCTGTTGACAACTGTCCATGGGAAGAGTTAACTTGCACTGAGTTGTACAGGACTTTGCAACTAAGCATCACTTAGTGATGAAACCACAAATCACACATCTCATATCTCAAATTGTCCTTTTTTTCTACATAAAAGATCCTCTTCATGCTTACAGTTTCTATTTTATGAACTTAATTAAAAGACTCAAACTAATTCTTAATGAAAAATAAACTGTACTTTAAAAGGTTACCAACTAAAATATTAAAACCTACTAAAAATTTTAAAAAAGTTTATATACACAAGAACAATATTTGGAGATTTTTCCAGAACAATCCTTAAATCTTGTGAGGATACAAAGTATCTGATCTTAGAAGCACCTGATCTCACAAGTTTCAAACTACATCCCATAACTTAAAATTCATTTCTTCAGCCAAACTCAAAAATAAGCAACAATACCAAAGCTTTGCAGGCTCTAGGTATAATTTAAAAACTTTAAAAAATTTTAAATTGATTAGCTTCCTTGGAATGAGCCCTGGTAACAATCTGTACTATCCTCCTGGAAAGTAAGTAATGAAATTATATGTTGGAACTGAAAGAACACTTGAGGACGCCACATAGAAAGGTCACAATTGAAAAATTGATGAATGTGGTTGAGGTGCTTCCCAATTTCTATCCAGAGTTCATCACCAAGAATAGTGGAAACTTTGCAGAAATAAAACATGACAAAAAACCTAAAATGAAATCCTGGAAATGAAAACAGGGCAGGGTGTGTGTGCGTGTGCGCGTGTGTGCGCGTGTGCGCGTGTGTGCGTGTGTGCGTGTGTGTGTGTGTGTGTGTGTGTGTGTGATGGATGAGGGTGTAAAAACATCTTTGTTTCAGGTCCTGCTATCAGAAAGGTCATACTTTCTCATTTTTTAAGAAGTCACAACAGAGTTTACGGGTCCCCACTGCAGCTTGCAGGGATCACTGCCATTCCACATGACAGCAGTGGCCTCTTCCCCGAGGAGAGACTGGGCAGAAACTGTTTAACCATAATCCCAAACAAAACTACATGAAAGGAGATCTTGATTACAGGGGTTCCCAAAGATAAAACTATCAACCATAAAAATGATGAATAAGTATTCTCAAACGGGACAACTGGCTCTTAACTTATTATGAGAGAAAACTTTATATAGGTCATCATTTCTTCTGAGAGAAGCCACAGCAGACATACTTTATTCATGCCATTTGTAAAATATTACAAAAATAGCAGCTATACAAATGGTCTAAAGAAAGGCAATGTAAAACTTGCTTTTTACTTATTTGTAATCAAAACCAGAGCACCCCTTTTTATTGGTTGTCTTCCTATTTTAGTTTTGTTTGCTTGTTTATTTTGCTGCTAATGATGAGTTAATTTCTATTTCATTTTGATACTATTAAAGGAAAATACATATATTTTTTATCAAGTAAAACTGAATGTGAAGTTATGTGAAACTCTTGCGAAAATAAAAGTATATTTAAGTATTGGTAACAATACTGAAAGTGAAGCTTCAATAAAATCATAGAAATGCAAGATCTACATACAGAAACAAATATTTATTGGATGCCCATTATGTGAGTGGCTCAATGATAAAAATGTATCATTTAAATCTGCCTTTCAAGAAAAGAATATCCATTTTAATTCTTTTACTTTTCCATGTTTAGACATGTATTGGTACTTTAGGAGCTTGCATTTCTGCAGAGCCCTTTATTACACTGATTAAGTTTTAATCAGTGCATAACAAATGAATACGTTTGTTCCTATTATAATTACACATATCAAAAGTTCTTTATGCATAAATTAGAAGTCATTCTAATTTGTGGTTTTAAATATGAATGGAAGAGGTTTAAAAATCCCTGTATTATTGTTAATCATCACTATTAATAATGGTTAACCCAGGTTTATGGACATTCAACTTATATAGTTTAGGGTATTGTTCGGCAAACTGCTGCTCGCGAGCCACATGCGGCTCTTTGGCCCCCTGAGTGTGGTTCTTCCACAAAATACTGACTTCTGCGCATGGGCCACAAAGTTTCAATCGTACTGTACGTGCACGCCCACACATGGTATTTTGTGGAAGAGCCACACTCAAGGGGCCAAAGAGCCGCATGTGGCTTGCGAGCCGCAGTTTGCTGACCACTGGTTTAGGGGGACTTTCTTTAAGTAAAATAATACAAAAATACAAAAACAGAGTTGTTTGAGTCTTTCCCAATAGGTAAAAATGAGAAACTTTAAAACTATGATAAATCCACTGCTGATAATTAGCCTAATTTTCTAAAAAAAGATTCTATAACACTGGACATATTCTTTGTGATATATTCTTTAAATGATATATTTATATGATACATTCTTTAAATCAAAGAAGTTCTGGTTATCCAATATCTATAATATCTTATTACTACAATTTTATCATTCAAGATCACTCTTTAAAAAAAATGTTTTTATTGATTTTAGTGAGAGAAGAAGGGAGAGACTTCTCCATTGGCTGCCTCCTGCATGCCCCCCTACTGGGGACCAGGCCTGCTACCCTGGCATGTGCTCTGACCAGGAATTGAACTTACGACCTCTCAGTGCATGGGACGATGCTCAACCACCTGATCCACACTGGCCAGGGCAAGATCACTCTTTCAAGTGCCAGCAAAATGCTGGAATATTTATTTTTCAATTGAGTATAAGCAGACCTACCTCTTTGTTTTGTTTATTCATTGGACTTTCTTCTACCCTACCAAGATTATACTCATTCTGTTTTTCACATCCCTCCAAGTTTACCTTTCTACGCTCTATACTTTTTCTCTGTTCTAAGTACGATCACTCTCTTCAGGCATACCTTATTCAAATTAAAATCCAAATCACATTCCCTGTTTCTTTGGATACACTGTAGTTTGGCATTATTGCATTCAAAAGTGGTGCTCAGAATTATACAGGTTTTTTTTTTTTTTTTTTTTTTTTTTTACGATGATGCCAGATCTCAGTGAGACTGGAATATTGAAGATATAGCAATAGTTCTAGTAAGTCAGTCAACAACTTAGGTGACTACACAGACTCTCTAGGACTTGGTGCCTCAGAAACAAATATCCTAACTCTGGTGTACACCAGTTACAAGCCCCCACTCTGGATGCCTTTATATTTCTGCTCCTGTTACAAACTGCCCGATGCCCGCAAGCTCTAATTCAGATTCTCAAGAGATAGATTTAATTTGGTCCAACTTAATCATGACTAAAGCACATCATAGGCCAATACTTAGTAGACAGTTCAGTTATCAAATGCTTATGTAACATTTAAATCTGTTGTGGTGCTGGGAAAGAGTCATATATGGAATTACCCATGACTCCTCCCTAACGAGATGGTTTCTTTCAAAAAGCAGTCTTGGTAGACACCTATAGTTTTTTTTTTGAAAACAGACTCAAATCCTTTACTTCCTTATATAGGAAATACTTTTGACATATCCTTGGGACTGTATTATCCACTACTATGTAAATAAATAGATTTGGATTATCTTCCATCCATTTTCACTCATTGATTCAACATAATATTATTGAACACTTTCAGTGTGTCAGCCATTATATCAAGTATGTATGCAGAGATAAATAGGCATAGTGCTCAAGATTTCACAGTTTAGGATTTATGGTTTTTTGAGTATCAGGTGTGTTCCCATTAATATGTTAGTCACTAAAAAAGATGCATTTTAGAATGTTCATGAAACTCCCAATTCATTATGTCTATATAAAGCTGTCTCTGTGTCCTTTAGTTTGAAGATGATAATGTAGTCATCAAATGTCTTTCTTTTGGGGGTAGTAAGAATGGCATTCCTTGCATGTACTCACAACATGAATCATTTTTATTGCGCTGCAGAATTGGGATATTGTTTTTATTTCCTTGGGGAAAGCATCATACCTACAACAGAGTTACGGTGAAGCAGATTATGGTCCTTTTTTCCTTAAACCTCAGTTTGCTTGTGTGTACATGTAAATGATAATTATACCTTTTGTGATGGATGCCTGTTACTAAGGCCTACCTAGAATCACCTCCCCTTCCTTTGACATTAACATGCTGAGACATTTGGGACACCGCCCCCTTTTCATTTACGTCTGCATAGTTGAGGAATGGGGTAACACTCTCCAGCTCAGGGAGACACACAGGACTGGGGCGGGTCCTAAAGGGCATTCCTTTGCCTGTGATTCATGCAGGAGTGAGCACAGAACAAGTCAGGGCCCAGTGCTCCCTGAGAATTAGATAAGTGGAAACCTCTTTCTTTCCGAGTTCAGGGCTGTTAAAGACATAAATCTGAAGATGTTGGAGCCATCCTTGATGCCATATGCTGAGGATTTATGTTGTGAATATATTCAAGGAATGCCATTCTCACTACCCTCAGAAGGAAGACATTTAAAAACTACACTTTCATCTTCAAATTAAAGGATACAGAGATGGCTTTATGTAGACATAAGTAATTGGGAGTTTCACTGACATTCTAACATGCATATCGTCCAATGACTAACATTTTAATGGGAGCACACATAAATTCCTGATATCATTTTAGCACAGATTCAACTATGCCTGAGGCTGCCTCCTGCATTTCCCAGTGAACACACAAAAAGGAAAACACACACACATTTTTTTTTTTTAAAAAAAACTAGTTTGAGTAAGGTGTATGGGGTCACTTTCAGTTGAAATAATTCTAATTAATAAAAGCTACATGAATAATACATGGAAAGAGTTTAGCATGTCTGCAACATATTATGTCCTCCATAAGTGCAAGTTATTTTTTATTTGTAGTTCAGCCACTTACTAAACTTTTGACATTATTGGAGTCACCATTTTTTTAAATTCAACTTTCTCATCTATTCGGTATAGATAATAGACATACCTTGAATACATTCAAGCATTGTTACATAAATCAAGCAAGATGAATCTTATGTATTTTGAAGAATGTAAACCTACACACAAAGATAACACAATAGGCTCACCAACCCACATTAGTGATTTTAATTATCTTTTGTTTTGTTGAATTTTTAAAGAAATTCCCAAATGAGCTTCTTTTCTATTTTATATATTTCATGCCACCTAAGATTTTTCTTTCTAATGTAAGGAGCATAGTAATATTATCCTTAAACTTTTCCACTGTCTCCAGACAAGAGAACAGCTTGTATTTATAGCACAGCAAGTGCTGGCTGTCTCAAACAAGTGATCAAACATAGCTCATTACCCAGCGGGTCATTCCAATAGTCACTTGTATATCTAATCTGCTGAGTCTCATTTAAACTATAGTCCTTAGGGGGGTTTCCCTAGACACAATTATAATGAAAAGTTTCAAATATGAAAATCAAGGCTTATATGTGGTTAATAAAATTATAAAATATCCACTTAATCTGCAAACATTACAATAATAATAAAACCTAGAACTGGCATGGATATAAGGAAATAGATGTTTTAAAACACTTTGGGTGGAAATATAATCAGAAAAACCCTTCTGGTGGGCAATAAGGCAGCTGGCCATGATGGACTAACTAATGCCAGAATAGGCTCACTGCAGTTAACAACGATAAAACTGGACAAACTGTATGAGGTAATTCTTTCTAGGAAATGAATCACAGCACAAGATTAAAATAAGGGAAACTCATATGAAAATCTCTCTGATCACTCAACTATCTGCCTGGGAATAATTTCCCAACAGAGGTGTAGAAAGCTGGTGTGCAAGTAGTGCGTAGTGGTCCCACTGAGATGAGGAAAATTTTGGGCAGCAGAAACGAATGAGTTCTGTGGCACATAATATCAAAGAGAGGGAGCTGCCAAGAAAGTGGGTTCCAAAGTCCCTGTAGAAATCTGCTGTGAGTCTGTAGCAGATTCCTGGCCTATATATTTGCAGGATTGAAACCACTCAAGGCTTAACAGACTGCAGCTGCTATAGGGAGAAGGGAATAGACAAATTATAGGTTCAACAGTTCTGGGGAAGAGTGCTGGGGTCCAACCCCAGCAGGTCCAGGGGTCCCCAAAGGTGTGGACGGAGTCGGCGAAGAAGGGATGACACGGAGACAGCGTTCAGTTGATCAGCAGCCTAGCCAGGATCTCCAGCCAGGATCTCCAGCCAAGTTCTGGTCTGGATCTCCAGCGAAGTTCTGGTTAGGATCTCCAGCCAGGTTCTGTGTCCATGTTCTCTTGCTAGGTTCTCCAGGTTCTCCAGCCAGGTTCTGTAGCCATGTTCCCTCGCTAGGTTCTCCAGCCAGGTTCTGTCCAGGTTCTCCAGCCAGGTTCAGTCACCAGGTTCTAGTCAGTTTCTCTTGCCAATTTCTGTAGTCAGGTTCAGTCCAGGATCTTTTGCCATGTTCTCTCACTAGGTTCTGTCTCTAGGTTCTGAGGCCAGTTTCTGTCCAGGATCTTTTGCCATGTTCTGTCTCTAGGTTCTGTGTAGGTTCTGGTCTAGGTTCTGTGCCTCTTGGTTCTGTCTTCTAAGTTATGTCTCTTTCTGTCTTGTTACATCTGTATTTATACCAGTTGATTCAATCCTATCAATCTCTATTCCAAAGGTTAGGGCGTTTCTTATCTCCATTCCAGGGAGTAAAGATTATGTAGCTTAAGCATGATTGTTCGTAGTTAAAGTGATTAATTACCCGCCTGGCACTTAGTTGAGGGGTTTTATTCCCTCCCTAACTTCAGGGGAAAATCCCTACCTGGGGAAACAACCTTTCTCAGAGAGGAGACCTTGGTTAAAACACATAGTGCCAAGAAGGTGAGCAAACATTTTAAGAACAGTATGCCATATATGCCAGGTCCTTTGAAACAGCAAGGATGGACCGGCTCCCGGCAGAAGAGCAATTCTTGGTGAAGTTGGAGTACCCTACCACAGTAGAAAGACCTCATTAATACCTTGTTAAAACTTTTGGCATTAAGTTGACACAAGAAATGCTGAGCCTAGAAGAGTAAGTGCCACATTCTAGAGTAAGACTTATGTTAAGCCTATCCTAACAAAACCTGAAACTCCAAGATCTGATAAGACATACAAGGGAGAAAGTTTGGTCCTTAAACTAAAGTGCAAAAACTGAAATGCAATATTAACTCCATAGACTTAATAGTAGAGATCAAAAGAAGAAAGAGTCAATGAACTTGAAGTCAAAGAAATAGAAATTACCCAGTTGCAAGAACACAGAGAAAAAAGTTTAAAGAAAGTGAAAAGATTTTTGGGCATGTGACATTTTCAAATAGCCTAATATATGTGTAATTAGAGCTATGAAAGGAAAACAGGATATATTGAGGAAGAAAAAATATATGATAAAATAATGGTTGAAAACTTCCCCAATTTGATTAAAAAATGCTATGTTGAAGATGCAGGAATTCAGTGAGACCCAAGCTGAATATATATAAAAAGAACCATACCTAAGCACATTCTATTAAAACTTCTGAAAACAAAAAATGTAGGAAAAAAACAACTTTGAAAGCAGTCAGAGAAAAAAGACATGTCATGAGAACAAGAAATATAATTATTGCTGACTTTTTATTAGAAACAATGGAGGCCAGAAGAAAACGGAATGACCTTTTTTTAAATGCTGGGGGGGGGGGAAGGGAAGAGTTAATCCAGAATTCTATATCCAGGGGAAAAAAATTTTTTAAAAATTAATATGAAATAAAATATTTTTTAGACAAATAATTTTTAGGAAAATTTTTGGCAGCAGATCTGCATTTGAAGAAATGCTAAAGGATGTTTTTATTCTGAAAGTAAATAACACAAAATGGCAACTCGAGTTTATAGTAAGAGTAAAGAGAACCAGACATGACCCTCTTTCCCTCAGAGCTGTTTGATTGGTTTGCAGATGTTTGTCACTGCTGCAGCCAGTTGCAAACATAAGAAAAATTGACATAAGGACAAAGGTTTTTCCTACTCCCTGCTAAGGAGAACAGAGGCAAAAACTCAAAGAAAGGAGCTGGGGCCCCGGTCAAACCACATCTAAAACCACCCTATTATTGTGATTTTCAGTTAAATGAACTAATAAATCTTTAACAAAAAGTCATCAAATAATGACATTTCTGAGAATTTTAAGTGAAGGTACTAATAAAGTAAAACACCACCCACCCCCACCCAAAAAGAACCCAGCAGAGCTACTTGTGATATGTGACAAAGTGAAAGAAAGTCAGTATTTAAGTATAATCCTTCTATATGAAAAGGGAATTATACTCTATTTTAAATTCAAGAATATTATCTTTGATTTGCAATTCTAAATTTTAAAAGGTGTGTGTGTGTTTTTTAATTTTCTTTGGAGGTAAAATCTGTCCTGACTTGAACTTGCTTGACTAAAAAACCTGATCTGCATTTACTTGACACTATTTATGGTCTTTATTTATTTATTATTATTTTTTTAAAAAATATATTTTATTGATTTTCTACAGAGAGGAAGGGAGAGAGATAGAGAGTTAGAAACATCGATGAGAGAGACATCGATCAGCTGCCTCCTGCACATCTCCTACTGGGGATGTGCCCGCAACCCAAGTACATGCCCTTGACCGGAATCGAACCCGGGACCCTTCAGTCCGCAGGCTGACGCTCTATCCACTGAGCCAAACCGGTTCGGCTATGGTCTTTATTTATTATACGTGGTTTGAAGATTACTGTTCATTTCAGGGGGTGCGGCCCAAGGTTCTGAAGCCATTTTACCTAATATATATGCACATATTATCTTTTCACTTTCAAATACTTCTGAATCCCAAAAGACATTTAGTTTCAAATAAGAGAATATAAACAAGGATTGCTTTTCTTTACATTTTCTTTTTTCCCCACTTATTTTCCACACTAAAAACATAAGCATATTAAATGTAAACAATAAAAATAATAATTTAAGAAATATAATTAAGCAAAACTATAGCTAAAAATCATGTTGTAGTTAAAACTAACATGACCAAAAAAGAAAGTAAATACTCAAAGCAGATCTATTAAAGCTACTTTGCTAATTCAGGACACTGCCATTGAGCCTGCCTAACAGCAGTTGTATTAGAGGGGAGACAGCCAGTCAGTACTATTCCCCCACATGCTGAACACTGGGTGTGCATGTAACTGTGCCCTACGATGGCTTTCTTTCTGCAGTTAGCTCTCAGGAGTAGATGTCCACTCTTCATTAACAGCCGAGTCAATGGCAGTTCATACATCACTATTGAAAAAATATATAGCTACTCTACAATAGTGTCATCTATTTTCATTTTATCCATTCTGGTTTTTCACTTGCAAATGGTGTGCACTTGAGCAAACCTGCCTCCTGCAATACACTTTATTTCTCTATAAAATGTGGATATAGTTTTTGCCTTACATACCTGATAAGGCTGTTCAAGATCAAAGGAGAGCACAGATGTGAACCTTCCTTGTAAACTTTACAGACAGTATAATTAACTTTACTTCCACAGTCTGAAATTGTCCTTCCATATTCCCACTCTTGACCTCTGACAAATTATTTGCTATTCTTATATACCAGTTCTTTACTTTTATCTGTAATTTCCAAACAAATGAAATGCCTCCAGTACATTACCAGCAGATCCATCTATGATCTGTCATTACATTTTTTTCCTCTCAGTTTTTCTTACAATAGTGTACTCAAATTTAAGTAATAGTATAGAATAATTATGTACATATTATTTTTTGCCTGTTTTCTTCCACAAGAAAATGAACTATGTGAAAGAAGAGTGCTTATGTCTAGTGAAAAGAATAGCATGAGGATTCCTAATCAAAATTAAAAAATATTTATGAATGCATATACACACACACAATACATATATATCTACTGTATAGGTACATGTGCATATGTACCTACTAAATGCTTACTAATTTCTAGGCAGTACACTCAGGGTTTTACATAGATCATCTCTTTTAATCTTTAAAATAAGGCCATAAAGTAGTATAATTAAGGGAACTAGTGTTAAAGATCTTACATCATTTGCTCAAGGTCATAGAACTATTAAGTGATAGAGGACAAGATTTAGACCTAGGTCCGTTGAATGTCAAACCATGTTCCCTAATTCTTACCCTAGAATATATCCAAGAATAACCTATTATAAATATTGTAATAAGTTATTCTGTATTTAACAAGGTTTGGGAGAAATCCCAACCCAAATCATAATTGGTCTTTATGAGGATAATCTCTGGAAATTTTAATTGGCTGTCTCACTGCCATATGCTTAACTTTATAGGTAAGCACACACATGCTTGTAACTATTACTGCTGTAGAAAGTTTTAAATTTACACATTTAATAGGTAGATTGAAAAGTAGACATGTAGGGCAAAGTTGAAACAAAAATCTTAAGGCCCATTACTAAAATGGCAATTATACAAGGAGTGACTAAATTTTAAGTTTTGATTGAGTTGAGGCTTACAAAAAAATCAGAAAACAGCAAAATGTGCCAATTAAAAAATTTGACCTAATTATTTATTCAACTGTCCTCATGAAATACATCTGCTATATCTAATGTATCAAAATGGGTTTAATAAGTTTACAATATAATGTCTGTTTATTATGGTTCCATAAACTAATTTTGTCTGTGAGGTTTAAGAAAAACATATAATTTAATATCAGACTAAGTGATATTCTATTAATATATTTAATTATGGTTATTTCCTGGTGATACAGATAAAGAATACTCAAATAGTATCTCAGAAATCACTAAAATTAATTGTTTTATAATTTAGTAAATTACTAAAATGTATCTTTTACTTACATTTTGAAAACAAAAAAATGGACTTACTTTAAATAATGCAGGTATATGTCCTATGTAAGGTTTTACTGATGCAATACAGGAGGCAACAATTAAATTTCCGAAGATGCAAAATTGAAGTTAATGCTTTCTATTTAACCCTTTATCATTTGGGGAAGAATTATTGAGTTAATAAATTTTATGCTCACAAACTAACTGTTTTCCTGCACCATTTTTTAATGAGATAGGCTGTCTTGCATTTGTTTACAAAATTTAAACGACATACGGAAACTGGCCTGGAACATCCTCCTAAGTTGCTGGGCGCTCAGGCAGAGAGAGAGGGGCACCCCCTCCTCACCTGCTTCATTGGGCACCTCCCAACCCACCACTGACTTGCCCATGTGAACCCCTTCCTACTGCCTCCTGTTCACCTCTCATTCTTTCCCCTGGCGTGGCTATTCTCCTCTCAAACGTTGCTGGTCAGTTAGAATACAGGATAATGAGGCAAGCCGCACAGTACAGGGACATTCAGACAAAACTATCACATCTGACAATCTCACCGCTGCTCCTGTCCTGCCAGCCACTCTTTTCTCGAGTTCTCCATGATACTATTTCCTCTTATTCTCCTATTACTTTCATGATCACTCTTTCTCCATCTTCTTCTTGGTAAGTACGTTTTATTTTCCTACCCCTTAAGTGAGCTCCCCAGAGTAAAATTCTTATCTGCATAGTCTCCTAGAGTGACCTCAAAGAATTGTCATGGATTCAGCTAACACCTCCATTGCCAGTGACTCCCCTATCTACACCTCCAGGACAGCCCTCTCTACTAAAGTGTTATCCATAATAACACCCTCTTGGAATTATCCATATCGATGGTCTAACAAATTTTTAACTCCATGTGAGACAGACCTGGTCTTGAATTTAATTACTGTTCCTAATAGCTTCTCAACCTAAGAAATCCATTCAACCTCTCAAAACCTTAATTTACACAACTGCGAAAGGTTGTCAATAATTCTATCTTATTGGGTTGCTGTGAGGTTTTAGTGAGATAATGTCTCTTAGGTAGTAAGTTCAGGCTCCGATGAATGACAGGATAGGTGTGCCATTCAAAAGGGAATTCATTACTCTCCACATCTGCTTGCTGATGATAGTTTCCTTGGTCAGGAAGTACTTCTTTCCAGGTGTTTGCCATGCCATTAATCTACAAAACTCTTAAGACACTTTTTTACCCTCCCATCTTTCCCAAAGAAATGTGTTATCATCTGATCCTCTTCTCTTCTTAAATATCTCTTGAACCTGATAATCTCTCTCAACCTCTCACTTTTAATCCCTGTTTTAATAAAGGCTCTCATCATTTTTCCCCCAATATACAAAAACTCTTTTAACTGGCCTTTTTTTCTCTGTTCATAATGTATCCTCTTACTATTACCAAAGTGACCTATCTAAAATACATATTGGCAAAAGGGACCCAAGATGGCTGCCGAGGGGACGGCAGGCGGCAAGATAGTGTGTGAGTGAGAGAAAGGAGAGTGCGTGGATGAGCGGGAGAATCTGTATTTGTGAGTGAGGGACAGCTATATTCCACAGGCCTGTTGGGACCGGCAGACCAGGCTCCCTTGGCTGGGCAGCCTCTACTACTGCTGAAATCTCTCCCAGAGTGGCCGGCTCTGCCACAGAGACCACACCATCTTGAAGGGGAGAGGAGCTGTGATCAGAGGCTCAGCCTTACCTTCACCTGGGGAGACCCTGGATACCTCCTGGGACCCTACAACCACAATTCCTGGGGACCAGCTGCCTCAGCTGTGAACCCGAGAACACCAAGACTCCAGCCTCCCCAGGCGCAGGCACCTAAGAAGTTTGTCCAGGGGGAGACAAAGTGGTGCCAAATACGCGGACAGGTCCTGTGCCTTCTCACAGAGCAGAGAGAAGGAACAGCTGAATCGAATAACATTCCCCCCCAAATCGGCGAATTAAACACAGCTGGTGAGGCAATCCCTGGATGGAAAGGTCAGAGGTCGCCTAGTGAGAGCTCTGCCTCCTCAGATTCCTCTGGGTGTTTGTTGTTTGCATTTTGGATTAGTTGTCTGTTGTTTGCATTCATCTCTGGGTGTTTGTTGTTTACATTTTTTGGATTAGTTGTTGGGTTTTTGGAGTTTTCTCCCCACATCCATATATTTTTCCCCCTTCTTTTTTTCTTTTCTTTTTTTTCTCTTTTACATGTTTTCCTTTTCTCTATATCATTTTTGCACTCTTTTCTCTCCCCTAATTATCTTTTCTCTGGTGGTCACCTTTATTTGGGGTATTGGTATCGTGAATACATTTGTGTTTGGTGCCCTGTGCATTGTGTTGTGTCGTGTTGTATTTTGTGCCCTTACGTTAACACAGGAGAGAAACAAAATCACATACTTGTATTAATCGATGCAGAAAAAGCATCTGACAAAATCCAACACCCTTTCTTGATAAAAACTCTCAGGAAAGTGGGAATAGAGGGATCATACCTTAACATGATAAAAGCCTTATTTGACAAACCTATAGCCAACATAATACTCAATGGGAAAATACTAAACTCATTTCCCCTAAGAATGGAACAAGACAGGGATGCCCGCTTTCACCACTCCTGTCCAATATAGTACTGGAAGTGCTAGCCATAGTGATAAGACAAGAAAAAATAAAAGACATCAAAATCTGTGTCCTTATTCACAGATGACATGATACTATACATAGAAAACTCCAAAGATTCCATCAAAAAACTACTAGATCTAATAAGTGAATTCGGCAATGTAGCAGGATACAAAATTAACACCCAGAAATCTATGGTTATTTTATACACCAATAATGAACTCACAGAAAGAGAAACGAAAAAAACAATCCCATTTACCATTGCACCAAAAAAATTAAGATACATAGGAATAAACTTAACTAAGGAGGTAAAAGACCAGTACTCGTAAAACTACAGGACATTGAAAAAAGAGACAGAGGAAGACATAAACAAATGAAAGAACATACCACCATGTTCATGGATTGGTAGACTCAACATCGTTAAAATGTCCATACTATCCAAAGCAATCTACAGATTCAATGCAATCCCCATTAAAATACCAACGGCATGTATCAAAGATCTAGAATAAACTCTCCACAAATTCATCTGGAATAAAAAAAGACCCCAAATAGCCACAGCAATCCTGAGAAAGAGGAACAAAGTTGGAGGGATCACAATACCAGATATCAAGCTATATTATCAAGCTACAGTTCTCAAAACTGCCTGGTACTGGCACAAGAATAGACATATAGACCAATGAAATAGAACAGAGAACCCAGAAATTGACCCAAGCCATTATGCTTAATTAATATTTGACAAAGGAGGCAAGAGTATACAATGGAGTCAAGACTGTCTCTTCAATAAATGGTGCTGGGAAATTTGGTCAGATACATGCAAAAAAAATGAAACTAGATCACCAACTTACACCATACACAAAAACAAACTCAAAATGGCTAAAGGACTTGAATGTAAGATGGGAAACCATAAAAATCCTACAAGACTCCATAGGCAGCAAAATCTCAGACATATGTCGTAACAGTATCTTTACCGATACAGCTTCTAGGGCAATAGAGACTAAGGAGAAAATAAACAAATGGGACTACATCAAAATAAAAAACTTCTGCACAGCAAAAGAAACTATCAACAAAATAACAAGAAAGCCCACTGCATGGGAGAACATGTTTGCCAATGATATTTCAGATAAGAGTTTAATCTCCAAAATTTACAGAGAACTCATACAAATTAACAAAAGGAAGATAAATGATCCAATCAAAAAATGGGCAAAAGATCTAAATAGACACTTTTCAAAAGAGGACATACAGAAGGCTGAGAGACATATGAAAACATGCTCAAAGTCACTAATCATCCGAGAGATGCAAATCAAAACAACAATGAGATTCCATGTACACCTATCAGAATTGGTATCATAAATCAACAAAGGACAAGTGGTGAGGATGCAGAGAAAAAGGAACCCTCATGAAGTGCTGGTGGGAATGCAGACTGGTACAGCTACTATGGAGAACAGTATGGAGTTTCCTCAAAAAGTTAAAAACGGAACTCCGATTTGACCCAGTAATCCCACTTCCAGGAATATATCCCAAGAAACCAGAAACACCAATCAGAAAGGATATATGCACCCCTATGTTCATAGCAGCACAATTTACAGTAGCTAAGATTTGGAAACAGCCCAAGTGCCCGTCAGCAGATGAATGGATTAAAAAACTGTGGTACATCTACACAATGGAATACTATGCTGTTATAAAAAAGGAACTTTTACCATTTGCAACAGCATGGATGGAACTGGAGAGCATTATGCAAAGCAAAATAAGCCAGTTGGAGAAAGATAAATATCACATGACCTCACTCATATGTGGGATATAATGATCAACATAATCTGATGAACAATAATAGATCCAGAGACAAATGGCAGGGG
This sequence comes from Myotis daubentonii, assembly GCF_963259705.1. Taxonomy (NCBI): domain Eukaryota; kingdom Metazoa; phylum Chordata; class Mammalia; order Chiroptera; family Vespertilionidae; genus Myotis; species Myotis daubentonii. The sequence continues at coordinate 39,025,511 of NC_081849.1, forward strand.
ATGGGGGTGGTTAGAGAGCAACCAAAGGACTTGTATGCATGCGTATTAGCATAACCAATGGACACAGACACTGGGGTGGTGGGGGCTTGCCTGGGGTGGGAATGGCTGGTGGGGGGTCAATTGGGGAAAAAGGAGACATATGTAAAACTTTAGACAATAAAAAAATAAAAACTAACTAAATAAAATAAAATGCATATGGGCAGGTGCTGACCAACTATACTACGATGACTCCTAATGAGTCATACCTTGTATAACTTCTCCCCTTGAGCCAAGCTACAGTATCTGACTTGCTACTAATAAACAGAATAATGCAAAGGTAATGATGGTATGTCAGTCCAATAATTATGCTACATTACATGCGAGCTGTTTTAGCAGATTGAAGAGAGAGACTCTGTCGGCAATGAAGAAGCAAACAACCATGTTTTGAATGACCAATGAAGGGATCCATGTGGGAGGGAACTGCGGGTGGTGTCTAGGAGCTAAGGGCCTCGTTTCTGCATCAGTGAGCAACTGAATTTTCCCCCAAACCATCGGAGTTTGGAAGAGGATCTTGAACTCCAGAAAGGAATGCAGGCTGGCCTACAGTTTCATGGCAGCCTTGTGAGACTCTGAGCAGAGAGGACAGCTATGCATTCGTGTACAGAAACTGAGATAATATGTGTGTTTAGTTTTAAGGCCCTAATTTTGCGGTGATTTATTACGTAGCAACAGAGAACTATTGCACATGTGTATCCTTTCCTGGGTGCTCCAGATCCTTATGTTATAGAGCTGAACAAACTACTCTCTGTGAGGACCTAACAATGCTTTCCTCATATTGGCTTTTGGCTAGTTATCTTACTCTTTCAAGTCTGTGCTCAACTATAACCTTGTCAATGAGGCAAACCCTGAGCACATATTTCCCTTCACCAGCTCTGATGTTTTTAAATAGCATTTATGATGTTCAAGTGTTTATATAATTTGCTTATTTACTATGGTCGTTTTCTCTTCCAGTAGAATGCAGATCTTAGTCTGGTTCATTGATGTATCCTACGCACCTGTCAGAGTGCCTGTCACATAATAATTGTTGGGTAATATTTACTGACCTGAACTGAATTGCTTATTCCACATGAGCTCCTTAAAAGAATGTGCTGCTGATATTATTCTTTACATATCATAAGCCTTGGCATGTAATAGGCTCAATAAAATTCTAATGAGTGAATAAATAGCATCTCTGTGATATATTACTATGTTATTCTGTACTGGTTGACAAACAGCTATAGAGCATGACATATTATATTTTCGCATTAATCAGTAAGGGCTTTGCCAGAATTTTAAAACCAGAATTTATTAATCTCTATTTTAGAAATTTTTAAAGAGAAGCATCTAAATTGTTTCATTCTAGTCTTTCAATTAAGCTAGAATTCAAAGCCTAGTTGTATTAGTTTTCTATTGCAGCTAAAACAAATTACCACCATTTTTGTGTCTTAAAACAACATAACTTTTTTATTTAGAGTTCTGTAGATTTGAAGTCTAACATGGGTCTCAATGAGCTAAAATCAAGGTGTAGGGAAGAATGCATTCATTTCTGGATATTCTAAGGAGAATCCACTTCCTTGCATTTTCCAGCTTCTAGAGACCAAATTCCTTGGCACATGGTCTCCTTCCTCTGTCTTCTAGGTCAGCAGTCATATCTGAGTACATCTCCCTCTGATGATAGCCGGGAAAAGCTCTCTGCTCATGCAATTAGGCAGGGCATACCCAGACCATTCAGAAAATCTCCTCAACTCAATGTCTGTAACATTAATCATACCTGCAAAGTCTCTTTTGCCATGTAAAGTGTTGCGGATCAGGATGGAGAGAACTTCGAGGGCTACTATTCTGCCTACCATATTAGTGGAGGGACATATAAGCATACAACTAAGTAAAGTAAAACATATATGATTCACAGATTCACTTCAGAAATTCAGTTTCAAATATTTTTGTTCCAATTTACACTTCATATTCAACAATAAAACATTTCTCTCCTTTAAACAAATATTTATTTTTGTGTTCTACAATTTGAACTTTTCCCAGTTCATTAGAAAGATTTTTTAAAAATGGCTTTCCACAAAAACTACCACAACAACTGACAGCTAGCTATAGACTTCCTTTGGGTAGTTATATAGAGAAAGCCTGGCCTGGTTGACTGGTAGCTATGAATTCTTCTCATAGGGTTAAAGGTCACCAGGTATGCCTCAGGGAAACGTAGCAGCACATGAAGAACAGGACATATTGTGGTTATTTCTTCTTTACAAATGTCTTTAGGCTACAAATTTTCTTAAAGTCATATAAGGGTTAAGGGTTAAATGAAGGCAACATGCAGGGATGATGTTTGACTGTAGCTGTTTTCTAGTCATGTAAGAAAATATCAGCGATCAATAGCAAATGAGCCAGTGTTACAGAGCAATTCATGTTTCTCTTCCTGCTAACAGACATTATCTCATTGTTTGATATTCTGAAATCCTCCATATATGCCAATTGATTATGCAGAATCCATTTAAATTTAGGAAACAGGAGCATGTCAAAGAGATTCATATGTATTTGGTGAGTGGGGAAGACATTTTGAACACAAATATAAAAAATTTGAAATGTGCCAAGATTTAGTGTTACATAAAAATTAAGGTGAAGTCCTACCCCTTTTTTGTATCCTCATCTCTCCCCCCAAATTTTACCTCCCTCATTCCTAACTAAATACATGTTAAATAACATTAAAATATATCACATTCAAAGGTTAAATTCTTGCATAGCTAATTCACACACAAATCTAGTCTGTCCCAAGGGTTTCTGTCACCTTATAAAATGCATCTTGTTCACATATTAAGACTTGGTGTTAACTTGTAGGTGGGTGAAATTGAGTGATATGACTCAAAGAAAGCAATGTCAATGCTAATGTTGAATGTCAATATAGCAGCAATATCATCTTGACAATATATGGATGAAACTTTTAATTCATAGTAAAATGAGAAAAATATGAGATTATCTTAACTTCATAAAAGTGAAGTTAAATGATAATGTAAAGTGATGATGGTAAATGAGGTAGTAACGTGGAAAAGATAAATGTTCCAGATGTGAAATCTGACAGCAAGAATGTATATTCTGATTGTATTTTACACTAAATATCTATGTGATCTTAACTTATCTGTGCTTCTGCGCAAACACAGTGAAGGATAAGTGCAACTCATTCACTCATTTATTCAAGTAATATCTATTGAGTGACAACTTTGAGTGATGCTCTGTTCTAGGGACTGAGCATATAGTTATGAGTAAATCATAGAGATATCATTGCCCTCCATGGAGCTTACATTTTTGCAATTCCTCATAGGTTAGTTACAATGGGGTAGATGTGATTCAATGACATATCTGGCAAAAGGTAAGCACTATAAAGAAATTTAATTAGCATCATTATAACCCTATATAATAAAGAGCTAATATGCTAATTAAACCAAGCAGCAGAACAACCATCCAGATGACCTTTCAGATGAAGCCAGGGCTGCAAGGGCTGAAAAGGGCTGCGAGGACTGAGCCCCTTGCATGAATTTCCTGCATCGGGCCTCTAGTAGTAATACAATAAAATAGTAATAAATTTAGAAACCTAACAAATTACACTTATTTGCATAAGTAGAATATTAAATAAATAAATGGTTAATTCAATCAAGCTAGCAACACTAAAATTTATATGATCATTATATCAGACATTATGTGGTGTTTAAAAGGACATATTTCTGAACAGTAGCTTAAAGGAAAACAATTCTTTTTGAAATAATTTTTTTCAGCAATAAGTCATTATTTATTTATTTAATACATTTTTATTGATTTCAGAAAGAAAGGGAGAGAGAAACATCAATGATGAGAATCATTGATTGGCTGCTTCCTGCACACCCCTACTGGGGATCTAGCCCAGAACATGGTCATGTGCTCTGGCTGGGAATCAAACTGTGACCACCTGGTTCATAGGTCGATGCTTAAACACTGAGCCACACTAGCCAGGCAGTCATATATTTATTTTTAATAAATTATATTTTAAAGGTAAAATTTAAATGAGAACATTTGTCTCTGAATTAGCAATCAATGTATGGGCTATCTTCTTTTTTTTTTCTTTTCATATTGCCCTTTTTGCTTCTCTTCTACATGATCAAGCAGTCATCACACCATGATTTATGGCCTTTCTTCTGACAATTCAACCATCATTCTACTCTGTTCCATTAATATTTCCTACTGTGAATATCCCTGTAGAATCCTTGGCAAATGCTCAGATGTTTCCGGATTCTGCTTTGGAAAGCAGTGAACCACAATGGTATTAAAAGTCAGTGACTTACAAAGGGATTTGTTCTTTACTCCTAAGAGAAGGGGAAGTCTAGACATTATCCTTAGAGTGAATTCAGGCACAGCTTCCCACTGACAACAGTATAAACTGAAATGCACTGCTCCAGCTATTAAACTTTACATGGGATATTTTTGAGAGTTCTTTAAAAATCAAAACGCCTCGCTTAGCAGTTCAATAAGTGTGCCATTTCAAGAGATGTGACTGCCAAATTAGTTAGTTCCTATGAAGGTGGTTACCTTGTAATGCTGCAGGAAACACATTTGGTCTTTAGTCACATTTGTGGCACACACTCCACATTTTCAAAGGACGTACTACAGCCAACATTCCAACTTGGTACTCACCCAGATAAACAGAAGCTAACAAGAAGTATGAAACCATATACCATACTATATAAGAATTTTGGCAGAACACCACATGTATCCTTATATGAAAAAAGCATCATGACAGTAAATCATCCTAAAGCTCTGACACCCGTTCATAAGAATACTCTCATTCTTTCATCAGAAACCACATGTCATTCTGATTCATGTACAGTACTAAAAATATAAATTTGACAGAATGTGTCTGAACCTGACCCAGGCACTTAAATGTTTTCATAACTCCAGAAGCAAAGGAAAAACAAAAAGAAATGCCTTCACTCTGCTGCACGGTCAGCTTTGAACAGATGCCCTGGATGTGAGCGGAAAGTGGCACAGTTAAAATAGAAACGCTAATCCTATGGGAGCCCTTGTCTACTGTTTTCAGCCCTTCCTAAAGATTAAAAAATAAATAAATAAAAGGAGCAAGAAGCACAAATATACCCACAGTCTAAATACCAAGTACCCCCCAAAAAAAGCCAAAAAAAAAAAAAAAGCCACAGAACATCACAAATACTACTAAAGGATAAAATAAATCACTGATTCTAAAATACTTTTTTTCAAGCTGTGATCTTTTTTAGAGGGTAGTAGTGATAACTGGATGAAAGAAGGTGAAGAGATTAACCAAATAACATATATGCATAGCCCATGAACACAGACGACAGTGTGGTGAAGGCCAGGGGGTGGGGTGGGGGTGAGGAACCTCTGTAATAGTGTCAACAATTAAAAATGATGTTTTAACAATAAAAAATAAAAATATTAAAGATGAGAAGACAAAGTTCCTCCCTCCCTCCCTCCCTCCCTCCCTCCCTCCCTCCCTCCCTCTCTCCCTCCCTCCCTTCCTTCCTTCCTTCCTACCTTTTTCCCTTTCTTCTTACCTTCCTGATTGCTTATTTATCTACTAGATGCCCAGTGCATGAAATTTGTGCACTTGGGGCACGGGTTTCTCAGCCCGTGCTGAACCCTCTCTTAGTCCGGGAGCCCTTTGGGGATGTCCGACTGATGGCTTAGGCCCACTCCCTGCCTTCAGTTGGACATCCTTAGCACTGCAGTGGAGGCAGGAAAGGCTCCTGCCACTGGCGCTGCGCTCGCCAGCTGTGAGCCCGGTTTCTGGCTGAGAGGCGTTCCCCCTGTGGGAGTACACTGGCCAATAGGGGGCAGCTCCTACATTGAGCATCAGCCCCCTGGTGGTTCAGTCAATTTTCATATTAGCCTTTTATTATATAGGATGTATTTATATCTCTATCTTGGTATCTGGCAGCACACAAAATATAATGAGACAGTCCCATGAGAATAGAAGGCCAGATTATCAGCCTCTCAAACTCCGCCAAAGTAGTACATTGTAATGGGCTAATTGTAACAGTTACTAGGCATTGAGCCCACAGAGCTACCATGGAGTTTCTGTGGGCTCCTACAAGTGCACAAATTTCATGCACTGGGTCTCTAGTTTATTTATATAACAGCTGAAGGGCTCTTCTGTACTTGAGGATTTGGAGATACCCAAGAAATATTATATCCTACCTAAGACATTTAGATATACAAACCTAAGAAATCCTAGGAATAGTGACTTATGCTTCCCTCAAGTTCCAGTTTAGAAAAGTATTTAATTTACTTTTAGCAAACGAGCACTGAAAATTCTCCTTTAAAGAAATTGTACCAGCAACTCAAGAACTACTTGGGCAGAAAATAGTTTATACCAACATATTGGTTGTTAGAATTTCAGGTAAATTGAAAGCACTGTTTTTAAGTCGTAGTGTTGTCTGGTATGACCATGAGAATAAGGTTCAGTGATTAAGTGAGTTACTATCTCTTCAGATAGATACTGTTGGGAGAAACATTTCCTATTAGAATACTCTTCAAGAGACTTGTGTGGCTTTGTAAGCGATCATTAGGAAGTTTCCCACTAAAATTAAAAACATATTCCTAAGTACTATTTTTTTAAAATATATTTTATTGATTTTTTACAGAGAGGAAGGGAGAAGAATAGAGAGCTAGAAACATCGATGAGAGAGAAACATCGATCAGCTGCCTCCTGCACCCCCCCACTGGGGATGTGCCTGCAACCAAGGCACATGCCCTCGACCGGAATTGAACCCGGGACCTATCAGTCCACAGGCCAACACTCTATCCACTGAGCCAAACCAGTCAGGGCCCTAAGTACTATTTTTCAAAATGACACAAATGTAAAAAGCATATGTAAAGATGCCAGATACTGATGTGGTAAGAAAAGCCAAAGAACTTGTGTAAAAGCATGTTTCTTACTGCCTTTTATCTGAATAAACACTGCTGCACAGTTTATAAGGACTTGGAAATTCCATTCATGAAATTTACATATTTCATATAGAGTTACACGAAAAAACAGCCTGGTTATAACATCAGAGTCCACATTAAGACAGGTTTCAATAAGACATTAAGGGAGAGGTTGACTCTAAAATTACCACTTCACTTCAGGAAAAAATAAATACTTTTTAAAGCAAACTCCACATTGAATGATCTGAGCCAAGGCTAAAAGCAACTCTTTGTCGTCATTAACTTAGAGGCTACATCTTAGAAGAACACAGGATATATGAAAATGGTATTAGCTTTTGAGGTCAGTTACGGATTTATTTGATTACATGAGCAGTAGCGATGGACAGTTATGATTTTCAATTCATCTTGACAAATATTTATTGAGCTTACCAGGTAGTGTGGAATGACAGATAGAAAATATATGTCAAGGATAAATTGAACCTTGAGAGGAATGTGCAACAAGAACACAAATATGGAAGACTAGATTAAGCATTGGATAGAGGGTTTTAGAAGTGAATGAACTGAGTTTGAAGTATGGTGTCTAAAATGTTAATGGATCGTACAATTTGTGTTTATCTAACAGTAAGTTGTAAATGCAAATAATGAGCTCAGAAATTTCAATGACTAGAGATACACGTTTGGGATTACAGGTTATTAGAACCAAATGAATGAATAAGATGGCCTAAGAATATGTAAAAAGAAGACCATGGAAAGATCCTCCCGGAATGCCCACACTCATGGGCAGGAGACATGCAGGCTAATGAAGGCAATTGAGAAGGAGCTTCCAGAGAAAAGAGGACTTTTGTAACTTGTGACTGAACCAAGTAAAGAGAGATTCTCCAATGCCAAGTGATGCAAAGAGGAGACGGAGGCATTTTAATGATAAAGGCCATTGGATTTTCTTACCTTGGGAGCATGGAAGACCTTGGCAAAACCAGCGCTATAGCTGAGGTAGCAGTGGGTGAAGGTTAGGTCTAGTTTTATATCCTAGCATAAGGTTTCAAAGCCAAGAATTAAGTGGAGAATAAAATGTAAGAAAAATGAGTTAGAATATAATTGATAAAGAATGGTCTTGACAATGTCAGGAGGGGATGAAATTAAAAGCAGAGTGGGAATCGGTTAGTCTGGGAGGAAGGATTATTGCTTGGGTACGGAGTAAGCTACGAAGGACAAGTGAAAACATAGATATGGCCAAGTGTGGGAGAGGATGCCCAACAGTGCATGTCAGAAGCTTCTCAACCTCAGACCAGTATAAGCTGTAATTATATGAGAGTGAAAGATTCACAGCTGAGGTTTTAAGTATAATAATAAACAAGGGTACAATAGGAACTTTATAAGAAAAGCAGACTTCGAAAATTATATTTAGCCACAAAATAGTATTCACATCTTACATTGACTGAAGTTTGAGTGCAATTTCTTCCTTAGCTCGGAATACATATTCCACCACTACCTATTTTATAATGATGTTTACAGACAACTTTTATTGTATATCCATTTCTTAAACTAGTAGAGAAACAACCTAATTTCATGGACTAGTTCTAATATTGCAATAAGACAAGTAAATAGATTTCATCAATGCCTACACGGTAGTCAGGAATGTTAGATAAATATTAAGATATTGTTAATTACTGCCTTACAGGCAAACTAGTTTCTTTAAAAAAGTTGTTTTTTTTTTTTGAGTAGTGGTTCTCAAACTTTAGAGTGGATGAGATTTACCTGGAGGGCTTATTAAAACACAGATGGCTGGGTCTCCTCTCTAGAGTTCCTGGGTTGGAGCCTGAGAATTTGCATTTCTAACAAATTCTTGGGTGATACTGATTTTGCTCCTCTGGTCTGAAGACCACATTTTGAGAACCACTGCTATAAGGCTAGCCATTCAACAACATGTAGGTCTATAAGCTGGAGTATTTTCATTCAAATTGTCTATTGAAGTAAACTGACAAACTAGAATTCATGAATATATTAAAAAAGTACCATCAATACTTTTAAAAAAATATCAGTATTTGGCTCATTAAGTTCACTTTCAAATGTTATCTAGAACAGAACATATCTATCATTATCATTGAAAAATGGATCCATGTATTAATAAAAATGTCACAAAATTTGCTTTAGTTGGGAAACCACTTACCCAGGCTTAAAATGTCTTCCTCTCTTCATTCGGGTCATTATCATTACATTTCACTGTAATATGTGCCAGGAACTATTCTAGGTGCCATATCTATCTATCTATCTATCTATCTATCTATCTATCTATCTATCTATCTATCTATATCTATCTATCATCTATCTATCTATCTATCTATCTATCTATCTATCTATCTATCTATCTATCTATCTATCTATCTTAATCCATTTACACACGACCCTATAAAGCAGTTTATTTTACTTCATCAACTCCAATTTACAGATGTGGAAACTGAGGCATAAAGACGTTAACTATCTCACTGATGGTCAGACAGAAATAAACACTGGGGACTTTTTGGTTTCAGAAGCATAGTCCTTACTATTATACTCGTTTTCTACACACTGGAGTATAATTTGAGCTCAACTACTTACCTGTTCCAAGAAACAGGACATGGTATCTGCCATCAGCAGCATTCACTCGATCCACAGCTATCTTTGTGTACTTATAGTCAGTGCCTATCCGGACGATCAAGGGCCTTTTGTGGATCGGGTAGATGGAATTGTACATGAGAGGGTGGTTCCGAATGAAAGTGACAACATCATCTGGGAACTCCTTGGTGGTTCGCATATTGGGTGTAAACGCTCCTCCTGGGCACTAAAAAATATTTTTTAAAAACCAAGTTAATAAAATACTTACTTAGTTTCAGTAATGATTAAAAGTCCTCAACTTTTCAAAATATTTAGCTCAAGTTGTTTTAAGTGTATCTGCTGCCCACTGAGGAGTAAACAACACAACCATATATAGTACTATCTGTAAAAAATGAATATACAAGGTGTATAATTTGATTATTTGAATGAGGCTAAGTCCACTCATTCTATCCTTTTTCTTTTCTGAGAGGAGCTGACACCACTGCGTATATAACTTTTCACCTTCTTCATCCATTACTTTTCTATTTCTTATTCTGTGCCAGATATAGTATTGTTAGAAAAAAACATCATGTGGATATAATCAAATGCTGTTACTGGCTAAAATAAATTAGACTATCATTATCAAATTCAATCAGAACTCTAATGTGCAGGAATTTTGTTCCATCTGATCCCTTCTCCCAAAAGAGTGTCCTCTGAAGTCGGAGGTTGGACTGGATGTGGTAAATTAAACCTGACAATTCCCCTCTGGAACCATTGAAAAAGCCCCAGTGACTTCTATTAATTTTAGAATAAAATCCCAACAGCCTAGCACGGCCTGCAAGCCCCCGTGTGCCTGGCCCGCATCTACCACTCCCATCCCAGTTCTCGCTCTTCTGGAGCCCCAGGCATCTGCCCTCCAGCACCTTGGCACTTGTTATTCCCCATCTGAAACACTCCACGCAAGTCCATGATTTTCTCTGTTACCTCATTCAGTTCTCAGTTGAAAAGTGTCTTCCTTCAAGGTGATGACACATATAAAAATAGCTCCCTTTCTCCATTTCCACTATCTCCTTAGCCTGCTTTATTTTGCTTCAGAGTCCTATTTGCCTAACGGTACATGATATTAGCTGTGCACATATATTTATTTTAGAGAGGAAGGGAGAGAGAAACATCATTGTGAGAAAGAAACATCGATCAGTTGCCTCTTGTACACACCCTGACTGGGGATGGAACCCACAACCTGGGCGTGTGTCCTGACTGGGAATCGAACCTGTGACCCTTCGGTGTACAGGAGGACGCTCCAACTGAGCCACATCGGCCAGGACAGCTGCTTGGATTTCTATTGTCTGTTTCTCTCTCTGGAATGTAAGCTGTATATTCTGTTCATTGTTTCACCCTTGGACCTATGACAAATAGTACATATTTGACAAAGACTAGTGAATTACTCTATTACATCTGGCATCTAATTTTGGTGCAGGGGCTATAAGAAACAGGGACCTCTATTCTGGCTAAGAGGGGGAAGATGCAGAGAATCAGGTTCAAAGCGGCAGACAGAAAGCCAAAATGAGTTCTGAAAAAGGACTGCTGGACGGCTTCAGCAGTTCTGGGCAGGGAGCATGACAAGGGCTTCTGAGGAGAAAGAAGATTCCATTTATAGGGCACCCGAGGCCAAACTCAAGGGGAGCCTGGGAGCTGCTGGAACCTGCTCACGAATAGAATCTGAGTGTTAAGTGATATGAGGGAAGCTGTTGGGTATAATTTTAATTTGTCCTCATCTAAGGATCTGTTTATCGATTTTGGGAGAGAGAGAGAGAGAGAGAGAGAGAGAGAGAGAGAGAGAGAGAGAGAGAGAGAGATTGGAGAGAAACATTGATCAGTTGCCTCTGGTTTGCATTCCTACTGGGAATCAAACCCAAAACCTTTTTGGTGCACGGGACCCTGCTTCAACCAAATAAGCCACCCAGCCAGGGCAGTTACAATCATTTAACACAAACGGACATTATTTGTCTAACCCTATTAAACACTTGTCAATATCTCTACTTTCTGGAAAAAAACACACACACAAAAAAACATATTTTGTCATATTTTTCTTGAAAAGAAGACTACCATTCTGGTTTTCATTTATCTTTTTTAAAGAGGTACAAGAAAAAAAGGAAGCAATGCAGCAAGCTTCCTGACCATAACAGTGGGCACAGCATCTGTGGTAAACAGTAACAAACTGGAAAGTTACACCTTATCCAAAAGTGGCAATGAACATTCACTTCCAGCTGATTGCTTCTATGCAGGAATATAAGCCAAGGGTGGCCAGATTTCAACAGAAGATAGAAATATGGAATTTCATGTGAAATCTTCCAAAATTTTAATGTTGACTCAATGAAAAACACACACACACAATTTTAGGGATCAAATAAGACATGGCAACCTCTGAGTTAGTCCTTGCAACAGCTATCCAATAATGTTAGTGCCTCTGGGCCAGTAGCACCAGACAGACCAACATCTGCAAGTAAGTCTCAGCAAATAACGAATGCGGCCATATTCATTTAGATTGAGTGATGCTGAATGCGATTTTTAGACTAACTTTGACCAGTTAACATTACTAGAACTTTTTACAGGGCCAGTCAATATAGTTCTCTTTTTTGTAGAAAGGCACAAGGAGCAATTAAATGACTTTACTATGGAGAGATAATGAGACAAGTCATAAAACTAAGCCTCTTATTCGTTATCCCATTAACTAGACTTTCATCTGGGGTTCATATGTTTTTCTTCTGCAAAAAGAGGCATTATATTTAAATATGAATGTTTATAAATTGCCCACAATGGAGACCAAATGAGGGTAAAGAATTTCATTTGAGGGTGTTCTAAACTGATGGATGTGTTCCATGCTTCTCAAAAAGTATAGAATTACGGGTGTTTTCTACCCTCATTCTTCATACAAAGTGGAAAAAGGGAAATACATTGCTCATGGAATGAATAGATGGAAAGAACAAATGCATGGGCAATTTAAATAGTTCCAGACCTTCATAAAACACCACTAATTATGGTCTGGGAAGCTGAGTTGTCTCTTTAAACATTTGCAAGTGCTCTCATTTGTAAGTTCCAGAGAGATCCAAAGTTAGCACATATTACAATTTGTATAATTTCCAGTTAGCAATTATTTTCAAGCGTGATAAAGCATTTAAATTATGTGTCTTATTTAGGGATTTTACTTCATGATCATTAAAACTCAGATAAAAATTATGTTGTGGTTGCTCAAAACCATAGTTATCAATTAGATAATGCAAACAAATAAATTCAAATCAGTTATTTTATATTTTCTCAAATGTCTCCCATTTGGAACTTCTATTTATAATATTCACAATGAACTTCGTTCCTAGGAACAAGTGACTCCTAGGATAAGTTTACTTCAAAATCACAAAAGAATCCTTTTTGACAATAATTAATTTTTCCCATTGATTCATGACATAAACTCTACAGATAAGCTAGAATAAATGACAATGATGGTGACCGGGACAAAAATCGATTACCCTTTGCAGACTCTCTATCTGAACTTGAGAGTTTGCTCAGGGTAACACTGCCGAGTATAAGTAAGATGCGATCAACTTAGCCCTCATCTTGTGTCTGTGAAAGCTTGTGTCTTGAAATCTAAAGATAATATAACATCCGTGCGCTACCATAAAATAAAGCCTTTGTCCATTAATCAGGCTAGTCTCTCATTCCTCAGAAGGGCAATTTTACTCCACAAACAGTCATTAAGTAATTTTGGTTAAAGTTCTCCTTTTAGTGTTTGTTTTGCTCCAGTTCTAGCTTTCTGTCTATCAAGCAGTGATAAGCACTCCTTTTCTGAGTGAAGACATTTTAAGTGTTTTGATTACTAAAGTGTTAGGTGAAATGCTAGGGACAATAAGAATGCCATGTGAAGAAGTGTGAACAATTGTTGCCCTTACTTAATTTTGTTCCTATTCCCAGGTATTACTGTGCATGGCTGACCTCTGATGTTCCTAAATGTTGTCCTAATCCTCACATCCATCCTACTAGTTTTCATTATTCATGTATTCTATATTAATTCATAGGTCCATTCTCTGGGCAGCTTTTTATCCAAGAATCATTTTGATGTGCCCAGGAGAAAAATTAAGAATAAAAAGCTGCAATTGTCTTCTAGACACAAGTATTCTGGTAAGAAAGATGGACATAGTCAAAGCAAAATAACAAGACACATAAAAGTAATTTAAGACAAATATAAAATAAACAAGAGAGCTTGATTCATAATCAATTGCCATATATGTTTAAGAGTCATCTGTAATATTAAGGGAGAGACATCTGTAATATTTCAACAATAAAGATAAATTTTTTAAAAAAAGAGTCAAAATTTTTAAACACATTTAGAATAGTGGAAAACTTAAGACTGCTGGAGTCAGTGATGTGGTTTAGAGATAAGTAAACAAAGTTTGGAGTATTTAGAGAATTGTAATTTCTGGGGCATTGTTGGGTCATAGAACACAAAGTGGAGGAAAGAAGTAACAGCTGAGGCTGAAAACAGCAGAAAATAAATGCAAAACTAGTCAGAGAAGGAGTTATTGAAATGGTCAAGGGGAGCTTGACCTAACACTTGAAAGATGAGTGGTAAATGGATAAATAGATAGACTTAGAAACATTCCAGAATCTGGGCTAGTTACTAGCATTGGTCTATAAAACTTGTATTCTGAGGAAACTGACCTCATGTTTAGACCCTTGGTAATCTAGACCCTTTATTTAAAGCCCAAACAATTACATAAAGTCTTGCACTTAATGCACCAGCTGGCCCTCTTCTTCCTCACATTTCCCCACACTTCCAGAAGAACCCTCTGCTCAGTCCTGCTAGGCCACGCAGAGCTTCTAGGGCTCACTTATTCTTTTCTTTCTTTGCCTTGTAATGTGTAGTGTAACCTTTGCTTGAGACATCCTTCCTTCCTATCCAACTAATTTGTATCCAACTGCCCTTCAGAATGAGCTCAACTCATATATTTTTACATGCCTTCCCAAACAAGGCTGATGGACACTCGCTCCTCCAGACTGCAATATTTACTGTCTATTTTATTCATGTGTTTTTTGGTGTGTGGTTTTTTGCAATCCTCACCCGAGGATATGCTTTTTATTGATTTTAGATGAAGAAAGGAAGGAAGGAAGGGAGAGAGAGAAAGAGAGAGAGAGGGAGGGAGAGAGAGAGAGAGAAAGAGAAAGAGAGAAAGAAAGAACTCGATGTATCAATGCGAGAGAGAAATATTGGTCAGTTGCTTCCCCTAAGTTCCCTTACCTGGGGTGGAAGCTGAAACCCAGTGAATGTGCTTTGACCAGGGAATCAAACCCATGACCTGGTGCATGGGACAATGCTCCAACCAACTGAGCCATACCAGCCAGGGCTATTCACACATTGTGAATGAATTGAAAAAGTATGCAATTTGAATGTTCATGTCTACATGCCCTATGTGTTTAATATTATTATAAACTTTATTAATATTTTCAAACATCTCAGAGACATAGAAATGCTCCTAACGTAAGAACAACAGGTCAATGCACTGCAATTAATAAAAGTGCTAGCAATCAACTTCTCTTTTTCTTGCCAGCACTATGTGGATTGAGAATTTCTTTTGCTCTTTTGCTCTACCAGATACCAGACCTGGTCAAAGCAACATGATTGAAACCGATGGTTCTGCTCCATTTCTAGTAAATAGATATTAAAACTGAACACTTTCATTAGGCTCTGCTTGAACAGGCTGGCATGTGCAAACACAGTCTTCTGCAGAAGCTTTGTACACATTGCAACGGGATCATGTAATATGTTAGCTCAGCCACAGAGAGAATCTGCAGTCTTTGGCAGCCCTTTGCAACATACCAAAGGTGTCTTGTTTCTTCCACAAACTTGAATTACTTATGGAACAACATTATGACACAATTGTCAGGCTTCTTCCTACTAACTTAGACTTGCTGGTGGGGCAGTTTGCTAACACAGCTCTCAGTCCTGTTTTCAATGACGCATCTACAGGGAACATTACAACGAGCGTGTAAGATTTCTGCCAGTGTCATTTCTTTTAAGAATCCGGTTATATGTTTATGAGGGTGACCTGGCAACTGGACGACTGTGTAGGGAAATAACGTATGGCGATCCTTCATTGGGAGGATTTCAGAGGCAACATTCTTAACCCTAGAGAAGAGGCAATGCTCTGGGGCACTTGGCTGTAGGTCTTCTGGCTCCATGAATGGGATATGAAATCCTGGAAGCGCAGGGAAGAGACAGACGCTGGCCGCTCTGAGTCAGAGAGCTGACTCCGGGTGTGTTGTTCAGGAAAGGGTGGAGGGGCCGAATCTTCAGGGAGGAATGCTTTCCTGGGAGGAGTTCCAGAGGTCATTCCTCCACCCTGCCTCCTTGATTCCCGAAGGCTCACTCATTTGACTTTTTTAATTTGAAAGAGCTGCTCTTTTCTCAGCACCAGATGTAAGAGAGCCCATTATAGAAATATGGCTCAAGGACTGATTACTCCCTTTTCTTCACGGAGTCAGCTCCAGATGCTTGTTGCTAAGCCCAGCTTCTTCCACACTGCTTTAGAACAGGGAAAAGAAAATGCTCATTTTTGGAGCCTGGGAATAGTGAGAGTGGGACTGCTGGCAGGCTCTTGTAGTTTCACGTTAGTTTACTGTTTTACTAAAAAGGGTTTCTCCACCCCCACCTTTTATGTAGAATAACTGCTATCTGACCTGAGGGGTTCTCGCACTGTGATGCTCAGTGTCCCTTTGATCTGGGTGAAGAGTCTGATGAGCACTGGGACGAGGGAGGCTTTAGGGGGGAAATTCCTGATTTGTAATATTTGCCAATTTCCATAGTGCAAATACTCCCACAATGCTGATTTCAAGTTATTAGCATGATGTCCTTACTTGAGACAAGGTGCACTGTTCTTGTGAGCTGGTATAAGCTGTCTCCCACCCCCCACCCCCATACTCAATGCAGCTCTGGGGCCATGAACCCTGATTAAATTAGTGTGGCTAGCTTTTATTTGTTTTATTGATTTATCCAAGGGCTTTCTCTTAAGGTATTGAGTTTACAAATCAATTGCTCCTGTACTATATCCCATGTATGTGCTGTTCAAAGACAAATGGATAAAAGTATACACCATCAGCCCTGGCCGGCGTGGCTCAGTGAGTTGGAACGTTGTCCCATGTACTGGAAGGTGGTAGATTTGATTCCCAGTCAGAATATACACATATGCACACACCCTGCTCAACCTCATGTGGGTAGCAGCTGATCAATGTTTCTCTCTCTCTTTCTTTCTCAAAAACAATAAAGTCTTTTTTTAAGTATATGTAATAACAACCAACTCTAAATTTACTGTATTATGGTGAAGCAATGACTTGGTCAACTTCAAATATCAAGTAATTCTCAAAAATGTGATTTATCTGTGAATACATTATCAGTGAGTCACCTGGAAATGCAAGAAATACAGTGAGTGAAAAATGAGCACTTTAGAGTTATAATGGAATTTGAAAGTTGCTCAATCCCCCCTTTACTTGCCCCTGTCTTATGTAATGTCTGCTTTTTATCCAACACTCCCTAAACTGAGGTATCTTAAAATGGCTATATCTCTTGACTTCTTTTTCTATGTCATACAAAATAATTAAATGTTTTTATTTTCCGCGTTTTTTGTTGAGCTATGAGCATCATAAAGAGGTAATTTAAAAGGAGATTATGCATTCTATGATAGGACTGTGTTGCCAGCAATAATTGAGTATGGTTTTTAAAATACATTTTTTTCATGGATTAGTAGCAATGCTGATAATCCTTCCAAAGTTAATTAAAAGTTAATTTGCTAATAAAATGATTAACCTTTATGGTTCCTAACAGGAAACCAAACTTGCGCCCTTTTATTTTGAATAAATAAGTTCTTTAAAGTCTTTGCAAATAATTTCTTCTATTGTAAAAAAAACTGACTACAGTATAATTTTAGATGATAAAAAATAAGGGAGTAAATAATACATTGTAAATAAACTCTAATAGTTACACAAAAACAAAGTGGATCAACAATTGGTAAAAAAGATGTAGAATGGATATCTGAAAGCATATTGGCAAAGGGAATTTCATATTCAAGTTAAAGAAAAAAACTCTTTAAAAGTAAATATTATTTTAACGACTATATTTTAATTTTGTCCATAAAATCATTCAATCATTCTTTACTTACATACACCCTATTTTATAATTTTGACTCTATCCTACGAAAGCACAGACATAGGAAAACGGTATTTCTCTTGATGTCAATTGTGTCACATCTACATTTCCTCCCAGTCAGTACACTGTATGACATTTTACCGAGACAGAAACTAATCAGTATTCTAGCGTGCAAGACAGCTATATTATGGGTCAAATAAAAAACTAACGGTAGGACTGTGGTCATTGTTGTCCTAGAAACATTTCAATTCCAATCTGCCAGTGCCCTTTCTACAACTTTACCTGAAAAAAGGTTAGTTTTAATGTACTCTTTGATATTAATATTGCAAGACTCAGATATATTTGTATGCCTTGAAACTTTATAGTTTATAAATCGTTTGAATTGTAACATCACTTTCACTGTAATTATTTACTCACACATACCATTTTCTATCTATTAGAAATAACAACATAGACTTTTAAAATAAATATACCCCTTAAAATTGAAATATCTCCACATGATTTATCTCTAAATTAATTCTCACCTGGTTATGTCTTCACTAAAATAGATGAGATTCCTTAATATAAAGAAGAGCTGTGAAAAGTGACTAGCATCCAAATTCTTAGGTTGCCACCAAAAGGTTAACACTTTCCAAGCTATGGTTTTTATGTCAATACAATTAGGAAAATATCTGTGCCCTGATACATAACCAGTGGCCTTGAAATCTAAATAAGATTTATTAATAATAGCATTTAGGAAAAAAGTGTTATAACATATATGACATATTTGGAAAATCCCAAATCTGGGAAGCTGTGACCTGAAAATTTATAATAAATATACCAGTAGGTCTTTGGTTGTATTTAATGACTGTCAAACTGATTTACATTTTAAAATTCCATTTTAAAAAAAAGCAAAATAACAAAGAAACTTTTCTGGATACTTACAGTTCCAGGGCGAGGATATGGAATTCTACCCTGATAGGAAATCAGCTGATGATTTGGCCCTTCTTTGTGGGCAAAAGGACCATTAAACACAGTCTGTATATCAGATAAATGATACACGCACACTGCTGATCCTTTAAAAACTGAGCTAAAAAAAAAAAAGAAATCAGAAAGAGATCCATTTTCTGATTATTTTAATTTAAACACAATTTTAAAAGTAGATGGCAAAGTTCATGATAAAAAGTTGATATAATTCTTCAAGGAGAAGTTCAGTTTTATGGTACACATTGTAAAGCTAAAAAAGCTTCTACTATTTTGAAATAAGCCATTGATACAAAAAGCATTAAGACATTTAATTCATTCATGAATGTAATAGACAATAAGTTATAGAAAAGTTCTTAATGTTTCTGTAATATAGTATAGATTAAAGAAGTTTCTAACTAGTTTATCTTAGAAACAAAAAATTGATTTATTTAAAATATGAATTTGAATTCTAAATCACTATCAATACAGCCTATTATAACTTAACTGACAGAAACAAATTTCATTCATAAGAGAATATCATCTCTTTATCTTGACTTTTAATGTGAGAGTGTTCTTACAGGTTATCCTAAATAGTATTGGAAAAGTCTGAATCATCATTATTTATTTGCTTTCTCTGCTAGTCACAGAAAAAAAGGGGATCTAAACAGATTCATTAAGTTACCTTTAGTCAGTAAAATCCCATAAACTTAGATTGGATCCTTAATGAAAACCATTGGCATTATCACTAAGGCAGATTGACTGAAACCAACTTTTCTCCAATTCACGTATTTCTCTTACATCAGATGCATAATGGAAAACTTAGATGGCCAATGAAAACTTATATGCCCATTGAAAAAACAAGGTATATTATTAATTATTAGCATTAATAATCAGAAATGACCATTTAAATTTTTTAATCTTAAAGCTATTGGTATGGGAAAAACAGAAACTAGGAAAATATTTTTTTTGAAACAAACATTTTCTTCTTAAGAATTTGGTTATTTGTTTCTTTGTTGAATTCTTTGCGAATTAAATCAAACTACTTTCTTTGTTAGAACAGAAGTTAAACTTATCCCAAAGGACATCTTTTTAGATATCTTAAGGGCAAATGTAAATATGATGTAAACCAATATCCCTGTGGTTTTATTTCTCATTGAATGGCTATAGTTTGCAATCATATCATGTTTTCCTTACTAGAAAATACTACTAAAATCTCTAAATTTTCACTTTGTAGTTGATTGTTTAATGAAAGGGGCCCAGTAGATTCTGCATTCCATGCTGGAATATTATATTGAATTCTGAATAACATTCCTAATGTAAAATAAAATAAAAAATGTGTACAGGAAGTGGTGAGGATATGGTGAATATAATAATTGGGCTTAGGCATTCTAGAGAATTAGAAAACATCAAATATATTTTTAAATATATTTTCAAATATATTCAAATATATGAAATACTGCCACATAGAACATAAAAACATGTTCAGCATTTTGCTAGCTTCTAAGTAATCACCTTAGATTGCTCTAGAAGTAAAAGTTGTTTAATAGAAATTCAAAAAGTTCTATTTGAATCATGAGTCTTCAAATTATTTCCTTAAAACAAAAATCATATATACTTTATTCTGCATTATAATTCAATTTTTTCTTTCTTTGAGAAAACATCATATAATTATACTCTGTACAAAACTGTTTTGAAAGCATTAGTTCAGCTTATAAGCAAAAGTAACAAAACAGGAAGATTAAATCCTTAATGCTAGGCAAAATTAAAAGTAGAAAAGAGCCTTGGCTGGTGTGGCTCAGTTGGTTGGAGCATTGTCCCATTCACCGAAAGGTCTTGGGTTCGATTCCCGGCCAGGGCACATACCCTGGCTTCAGCTTCAATGCCCAGTCAGGGTGCATGTGGGAGGTAACCAATCAATGTTCACTAGCATAATGATATTTCACTCTCTCTCTCTCCCTCTCCCTTCCTTTCTAAAATCAATAAAAGCATGTCCTCGAGTGATTAAAAAAGAATTAAAAAATTGAAAAGAATGCTTTAGTAATAATTACTATTGCTCAATAAAGTTTACTGTTTAAATCATAAGATATAATTATTTAATAATTACCTTGATGTTGTAAAAATGCCATACACTAGTGTTGTCCTTGGGTTATCAGTTTCAAGCAGAAATACATCCTCTATAAAAGAGAAATATCATTCTTTCAAGTTCCCAAATATTAAATGTATTTTTAAAATTTACCCTAAGAAAATAACTTAAACTATGAAAATAATTCAGAAAGAGATTCCTGCAGCATCATTCCAATTTAAAAACTAAATGAATTAAATTATAGGCACATGGTAAAATAAATTATATAAAATGTCATACAACCACTAACAGGATTTATGAAGACTATAACATTATGGAAACCATGCTAATAAAATAATATTAAGTGAAAAAGGCACAATGGAATATAAGGTGAACTAGAACCACGTAACCTTAAACTATTTCTGCTTTTTTTCTCTGCATTTTCTAAATATCCTTTAATGATTATATACATTTTTCTGATGTAGGGTTAGAAGTTCTCACATGGATGAAAACTTTTGCACAGGGACTTTTTTCTTTATACAAAATAAGAATTTTTTTGGCTTATGGTCAAAGTTGCTAGTGATATTTTTAATTAACAATTCCTCTGACAACAAGAAGTTTAAAGTATATTAAAGCAAAGACAATGGCATAGATAATAAAGTAATAAACAACAAAACCTGGAAGTAACTTTCTAACAAAAAACTGCAATTACCCTTTGTAATACTTTAAGCAATTAAAAACAAACAAACAAACAAACAAAAAACAAACTGCAATTAATAAACAATTGTTATGATTACAAAAATGTCTGTTTTTAGTGACATTTTTGCAAATAAAATTCTTGTTGAGGAATACAAAGAAAGAGCTATTTATTTTAAATTCAAAGTGAATTTAGGAATATATCATGGGGAATTCAATGAACTAAATGTTTCAGCAATCCATTCAGATACAAAACAAATTTTAAAAATACTTAAATTTATTGAGAGTATCCAGATCATTAATTCAGATGGACATATTGTTTATGCTGAAAACATCCATGTAAAATACATCCTCTCCTGAGAGTTTATTATTAAATTTTATAAAATTTACAAAGTCTCTTTCAAACATTTTTCAGATTCACATCTATGTACCTAATTCATCGAAGTGTGTTTCCGGGCCATCTTCATCGGTTACCGAGCACACCAGCCTCGCTTTTAGGAAGGTAGTCCACTTGTTGACAAGGCTACGCAGTCCACCTGTGTCATTCTGAAACCATTTTGTGAACACATTTCAGTTTGCTTAAGTAAATACTGAAGTCTATTACAACTTGGATTTGTATTAGTCAGGGACTTGAAATCTGAAGGATGACTATGTTAACCATATTTGAATATCAATAGTTAGAGAGGAATATTTAAGATATATAGTATGCTATAAAATAGCCACAGGTTATATACTATTATTCTTCTACAGTGTTGTATCAACTGGAAATGTTTTAAAAAAGAATTGAATGAATATATTTCCTAAAGATTTATAAACATAACAATAAATGATGGAAATATTTATAAAATGATACGGAACATAGGTAATTTAATGTGCCTTTTCTTTACACCTCATTGTCTCCAATATGAATATTACTGTATACAGTGAGTTTGCAGATCCTACTGTGGTCAGCAGAGTTGATTTATACTTAACACCAAATGGCCCCCAATAATTCTAATTTTCTCCTTCATTTTTCTGTGTTAGCCTTTACTCCTCAGTATACCTAGTCAGATGCTTTAATATACATATTTCCCCAAATAGGACAGGGAAAATGGTATTGGGATCATTCGCCGATAGTCTCTATTGATAACATATTTGTTTGTTTTCTGTATGCCCAGCAGCCTTCCAGTCCTTCAGCCGACTTTGCCGCCTTACTGCAAGTGATTGAGAGGCAGGTGAGTTCCACTATCAGTGGAGCAGTATGATATTGAAAAGTATTTTAAACACTAAATGCTTTAAGAAATAGTTCTGCACAAAGGATGCTAATCATGAATGTCAGGAAAAGCCTGTAAAACTCCTGTATGAGTGGATATCATGATTTTTTTGAGCTACTATATATACTTACTGTTAAAACAAAAATATTTTGATTACTGTTTATAATTATACTAGAGGCCTGGTGCACAAAAATTTGTGCACTCGGGGGGGAGGGAGGGGTTCCTCAGCCCGGCCTGTGCCCTCTTGCAGTCTGGGACCCCTCGGGAGATAACGACCTGCTGGCTTAGGCCTGCTCCCGGGTGGCAGAGGGCAGGCCCAATCCCTAGGTGCAGCCCCTGGTTGGGCTCAGAGCAGGGCCGATTGGGGAGTTGGGGTGCCACCCCCTGTCATGCACAGAGCAGGGCAGATAGGGAGGTTGTGGCCCCGTCCCCTGTCACACACAGAGCCACAGGGCGATCAGGGGGTTTGGGCACTGCCCCCTGTCATGCTGATCCCGGTGCCAGGAGGCCTTGTGGCTCCGCTGATCCTGGTGCTGGGAGGCATATTACCCTTTTACTATATAGGATAGAGGCCTGGTGCATGGGTGGGGGCCGGCTGGTTTGCCCTGAAGGGTGTCCTGGATCAGGGTGGGGGTCCCCACTGGGGTGCCTGGCCAGCCTGGATGAGGGGATGATGGCTGTTTGCAGCTAGTCACACACCCTTCAGGGTGCGGGTCTCCACTGGGGTGCCTGGCCAGCCTGGGTGAGGGGATGATGGCTGTTTGCAGCTGGTCACACACCCTTCAGGGTGCGGGTCTCCACTGGGGTGCCTGGCCAGCCTGGGTGAGGGGATGATGGCTGTTTGCAGCTGGTCACACACCCTTCAGGGTGGGGGTCCCCACTGGGGTGCCTGGCCAGTCTGGGTGAGGGGCTGAGGGCTGTTTTCAGGCTGGCGGGTGACTGAAGCTACCAACCGCTCCAATTTTTCTTTTCTTTTTTTTTTTATTCTGGGCCAGCTTTAGCTCTGACTCCAGCTCTGAGGCCTCTGCTGCTGAAAGCAGGTATCTGGTTTGTTGGGTTCTATAATCGAAACACTGTATCAACTTCAGCTCTGAGATCCCGGCTCGCTAAAAGCAGGTTTCTGGGGTTTTGTTTAGCTTCTATATTTTTAACTATGTTTCAAACTGCAAGCTCAGAGACCGGCAAGGCAGGCGGGGAACATTGGTTTCCTCCGTCACTGAAGCAAGCAAGCCTCATGTTAGTTTCAAGCTGCCTGGCTGCCGGCCACCATCTTGGCTGGCAGTTAATTTGCATGTCGCCCTGATTAGCCAATGGGAAGGGTAGTGGATGTACGCTAATTACCATGTTTCTCTTTTATTAGATAGGATTTTATTAAAGCCTTCCTTTACATTTGCTGTTGTAGATAACTCCTCAGTAATTATCTTTTAATAAAGTTTCCCTATATTTTATTCACAATAATTATTCTGTTTCTTTCTATAATATAAAATTTAGCTTTTTGTAATACTAATAATTAAATGAAATAGCAAAATTAATCAAAATTACTTATTTATATAAACCCACAACCAAAATATTTCTATGAATTAAACTTTATGTTGAAATATGGTATATATCTCTTATGAGAGATGTGAATAAATATTAAGTTCAAATGTCTCCTATTAATATTTGATTAATTTATAATAGTAGATAATAAAAGTAGAAAAGTAAACTATTAGAAAAAGAATTACATAACTTAATTTTTTAGTTTTTCTTCAAATTATAACAGTCAAAGCAATCTTGAGAAAGAAAAACAAAACTGGAGGTATCACACTCCTAGTTTTCAAGCTATAATATAAAGCTAAGGTACTGGGGTAAAATAGACAAATAGATCAATGGAACAGAATAGAGAGTCCAGAAATAAACCCATGCATATATGGTCAATTAATTTATGAAAAAGAAGTCACAAATATAAAATGGGGGCTAAATCATTTCTTCAATAAATGGTGTTGGAAAAATTGAACAGCCACATGTAAAAAAAAAAGAAAGAAGGAAGGAAGAAGGAAGGAAGGCAGGGAGGGAGGGAGGGAGGGAGGGAGGAAGGAAGGAACTGGACTACTTCCTACACCATACAAAAAATTAACTCAAGCCCTATGTGGTTTGGCTTAGTGGATAGTATGTTGGCCTGCAGACTGAAGAGTCCAGGTCCAATTACTGTCAAGGTCTCATGCCTGGGTTGCAGGCTCAATCCCCAGTAGGGGGGCGTGCTGAAGGCAGCCGATTAATGATTCTCTCATCATTGATGTTTCTATCTCTTCTCCCTCTCCCTTTCTCTCTGAAATCAATAAAAATATATTTTTAAAAACTTAACTCAAAATGTATTAAAGACTTGAAAGTAATACCAGAAACCACAAAAATCCTAGAAGAAAATAGGTGGTAAGTTCCTTGACATAGGTCTTGGGAATGATTTTTTAAATTGACCTCAAAAGTAAAGTAACAAAAGCAAAAATATACAAGTGTAACAACCTCAAACTAAAAAGCTTCTGCACAGAAATGAACACTATCAACAAAATGAAAAGGCAACCTACTGAATGGAAAAACTATCCTATATAATAAAAAGGTAATATGCAAATTGACCCTACAGCAGAACGACTGGGAATGACTGGTCACTATGACACACACTGACCACCAGGGGGCAGATGCTCAATGCAGGAGCTGTCCCCTGGTCAGTGCGCTTTCACAGGGGGAGCTCTGCTCAGCCACAAGCCAGGCTGACGGCTGCCAGTACAGCGGTGGTGGTGGGAGCCTCTCCCACCTCCTCAACAGTGCTAAGGATGTCCAACTGCAGCTTAGGCCTGCTCCCTGCTGGCAAGTGGACATCCCCTGAGGGCTCCTGGGCTGCCAGAGGGATGTCTGATTGCTAGCTTAGGCCCAATTCCCCAGGGAGCAGACCTAAGCCAGCAGATAATCATCCCCTGAGGGGTCCCAGACTGTGAGAGGGCACAGGCCGGGCTAAGGGACTCCCCCCCCTGCCCCCCCCCCCAGTGCACAAATTTTTGTGCACCGGGCCTCTAGTTTGTGAATCATATATCTGATAAGGGATAATATCCAAAATATATAAAGAATCCATACAACTTAATAACAAAAAAAAAATCAATTACAAATGGGAAGATGATCTGAATAAATATTTTATCAAAGAAGACATAGACATACAGATGGCCAACAAGTTCATGAAAAGATGCACAACATTGCCAATTACCAGGGAAATGCAGATTGAAACCACAGTGAGATATCACTTCACACTTGTTAGAATAGCTGTTATTAAAAAGACTAGAGGTCCAATGCAAGAATAGGCCTTCCTTCCCCTGGCTGCTGACACTGGCTTCCCTCTGACCGCGGGCTGGCACCCAGGACCTGGGCTTGCCTCACAGCCCTGGCTTTGTCTGGAAGGATGTCCAGTCTAATTAGAATTCTATGCTTTTATTATTATTAAAACGATAAGAAATAAAAAGTGTTGGCAAGGATATGGAGAAAAGAGAACCCTTGTGCACTGTTGGTGGGAATATGATTTGTTGCAACCAATATGGAAAATAGTGTGAAGGCCCGACTGGTGTGTGACTCAGTGGTTGAGTGTCAGTCAACCCATGAACTAGGAGGTTGTGGTTTGATTCCTGGTCAGGGCACATGCCGGGTTTGTGAGCTCAATCCCCAGGGAGGAGGAGGGGGCAGTGTGCAGGAGTTAGCCTATTGATGATTCTCTCATCATTGATGTTTCTATCTCTCTCTCCTTCTCTCTTCCTCTCTGAAATCATATAATATATATATATATATATATATATATATATATATATATATATATATATATAGTGTGAAGATTCTTCAAAAAATTAAAAATAGAACTATCAAATAATCTAGCAATTCCACTATTCCACTTTTTGGTTATTTATCTGAATAAATGGAATACTAATTCAAAAAGATATATGACCCCATTGCATTATTTATAAGAGCCAAGAGAGTGAAACAACCTCAGTGTCTACCAACAAATGAATGGATAAAGAAATGAGGCATATAAACACAATTATCAGGGAAATAATATTATTCAGCCTCATCTTATTGTTCATGATATTGTGGATTTGCATTATGCTAAATGAAATAAGTCCTACAGAGAATGACAGGTATGTATGCTCTCCTTTATATGTGGGACCTAAACACAAGCAATAAAAGCTCATGGATACAAGAACAGATCAGTGGCTGCAAGAGACAGAGTGAGGTGTGGTAGAAGTGGTTAAAATGGGTGAACTCTGTTGTTGTTTTTGTTTTGGGGGGTGTTTTTTGGTTGCTTTATTTTTTTAGTTTAAATAAATTGAATTTTAAAATGTTGATACTTACAGGACATATTCTAGCGATCATGGAATGAATCTGTTTTGTACTTCTGCTATTGTCAGTCAGTTTCTCCTTGAAGAAAAAGTAAATCTTAGCATCGTTTGGATCAGTTCCATCTGGGATGACATGTGCATCCACAAACATGGGTTCTAAAAAGAAATACAGAGACTATAATATACTCATGCGAAAAATCCATCTACTGTTCATCCAAGTAGACCACAGACACGTGGTTTCTCCATCTTTGGTGTAAAACAATAATTTGATGTTCATAGGCAAAAAGTATAAAAGCAGTAATTGTATTCAGACAACATATCGCATTTCAAATGTCAAGTGCCACAAAATATAGTTATAATATGACAGCTCAGACTATTTTTCTCTGTCTACAATATATTCTGGAAGTTCAGTAAATGCAAAAAAAAAAAAACCTTTGTGCACTGATGAGTTTTAAAAATTTGAAAAACTATTCTACCAGTTATTTCCCTTGGAATCTGACAGTCAGTCGTTTTACGGGGGGGAAAAAAGGTTTATTTTTCAAAGTGTGGTTTTCAATCTAGTGCATATAAACTCAAATTCACTGAAGCAGAATGGAATGAGGAGTTGGGAGTCCAAGATCTGAAAAACACATTTTTCTTAAAATACAGTGTATGAAATAAAAGGGAAACTTTTCAAGGAAAAAAGTGACGTCATTTGAAGACATAGAGGGATTCCTTATTTCAAGAACAAAACAACTCTTAGGATATTCTATTTCCAGATGTAGCAGAGGAATAATCTGAAGAAGAAAATGGACAATCAACTCTTTCTTGTGCTGGCCTATCAGTGAAACAAGATGCTTTACTGTGGTGATTCATGCTTAACTGTGCAATGGTAAGGAAATTGCCAAATTTAGGGTGAGCTAGAAATTTCCCCCAGGGTGAAATGACAAAGACGTCAGTGGTTTCTTCCTCCTCTCAACAGCAGGAGCTCATTGAAATTGTGCATTAAAGTCAAATGAGTACCTTTGATGATGTGAATTCCATGTGATCCTAAGAACTGGAAGCAGCTGAATACTGATAATCATAAAATTATCATAACTATGATTTCTATTAAATCTTAGTCAAATTATGAAAAAATAATATATACCAGTTTTATAATTTAGAATCTAAGTATAAAACAAATATAGCTTCTGAATATACCCTATTTACTTTATCTTCATAAATTTAGAGAACTTTTAGCTTTGACATTATTAACACATACAATCTAAATGAATAAGTAACATATTTAATTATAATATGTTACACTTAAACAATAAGGGAGGATTCTTGTGTACAAGCATGTATGATGAATATCACTGTCATTTTTAAAATTTATATATTCTATAATAATTGTGTGGTGATTAGTAAAGAGTTAGAATATGACTATTTCAATTATTTACTTATCCTAAACTTTTAAAATCATAAAGTCAGAAATACTGTTACTGATGACAAGGCCCTGTAATTCTTTATCTTTTTACCATTTTTTACCTAATTTTTATTATGGAACTAAACAAATTAGTCTAAAGCATAATTCTAAAAAAATGTATAAAATGTTTTCTTACCACTTAGCCATTTGGAATTGTGTTGATCAGTTCTGACTGCATTCCTTTTAGTTAAACTTCGAAAAATAGCAGCATCTGTCCCCATGAAATCTATATACATTCCAGAGAAAAGTTCTTCATCTATGTAAAAGAAATTATCAACACAATGTTTTTAAGGCTATTTTGAATATCAAGGAGAACTTGCTTAATTAGATTAGTACACATATTACAGTATTTATAATTGTTAATTGGTTTACATTATCCACCAAATAAAAAGTTGGTAAAGTTTAATCTGGTCTCATTACTGACTGTATGGTTACCAAAATGACTTTATTCTATGAAGAAATAAAAATTCCTCTGCCTGTACTTAATAATACGAAATGCCTATGTTTATAATGTGTATCAGAAATGGCAGAAATAATATATGTAACATATTATAAAAGATAACAGAATGGCTTAATTATTACTGTGTTTTAATAAAAATACTGTAAGAGTCAGAAAACTTGCTTTGTATATTTTGGGCAGTAATTTTTAGCAAACTGGGAATTAGGACTAAGTCATTTAGCTCCCTGAATCACAATCTTCTCATCTGTAAAATATGGGAACTGAATTATGGATTTCAAAAGTCCTCACCACATATTAAAAATTCTATGATTATACTAAAGGGATTGAGATTAATAGTTTTTATTATTATTAATGACATGGAGGCAACATTAAAATTTGTCAAAATACTATTAATGATGTAATGATGTCATCATTAAAAGTATACACTTCGATTTTCAGTGCTAAACGATTGCTACAATATAATCAAAGTTCTCTATTATCATTTGCAAAACAATATATTAAAATTATGGTAAAAATATAGTATTATGTTACTAAACTACATATGGCTTAACATAAGCCATGAGAAATAGAATGCAGAGACAAGAAAGTAAAGATATTTTTAAATTAAATTATCATTATTGATAGCAAAAACAGATATTTTAATCTGTATATACATAACATTTAACATTTAGTTTATCCATATTAATTTTCATGCTAGGAAAGACAGTAGATATTGAATGGGTATGTGTGACCCTTGAGAATAAAACAGTAGCTAAATATCTATTTAAAAGAGAATAAAATTTATTAGGTCTGTCCCACTAAACCGCCATGCAGCTGTGCTCTTCGACTACTGTTCTAGAATTACTTCCTGGCTACTTTCAGATTGTGGTCATTTTGGCAGAACTGGAACATTTTGAAGCACTCTAAGCTCACTGTTTAGTAACAAGCACTACCAACTGGCCCAGGATAGAATGAAGAATGGAATGTTTTTAATATGTGCTCACTAGGTCATGAAACGGACCCCTACAAGTTAGCAATTGGGCATGGCAGGTATTGTGTCTCCAATGTGGCTTCCTCACAGGGGTCTAAAGCCCATGGAAATTGATTATAGAGACAGAACAAAAAGTGCAGGAAAGTATTTCGTTTAGTTTCTTTAAAATTATGTGGGCATTTATGAAGCATCTACACAAGTATTCTGTTGATACAATGGTTGTTAAATTGAAATAACTTCGCAATTAATCATTTCATACTGTAGCTATACCCAGTACCCTCCAAACAGTGGGTTATAAAACTCTGTTATGTAATATACTGACTAGCACAGCTATCAATTATCATCTCTGTATCCAGGAAGGAAAAAATAAAGGATATTGGAGGATGGTGTATGATGCAGAGGGCTGAGTCTAATCCTATTACACACCACTTTATTAGTTATGTCTTAAACGTTACGGAAGCTTGCATGTCTGACTGACTTCATTTCCTGTCTTAAATTCTTAATAATTAGGAATAACAAAGTGCCTGCTTTATTTTGTATAAGAAATATTTAATTAATGTCACTTTGGGATGCATTTTGAGACTAGGGTATTTTATGAAGGATTTCTTTGTAGGACTTATGCAAAGATAAACTTGTGCCTTTTCTCTTTAATACAAAAATATTTTGCTTTCCAATTGCACTTCCACTACCAGAAAAACCATATGAGGTTTTTGATCGGCTCCTTAAAAGATATCACCTGACTTCTTTGCTGTGCTACAACAATAACTAAAAATAGCAAAAGAACACTAAACATACACATCTGGTTGGATGTCACAACCACATTGTGAAATTTGGAATTAAAATTCACAATGTTTCTTGGAATATTTTAACAAATATGTGTTATTTAGCGGATTGCAGTTGAACAGAAATGATCAAACACTGTATAGCAAAGTGAGAGGACTATACAGATCTATTATACAATATTGGAGATGACAATGGAGATGATTTTATTTATTTATTTATTTATTTTATTATTATTTTTTTTGGAGATGATTTTAAAGACATAATCAATAGAACAAATAAAATTATAAATATAAGCTTATCAAGCTTCCTGCTCATTTTGGTTTCACGTTTTCTCTCCTAAAATATATTTTTGTTGATTTCAGAGAGGAAGGGAGAGGAAGAGAGAGAGAGAAACATCAATGCTGAGAGAGTTTCATTGATCGGCTGCCTTCTGCACATCCCACACTGGGAATTGAGCCCACAAACTAGGCATGTGCCCTGACCGGGAATTGAACTGTGACCTCCTGGTTCATAGGTCAACGCTCAACCACCAAGCCCCATCAGCTGGGCTGATTTCAGTTTAATGAATTTCAGTGATAGTATAAATTATAATGTTGATCAAAGTATTAAAAGGCAGTATAGAAACATCAGCATAAGAATTGAAGTCTCAGGTCCTTAAAAATGAAGGCCAATTAAATTCAATTTTGTAAAAATATCCAAGTCTCTAAAGGCAAAACTATTAAATGGCTTATCACATTTTAACACTAAGATTCATAATGCCTTGTTCTAACCCTTATTGTTCTAAACAATATTTGATGAGATAAAACTATAGTATTAGTGCTAATCTTTGAAATGTATTTCCATAGCATAGCATTTAGCTTGAAATGAATGAAAACTCTATATATTTAACTAGTATATATATATACATGTAATATTAGAATTTCTAAAGTATTTTAAAAAAAGACTTTTTGAGACACTGCTATTAAATATTTAGAAACTTATCTGAAAAGTCCTTGCATCAGACATATTTGGATATCTTGTGGTTTCAAAAGTTTCTAATTTTTTTTGTCGTAATTATATACTTTCATTTCCTCTTTGTCCAATTTGAATGACCATATGGAAATAATTCACTGGATAACTTCCAAGGCCACATTTCAGTCAGTGCTAGATGTACCTGTCTTAATTTAGTTTCCAGATATGAGCACGATGTGTTGCCTCTTTAAATGAATCAAAGTAAAGCACTGTGACCACAATAATTATTTTTCCACCTGTTCTCTTGTCAAATGATATAATTTTACTATCGGCAACACATACAGGAAGCAAACAGGGGAAAGCATCTACTGTATAGTTGGCACTGGGATCCCCAATTTGTCCTTACAGTCAATTCATGTTAAACCAGACATATTCTAGAAGTGTTGTAACTAACCAGAAGGGAATGTCTTTTAAGTGAGTTATAGAAAGGCATTCGATGATTGAGACTCAAAGACATTGATTTGTCAACTTATGTAGCAGCAAGCAATTGGGCCTGCTACTTAACTGATATATTTTATGGAAAATGAGAAAATAGAAAAGCGATTTTACCACCAGCTCTTGTTTTAGTATAGCAACTTCTAGACAATCCATAAGAATATATTTGGCTAACCCATGTACTTTGTTAGTCTTTTATCAGAGAATAACATCATTTTTAATAATTTGTAAAAGATTACTAAAACATGAGGAAAGTAGGTATATTTAATACTAGAAAAATAACTACAGGAAACATTGAAAATTACTTTATAATATGTGTTAATATATATATATATATGTATATATATATATATACACACACATACATACATACATACATATGCATGCTTTTTGTAAATTGTTGACTTGCTCTGGGAATGAGAGCATTGTTGTGTTCAATGAAAAAATGCATGCTTATTATGAATATTCCTGAACATGAGAAACTAAAATTTCTATTTCTCAGCATAAACCTTTCTTCCTATTATTTTACTCATGTACTATCATCCATACAATTATAAAAAATGGGCATACCATGTCATGAATTATTTTTCCTTAATTTCCTTTTTATTTTCTATTTCTCACTGCCTCCTTTATTTTTCACTTACTGATCATAACAGATACTGTGTTCACATTGGGGTTGAAAGAGCAGCGTCCTTTTCCAGATTCACACTTGGAGTCAATCATGAAAACTTGGTCCTTTATTGTAGATAAAAATTAAAAGACAGTAATAATAAATAACATCATATTTAGTTAACCAATTGGCCTTTAGTAAAACAAAGCATCATCATAAATAATAAGCTTTATATTTGGTTGCTTATGCCTTCCCAATTCACTGTATTAAGACTTTCTTGGCCTGTAGACAAATGCATCTATGAATTACAAACTAACCTTAGTAGATCAAATTCTCATCCTATTACACTCCCCATAAAGCTGATCCAACAAGTTTTCCTCAAAGCAACATTATTAAAACCCACTTAAAATTACAATAAGACTGTTTTAAAAATAAAATTTTGTTACCACTTAATTTTGTTATGTACATCATTATACTAAGTTAAGCAATAATTCATAATTTAGATTAAAATGTTTTATTATTTATTTATTTAACAAAATATATTGACCATCTACTCTGTGCCAGGCGCTGACAATACATTAGGGATACAGTAAACAAAATAGACAAACATCTTTGCCTTCAAGTAATTTATAATATACTGAGGGAGAATATAAATAGGTATATATAAAATATAAAGAGAGTAAATATATAAAATATAAGTCTGTTAGATGATGCTCAGTGCTTAGGAAAAACATTAAGCAAGGAATGGGACTAGGCAAGCCCAGGGACTATGAGCAAAGATTTCAATGACCAGTGCAGCTTCAGTGAGAGGGAACATCTTGTTGGTATACTTACCTTTTTCTAGGTAAGTTAGTAAAAGTGACTACTAAAATTCTAAGAAAAAGATGATCACTTTTGTTGGTTGCATTAGATGATGGCAGTCCTTAGGTGTCAAGCTAAGGTTTTTCAAAATTATCCTGATAAAATTGCATTCCATATTTACTCTAGATATGTATATAAATACAATATTATGATGAAACCCTTTGACTTGACTACTAAGGAAAGTATTAAAAAGATTAAAATTCATAACCCTTTCCATACTTACGTTGACTTTTAAATGTTCACATATTAATTAATGGACATGCTTCCCCTTTTAAATAGATTTTTTTGAAACGAGACTATAGTAGTTCATATTTGATAAAGTGATTAAAATTCATTCCATGCTGGTTTTCCATATGAGATTTGTTTTTTTTACTGACTTTTGCACTTAAGCCTTGAAGTGCATAGTGGGCAATCTGTACGTGGGAAAATGATTTCATTTGAAACGTGTGCTCTGAAAAGTGCTGTGCTATTGGTGGCCTCTGCAGTGACTGTGCAGTCTTCAGTAAAGGGTCTGACAGATTGCAGCCGTCTAGGGCAGTAGTTTATTTATCAGTTGATCACAGGTATGTGGTTCTAATGACAAGCTCAATGCAGCCAACTGTACTCTTCCAAGAAGCATAGCTTTACATTTAAGAACTTTAATATTTCATCTTGTTTTGAGCCACTTGGAGATGCATCAATATGGGGTCAAGTGATAATTACTCAGTTACTTTTAAGTGATTTTTTATTCAACAAAAGATATATATATATATATATATATATGTTACATACATGAATAAATTAATAATAAAGGAATACAGAGAGATTATTCAATTATATTCATACTAAAGTAGATTAACCTTTGTTAAAGAAAAATGAACCTAAGATATATCAGTAGCAACATTTAATCTTTTTTTTTTACAATTCTTATCTGTAAAATTGAATTTAGACATTAAGAACTGGACTTTCAAGGCTTAAGATGCATAATAAAATCAAAGCAAGATATTATGAAATAATTCAGTTTTTAAAATATTTATATTAAATACGACATGTGTGACTAAAAGAATCCGGAAAATCTCTTTGGGGCTAATGAACTGTTTCCTTAGTCAATAATTGTAAACTGGGATAAACACAGTCTTAAATATCACAGGTGAAGTTGAACCAGCCACATATTTGACTGTACATTAGCTGTATATTTACTCTCAGAAGATGCTTTTATTCAAATATCCCCAAATCATTTTAACCAATGTAAGAATAAGGCTAGAAAACCCTCGTAGACCAATGTTACTCTAAATGAAAGTATGATTTATTAATTATATAAAGTTCTCTTCGGCTGGCACTTACAGGTGTATATCTCATAAAAGTTTATTAAATTTGAAACGTAAATAAGAAATTGTTT
The DNA here is from genome assembly GCF_963259705.1 of Myotis daubentonii. NCBI lineage: Eukaryota > Metazoa > Chordata > Mammalia > Chiroptera > Vespertilionidae > Myotis > Myotis daubentonii. The sequence continues at coordinate 39,060,478 of NC_081849.1, forward strand.
AAAATAGATTTGAGAAAGTGAATGTATTGTATAATATTTCTATAATTTGCATTAATATTATCAATACCTTACATTCTAAATAATTATGAAGCCACACCATTTTTCCCTTTATCTTTTGCAGCATTTCCATTCAGATTATATGTGTGTGTGTGTGTGTGTGTGTGTGTGTGTGTGTATATAATGTTTAAAGGCAAAAGGCTGTATTTTAAGTAACCTGATGGCCAGAAACAAAATGTAATATATTTTGTGTTTACAGGGCTTGAAACTTTTTTATGACCATTGATATTTCCAAGATTTAACTCTAAAATACAGTTTTAAGCAACCTTTGACACTAAGCAGAACAAAGAATGAAAAAAATGTTACACTCACCTCTGATCTCCTCCCTCTGTTCAAATAAGTACAGACTGGGCTGAAAGCACCACTCCCACAAACATACAGATGAGTGCGGTTGAATGCCTGAATTACACGGACGAAGTTCCCACAACCATGCTAAAAGAATAGGTAAAGAAGTGCTATTACTAAGTATTACTGTGAAACTTTGCTTTGAATTTTTCTTTCTGCTCTCACATGTTTGGAGATAGTAAGAGAACCACATTGGTTACACCATTGCTTTATTTCGGGTGGAAGGTAGACCAACTTAGATGATGAGTAAAATGATATATCTCTCTCATATTTCTCTTCTGTATGCTATGTAAGTGTTTATTTTCTGAAACTTAATGAACTTAATTTTTACCTAAGGTTAAGAACAGCAAATTGTTTCCTCAAATTTTCTTCAAAACATACACACACATACACATTTTATATAAACATGAATTAAGTGAAATTGTGCTTATACAAGGCCTGTCCTACCTTTAGTACACAATGGCAAGCACTATTGGCCTTTACAATTGGTGAATAAAACAAACCTTGAAGGAAATGCCAAACTTATTGCTTTCTATGAAAAACGATGCAATTTTTCTCTCTGCCCGTAACCCCCTAAAATACTTTCTTCAAAATCTCCTTTCTCACCTGTTCCCAGTCCAATCATTAGACATTGTCATTTATTCTCTCAACAACAAAAAATCATTATAGTAATTATAAGCTGACTATGACCTTGCAGAAGTACATAAATATGGCCATCACCAAATGCATATCTGTCACTGAAGGGACCATTGCATGCTCTGTGTTTACTAGGCTCACTATCCTTTGCTGACTACAAATTAATCCAGCCTGAGATTACATGTTGTTCCCTTCACAGTTACTTTTTCTCTCAAAGAACATTATTAAAAATAATGTTACAAATCAAAGATAAATATTTTAATAAAAATATATGAAAAGATAACAGTGGTTTTCCCAGGGGTGGTCAGAGACCATAGGTGTTCTTTTATACTCTTCTCTAGGTATCATGTATTTTATTTATTGTTTATAATGTACATGCATTACTTACATTATTAGTAAAGTGAAAACACAAATTTTACTAAAAAGGAAGTTACATTTAAAGTCAATGTTATTTTATATTTTCCATCATTTCCTCCTTTCATATTCATTATTACTTGACTAGGGGCCTGGTGCACGAAATTCGTGCACTGGGGGTGTGTGTGGGGGGGAGTGTCCCTCAGCCCAGCCTGCCCCCTCTCACATACTGGGAGCCCTCAGGAGTTGACCTCCATCACTCTCCAATTGCAGGATTGGCCCCTTGCCCAGGCCTGATGCCTCTGGCCTAGGCATCCGGCCTGGGCAGCGGGGACCTGCAGTGGCAGCAGGGGGTGCTGCGATCGTGCGGGCTCCGCCCCTGCCCCTGCAGGAAGCCTCTGGCTGAGGCGTCCAGCCCGGGCAGCGGGGACCCGCAGCTGCAGCGGCCCCGCGATCGTGGGCTTCGCTTTAGGCCCAGGCAAGGGACCCCTAGCTCCCGGGACTGCCAGCTTCGACCGTGCCCAGCTCCCATCGCTGGCTCCACCCCTACTTCCTGCTATCACTGGCCAGGGCGGAAAAGGCACCTGATTCTCTGATCATGGCTCGGGGGCAGGGCAAAGGCGGCCCCAGGGCCGCCTTTGCCCTGCCCCCCAGCTCTTAGCTCCCCCCTGGGTTTCTGATCACTGTCAGTGGCAGGGGGCTTCTTCCTGCTTTCCCTTTCGCCTCCCTGCATTGTGCCTACATATGCAAATTAACCGCCATCTTGTTGGCAGTTAATTGCCAATCTTAGTTGGCAGTTAATTTGCATATAGCCCTGATTAGCCAATGAAAAGGGTAGCTCGTACGCCAATTACCATTTTTCTCTTTTATTAGTGTTGATAGTAAGTATATGCTTATTTTTATATGTAGTAATTTTCTACACATGTTTCTATTATAGGTTTTTATTATCAAATAATCATTAACTTTTGCTGTCAAAAAATTAAAACTTACAGACCAGACTACACAGTTTATTTTAATTTTAAGACATTAAAGATTTTTGTTAAATATATAATGTCACAGTATCTTGACACCTGTTTATAGAGGTTCCTGGAAATTGACTATATAACTGCAGATGATAATGTGTTTCTCTGGAGAAAATGCATGAATGATGTATGGTGTGTATATAATATGTCTATGTTAAGGGTATCTGTGAGCAATGAGACTTGTGTTTATTTTTTTCACATTCAAAGTCATTCTGGGGTTCTGTATATACTATTTTTCCATAAGACATGAACTCAACCCAACTCTATTAATAATAGGTTATGTCTGTTTCCTCTGGAGTTTTGTAGGCCATTTACCATCATGAATTACTGGTATTAGTTAAAAGTCACTAATATTTCTTTTATATTTCAAATACAGTTTATACTTATGTATTTTATATCTATATATTAGATACATTGATATGTTTATTATGGCTAGTAATTGTTGAGAATTTATTATGTGGCAGACAGTGGAATAATCATTTCATATATTTAGCCTCTTTTAATTCCCAGGAGGTTTGATTTTTTTTTACCTTTATATCTCACATTTATTTAGCATATTATATGCTACTTAGGCACTTAACATTCACTCATTTTTTATTTTTATTTTTTTTTACAACTCAACCGCTTTTAGAAAAATAAAGCTTAGAACATTTTTAGTTAACTTGCCTGAGGATATATAGCTAGAAAAGGGTAAAGCAGATTTTCAAACACAGATGTGTCTAACACATCTTGTATTTTTAACCCCTTCAAAATCTGTAATTGTGTTTGGAATCTATAGTTATTAGAAGGGAGTTTTTATAACTGTTACTAATGTTTAAAGAGCTCTTCCTTTGATGTTGTTTTTAATCTTTACAATAGTGTTCCAATTAAAGTATTAGTGCCATTCTAGTGATAAGGAAATTGAATTTCAAAGAGGTTAAATGAAATGCTCCAGGTTTAATAAGTAACTGAGCTGGCTCTTGAAACACCCCGCCCTCCACCACCCAGCTTTTCTATAGGAAGGGGTTGACTAACCATGAGACAGATTCCAGGCTCTCTGGTGATGCCCAGTGTGTCCCTCCAACCTTCCCTTACAGAGAAAAACCCCAAAGGAAAAACAAAGCAGTTGAGTTAATTACTGAAAATCATGTTCTAGGTCATTTCCATTTCCATTGTTCTGCCTTAGTTTCTGAATACATTATTTCTGACCTAGACCATTTCATTCAGCAAATATTTATAAACTCAGTGCAAGCACTGTACATAGTACTGAAAACACTGGAAATAATAGACTCAATCCCTACTTTCAGGCTATAGTAGATGCTGTAATAGGGTTATATTTTTCAAAAGGTGCTATAGAAGGAAAGGAGAATGAGGAATGCGGAACTTGGTGTAAAGGTTTGAAGGGGGTGTCATTGCAGAATGAGCTAGAGATTTTGACAGGCAAAAGCATAAGGAAAGAATGTTCCAACAAAAACAGCAGAGCATGAATTAAAAACAGGCAAGGCAGTGCAGGACTTACTTGGTGAATAGTGCCTAGAAGAGACAGAGGATTATTGTCCGATGAAACAAGAGAGACAATTAGAGTTGGTCTGTCATCATGCCATAGTATGTATGTGTGTGTGTGTGTGTGTGTGTGTGTGTGTGTGTGTGTGTATTGATTTTAGAGAGGAAGGGAGAGGGAGAGGGAGAGAAACATCAATGATGAGAGAGAATCATTTACCAGCTGCCACCTGTATGCCCTACACTGGAGACCAAGCCTACAACCCGAGCATGTGCCCTGACTGGGAATCAAACCATGATCTCCTGGTTCATAGGTTGACAACCACTGAGCCATGCCAGCCAGGCATCATGCCATAATCTTTAGCTGGGCATAGAGAGTCGATTTAGGTATACAAATCTCAGAGCTATTAAAAAATCTGTCTTTATCTTTAACTAGCCGTTTGAACTTGAGGCATTTATGTAATTTCTCTGTGCTTCAATCTTTTTACCTACGAATGGTGATGATAGTATTTGTTGTGAGCAATATAGAGGCAAAAGTACATTTACAGTTGTTTATATGGAAGATATACAATAGTTAATTAAATAGTAATATAAGAATAAACTGTTTTTCTTGATCACAACTGTAAACCTACTTTTGCCACACCCTGTATAATAATAAAGCACTTGGAATAGTTTCTGGCAAATAAATATACACTGGGTTAAATATTAGACTCTTTCACACACATTTTCAATTCCAACTGCCAATACAAACCTGTGAAGTAAATAGGGCATTTGTCCTGCACAGAGCTTAGTATATAGGCCCTGACCATAACAGGCATCCATGAAAGGTTTGGGGAACGAGACTTCAGTGAAATTCAGCACCATGCATGCTTTCTTTTAATTGTTTAACTCTATTTTGAAAACATTTTCTGGTAAAATGTTAAATGTAAAATAAAAAATCAGGCTGCTAACATTATGCAGACTATAATGTCCTTTTATTCATATACTATATATGTCATGTAATAAAATGCTGAAATAGCCCTAGCTGGTTTGGCTCAGTGGATAGAGCATTGGCCTGCAGACTGAGGGGTCCTGGATTTGATTCCTGTCAAGGGCACATGCCCAGGTTGCGGGCTCGATCCCCAGTGGGGGACGTTGCAGGAGGCAGCTGATTAATGATTCTCTCTCATCATTGATGTTTCTATCTCTTTCTCCCTCTCCCTTTCTCTCTGAAATCAATAAAAATATATTAAAAAATAAAATGCTGAAATAATATACCCCAATTTTTAATTTACTATATTTGGATAGTGAATTTATTTTATTTACTTAACAGAAATATAGTATTTACTGTGTGCTATGTGCTTTTCTTGGTCTTTAAAAATTTCTATATTAAACATATATTAGTTGCATAATTTAAAAACAGACGTTTCTAAAATATATTCTGGAGCACAGATGAATAAATAGGGTATTAAAAATATTGACTTTTCATGGTCCATACTATGCAATGGGGGGCGGGGGAGCGGAGTGGAGAGGGACTATTATTTTTCCGCCTACAATTCTTTTTCCTTTGGTCTGATTAAAGCATGCTTCTCTGTAGGTATCTTGGATGTATGAAATGAGATGGATTTGTCAAACATTCTCTTATTTAGCACAGACAGAGCATTTATTTGAAAGCATTAGTTTGATTGCTATTTCCCAGGACCCAACAATTTTGGCTGTACTAGAACAGAACCCTCCACCAGTTACTTACATTGTGTATACTAATTGGCTCTAAGGCAGAATTTAAAGATATCTATGAATGACATTACAGTATGACAAAACTATGGGAAAACATCAGCATGTATTGAAGATTTTATCTAATGACTTTTAATTACAAGAGAGCAAATAACAGAGCCTTTTAATTTTGCCAAAGAGAGAAAGAAATTTAATGACTTAGCTAAGATTCTTTAGAAAATCAACAGCAAGTTTTGGAACAAGAACGTGCAAAGGTATCCAAATCCTACATATCCTGTATAAATGGGAAATAAAAATCTTTTTTGTACAGAGAACAATTAAATCCAGTAATTATAGCCACAGGATATGACTGTGGCAACAAGCAACTCACAATTAGATACGCATTAGTGGAAAAAATCTCTACATTAGAGAACGAAAGAAAATAGTTTAATTCATGCATAATTATTGACATAATAGCTTCAGGGGACAAAAAAGTGTACCCCACAAAAGTATACTTCATTCTACTCACTCCCTAGAAGGCTATTATAATATTCTTACAAATGTTTTTCCACATTTTCCTGGATTTTTCCCTCCAGAAAGTGGTCTACAAAATGCTATGGGGAGCAAAAATGCTCCTGCAAACTACTTCTGCCCACTTTTAAATTTCTCTTATAAGGTGAGTTATGAAACTGAAAAAGTGAGATCATTGCTGAGCCACTCCTGGTGAGCTCTTGCCAAGAACACCTTCCAGTGAGACCTGGAGATTCAACATTCCAGGTTCTTCCGTGGACCTGTACTGAGCATGACCTTTTTAGAACCTGAAACCTGGGACTATTAAGAGTCAATGAAAATAAAAAGCTCATTTCCACACTTTCTCCTTCCACAAGGGTTATTTAGTCTTTCTTTGTTTGAACCAATCTGATGAATCTCTGAAGTACTTATTACCAAGGCTCAGCACACAGCCTTCTCTCCTAAAATCAGCATTTCTTACCTCTATACTTATAATGAATGCTACATGTACAATGGTAAGTGTTTAGTCAACATTAAGTCAAGACTGTTATTTGACCTTAGACCTGACTGTGTGTGTGTGTGTATACATTTATTAGTTTGCTACCCAATCATCATATTTCAATCTCACACCTGAATCAGGATGTATTTCCATGCTTATTAAATTAACTAGAGGGGAGGGAGGGGTCGCTCAGCCCGGCCTCTGCCCTCTCGCAGCCTGGGACCCCTCGAGGGATGCCCGCTTGCTGGCTTAGGCCCGCTCCCCCTGAAGGCCAAAGCCGGCAGGTGGACATCCCTCGAGGGGTCATTAGCACTCCCGATACCACTGCTGCATTCACCAGCCTTGAGCCCAGCTTCTGGCTGAGTGGCCTCTCTCTGTGGGCACTCCCTCCGGCGTTGAGCGTCTGCCCCCTGGTGGTCAGTGCACGTCATAGCAACCGGTCATTCCACTGTTCAGTCAATTTGCATATCAGTCTTTTATTATATAGGATGTTGACTTCTCCAACAAGGTAATAAAGTTTATGAGCGTCAAATATGTCTATTTTAGCAGAAAATTGTATCTCTAGTAATTAACATTATGCCAGATGCATAGTAGGTATCAGTATTTGTTGAAAAATGATTGAAAGAATGAATTATCTAAAGAAACTTCTGCCCTGGCTAGGTGGCTCAGTTGGTTGGAGGATTGTCCCATACATCAAAAGGTTGTAGGTCTGATTCCAAGTCAGGGCACATACCTAGATTGCACTTTCAATCCCAGGTGGGGGTGCAAACAGGAGGAAACTGATTGAAGTTTACCTCTCACATCAATGTCTCTCCCTTTCTCTCTGTCTCTCTCTCGCTCTCCCTCTCTCTCTAAAATCAATAAACATGTCCTTTGGTGATGATTAAAAAAAAAGAAACTTCTTTTTTTTAAAATATCTTTAAAAAAATGTATATCGGAGAGAGGAAAGAAGAGGAAGAGAGAGAAACATCAATAATGTCAGAGAATCATGGATTAGCTACCTCCTGCATGCTCCCTACTGGGGATAGAGTCCTCAACCTGGGCATGTGCCCTGGCCAGGAATTGAACCCTGACCTCCTGGGTCATAGGTCAACATTCAACCACTGAGCCACACCAGCCGGGCTACCAAGTTATTAATATAAGAGTAAGTGATTTTGATACTTGGATCTATTATGTTATTTTTTTCATGATTTGAAATAAGGTGAAATGACATATATGCTTCATTATAAACATTAAATGTCTTGTGCACATTAGATATTTTTTCCTGTATTTATTTTATAATATTCAAGAACAATCTGTCAGTCCTGGCCAGTGTGTCTCAGTGGGAGGGTCATGGGCTCGACCCGAATAAATGTGTTTCTCTCAAACTGATGTTCTCTTTCTCTCCCTCCCTCCCACTGTCTCTAAAACTCAGTGGAAAATATATCCTGGGGTGAGCATTAATTTAAAAAAAAAGCATAATCTGTCAGTTTCAGCAAGTCATGATCAGCAATCAATAAAGATTTATTCCTTGTCTCTGGACTCTTATCTAAAGTAACATAATTTTTACAAGTGTTTCTAGAGCCTCACATTGACAATAGATTGATATTTATACCTGTCTCAATTTTGTTTCTATGGTTATTTTTAATTAACAAAGATACCAGTCATCACTGGTGATTTATGCCTCTGGAATGTGCTGGCTAACCACAACCCTTCTGCTGAGAGTCTTTCTTAGGAAAAGCCCACATGGTATCTGGAGTTGGCCCAGAGTCCTGCATTATCATTATTCCAGCAGCCTCCTGAGAATTCCACAGGTTGGATCCACTTGGAACAGGGGTTATTACTGAAATTCATCATGAAAAGTGTCAGGGTGCAATAATGAAAGCAAGTCAAGAAAGTTTTACCCAGTCAGGAATTCCTAAATTACAATGTTTAAGAGTTCCAATCTTTCTGTATTTACATTTTTTACCATGTGTCCAGCAGAGGATTTAAAACACCAACACCCGTTGTCTCACTCCTGGCTGCACTCAAGATACATGGATTCGAAGACCAAATATTTAAGTTTTGGGTTTTTTTTTAAAGCACTCACTGTGGGATCTTTGCCAGCCATTTTGCACTCTTCGACTTTGATTGTAGACGCTGGCCAGAAAACCTGCTCAGAAAGGAAAATATAGATTGCATAAATCTCACTGTACATAGGACAGCTCAGTGGTTGTCATTTACTTTATGCTAACAGATTTCTTTAAGATGTTTCGTATTTCTACAAAATTCTATCTTCTTTCATTTTATGAACTTAAATGAATATGGATTTTAAAATTTTATTGTAAGACTTATGTTTTTATTCCTTCCATCAATCTTTCTTTTAACAAAAGCACTTCAATATATGCCCCCTTACTAATGCTATTATATTAAAATGAGGTCATTATTAATGTGCACAATATAAGGTATATTTCCTCTTTTTTATTTATAGTACACTTTTTCCAACTGCTTATATCACAATGAATTTACATTTATATTGCAATCTCAGTTTAATATTATTTTGAGAAAACTACAAGCTAGGCTGGTGGATTTAATTAAAATGGGCACCTAGGTACATCCACAGTTAAAATAGCTTGGATAGAATCCAAAAGGCTCCTGCTCTGAAATACTGTCCTAGCATTCCAAGTCGTTGTTGCCTTGGCTCAGGTCTGGTAGTGAAGATTATTTCTTTGTCTGCTGTCCATTTTAAAATAACAAGTCCAGAAATCTCCTTTCTGTAATAAATTTATAATGAATCTACTTTTATTTCTTTACTCCAGTGAGTCTCAATTTATTTCCTTGTTGTGAAACAGAATGACAAATATGGGCTACATTTGTTCAAAGAATAGTGCATTTAATAATTGTGTTCCTTCCAAGGACTTCTTGAATTACAAATAAATGACAAGGTAGGTCTTCCTTTAATCCGACTATTTTTTTTCATGCTATTCTCTAGTCTTTTCTTTTTCTCGTTCTATATATGTATAAACAGGAAGTGTTTTCTCAGTTAGCTTCAGATTTTAGATTGTTTAAAACTATAGAACTAGACAAAGAAAATTGAATTGATTTTATATTTTCAGTCCATTAAATAAATACGAACTTCCAATTACGTATAAACATGCAACTGGTATTTTCTATTGTTCTAATGAAATACATAATTTATTATTGTATTTTAAGTCTTTAAAGAAAAAAGCAAGTAAGAGGTCAACATTGCCCTCATGAAAGTAATACACTTACACTCAAAGCTTCTTGACTTATATTGTTAATATTCAAGGAAAGAATGTGATCTTTGCTGCCCACATATATCCGGTCCTGATCTTCATCCATTAATAATATCCTATAGTCTAAAGGGTGGTGAGACAGGCTGAAGTACTCAGAGGTCTTGGTTTCTCGAAGCTCTGAAATAGTGAACAACACAGTGAAAATAGACATGGTTCAATGGTCTATTATTTTAATAAAAATTATCTTACAGAAATATTTACCAAAACCGTAATGATACATTTTCCTCCTACAATAATAAATTAATTATAAATTAGAGTTATTTCAGTGGATATTTTTATTCATCATCTCTGAAATAAAACATAAATCAATAAATGCAATTTTAAAGTTTATGGTGATGACATTGATTACAAAATTATTCACATTTTGTAAGAATCTCAATTGAGTTTTATTCCTGGATGTCATATCAACTAGTTCAAACAGATTAGCCAAAAATATATAGTAAGTTAGCAGATTGAAACACAAATAAAAGCTCAACAAACAAACAAACAATGGCAGTGTGAATGTCTTCCTAGTTTGTCTTAATGTTTTATTGTTGGACTCAGTATATCATTTTAAAATTATTTCCTGCTCTAAATATTTACCTTACTACCTCAACATAATTCTAACCAGTTCAATATGTTTTTTTGATAAATTATTTAAAAAGACACCTATTTTTTCCCCAGTATACTCCATAAAAAGTTAATGTCATTTAAATGTTCATGTATCCTATCTAATAAAAGAGAAACATGGTAATTAGAGTATGTCCATAACCCTTCCCATTGGCTAATCAGGGCGATACGCAAATTAACTGCCAGCCAAGATGGCGGCCGGCAGCCAGGCAGCTTGAAGCTAACATGAGGCTTGCTTGCTTCAGTGACGGAGGACTCCAACGTTCCCTGCCTGCCTTGCCGGCCTCTAAGCTTGCAGTTTGAAACATTGTTAAAAATATAGAAGCTAAACAAAACCCCAGAAACCTGCTTTCAGCCCACTGGGATCTCAGAGCTGAAGTTGATACAGTGTTTCGATTATAGAACCCAAACAAACCAGATACCTGCTTTCAGCAGCAAAGGCCTCAGAGCTGGAGCCAGAGCTAAAGTTGGCCCAGAATAAAAAAAAGAAAGAAAAAAAGGAGCAGTTGGGAGCTTCAGTCACACACCAGCCTGAAAACAGCCCTCAGTCCCTCACCCAGACTGGCCAGGCACCCCAGTGGGGACCCCCACCCTGAAGAGTGTGTGACCAGCTGCAAACAGCCATCATCCCCTCACCCAGGCGGCCAGGCACCCCAGTGGGGACCCCCACCCTGAAGGGTCTGTGACCAGCTGCAAACAGCCATCACCCCTCACCAAGGCTGGCCAGGCACCCCAGTGGGGACCCCACCCTGATCCAGGACACCCTTCAGGGCAAACCAGCTGGCCCCCACCTGTGCACCAGGCCTCTATCCTATATAGTAAAAGGATAATATGCCTCCCAGCACCGGGATCAGCAGACCCGCGAGGCCTCCCAGCACTGGGATCAGTGGAGCTGAGAGGCCTCCCAGCACCAGGATCAGCATGACAAGGGGCAGCGCCCAAACCCCGATTGCCCTGCGGCTCTGTGTGTGACAGGGGGCGGGGCCACAACCTCCCTATCCGCCCTGCTCTGTTCTTGACAGGGGAAGGTGCCCCAACCCCCTGATCAGCCCTGCTCTGTGCCTGATGGGGGGAGCTCCCCAACCCCTTGATCGCCCTGCGGCTCTGTGACAGGGTACGGCGCCCCAACCCCCCTGCCCCCCCCCCCCCACCGGCCCTGCTCTGTGTGTGACAGGGTAGAGCCATAACCTCCCCATCGGCCTTGCCTTGAGTGTGAGAGCGGTGGCACCCCAACCCCCTTATCTGCCCTGCTCTGTGGGTGATAGAGGGCGGTGCCCCAACCCCCTGATCCGCCCTGCTCTGTGCGTGACAGGGGGAAGCTCCCCAACCCCCTGATCGACCCTGCTCTGTGCGTGACAGGGTATGGAGCCGCAACCCCCCTGATGGGCCCTGCTCTGTGCATAACAGCGGGCAGCGCCCCAACCCCCTGATTGGCCCTGCTCTGTGCGTGACAGGGGGTGGCGCTGCAACCTCCCCATGGACCCTGCCTTGAGTGTGACAGGGGGCGGTGCCCCAACTCCCCAATTGGCCCTACCCTGAGCGTGACTGAGGGTGGCATCGCAACCTCCTGATCCGCCCTGCTCTGTGCATGACAGGGGGTGGCGCCCCAACTCCCCAGTCAGCCCTGCTCTGAGCCCGACCAGGGGCTGCACCTAGTGATTGGGCCTGCCCTCTGCCACCTGGGAGCGGGCCTAAGCCAGCAGGTCGTTATCTCCCAAGGGGTCCCAGACTGTGAGAGGGCACAGGCCAGGCTGAGGGACCCCCCCCCACCAACCAGTGCACAAATTTTTGTGCACCGGGCCTCTAGTATATAATAAGGAAAAATAATGAATTTTTAGATGTTCTGAATTGTTAGATTTCCGTATCTCAATGATCAGTGACTCATGTTTATTTAACTTCTTTTACATTAAATATGTGCCTGTACAACTGAACTTTGAATATAATGAATGCACCATGACAACACAAAAGTCAATTAACAATTATAGCAGAATCAATTTTCTTTCCAGTCAAAGTGCTCTTTTGCACAACTTAAGTCTTTTCCTTTCAAAGAGTTGATGTTTTCTTTGTTCTTTTGATTATAATCATAAAAGAATGAAAAACTGTACAAGAATATGCTTTCTGGCCCTGCTGGCCTGGCTCAGTGGTTGAGCACTGACCTATGAACCATAAGGTCACGGTTCGATTCCCGTAATAAAATTTCCTGTTGGCAGAGTTGGTCTATGCCAACAACAGTGGTTCCATTCCCCTAACCAGTTAGTCATTTAAATGTGGCCTCTGACTAGATATGGTCTATGAGACTTAAAGAGAAGCCTTCTGCAGGGGTATTGAAAATATTTCTTGGGCCTCAAGAAGTGGCACCCCAAAAAGGTGCCACTTTTTCTACCTCTGGACGTTGGTGTGTGAGCATTATACTTGTAGCAATTGCAGCTACCAGGATTACTAGCTGAGAATGACAAGCAGGAATTTAGGGGGGAAAAATCTCAGTTCTTTAAAAAAGCACTTAATCTCTGAACTCTCCTGGAACTGCGCTATAACTGAACTACTGCTATTATGTAAAATTAAAAAAAAAATTCTTGTATTTCTTAGGCACCTTGAAGTTTTCATTTCTGTTGTTGAAATCCTTACCAGCTGATACATCTTTTGAGTGTTCAAAGACCCTAACTGCCACCTTCTCACCTTTGCTACCATGATTTCTTTAGCTTGGGTATTTTTTTTAATACTCTTTTTTTTTTCTTTTTCCCTTTTCTTCCTAATCTATAATGAAGTGAAATCAAGAGTGTGATCTTAGTAGGGAAAACAGCCCCAACTGAATTTTACCTGCAATTAACAAACAATGGCAGTTCTCCTCTTTAACTGTTTTGTTAGAAAATAATCAATTTTTTGCATTAATTCAAATACCACAGGGAGCAATAACTACATTAACTTAAGACCTTTCTGGTCTGAGGATTTTTATCTATTTTTCTGAGCCATAAAGCTATCTTCAAATTTAATTACCTTTAGCTCACTGACAGTTGACAGCTGTTAACCAAGGAAGATTTACTTTAGAAGGGCCCCTGTTGGAAGCCTACAAGCCAAGGCCATTTAGTTAAAATGCTATTTAAGTTGCTGATAGTTAGCCCTAATTGAACTTTGGGGTTTGGGAAAAAAACAACACAAAATACGAAATTTTTATTTATTTTTTTTACTTAATAAAGAGATGAGTTCAAAGCATTGAAGATTTTTATCTATCTATGAAAAGAATGACTAAAGAATCCGTCATTTTGGTTTAATGTAGAGCCAACTTAAGTCGATGAATACAGTTAGAGAAAATGACTAATTTAATGACGTGGGTACAGTGAGAAAAGGAAATCACAATTATTGGTTCCTCCTCTAAACAAATGAAAAGAATGGCGCTGTGCTACAGTTCTTTAAATCTTAGCAATGATGTCATCCTTTTTACAGCACTGGAAGTACAACTAGTTGTTTTGTTTCTCAGGACATGCTCAACTGATCGAAAGGAACTTTGGCTGAGAGTATGCGGTATTAGAAAACGTGGTGGCCCCCGAAGGGCAGTGTAGGTCTCCAAGTCCCTGGGAAAACCTCCTGGGAAACATTATTAAAAAAATACCACATGCTTCTATCCTGAAATCTACATTACTGTAGAGTTCTATGGTGGGAAATTACTGTCATGCGTTCCATGCCAATGTTCCCTGAGGGGAAATCTGCAGCTCAATATGCTTACCTGAAATTCATGTATGAACATGGACTTTTCTTTGTGATAGAAATTATTGTGAGCCTTGAGAATTTAACCAAGGCTGGGGGAACAGTACATTCCCCCAAAATATAAACCCTAGCAATATAAGCTTTGGGGTCCTACTGAAGATAGTCAACATATTGCTGTAGCAATTACAATATAGTTTAATATGTATAATATATGCTGTTTGTAAATCACACTTTGCCCCTAACCACAGTAAGAACTAACATTTATTCTCTGTTAAATCAGTCGGTGATCTTTTTTTAAAATAATATATTTTATTGATTTTTTACAGAGAGGAAAGGAGAGGGGTAGAGAGCTAGAAACATTCATGAGAGAGAAATGCGTCCAAGGTATATGCCCTTGACCAGAATTGAACCTGGGACCCTTCAGTCCACAGGCCGACGCTCTATCCACTCAGCCAAACTGGTTAGGGCCAGTCGGTGATCCTAATATTTGAGGTGACGTAAGTAAAATAACTCAAATAGCCCTCTCTCTCTCTCTCTCTCTCTCTCAGTGGAGGAGGGTGGAGAGTCTAGGGTTTTCTTTTATGAATAATATATATCTCAAACTACTAAGAAGGGGAACTCATTTGCTCAGAATACTAAATTATCTTTGGCCTTTTATAAATTTGAAATTCAGGCCAAAGATTACTTGATTAAAAATCAACTCCCAGAGGTCTCTCTATTAGGAACATATGCAACGGTTACTCATTAATTAGATTTAAAGTTCTTGACATGCTATTAACTTATGTAATTGATGTATTCAATACATATTTATTGAACTCTTATCACAGCAGGCTGGACACTTTGCTCAGATAAGTGGACACAAATATGAAGATACCATGGCCTTACCACAATTCCAAATTTTACCTTCGTTCTGTTACGGTCATGCTTCACTTGCCAATGGAGGCACATTATGAGAGACGAGTCTTTAGGCCATTTGATCATGGTGCTTACATCATGGAGTGCTAACACAAACTAGATGGGATGGCCTACTCCACACATGGGCTATATTGTTTAGCCCAGCAGTCGCCAACCTTTAGGACCTCACGGACCACCAGTGGCCTGCCGGTTGCTCCCAGGCTACAAGCGTGTGCAGCCGTTTACTAAACTAAATATTGTAGGCAGGCAATTGTAACACAATATCATATGTCTCTGACCAACAAATAGGTCCAGAGACATATAAGCACCAAACAGAATCTCAGAGGAAGGGAGAGATTAACCCATCTGGAGAGATTAACCAAATCACTCATTTGCATATATGTATAAGCCATGGGTAGAGACAATACTGAGGTGAAGGCCTGGGGTGGGGTGGGAGCCTGGTGGAGGGGGGCAAAGGGGATTGAGGGACATCTGTGATACAACAATAAAATAAAATACATTAACAATAAGATACAGTAAAGGCTGTGCGAGCACACGTGCACACACTGGGGATGCAAGGGGAGGGCTGTGAAGGCAGGCGCTGAGAGGAGGAGTAGATATCAGGACAGAGGGAGTGAGGGAGAGAGCAAGAAGGGAGAGAAGGGGAGGGGAAAAAGGAGAGCAGAGATCCAGAGACCCAGGGAGGTAAGCTTAAGATGAGAAATAATGAAAGGGAGAGGGAGAGGAGTGGGAGGATAGAAAAAGGAGAGAGAGGAAGAAAGGGGCGGGGGAAAGAAGGGAAATGAGTTTGTGCACAGGAGTGTATGTGCATGTGTGTGTGTGTGTGCGTGTGTGTGTGTGCATGTCCGTTTGTGGGCAGGCGCGCACGGAGCAGGCTCCTGGGTACCCCTCCTCCCCAGCCTATTCCTCTTCCTTCCTAGATAGTCCCTTGGCCCAGCTGGGTGGACAGCATGCTGACCTTCCTGGTCTATTTAAAGCACATAGAGGTAGCAGTAAATGCAAACTTTCAATATCGCAAACATTTGCTTATAGTCCAGTATAATCTTAAGATTATAAGATTATCAGACACCATGGTATATGTGGTCTGTCTTTGACTGGAACTTCCATCATCTTCTGTCACGTAACTGCACTCTGTTTGCTCAGCCCACCATGAAGTTGTCAACATAAACCTCCGCTCTCTCTCAGGAAGAACGGGCATCTACAGATTTCAAAGGAAATCCTTAGGATGTCTTTTATTTCAGCGATATTGCTACCCTCAGAGTGATTTCTTCTTCTGAATGTCTAAGCCCCGGAAGAATTTTTAGTAGACGGGGCTTTCCTGACCCATCCTCTCCCTGAGGCTCACTCTTTTCAAACGGGTTAAAAACTGAACTTCACCTGTCCCTTTAGGGCAAACGGGCAGATAAAATCAAGAGCAGTGAAACTTCAGGGGACTGAAACCACAGCTCCTAATTCCTAAGGCAAAGAGAGACCAGAAGGCATTTTGTTAAAACCACATTTGCTCAAAAATAATCGTTCCATTATCCTTTGAGACAGCATAGCCATAGAGAGATGTGGGGATTATTCTGCTAAGCGAAATATGCCAGTCAGAGAAAGACAAATATCACATGATGTCACTTATATGTGGAATCTAATGAACGAAATAAACTGACCAACAAATAGGTCCAGAGACATATAAGCACCAAACAGAATCTCAGAGGAAGGGAGAGATTAACCCATCTGGAGAGATTAACCAAATCACTTATTTGCATATATGTATAAGCCATGGGTAGAGACACTACTGAGGTGAAGGCCTGGGGTGGGGTGAGAGCCTGGTGGAGGGGGGCAAAGGAGGTTGAGGGACATCTGTAATACAACAATAAAATAAAATACACTAACGATAAAAATAAACTAAATAATAATAATAATAATAGTCCCAAATAGCTACCACTTGTGGATTTATCAGTAAGTGTAGCTATTCTAGGTGCCTTATAAAATGATTTCATGTAATTTGCATTCAAAGCTTTTATGTTTATGTGTATAAATTCATAACCCGTGGACACAGACAATAGGGTGGTGGCGTCTTGGGGCGTGGGGGCAGGGCAGGGCTATAAAGTGTCAGTGGGAGAGAAAAGGGAACATACGCAATACTTTCAACAATAAAGTTTTTTTTTAAGTTTTTGTGTTAGGCCTTAACATTATTCCTGTTCTGCATATAAAGAAACTAAAATTCAGCTCACTGAGCAATGTAACAAAGATCACACAGTAATGAGTAGAAGAGGATAGAACCAGGATTCACAGCAAGGTGAGTTTCTTAACCTGTGAGCTCAATCAGATGCTCTCTGGCCCCGGCTGTTTTCTCAGCAAAGAGTGCCCCCTCTGCATTTAAAAGATGCATGGTTTGGATGTTAAATTATATGATCACTGTACTTTTAAGCTCCCTCGTCTTGTCTGGGTGGCTTTCAATTACTTTTAGCACAAAATCCAGAGTTCTTAACATGGCCTTTAAGACCTGCCATGATCTGGTCCAAGATTACCTCAGTGGAAAATCTCAATCATCACGATAGTATTTGCCTATTTCCTTTGTGTTCTCGCCCTCCTGGTCCTCTTTTCACATCTTCAAACTACTTCCCTCCCTCACTTCTGCCTCAGGGCCTTTGTGGGTGTTATTTCTGCTGCTGAAAGGATTCTTCCTGCTTTCTTCTCACTCCCACTCAGAACTCAAGCCGTAGCTTCCATGTAATTGAAATTGGACGGATTCATAAAGACTTCCTTGATCCTCTAGATGAGGTCAGGTCTGAGGTCTGCTGATATTTGCTCAATTTCTCTTTGTGGTTTTCTCTTAAAGGCTGTCTGAAAGTGGAAGATCATTTGAAATGCTCTAAAACGCCATGGGTTCAGCGGTGGAAGATCCGATCTGTCTTCTGTAAAGTTTTGCAGTTGAAGTGCCTCTGAATATGAGATAAAGCTATTTGTTCATTCACATTCTACCCTGCCCTTTTTTCCCCTGCTTCACTGAGTTTTGTAATCTCTTAATCTTGGTGAACTAAAAATTATGAACCTGAACCAATAAAAGAAAACTATGCTATCAAATTTCAAAAATTGGAGTGTTTGTGATAATATTTTATTATTATTAAAAGGTAAAGTGAATGGAGGGGGAGGCTCTGTTTTGGAATTAGCCAACTAAGGATAAAGCTCTAGCTTCACCATTTGTTGATACAGGCCTTGGTTTGCCCCCTTCCTGCAATCACTCCTTTCTACCTTCCCTCCCTCACTTTGGACCTTAAATCTACAAAGCAAAAGGAAGAATGAGATTATTTATTAATCAGAATGATCCCTAATGTTCCCCACAGCAATAAAAATGTTCATGAAAATAATCTCTTTTTCACATTCTACAAGTGTTATCTACTATTGTAGAATATCTGTAAAGCTGACTGGACCCTTCATATTATGATTAATATGACAGGAAGAAAGGGCCTGTTTAAAGCCTATCTTAGAAACATGACCACAGTAATATAACTGTGTCTTTTCTGGACACAATATGAAGCTAAACCAAAATCAAACTTTCCTTCCCCATACCTAAAACATATTCTATGTGTGTTGTGTGGTTCAATAAACTGGACAATCAGAGGTTCTAACTTAAGTCCCTTCCTCTAAACTTACTTGGGAAGCATGAGAGTAGACTTCAAAGATGTTAGGTGCCAATATCAGGCTCCTTGTATGGGCAGTGGTTTTGGATTCTATCTCAGAAGAGGAAGAATCGACAGTTAGAAAATAACTAAGTTGTCTTGCGAGTCTCTGCATTGGAAGGAAGTAACTTCTGAAAAGTAGAACTAAATCTGGGCCCGCTGCTAAGCTGCAGAGGACAGCAGGGGTGAGCATTCGGGCTGTCAGGGAGGCCTAGTTCAGAGTGTCCACTCCACGTGGAAACAGGGGAGATAAAGGTGAAGAGGAGGAAACACTTCATCCGACACCTCCTTTCCAGAGCCCTTGACACTTCGGAGAAGCTGCTTTGGGGCAAAGTGCTCAAAAACAGCGTGTCCATGTTGAGAACAGTAGTTTCAAGGTTGTCAGCAAAACAAAAGCAGAAACATAACAACAAAGAAAAAAGAGAGGGAGGGGCATAGAATAACAATTGGAGCTTGAGAATGAATGGTGTAAATTAGTGTACTTCTACTAAATATAATATTTGCAGTCACTACAATTGTCTATGTAGAGATTTGAAGATATGAAAACTATTTTCTCAGGCTGTTCAGTTTTAAAAGTAGGCTCTATTCAATATGAAAGCAGTTGTTAAAAATTATTCACGGAAAATAAACCAGGAGGACATATTTTTAAATATTAATACCAAAAGTCCTGGGCGGTGAGACTGTAAGGATGGGAAGATGATACCTCAGACCAACACGTGTGCAGCGGGCCAGGTGAGGAGCTGAGGCTGATGTGATGTGGAATGCCAGCAAAATCCCAGAGCAGAGTACCACAGACCCCAACCCCCACTCTGAACCCCAAAGGGACCACACTAAACGATCACATGGAAAGATTCTTACAGTAGCATTTAATACATGACTATCATACAATTTATACTACTTGTTAGTTTTCCATGGTTTCAATAACACTTCCTTTGCATACACCGTGACTTCCAGTGGAAGTGTCTCCTCAACATTCTAGTACTTTATTAGAGCAACAGTTGTAGAAAATTCCATTGCTGAGTGAAATCTCTTGTCCTGTTTCTCCCTCATAAAGTTTTCTGGCCCTTCACTCCACAGTTTTCTATAACATAAAGCTTATATTTTATATAATACAGCAGGCTCTACACAAAATTAAAATATTATTTGAGATATATATTTACCTATCCATTCAATAGATAGTATATGAGCTAGGGACTGGGTAAAATAATGAAAATTCTTGATCTTTCCCCTCAGAGTGGACAGTCTAGAATGGAGATACACAAACCATTGTAGTATAAGAAGGTGAAACTAAAGGAGCTTTTCCCTAGCTGGTTTGTCTCAGTGGACAGAACATTGGCCTGTAGATTGAAAGGTCTCAGGTTCACCCTAACCAGGTTGGCTCAGTGGATGGAGCACTGGCCTGCGGACTGAAGGGTCCCAGGTTTGATTCTGGTCAAGGGCATATACCTTGGTTGTGGGTACGTCCCCAGTAGGGAGTGTGCAGGAGGCAGCTAAACTGATGTTTCTCTCTCATCAGTGTTTCTAACTCTCTCTCCCTTCCTCTCTGAAATCAATAAAAATATATTTTAAAAAAAAGAAATTAAAGGAGCTTTGAAGAAGGAAGATTAAGTTTTCCTGGAAATAGAGGGGGATCTTAAACAGAAGGAAATGTTTGACCTTATTTCTTTTTTCAACAAATAGTAGTTGAACCACTCTTTTAAACTAAAAATCACAGTAATAAGTGCAAAAAAATATTGTAAAAGACAGGATAAGTGTTTAAGTCAAGGACAGCTGCTTAACATCAGGGCTCAGGAAGAGCTTCTGTGGGGAAGTGTCATATAAGCTGTGACCTTACAGATAAATATGAGTTACTAAAGAGATAAGCATTTCTAGGGAGTGGAAAGTAGAGGTCTTACGTGGAAGATTCAAGGATGATTAGTTTCGTAGCTGATAAAGAAGAGGATTTGAATGGTCTTTTTAAGCAGAAGTAAGGTATCAACATGACAGAAATGCAAACTTCCTGAATCTCACACAAGCAACATGCAAAGAGGCAAACTCCTTGTACAACAAACCAAAGAGGTTGAATTTTTCTAAAGTTGCTTGAGGTGCCAATAAAAAATTCTGAGAAAGTACATGCAAGTACAAGTTAGTTAGAAAGAATTATGCTAATGAAGCATTCTCAAGGGTGATACTACTTTAATACAATAGTAAGTGAATGAAGTAGAGTAAAATATTTGTATAGCTAAACTATAAGATGTCCGCATAAAAGTAAGTATGAATACACAGAAATCTTGGAAAATTTTCAATTTAACATTCTCCTTCATAATGTGTTCAATTAGAAGTACGAGTCTGATAATACTGACGGCTCAACTCAATATTCTGTCAGTTACAGGATTTATAATTACTCTTTAATCAAGAATTAGGCAGTGCAAACTTTCTTTACAGGTTAGCATGATGTAAATACAGTCTCATACTAGATTCTTTCAGAAGACCACCCACAACTTTTAGTAAGATAGACTATTTGGAATTTAACAATCCTGTCCCCCCCACCAACCAAAAGTCTTAAACTCTGCTTTCCCTTGATACATTCTTAAACCCATTTCCATTTGCACACAGGGAAAATATAATGAGCTGTGTGCCATAAAATCTCATCTCCAAAGAGCCAGACTTTATGGACAAAGAAATACAGAGATGTTCCCCTGAAGAGACAGCTATTTTATCTAAACATTATTTAAGTCAACATGACGCATTGTTTAGCCTACTTATTGCATTTGGCTTCAAAACAAAGAAACAAGTTTGGGGAATGTAGAGGACAGTGGAGACATGTCCATTTTACTTTCAACGCATTCATCAGTTGTTCAATGCGGACACCCCCTTTTGTCCTTCTCTCTTGTCTCTCTCTCCCCTGACATCGTGGACAATGCCAGGTCAGTGACTCAGTGCTCAGCTGCTGGAGAGGAGATTTACACAGAGTCGCTGGGAGTGTGCCTCCACATAGCATTAGAGCCACCCTTTGATCCCTTTCAAGAGCAGCACAAAGGCTCCAACCATGTTTTCTGCAGCTCTGAAAAGCCCAGGACTCGTCATATATACAATGGCTTTGAATGTCTGTGCAAGGCATTTCTCTTCTCTTTATCCTGGTTGGGAAAACCATTTGTTTCCAAATTTCACATGATGGTGTTTTAAGATGGAGTGGCTGCAGCCACCCTCAGTCTTTCAAAAGAGAAGACCAGTGTTTCACTTTTCTGCTCTTGCTCTGGAAACATAATATTTATCATTCCTGCGTGCACTTCAAGGAGAACAGCAGAATATGAACTCAAAGCTTATTTATTTTACAAAATGCTATTGCCTCCATGAGGTTAGCATGTGCCAAGATTGTCTCTAATTTTTCAGGGTAACAGTAAGACCTGCTGGTGGAAATACAGCACACTTAAAAGGGGAAGTGTCAAGCTACTAGAAACCAAAGTTTGACCTGAGTATTAATAGCTCCCAGTTGCCTTTTTAATGTGGAAGGAAGTTTCATTCCACTGATTTATAGCCATTTTTAATCCCTGAATCTCAAGAAGCAGAACATATTTTATTAGGCAAAACGACAGATGTAGATAGTTGGGATGGTGTTATTTGAGGATTTCGTGTTACACAATTCAAGTGACTTCACAAGATTAAGCCAAACAAGCCACTTTATGCCCTAAAACCAAAAGAGTGGATAACAGCTTTCTAGTTAGGCATTAGCTTTTCACTTCTCTTCATCAAAGAGGCATGGAAATTGTACTTCTTTAATTTTAAAACTTTGCAAGCTTTCTTACTCATAATAATAAATATAAAAATAGCCAAGATTGTCTATTAATAGCCAAATAAAAATAAATTTGTTAGTATAATTAAAGCCCCCAAATAATTTTAACCTAAGACATACAGATAATTAAAATGAAACTTTCTTGTTGTTTTTTAACCTAATGGATTTTTGTGGAAGAAAGGCTGTTGTTTGCAGACAGAGATTTATGCTAAAATCTGGGCATTACCTCTAACTAGCTATGTGGCTTTAGGCAAGTTACTTAAATTATGAGCGCCTAAGAACCCCTTCTTGAATGATGGAAATAATAATAATACCTTCCTCATGGCACAATTATGTGGATGAAAGAGAAAATACTTGTGTAACACCTGGAGAATAGTAGCTATCACTCATAATTGTTAGTCTTCATGCCAAGACAGGAGTTTTGTTTTAAACAGGATATCTGTGCACTGTCATAGCTTTAGGGCGCTGCTCTGCAGTTGTTTTCTGAGCTAATCCTGCTAGTAAAGTCGGCTGAAATAATGTCTAATTTGCATTGAAATGCAACCTGTGTACCAATAAAAAGTTACAATGTTTTAAAATACTAGCAAACATTATTTTTAAATTCAAACACAAAAGTAAATATTGTTGTAAAACTGCAACTGTCCTTAATCTTTATCCAGTCTACCTCTCTTCAATTACTACTTATACTTCTCAATAGTTATTAAGAATATATGGTACCTATCACTTTACTAAGATAAATAGTAAATTGATCTCCACATCAATCCTATTAACTAAATCCTATTGTTTCCTGCTTTAAGAGTATGAGAAAACTGCAGATGGATCTTGGGTAACTTGCCCAAGTTTTGAATGTAAATCTAGGCGACCCAAAGTCCATGCCCTCCAGCCCCTTTGTGGAGCAAGAGAATACATTCGGCTGCAGGACTTGGTCTCCTTCACTTTTCCCTGAGTATAACAGTGGTTTTAAAATTTTAACACACATAAGAATTGTGAATTTCTCATTAAAAATAAAAGTTTCTAGGAATAAAAATTGCTCCATTCAGAGACACTTACTCCAAGGGTCTTCTCAAATCTCTCCCTTGAACACACTAAACTTGTTACAATACCAGGGTGGTTGCCAAAGAGATTAACCTACATTGCCTCCTATTGACTATTCAGATCTCAGCTCGCATCTGTCCAGGGGGATATCCTTGTCCACCTTTTCTTATAAAGCCCTTCCCATATTATTCTCTATGTCATCACCCTATTTTATTATCATAAAGGCATTAACATTATTTCTGGCTTTAAGGCTCAAACTTATTTAAAATGTTAAATATTATGCTGTTTGGGATAGAACTAATATCAATGTGCGATTAGTAGGCTGTTTTATGGTATACATACATTAATGTGTTAATTTTGACAATGATTTTTATTTAAAAACATCAGACAAAAAAGTCAAGATCCTACAAAAGATTAACTTGATTTTATTTAGAAAGTTTGGTGAAGATTATATAGGTTTTTGTCTAATTCTTCTTTTGCTACGAATAATTTAGAGAGTCTCAAAACGCTTGAGATGGAAACGAGGAAGAGGGACTGGAGCCCTATAACAGCTGTGCCACCTGTGTAGAAACGCTTCCTCCCCAGTTTTGGGTACAGGTGGTCCCTAATTCATATCTGAATATGATCCAACAATTCATGATTTGAAGTTTAAAACATACTTTTCCTTTACAAAAACCCAACAATATAAATTGTACTGAGACCCAACAGTTCTCCCTGCAAAAGCCTACCTGTTTATCATGTTGTTACTAATGATGATACCGAATCAAATGTTTATCCAATATTTTTAAATTTTACAAAAGTTATCATTTATCTTCATTATAGTCCTACTAGGTCTGTAGGGGTTCACAGTGTGGGGATGGGACCAAAATGCCATTTACTCCTTGTGTTATCTGGCAGTGTTACTTAATCCTTTGGAGCCTTGGTTTACTAATCTATAAAATGGAGATAGTACCTTCTATCTCATGGGCTTGTTCTTAGGTAAACTAAGTTAATAAATAAAAGCAGAGAAGTTATAGGCATCACATATTGCTTAGAATATATTAGCTGTTGACATTATTCCTGTTTTCAAAAAATAATAGTAGCCTTAGCCAGCTTTGCTCAGTGGTTAGAGCGTCAGCCTGCGGACTGAAGGGTCACGGGTTTAATTCTGGTCAAGGGCATATGCCTGAGTTGCCAGCTTGATCCCCAGTAGGGGGCGTGCAGGAGGCATCCGATCAATGTTTCTCTCATCATTAATGTTTCTATCTCTCTCCCTCTCCCTTCCTCTCTGAAATCAATAAAAATAGATTTAAAAAAAATAATAGAAATATTCCTCAAAGAGGTCAGAAATCTTTCGCAATGTCATACAATTAAAAATTACCAATGGGGGATGGAACTGGAGAGCATTATGCTAAGTGAAATAAGCCAGTCAATAAAGGAAAAATACCACATGATCTCACTCATTCATGGACAATAGAGACCATTATAAACTTTTGAACAATAATAGATACAGAGGCAGAGCTGCCTCAAACAGATTGTCAAACTGCAGCGGGAAGGCCGGGGAGGGTTGGGGGGCAGGAGGTAGGGGGGTAAGAGATCAACTAAAGGACTTGTATGCATGCATATAAGCATAACCAATGGACATAAGACACTGGGTGATAGGGGAGGCTAGGGGACTGTCTAGGGCGGGGGGATAAAATGGATACATATGTAATACCCTTTGTAATACTTTAAGCAATAAAAAAAAAAATAAAATAAATAAAAAAATAAAAATAAATAAAAAAAAATTACCAATGGGAGGAAACTGAAATTAAGTCTTTCTGGCTCTAGAACCACTGTCCTTTCTACCATACCATACCATCTTTCTAGATTGTCAGGGACTTACCCAACCATCAGCGGACCATCTGCTGAATGCATGCATGCTTGTGCTTTATGTAGTACATTGCTGAAGTGATGCTAAACAAATAAAACACAGCCTCCATCAAACGAGCCCTCTAAATCTCTGCACCTGGTTTGTGAAAACATATTTCTCTTTGTCGGAGAGTTTCATCCCCTCTCAGCTTGAGGAGCAGAACTTTTCAAGTGAATTTAAAAACTCAAAATGTAAAACAAATCAGTGAGGAACTGCTCTTGTGGAGTCTCCAATTGGAGCTCCCAAATCCTGTCTGAACAACTTCTCTCCCTTCACTGTTTACAAAGTGCAGCCGTACCCCTCTGCTTTGTATTCCATCTATAAGAGATTCCTGCATCTCTCTGTTCCCTCACAGAAACAGAAAACTATTGTGAGGCACCAACTGTAAGGAACTTTGAAAATGGGAGACAAAAGCTAATCATTTGTGAAGATTCTAGAAATCTGACTGCATCCTCTGTGGCATCTTTAGATCTTTTCCAACATATATTTCCCACATACATCTTAGCTGGACATCTCTAATCCAACGGCTGTCGAGAATACCATAAAAATTAAAAAAATAAAAGCATGACTTTTAGAAATCTATAGTCTTGCCCCAAGTGATTTGGCTCAGTGGATAGAGCATCAGTCTGCGGACCAAAGGGTCCCGGGTTCGATTCTGGTCAAGGGGTACGTATCTTGGTTGCAGGCTCCTTTTAGCCTGGGCCCTGGTCGGGGCTGGCGCAGGAGGCAACCAATTGATGTGTTTCTCTGACATCAATGTTTCTCTCTGTCTTCCCCTCTCTCATCCACTCTCCCAAAAAATCAATGGAAAAAGTATCCTCAATTATGGATTAACAACAACAAAGATATGGTATGTTCATGGTAATATAATACAAGACAGTATAAGATAGCTGCTCTTAAAGAGAAGCACGGAATGGCATTGGCATCCATCATCTAACCTATAAAACAGGAAAGCATTCTCAATTCCTCCCTCAGAGCCAATCAATCAGTTGTGGAGTCTTGTTGCTTTACCTCTAAAATGTCTCTCAAATATGTCATTTCTTCTGCATCCAAATTATTGCTCTTTTATTCTTGACACTTGTCATCTCTGACTGGATAATTGCATGAGAGAGATAACTGCTCTCCCTGCCTTCAGCCTTATCCTCTGTTCAAACACTTATGGAATGTTGAATAAACGTGGGCTCGAGGGGGCAGCCTGTGTGCTGGGTGCCAGGGATGCAAAGATGCTGATCCTACCCTGCAAGTCAAGTGGAATTCTCTCATCAGCTTCATGCTTCTACCTGAGGCAACCACCATCCAAACGCTCAGCATGGACATGTCTTTTACACACAGGACGTGTGGCACACTTTCAATCTATGCGGTGAATTCCTATTTGCTACACTGATAGTTCTGTGCTTGTTAGAGGCCATGGGGCACTTTAAAAATGAACAAATGTTATGGCCTTTCTCTTTTTTTAAAAATTTTATTTATGATCATAATCTTACAATGCTTATGCAACTTCAGGGTGTCACTGATACTCTAGGATTCATGCAAGTATCCCTCCATATTTGATGAGCAAAGTTCATGCACTCAGGTTATAAATGTCTCAACTAAAGGGAAAATTCCATGCCTTTATCTTTATGCTCCTATAGTACAGATAGCTGTAATGTCTAAAAAAATCTTAGCACTCATACTTCTCAACTATAGTCATACTAGTCATGGCCTTACCTGCCTTGCTAACTTTTACGTTTGTTTGTCTTCCAATTTTTGTTGTTGTTATGGTTAGTCCTCATCCAAAGATATTTTTCCATTGAATTTAGCGAGACAGTGGAAAGGAGGGAGGGGAAAAGAGGAAGGGAGAGATGGAGGGAGGGAGGGAAGGAGGGAGGAACATTGATGTGAGAGAGACACATCATTTGGTTGCCTCTTGTACATGCCCCACCCAGAGCTGGGGATCAAACCATGCAACCCTTTGGTGAATGGGCCAACACTAGTCACTGAGCAACACTGGCCAGGGTCTTTTCCATGTTTTTAATGCTTAACCAATACTACACTTTCTGTAAAGTCTTTACCAATTTTCAGTTTCTCCTGTGAGAAATGAGAATAAGGACTTACCTTTATTAATTTACTTACACTAAGATGTATTTTAATTATATTTGTAATTTTTGCACTATGAGGTCTATATTTCTATTTATAAATATATATATTTAATTATATTTCTTTAAAAATCTATTTTTCATTTTAGAAAGGTCCAGAATACTTTAGAGCAGGGGTGGGCAAACTTTTTGACGCGAGGGCCACAATGGGTTCTTTTTTTTTTTTTTAAATATATTTTATTGATTTTTTACAGAGAGGAAGGGAGAGAGATAGTTAGAAACATCGATGAGAGAAACATCGATCAGCTGCCTCCTGCACATCTCCCACTGGGGATGTGCCCGCAACCCAGGTACATGCCCTTGACCGGAATCGAACCTGGGACCTTTCAGTCCGCAGGCCGATGCTCTATCCACTGAGCCAAACCGGTTTCGGCCACAATGGGTTCTTAAACTGGACCGGAGGGCCGGAACAAAAGCATGGATGGAGTGTTTGTGTGAACTAATATAAATTCAAAGTAAACATCATTACATAAAAGGGTACGGTCTTTTTTTTTTTTAGTTTTATTCATTTCAAACGGGCCGGATCCGGCCCGCGGGCTGTAGTTTGCCCACGGCTGCTTTAGAGGGTCTGGAAGATTGTACCTGTTCAATGAAAACTGTTTAAATTGATGGACAAAGTCTACAATTTTCGACCCACCTGGGGGAAGAAAAAGGGAGAACAGAAGAGACTTGTTTTTTCCTTTTCCAAAAGAAGTAAGAGCAAATTCACTTGGCATTCTCATTGTGCTTGTGGAGCATTTAGGACAATGAACAGTGTAATTAGTCAGGAAGACTTCCAATACTGCGCAACCTATACATAGCTTACTGAGGCGGCAGGCATGAGAGCCACTGTGCTTACAAACAGCAAGGTGGCACTGTGGAAAGCAT
This sequence comes from Myotis daubentonii, assembly GCF_963259705.1. Lineage (NCBI taxonomy): Eukaryota > Metazoa > Chordata > Mammalia > Chiroptera > Vespertilionidae > Myotis > Myotis daubentonii. Next base: position 39,088,941 of record NC_081849.1, read on the forward strand.
TAACTAGACAGAGAGTCAGTAGCAGAAATATAACAACAATCTTATTCTTGTAACCAGCTTTTTCTCTCTTGGGCATATTTCTCACTTGGCCTCAATTTTTACATCTGTAAGTAAAAGGTTTGAACTAAATAGTAAGATCTTTTCTAGTATTGCTTTTTTTCCAACTTTAAATTTTTATAAAACACCCATACCCCTACCTCAAATAAACTGAATTCTTCAAATTTCATCTATACTATGTTCTTTCTTCTTTCCTGAAATTATTTCCATTGATTGACAATGCAGCTAATCCTTGTGTCTATGAAGTTGTTATATAATTTCTGGACAATGGTTAAGCATATGTATCTAACTAAATTTCCACTTGTATGTTCCTAGTTTACTCTAAATTGATACTCAGAATAAAAATTAACACAAATAACTGAAATTTGGGGGAGGAGGGGAACAAAAAACTGTCTCAAGCAACATTTTCTTTTGAGTTTGGACTAGAACTATGTCCCCATTCTAGTGTCATAACTGAATTTGGAGCTGTAATTTATGAGATTAGGAAAGTCATGCAGTCTCCTGATTAAAATCTTCCAACTATAAAAAAATGCAAGAGTAAATAGCCCCCTTTCCTTTCTATCACACACCGGTGTGTTAAATCAAGCAATTAAAATTATTATTTATTAGATAACTTTACTACCTTCATGTCTCCATACCCTGGACAAAGAATAGCATTCAAGGACAAGTCTTGGAGCACTGCCAAATATTTCTCTTCTTAGTAAATTTAGGGGCAGGGGGAGATAGTCTCCTTTAGATAAGTTTAAAACAACTTCTTAGTCCTATCGTTTTTGATGTTTTTATTCTTCAAAGAATTTCTACCCTTCCCATTCCTCTATTAAGAATATTTGGAAAATATAGGTAAAATAATCCAAGTCCAAAACTTGCTTCAAATCCAACATTCTTTCTCATCACCCTCACCTTTATCTTAATTTCGTATATCTTTCCCATGTATAACTTATGCAGTCTATGTATTTTATAGAAAGTAGTCATTTTCATTCCATGTATTCTTTTCATTTTTAACCCATGATAGGTCCACTTATGATCTTTTGTTGTAGAATCTAGATAAAGGAATTCTTTTTCTACTCTGGAATCCCTCTCTCTCTCTCTCTCTCTCTCTCTCTCTCTCTCTCTCTCTCTCTCTTTTAAAACATGTTTTTTATTTATTTCAGATAGGAAAGGAGAGGAAGAGACAGATAGAAACATCAATGATAAGAGAGAATCATCCATCATCTGTCTCCTGCACACTCCACATTGGGGATTGAATCTACAACCAGGGTATATGCCTTGACCGGAAATCGAACTGTGACCCACTGGTTCATAGGTCAACGTTCAACCACTAAGCCATGTCAGCCAGGCAGGAATCCCTCTCTTTTACATGGGAGATGATGAGATCACTCATAATCCCACTTCAGCACCCTTCCCCTTATCATGTTTCACAGCTCGTTTCTTAATATAAGAGATTTTACTGCCTCTTTAATCCAGCTGTTGAATGTCATGCAAAATATAATTTTGCAGCTAAGTTTCTAAATTTAGCCTTAAGTATGTCTACCTAATTCCACCATGAGTGGATAATTGCTTAATCTTCTGCATTTACTGCTCTGAATGCAAAATAATATAAGATGATTTAGCCTTCATTTTATATAATTTATAAACAGCTTTTCCACCTAGAGTTTAAAACTAGAGGAGAAATAACAAGACTAAGTTTTAAAAATGGTGGCAATTAAAGAACTTTTGATGCCTTTGCTGAATAGATACATAAAAAGAAAAAAATTAACATTGCTGACAGAGTACTTTTCCCTGATTTTAAGACCATAATGTACAGTTTTCAAAGTAATAGACTATGTTAGTTATGGTCTCTACTTCATGTATAATAAAAATTCATATGCATAAAAATACATTTTATTAGAGTGGGATGCTATTGAATATAGTACTTTTTTCATAACAGTTTTATACAGAAAAAGAAAACAAACACTATTGGTGAGGGTACAGAGCAACAGACACTCCTAATCTCAATTGGTACAAATATAAATTTGTATTTTGTTTCTGGGAGGCTTATCTATTATAGATTGAAAAACTACACAACAAACCCCATAGAGAATGATATAGGAGATTATTTTTATGGCCTCTGGGCAAGTAAAGTTTTCTTAAAGTGAGGAAAAGTATAAACCATAAAGAAGAGAATAATGAATTGGGATACATTAAAATTTGGAATTTACACTTATATATCATCATCAATTGTGTGAAAAAGCAAGCCAAGTAATGGGAGAGTTGTAAACTCATATAACCTATATGAGGTTGATATCCAGAATGTTTAAAAAACTCCTAGAAATCAGTCAGAAAAATGTGAAATAAAATAAAAATGGCAGTATCTTAAAATAATTGTCCTAGAAGACAGCCATATAACCAACACACAGTTGAAAAAGTGTTAAAAATCATTAGGAACTGGGAGACTACAAATTAAAACTAAAATGAGATCCCACCAGACGGCCTAAATTTGTTTGTTTTAATAAAAATTTTAAAAAGATGGCTATTTCCAATATTAGGCAAGGATATAGAGCAAATGGAATTTTCATATACTGCTATAAATATATTTGTGTAACCACTTTAGAAAATAATTTGGCTTTTATCAACTTATTTTGAACATATGCATGTTATATTACCCAGCAACTCAATTTCTAGGTACATACAAAAATATATGTACAAGGATAGTCACAGAAGCTTTATTCATTGTGGCCCCAAACTGAGGACTACACATATGTCTATTAACAAGAGAACGGGTAAACACATTATGGTATTTTCCTACAATGCCTACTCCTCGGCAATTAAAAAGAATCCACTACTTCTATTTACAGCAATGCCAATGAATCTCTCCAACAAAATATTAAGCGATATAAGTCAGGAAAAATAAAATATACTGTACAATTGCACTTAGATAAAATTCAAAATCAGGCAAAATTAATCTATTGTGTTAGAAGCCAGGATCCTAGCTATATTCAAGGAGAATAGAGAAGACAGTCATTGAGAGGGGCAAAGGGGCTACACATATATTTTTAACCTGAATGAAAATATGGCCTCTTTGTGCTAACTTATGTGAGACTCATTCATACAGAAGATGTTTGCATTTTTTTTGTATCTATGTTTGATTTGTTGAAAATTGTATTTTTAAGAAGGGGTATTTACATCTATATATGTGCAGTTTCTGAATCGGAGTATGTTCGTTTCCTTGTAGCTGTAACAAATTACTACAAGGTTTGTGGCTTAAACACAACAGAAATTTATTCTCTCACAGACTTGGAAGCCAGAAGTCCACCATCAGTATCATTGGGCTGAAACTGAGGTGCTGACAGGACCACCCTCCCTCTGGATGTTCTAGAGAGAACCTGTTGTTTGCCTCCTCCTCGGGGGCTAGTAACATTCCTTGGCTTAAAACCACCTCACTCCAGTCTATCTCTCTGTGGTCACATTGCCTTCTCTCGCTCTCCTGTGTCAGAATTTCCTGTCTCTATCCTATAAGCAGCTTGTGATTGCATTTAGAGCTCACCTGGATAACACAGGAGAATCTCCTGATCTCAAGAGCTTAAATTTATTCATATAAGTGAAGTCAATTTTGGCATAAAAAGTAACATTCATGAGTTCTAGGGAGTAGGATGTGGATGTCTAGGAGCCATTATTCAACCTACCATACACAGTGTCATTGACAGTAATCACTCTGCGTTCAGAAAGGAGAACAACAACTGAGCACCAGAGTCAGCTGAGAGGGCCTCATGGAGCAGGAGTTTCGGGAGAACTGCCTTTATAGGCAATGGCATCAGCACATGTAGAGAACAGGCAGTCATAGTCCAAGATGGCCACAAAGGATGCCAAGCAATAAAGAAGAAAAAAGTTTAACAGAATTCACTACTAGTAAACACAAACTGAACTGTACCTAAAATATGGTACATGTTCATGAAAAGAGAGTATTAATTTTAGCTGCACTTACTGACCAGCTTAAATTATACCAGTAAAAATATTAACTTTAATATGATAAAAACATGATTAAAAGGTGAAAATTATTAACAATAACTAGCAATACTCATGCTGCTGATGCAGACAGACTGGCAGAGTGTTGCTGGAGATGAAGCACTAACGCAAGACGCAGACACAATTTGCTGGAAGCAGAAGAACCCTGCATTCTATTTCCTAGCTGGGTCTCTGGGAACAATTCCTGTAGAGTCTAGTCGGCCGTGGGCAAACTACGGCCCGCGGGCCAGATCCGGCCCGTTTGAAATGAATAAAACTAAAAAAAAAAAAAAGACCGTACCCTTTTATGTAATGATGTTTACTTTGAATTTATATTAGTTCACACAAACACTCCATCCATGCTTTTGTTCCGGCCCTCCGGTCCAGTTTAAGAACCCATTGTGGCCCTCCAGTCAAAAAGTTTGCCCACCCCTGGATACTCTGGTAAGCCTGTGCCTCCCACTATTGCTGCATTATTGTAACACTTGCAGCTTAATCTGTGACCTTACCAAGGTCACCGGTTTGAAATGCATGTCTATCCCCTTGGAGCAGTTGCTAGTGTCACTTGTTATTCACAAATCTCTTCAAAAGAAAAGGAGATTCTGTTTTGACATTCTTTGAAAGAAAATAAAATAATTTCATTGTCACAATTTCCATAATAAAAACTCAGATTATCAAATAAAAATGATTTTGCTCTAACATAGTATGATTATAAATTAGACATCAAAATGATCCTGAAACATAGGGTTACATGTTTTAAGTGAGGTTATTGATAAAATATATATATTCTTTTAACTCTGAAAAGTCATATGCTCTCCCAAAAAAGTTATCAAAGAAAACGACAGAAAGCCTTTCCAACGGTTCCCATCTGTCCTTCTTTGCTTGAAGTGAACTGTAGAGCGGATTCTACATGAACTTGCATGAGAAGGAGCTTATGAATTGACATGGTGAGCTTAGACTTACTGCTCCTTTAACTGATCATGTTTTCAAACAATCTTCCCATGCCACCCACTTAGGGGGCTATTAAATGAACATCTCAGGTTCCTCCCATTAGAAAGGTCACAGCCTTCAACTGGAGTGAGTACTAATGTCCCACTGCTGGGCCCGAAAGGAACCTCTGAGTTGTTAGATCTTGGGTGATACCAAGCTCCTTGGGTAGGTTTGGGGTGACTAAGGTGAAAAAGAGTTTAAATTAATATTTTAATTTCAATGTAGGTGGACTGATGCTTATCAGCTGAGCATTCATTATATTCACTGGTGGTCATCTGTGCTCTTCATAGTTTTATGGAGAGGATGTTTACCCAACAGTTAAACCCAGTTACATTATGGCTAATACATAACCTGTTATTTGCCAAAAATAATATCTGCTTGGAAGACCAAGACTAACATCCACATGTGTTTTCTACCAACATTATTTTCTATTTTTGCATTTTCTCATTCTAGTGGTTTGAAATTTTTGAAATGTGGACCCTCTGATAGAACAACATTGTTGACATTTAGATATAGGACAAGACAGAACCAGATTTTTGGAAACACATTTTGAGCGCATCCAGGATGTCCATGCTACCCCACTGTCCATTGGGTTACTGCACAGGGCATGTGTTTTAGACTTTTCTGTCAATTCTGTTTCTTTAATTGGAACGATTATAGATAAGAAATATAACAATCTTATATTTGTAAGTAACATTTCTCTATATAATTATGGATCAGTTGATCTAATCTTTATTATAGTCATATTAGAAAGGAGACTCTATAATTTATTACCTAAAATGGCCCATTTTTGAGCGTGAAAAAGGGAGCTAGTAATAGTAACTTCAGAACAACTGGCATAAATGGGGACTGTCCTTGGCAAACTCAGATGGATGGCTACCATACATAGGAGAATTATTTTTATCTTTATACAGTTGAGAAAACTGTGGCAGAGATGTTTAAATAACATGCCCACATTCGTAGCATCTACTAAGAGGCAGAATCAGGCCTGGCTCCCTGGGGAGTCTGACTCCAGAGTCTTTGATCTTAATCACAGGCCTGGATGACCATGGTAGAATCAACAGGATGAAAACTCAAGGGACCTGAGAGCTACAAGAGGAGGTTATAATGCTAACAGTTTACTTTCTTTGAAATATGCAGTTGCAGCAGCGCCGTTTGAGCTGGGGAGATAACTCCTCCTCCCACCCCACGTTTACATGTCATTTCACGATGAAGCTCTTTTAAAAAATAAACTTTTCTCAATCACACACGTTATGTTGTAACTAGACTTGGCACATATTTAGCTGTCTCGTTATCATGTATTTATATAAAAGATAAGTTTTTATGATGTTATTTCTTGCTTCTTAAACAGGGGTTGTGTGTGAGGAGATATTTTGATTCAATGTATTCAGATAACACAGTTAATAATAGTCTTACATAAATTAGCAAAGGAATTTTAATTAAGTACTGTTTACCAATTTTTAGAGTTTAAAAACTGTTATTATTTCTTGAAGGGCTCTCTGAATATGCAGCTGAAAACTCACTGTTCTTCCAATTTCATGGATTTGACAGGTAATCTGCACTTAAAAGATTCCCCCTTTAAGGCTGCAATTCTGGACATTTGCTATTTTCTGTCCATTTAGAAGCATGTCTACTTTTTAAAAAATATAATTTTATTGATTTCAGAAAAAGGAAGAGAGACAGAGAGAGAGAGATAGAAACTCAAGGTGAGAGAGAATCATGGACTGGCTGCCTCCTGCACGCTCCACACTGGGGACGAAGCCTGCAGCCTGGCCATGTGCCCTGTTCAGGAATAGAACCGCGATCCCCTGGTTCATAGGTCAATGCTCAACCACTGAGGCCATGCCAGTTGGGTATGTCTACTTCTGATACATAATAACGCACCCACACTCAAACGAAAAGGTAGCATGAATAGGAATTAACTGTAAACTAACAAAATTGTCATCTGGAAAGAACAGGATTAGCAAGAGCAGGGGGAGGGTGGCACCGCCATGCTGCCCTGCTTTCAAAGTAACAGTGCCACCCCCACCAGGGGTTTTCCAAGGACACAAAACGCTGCAATGGTGCGAAAAACTATGTCAGGAAAGGAAATCATGCCGATACAAACTATGTACTTCAGGCTTAGAGTTTAAGGATTAATAACCAAAGAAGCACTGTGGATAGAAATTATTTTCTGGGGAAAAGTGTTATAAATAGTGTCTCATTATCTTACTGACACTTGTGTTACTGGGGAGAACTCATTCACTTACTCATTCATCTGTACTGCTGAAGGAGCTAGAACTGAAAAGAAAACGGACCAGATGATTAATGTGGGCTCATGGTCCTTAATGGAAAGAACAAGAGGATACTCTGCCCTGCCAAGGCATCAAGTGTAGCAGAAATTCAAGGTGTTAGTAACCTAAACGGTCACTCCATTTGCCTCCCCTATACTTTGGAATGAAAATTACAGCCCTTGAGATTGAGCTTAAAGCAAAAATCAACATTAGCCCCATCCTCCCCTTCCTCTCCTCTTCCTTCCTCTTATTTCATTCTCACAACCACATGCCACTGGATAATGGGTCAGGAGAAGTAGTCATTGAGGCCCTAACCTCACAAATTTTATCATCAATATATGTTAAAAAAGAAAAGAAAGAAAAAAGTCTCTCTTCACCTCCATCTATGCCTTTCATTAAATTAATTCCTGAATTTAATCAATTTTTTTCTTTTTGTCTTCTTACATATGTATATGTTTTCCTTGAATTAGAGTCAAATTTCTGGCTTCCAAGAATAAATAAATGCTTCAAATGGTGCAAGCTTTAATGTCAGTGAAATGGGGGGGGGGTGGTGAGTAGGGAGGGGAGGGGCGGTCCTTTATGGAATGAGATTCAAATTTTCAGGACATGCTTTTGAGTCATATTTTCAAAACCAATAAATTACTCAATAAAATAAAAATCTCATAAATGTTCAGAAGTTAAAGGGGAAGGAAAAGGCATGAAACACCAAAACAAGAGAGATGGAGGGAGGGAGGGAGGGAGGGAGAGAGGGAGGGAGAGAGAGAGAGAGAGAGAGAGAGAGAGAGAGAGAGAGAGAGAGAGAGAGAGAAATAACTAAATGTCAAGATTCATAGCTAAATCAGCTAGGACATATCAGAATTGCTTATCACTAGGTAAAATATTTGTTTATGGTATACAAAATTTTGGTTTAAAAGATATATGAAAATAAAAAAAAACCTGATTGATACAAAGGGTTGTCTCTCCATCCAAGAATATGTCATAAAAAATAAAATCATGTATTAAGAGAATTTAAATATATCAAAAATATATTTGATAGCTGGCCAGTTCTTGCCTTTCTCTAGACCAGTGATGGCGAACCTATGACATGCATGTCAGAGGTGACACGTGAACTCATTTTTTTGGTTGATTTTTCTTTGTTAAATGGCATTTAAATATATAAAATAAATATAAAAAACATAAGTCTTTGTTTTACTATGATTGCAAATATCAAAAAATTTATATATGTGACACGGCACCGGAGTTAAGTTAGGGTTTTTCAAAATGCTGACACGCTGAGCTCAAAAGGTTCGCCATCACTGCTCTAGACCCATGACCACTTGACAGTAATATAGAGGAAAATATTTTAATCAGACCAGTTACAGCTTAGAGTTAGCATGAAAAACATGTACATGAACTAAAAATTATTTGCTAACTAAGCAAATAGGATTTTTACCAGCACAAACATTTTTACCAGTTAAATGTTACCAGTGTCTTAGTTGCATGTCGTTAATAGCTTATTATTAAGTTTGATGTTTCTAAATATGACCAAAGATATTCTATATTCACAAAGCAGGAAAATGACTCAAACAGCTGGATAATTTTTCCTTCTCCTCTAACACTTTTGTAACTGCAGACCATGCAGACATTGAACTCTGATGTGTGGACTTTTGTTGTGTTACCTAAGATGTTGCTTTAATTTCACCTGACTTTTTTAAAAAAAAATATTTTACTGATATATATATATTTTTTACAGAGAGGAAGGGAGAGGGATAGTTAGAAACATCGATGAGAGAGAAGCATCGATCAGCTGCCTCCTGCACACTCCCCACTGGGGATGTGCCCATAACCGAGGTACATGCCCTTGACTGGAATTGAACCTGGGACCCTTCAGTCCGCAGGCCGACACTTTATCCAGTGAACCAAACCAGCCAGGGCTCACCTTACTTTTTAATATGCCTAAATGACTCAAACACAAAGCATTGACACATTAAAAATACTATTAGGCATTTGCTATCCTAGCTGGTATAAGCTCCCAAATCTCCCTGTATATGAGAAAGGCTTTCAAGTGAGTCTTACAAGGTTATGTATCCTGGACCCCACAATTTCTTTGGGTGGGGCTCAAGATGTATACTTTAAATAAGTCTTCCAGACAATACTGACGCTCAAGCAGGTTTGAGACCCAGTGATCTACACCCCAAGGAGCAAAGACATTTGCCTGTAGGGCTCCACCTTGTTTAATTGATGACCCTACACTGGACCTCAGAAGAAGATGTTCAGTTATAGATGCACAGTTATATCCTATGCCAAAAAACCTCTATGAACAATGTACGGCAAACTAGAGCAACTATCTTAAGATAGTTGGAGATTAGAGCTTTATGTTGTGAATTCATAATACCATGGGATTTTTGAGGAAAGAATTCCAGTCCCCATTTTCACAGACGAGGAAAACATTAAATAACATAAATCATGGCAAAAATATTTATATTTACAAATCACACATACTGAGAGTGCATAAAATGAATAGAAAATTTTTAAAAATGCTTGAAATAAATAGAAAAAAGAAGGCTCAATTATATCAGGTTGAGTTGTCCAAATTCATGAAGCTGCTAAGTGTTGATCAGAGACCATCCTTTTTATATCCTCTCACACAGCTCTGGAATGTTTAATTAGATCAAATGCATTCTAGCCCAGACTGGGTCCAGTTTTAAATAGAGCAAGTATGAGTTAGAGGTAACTCTCCATTGCCTTTTCCATTTATTTTAGGAGCCTTAGTTTGGTGAGGAAACAAATCTTCCCACTCCAACTTGAACTTAAACATAACTGAACCCTATCTATACCTGCAGAACTGAATGGTTATCTGCACAGGATGAAGTTTGGACTCCTTACTTAGAGCTACATTATTTGTCCCCTTCACTGCAACACTCAGATTTTAAAAGAAATTTTGACGGTTCAGGCTTTTTTCTCTTTTCATTTTTCATCATTTGAAATTTCTGCCTAAAAGTCCCTCATGAAACAGGCATTGGGTATATTTTAGTTCACTCCAAGAGAAATAAATAGTGGTGAAAACTCAAGAAAATTCCCCATTATTTTTTTGTATGTGAAAGGAAGAATATTTATTTTAACTATATAGAGGAAGCATTATAACGGTTTCCACATACTCATTTAGATACTTTTTCCCCCCTTTAACTACAGGAATCATTTCCTTTGCTGCTTACAACAAGTATATTGCTAAGTCATGGTATGCCTAGTTTAGAGTTTTGGGTTGTTTTGGAAAAACACCCAGCATAGTCCCAGGAAGGACACCTGATCTTCTGCTCTATGATTTCCAAGTTAATCCCAGAGATTTACATCAAGCCTCAGTTGGGTTCAGTAAGCTCACACATGTTTAAAGGGCCTAAGTCAGGGTACCGACGAGTCCTCTCAATCATGGCTAAATGACTGCATGAACTGAATCTCATATGTTGAAAACAAAGAAGCAGGAGGAAGATTTAAATCTGATTTACAGTTGATATGATTTTAGGTGGGTGTGAGTTTTCCAGGTAAACAATTATACAGGGGCACACGTTTTGAAACTCAACACCCTACTATTGCCACAGTATGTTGACAGTCTCTTGGTTCCACTGGCTGGTAAACTCCTCTGAGACGAGGCATGAGGCCTTATTTGGTGATGAGAGCTTGGCTTCCAGCTCAGTGGCTGATACAGAAAATGATTCTGAACTGAAACTTCAAAATCTTCAACACCTGTCACATATGTTGTGCTTTAGGAGTTCTTTTGTAATCTGTCAAACTATTTTTTAAATAATCTGCTTTCAAGAATGGCTCATCGATTTGAGCTACAAACTCATTTAAATTTGAGAAACAACATTTTAATGAAGAGGTAGAAAATATAAAAGTCTGCGTATATAACACCTACTAGTTTTTATCCAAATAAGCCTGACTTCCTATGAAATAATCTGGTGGTTAAATGTATGCCTAGTAAAGGCGTATAGACTAGTGCTTTTATGCCACATTCCATTCAGCAATAATACTATTTCCCAGGAGAAATTAATGTGTAGTTCTTACTGAATAAAGTTAAAATTAGGACTATGGTCCAGCAACTTAAGTTTATAATAATAAGTTTTTAAAAAGATTATGAGCCCAGCCAGCATGGCTGTGCTTGAGTGTCTACCTAAGAACCAGGAGGTCATGGTTCAATTCTCAGTCAGGGTACATGCCTGGATTGCAGGCTCTATCTCCAATGTGATGTTTCTACCTCTCTCTTTCTCCCTCTCCCTTTTTCTCTAAAAATCAATAAAAATAATAAATGAAAATCTTAAAAAAAGATTATGAATCTTTCCTGACAGTCAGCTATTTTCTGCTTTCTTCGTTAAGATTTTGGGACTGTATGAACACGCTTAATACTTCCCCAAGATACTTTTCCATTTGTATTATTGCTGCTTTTCAGAGTGAAACACCATCGTGTTTCTGTCCTCATGAGCTTGGACGTACAGTAAGTCTAACTGTGCCCCATGCAATACCGCTGCACATGGCCAAGAAAACCATCTGAACACAGCAAAACCTATAGACAGCCTGAGCTCTGGCCAACAACGTGGTTGCTACAGTGGCATTATTCTGTTTCCACTTGATAGTGTTAAAATAATCTCAGTCAGGGAGCAACAGGTAAGATTAATGGACAGAAACCCAGAATGGGGGTTTGCGATCCAAAGCGGCAGAGGTCAAGGGCCCATGGTCATTATTCTTCCAGCAGTGGCAGCAACAGAGCTGGCAAGTACATTCAATCACAGGGATAAACAGTGAGTAGGCGGCCACCCACACAAACCTTTGCTTGCTGGCTTGGTTCTTTGCATAGAATACCACGAAGGCACGTGTTGCTGGGCTTGAAACATTCTGTTTGGGGAGACCCGCTGCTACGTTAGTGCTTTTCCTCCCCTAGGCACCTGTGAAGCATACTTTTGCATTTCTTCTTTAATTGATGTTTGTTTATTTAGTGTCAGAAATGTTGACATAGTTTTATGTGTGACTTTAAATCAAAGGCATTGCAGGAATGGAATAATATGGATTTTCACTTAATTAACAAAGACCTGTATCCAGTTGACAAAACACAAGAAAATGAGAGCATACCAATATAAGCATTCCTTTGCCATTTTATTTTCTGACAACGGTACTATATATTATGACTATGGGGGGCACATTAAAAAAGTTATTTTTTATTATATTCAGGAAAACTTTGAATTTTAAATCTATTCATCTATCCACTGTTCCTAAGCAATAGGAATGTCTATCCTTAAAAAATTATCTATATCTCTATAGCTACATATACATTTCCAAAGGATATTGCTTCCAGATATCAGTTAGTTCTGAAAACGTTGTGTAAATGTATTAGAAAAATGCAGTCACTTGTGATAATGTAATTTACAACTAAACTTGTCATTGAATAGCACGATGACACATATTTACTTGCAATGGTTTTCAATATTATAGGCTTGCTTTGAATAGCCAATAAAATACCTAAATTTAAGGAGTTACTGCATTTTATGGCCACTTCACATTTAAAAAAAGTATTTGTAGTATTTGTGCTGCTATATCAAGTCAAATATATACTGAGCCAGAATTCAGCTCTGTTCACACAAATAAAATAGTTATAACTTTAAAGGCTCAAAGCCCTTAGTGAGATGATCTCAAAATTCAGAAATCTGTAACTATTATTGAAATAATAATATTCATTCTTTCAAAGAATAATCTTGAGTGCATATTACTTGCCAAGCACTAGGCTTTGAGAATACAATGTTGAATTAAACACCATGCCTCTATGGAGTTGTTATTCAATGTTTACTTTAATGCTGCAAAGGTTATTATGTTGTTACTGAAGTAATCTTCAATTATCTAGTGATTAGAGAAAATATCAAGAGAGATTGGATATAATGTAAGCGATTAAAAATAATAATAAAGAAAAACAAAAACCACCACTAATACATTATAGCCTCCAAAATCTTTAGCCAGATGAGATAATTTTTATCCCCATAGATTCATATAGACGTAGATGGTTCTTAAATCTACCACTCTAGATTCCACTTCTCTCCTGAGCTATAAAAATGTCATTTTCTGAAATGCCTACTAAATATCTCTTTCTGATTTTCTAAGTGTAATTTCAACTCAGTATGTGTTGATCAGAACCCATTATCTTAACTTCAAACCTGCTCTTTGCCTTGTTTGCCTTCTGCTGATAAAGGTGTTGTGATTTCCCGGACACCTTGAATCAACATCTTTCATTCCTTCTCATTGTGTCCCCAGCTCTCACCATGTCCTTTCTTCTGGATTTGATACTACCCTACACCACATAGTAACTAGTTCTTTTCATCACTTGAATATTGAAATGATTCTTAATCTTAATACATGAATTTCTAAATCTTACATTTTTTTTAAAGCTATACATGTCTGTAGGTCAATGTGACCCGTAGGCGGCAATCTGTGGCTTGCAGAATAGAGTGCTGCACTTCTCTCTTCCAGGGAAGACAAAACAAATAGCAGATTTGAGGCAGCACCAGAAACAGCAACTACCCCTTCCTTTTCTAGGTCCCACACTTGTATTTAAAAATAAGACTTTCGTTATTAATATACATATTCATTAGTAATATATTTGTAACCAGCTAATGACGATATACTTTCCTTTCTCTGGAAGCAAAGATTATTCATGAAATTTATATGATGATGTATGTCAAAACATTGGGAGAAATTCCACAAGTAGCAGAGCGCAGGATTCCAGTGAGTGTCTGTGTGGTTCACTAGCCTGCTATTGTGGCTATACCAAGTGTCATAAAAGGAACTGGGGCAAACAACCAACAACATTTGAAAAACAAGTTATCTGTAAATCAGCAATTGCCCAGATTACATGCATTTTAAACTTGCTTTGTTAACACAAAAGCTGTATTGTAACATTAAAAGACACATTTAAAATTAGATCAGAGAAGATTATTTACTATTCCTCAAACTCAAGTTGAATGTATATTTAGATCACAAAATGTTTTGTGTATATTAATGGAATGAATTCTGACTAATTTTAACTACAATGAGAAAAGTGGAGGTTTTTCAAAAGGGTATTTTTATATAAAATCCTGATATTACACTGAGTACAACTTTTAATAACTTGAATGAACGAACTAGCATGACCCCTCTCCCCCTCATACACAGATTTGGAACATTAATTGTGAATTTAATGTTCACAATTAACTATAATTAGCTAACAAAGTGATAATAAGTGTATTTCAGCAGCAAAGAAAATTAGCGTCTCATTACAAGACTAGCAGAGATTGCTTGATATATAAACCTACTTATTCAGATTTTGTAGTCTATTCCATAGGTGCATTCTAAAATGTTAAAAGCACAAATTTTCTGTGTTACTTTTAATATTTATAGCCTCATAAAAACTCTCAAAGAAGTAAAAATGTGCAGTGGGTGATGTTTATCTACATAGCCTCACTCCCATTTCCATAATCTTCTCCCTCTCCTTTCCAGACCCCACACCAGGGTTGAATTTTACTGACTGATGTTCTCCGTGCCAGGCACTGTGGCAGGAGGAAAGTGAATCAGAGGAGCCATGAGCACTACGCTTTTGATTAATATGTTTTCCTCCTGTTGGTATTGAGAATCATAGGATTTATTGCTCCATGTATTATCTGCTTCCCCAAACCAGTATCTCCTTTTCCTGAGAGCACCATTCATTTAATAGCATCTTATCAGTGTCTGGAATTCAGAATTCACTATCGTCCTTGGCCCCGAGTTCCTCCTTCCTCAAACCAAAAAGGCTGTAGTGCCCTATGTGTTCTAATTCTCATCTCTAGCTCTAATTTAAGATACCTCTCCTTCCCGCTTCTTTCTTACCAATCTTCCTTTGCCTTGTTACCAAAGTTTACTTTCTTATAGAATAGACGATAACAAATAATCAGAAACTCTAATGCTAAAAAAATTTTCACAATCTCTCCGTTTAATATGTTTTTATTGATTTTTTAGGGAGAGGGAAGGAGAGGGAGAGAAACATCCATTGACTGCCTCTTGCATGCCTCCTACTGGGCATGGAGCCCGCAACCTAGCCATGTGTTCTGACTGGGAACCAAAGGGGCGACCTCTTGGGGCATGGGGCCATGCTCAACCAACCGAGCCACGCTGGCCAGGGTTGTCTCTCTCTTTCTTGCAAAGTAAAACGTTAGCCTGTAACACAGAGCTCTCCGTGGTGTTTCTGATCTCTTTATCCCATATTTAGTTTCTACTATGCTGCCGGGGTCCAACCCCAGCGGGTCCAGGGGTCCCCAAAGGCGTGGACGGAGTCGGCGAAGAAGGAATGACACAGGGACTTCTCCAGCCAGGTTTGGTCCAGGCTTTCCAGCCAGGCTCAGTGTCCAGGTTCCAGTCAGGTTCTCCTGCCAATCTCTGTAGTCAGGTTCAGTCCAGGATCCCTTGCCATGTTCTCCCGCTATGCTCTGTCTCTAGGCTCCGAGGCCAGTCCCTCTCCAGGATCCTCCGGCATGCTCTCGCCAGCGAAGTTCTTCTGTCTCTAGAGAACGTTCTTTGTAGGTTCTGTGCCTAGGCTCTGTCTCTCTTGGTCCTGTCTTCCAAGCCTTGTGTCCTTAGTTCTGTGTTCTGAGTTCTGTCTCTCTCTGTCTGGTTCTGGGTTCTGTCTTCTTGATTCTGTTCTAAGTTCTGAGTGTTTCTGTCTTGTTACAACTGTATTTATACCAGTTGATTCAATCCTATCAATCTCTATTACAAAGGTTAGGGCGTTTCTTATCTCCATTCCAGGGAGAAAAGATTATGTAGTTTAAGCATGATTGTTCGTAGTTAAAGGGATTAATTACCCGCCTGGCACTTAGTTGAGGGGTTTTATTCCCTCCCTAACTTCAGGGGAAAATCCCTACCTGGGGATTCAACCTTTCTCAGAGAGGTGACCTTGGTTAAAACACAGCCCCAAGAAGGTGAGCAAACATATTAAGAACCGTATGCCATATATGCCAGGTCCCTTGAAACAGCAAGGATGGACCGGCTCCCGGCACTATGCCATCTCTTATTGAGCACTAAGCACTGTGCACTCCTCACTATAGAAACAGGCTCCATCAGTGCTTCTTTCTCCACCGGGAATGAGCTTGTCCCACCTGGTAGCATGACATCACCTTTCTAAAGTGGCCAAAGGCCATCTTGCAAGCCCCTTTCTCTTCCATGTCTTGTCTGACGCCACTAATCGAAGTCAACATCTTCCTCTTCCATGGTTCCATAGCACCTTGCCATTGTCTCCATTAAAGTGGTCTGCAGAGTTTACATTATATCAGCTATTTCCCCCGTTAGACTGTAAACTTCTTGAGACCAAGGACCACTTAAATTTTGAAAAGCAATTCTTTATTCCTTTCATTCAGCACATTAATGTGTTAAATAGATTTTCTCTCTTTTAACTGAACCAAAGCCAGACTTTTCTTATTTTTAGATTAGAAAATCAGAGGTTGACACGCTAAATTACCTAGTCAGGATTCTTGTCTTCCTGGACACCCAGCCTCCTATGCTACCCACTATGCCGTAATAATAAACATGATACTGCCAGAGGATGCACCATGTGTCAGGGCCTTTTCCACTTATTTTACGTGTTAATTCTCACAACTCTATAGCAATCTCTATTTTATGAATGCAGAAACTGAAGCACAGAGATCTTCAATGGGTTTCCTGAGATAACGCAGCTAAGATAACACGGAGCCAGAATTAAACACGGGAGTTTGGTACCAGAGCCCACATTCTTAAGTTCTCTATGGGATTTGTATTTTAAAAGAGTACAACAGAGACAGTTTAAAGAAAGTCTTTCTGAAGGGAGAGTTAGGCGCTTGTGCCCTCTGGGTGGGAAGAAGAAAGACCCTTCTCCCCCCCACTCCGCCCTGGAGTCCTTCAAATCAGACCACAGACGCCACGCCTCCTTGCTTTATAGGAACTGCTTGCCTTAAAGGAGTATGTGTATTTTTCCTGAGCGAGTTCAGGCTTTAACACTGGCCACTGTTAATTTATGCTCCTCTATAAAAGTCAACATGATTTCTGGATGTAAATTTGTCGTGCCTTACTAATGAACTAAATTGTGTTTGCTGTCAGCGTTCCATTTAAGTTGATGTGACGCATTCATTAGCACATATGAACTTACAGCTGTAAGAAATGCACAAAAGTTTCAGAAGCTCCACTCAAAGTCAGAGGGAGGAGGAGGATGAAGAGTTAAAAGATGTGAGGAAAAAAATAAAGATTTTATTTTATGTAACTTGGACTATAAAACACTTTCTAATACACCACTTTAATGGCTACTTCCTCATTTGAAGACATTTAATTTTTCTGCATGAACTGCATGATCAGTTTCACAGTCACTGCCTTATATGCAAAGGTCCCTACAGAGCTGGCTCACACTTATTCTTCTAAATACAACTCTCATTCAGATGGTTTATATGCTCATTTATTAATGCGCTTAGTCTACAGATGTTTACTGGGTGACTATTATGTTTCAGGCACTGTTCTTGGTGCCAAAGGGTGCTGAAGTGGTGGTGAATACAACAAAGTCCCTCCCTGTCCACATAGTACTTACATTTTAGTAAAAGAAAGAAATCAGAGATAATTGTAGTCTCTCTCTCTCTCTCTCTCTCTCTCTCTCTCTCTCTATATATATATATATATATATATATATATATAAATAAATAATTCTCAAATTACTTTTTGGTCTCAACATTCCTGTGCACTCTTAAAAATTATGTAGCTCAAAAAATTAGTGTTAGGTCTCTTTTTGTAGATACTCACAATAATAGAAATTAAAATTGAGAAAAATTCAAATATGTGTAAATGTATTAACAAATAACCACAACACACACTATACATAAGTAATATGATTTTATGAAAATAACTATATTTTCAAAGCAAAAATTTAGTGAGTGGAGTGGCAGTGTTTTACATTTTTTCAGATCTCTCTAATGTTTGGCTTCACAGAGGAGAGCTGAATGTCCGTATCTACTTCAGGATTCAGTCTATTGCAATATCACCTGTAATATAGCTTCTAGAAAACTCCACTATACAGTCATAAAAGTCAGAGAAAGATAAATATCACATGATCTCACTCATTTGTGGAATATAATGAACAACATAAACTGATGAACAAAAATAGATCCAGAGACAGAGAAGCATCGATCAGACCGTCAAACCTCAGAGGGAAGGTGGGAGAGAGTGGGGGAAAGGGGAGAGATCAACCAAAGGACTTGTATGCAGGCATATAAGCCTAACCAATGGACACAGACACCAGGGGGGTGAGGGCATGAGTGGGGGTGGGAGGGGAGACAATGGGGGGATTACACATATGTAATACCTTAATCAATAAAGAAAAAAATTAAAAAAAAGAATGAGAGAAAAAATCTACATCCTACGACTATTTGGGAACCAGTCTTGACCTGATGGAGCTCCTGGCGAGGACGTTGGGGACCTCAGTGATCTCTACACACACTTTGAGAACCACTGGTATAAGGGAAGAAAGCAAAGGGCAAAGGATGGGGGTAGTAATTTTAGATAAGGGTCAGGAAATACCACTCTAAGGAAGCTGAGCTGAGGTTTGAAGAACAACCCCAAACAACTGTAAGCATGGAAAACAAGAAGCACAAAGGACCCAGAGTAGGGAAGAGCTAAAAAATTTGAGAACCTGAAATGAGGCCAATGTGGTGAGAGTGTGGTGAGCAAGGGAAAAAGTAGCATGAACTGTGGTTGCAGAGCAAGCAGAGCCAGACTGAGCAGGGCAGAGGTCATACACTAGTGGTCTGTGGTTCTGATCTGGACATCTGTCTTGCAGATGTAGTTTTGTCTGCACAGTGCTTCTTCCCCTCTATTCCTATCGAACCAAGTATTTTGAAATGAGGATTTCACAGAGAAATCTGGATTCTCTTAAACAGATCAGAACACTGGTAGAGATACTTCTAAGTAGGGCAACGAGAGCTAAGTAGCACTGCACTGCACCAGAGGGAGCCACAGTCTCCACCACTCCTTACTGCTTTTTCAAAGGGGAAGCCCTCCCCTTTGCAGGCATCCTGGCCTGTTTCGCTTATTAAAGTCACCTTCCCCATCTCACAGACGTGTCCTATGTGTGAGACCTCTAAGAGGGACTCATTGGCCTATGTAGCATTTGTTTTTGATTCCCAGTTAAATCGGAAATCTTTGAATTGTGGTAACATATTCTCACATACGCTTTTAAAAGACAACCAGTTGTGTGAAAAAGAGATTTTAAGGGGCAACAGTAGATGCTCCTATTAAAATGTTCACCATGCTCTGGCCCAGCCCGCATGGCTCAGTGGTTGAGAGTCAACCTATGAGTCAGGTCATGGCTCCATTCCCACTCAGGGCACATGCCTGGGTTGCAGGCTGGATCCCCAGTAGTGGGTGTGCAGGAGACAGCAAATCAATGATTCTCTCTCATCATTGATGTTTCTATCTCTCCCTCTCCCTTCCTCTCTAAAATCAATAAAAACATATATATTTTAAAAAGATTAAATGGGTTTTGGTGGTGACCTACATTTTATGTCCCAAATTATGATCACTGAATAGCTCCTTAAGCAATATAAATGAAAGGCTTTGATAATATATGTTAGGCCACACTGAAAGTCCCACAAATTTTTCAATTCTTTGTCAACTGGACCTTTCACATGCAAAATACTTATTCTTAAGCAGTGTGAAAGTACTTGTCAGTAAGATGAAAATGCTGCTGGTCTCAGAGAGCTTTCGTTGCTCCTTCCATCATTGCATTGCTCCCAGCAGTGCCTGGGGAATTGCTTCCAGCATCCCGCCAAACTGGACCCAAGAGACTGCAATGATTACATCCCAGTGGTGTTGACATTCAGCTTTGTCCCACAAGCTGCCGAGGACAGGCAGGGCGCCATCTGTCACGTTAGATGGCCACATAGCTAGCTGTAAGTGGTGGAGATTACTTTTCTGACATGCTACACAGTTTGTTTCTGAGCCAACCTTCTAAAGTCTGAAGCAGTTAGAGTTATATTTGGAAAGAGATCATGGCAAAATTATGGGTATATATTGATCATATGCCTGATCAAATTTTAAATCGTAATACCACAGGAGACATGCATAAGTCACCTTTAATGAAAACATGTGCATTTACAACATGTTTCCTAATTTATTATGTATTTCCAGTATGGCATTTGTTAATCACGCCCTACTTAATTCTTCAAATTTGGAACATTTTGCCTCGTTGTCCTCCAACTATCAAGCTCTTTGTAACATAAAGTTCTTTTACTTCAGCAGAAACACTCTATATTAAAACGTATTATATTTTAAATCCCTCTATAGATTCAAGTGTGATTTTAATCAGCATATACTCTCTTACCTAATCTTGTCTCAATGTCTTCTTGCCATTTGGTGATAATGGCCACTGACGTTTGAAACAGTATTTTAACTACATTTCTCTTTAAATACATTTATTGACAGGTAGAACTACAAAAAAAATACATTCATCCCATTGTTTTCCTTTGCTTTTAAAATTAAATTCCATCTTTATACAGTTTTAGTGATTATATAATCTAGGTATATTTTCCCATGTAGTCTTTTGTTATACATTGATAAGAAAATTGATTGCAAAAAGTACTTTGTATTTTTAACACTTCCCCAAATTAACTTTGCAAATTTTAAAATGTAAGAGATAATTTATGATGTGTGAGATTGGATATAGTATAGTTTGAAGCAATATGACCGAAAGAAGGCAAAATTCCTCTCAATAGATTCAATTTAATGAAGTCCCACTAAGGGTAGAATTTTTTTCTTTCAACCTAAATCACACCTTTGGTTAGAGTTTTTGTAATCACAAGTTTAAAATTTATGTTCTTCATTCAAATATAATAACTCTTTATGATCAGAACCTCTTCCATAAATGTTATGTTCACAGTGGAATTTATTGTATTTGTTTCAAGTTCTGTAGAATGCAAATGAATATATTTTTTAAAAACTGGCATTCGGACACTGAGGTAATTTAGAAAATTTTATGTTGTAAGCTACAAAAGACAAAAGTAATTATTGTATGGGGTAGAGGGTGAAAAGAATAAAGAATGGTACCCATCAGGGAAAGTATTTTGTGTGCTATTCCAGTGATGAGTATATGTTATTATACATTTGTCCAAACCCATTGAATATACATTATCAAGAGTGAACCCTAATGTCAGTTATGAACTCTGGGTGTTAATGATGTATCAGTGTAGGTTCATCAGCTGTAATAAATGTACCACTCTAGTGGGGGAGGTTATGCATGTGTAACGGCAGGAAGTATAAGGTAAATCTCTGTACCTTACTTTCAATTGTGCTGTGAATCCAAAGCCACTCTTCAAATTAAAAAAAAAATAGTGCTCAAGTTCCAGGCTTGGGCACTGGGGTATAGAAGGCTTCCCTTTACTAAGTACAGGACAAGAAAGAAAAAGGAGTTTGGGAGAGGAGAAGGAGTAGGTGGTGTTCAGAGTTAGACAACTTGAGTTTGAAGATGCCTATGGGATATGGATTTTCATATTGATGTCTAGCACATCGTTATATACAAGAACGTTGGATATAGAGGCCATCTAAATTGGAGAAGCTTCTGATAGCATGAAGAGGGACATGGAAGCCATGCCAGCGGGTAAGATTGCCCAGAGTGTGGAGTAACCCTATGGGCACTGATATTTATGGAGTAGGTACAAAAGAAAGAACTTGAAAAGATTATAAAGAAGTTACCAAAGAGGAAGAAAATGACTTGAAAGAATATCGCCATTAAAGCGAATGAAAATAATATTTTCAAGGAGCAAAGTGGCCCATAGGGTCAAATGTTATAAAGAGATCAAGCCAGATTTAGACTGCGAAGTATTTTAACATGGCAGTGAAGGGTCAGGTGCCTCTTCCATAAGTTAAGCATCGCAATTGCAGAGCACTGAAGAGTAATGGGGAGGAGAGGACACGGAGACAGCAAATACAGAAACACATCCAAAGAGTTTTGTACTGAACAGAAGTCAGGTAGGTACGGCTGGAAAATGGATCTAAGAAGGAATTTTTTAATGATGGTAGACATCTCAGCATGTATTCATAGAAATGGTCACTTAAACAGGATTTGTTGAAAACACAGGAGAAGGATGGTGGTAAGTGATGGATCAAAGCCCGCTCATAGACAAAGGATGTAGGACTCCAGAGCGCAAGGAATCAAATAGCCTTAGCAAGAGGGACACTTGTGTTTCATGGTTGTTGTTGTTTTCGTTCAGAAGGGCAAGAGGCAGAGCGATACGGCTACAGCACGATAGCAGGCACCTGACTGTGCTTTAAGATGATGCTACAGGAAGAAGGGAAGGCAAAGGGACACACATTCCAAACACATATAACATGTTGTGAAACCCCGTTTCAGGCCATGTACTAAATTATTCAAAAAGTACATATGTATTGAGCTAAAATCATAGTATCAAACACCAACATGGAGTAAGAATAGCAGGAGGAAAACCGCAGAGAGGTTAGCTGGTATTGAAAATCAGTTTGGACACACAGTCAAATGTAATTCAGAGTGACCTTGGGCCAAAAGACTTAATAAGGCTTCTCTATCCAGTTTACAGAACTTCTAGTTCTCTTTGTAGGAAGCTAATCTAGTACTTCCCTAACGAGATCCGCACCCACCCATCCTCCCTTCAACCAAATACCCTTTTTTACTTCATCCCCTATTGCTCCATTTCCCACCCACTCCGTTTCAGCCCCACTGGCCTTCCTCCTAGACTGTTCCAGGAAGGCTCCCACACCGCTTTGGACCTTTCCTCTGTCTAGAATGCTCTTCGCACAGATATGCCCTTGGTTTTCCCTCATCTCCTTCAACTCTCTGCTCAAGTCTCACAGTCTCAGAGGCCTACCCTCACCAGTTCAGTGCTGCAGCCTTCCCTTCCCATCCCTGCAGAACACCATCATCCTGCCTTTTCTTTTCTACAGTGCTCAGCACTAAGATACTGATATTTTACTCATTCATCATGTTTTATGATTTTATCTGTCTCCTTCCACAAGAATGTAAAGTCCACTAAAGTAGAAGCATTTACTCTGTTTAATGATGTATTCAGATCGGAGTATCTGGTACATAATATGTGCTAAATAATATTTATTAAGTGAATGAATGACTTTGAATGGTGTGAAGATTTATTATATTTAAAAATCATGATGACTGCCTACATTAGAAATACATGTTACATATTTACAGAAATCTTTCAAAAGATCTATGCCTTTCAGTGTATTCTGGGGGAAAGGCAATTGAAATGTTCATTCTTACCTCCACTTGTAACCAGTAACCTCATCCAAAATTAGAACATGTAACATGAGAAATAAATCAGCGTATCCTCTAGGAAGCTCCTTGCACTAAATATTCAATAATTATTATGCTATAGAAGTATAACTTTGATGATTAAAAAAATAAAGTTAACTTGATCATTAGGGAATATAGCGATGTTTCTGATAAAGAATTGTCCTTCACTATAAAACTTCATACGTGATTTGTTGTTGTTGTTGCCTTGGGAAGGAAACACATATCACACACATAGTCTCAAATTATCAATCATTTTACCCAAGAAGTCAATAAGAATATGATTATTCTTCTGAAGGAAACTCAACTATTACTCTATCTACATTTTCTTAGCTAATCTTGAATATTATATTCAAAATTAGTATACTCAAAAACTTGGAGGGACCTGGAGAGTATTATGCTAAGCAAAATAACCCAGTCAGAGAAAGACAAGTATCACATGATCTCACTCACACATGAAATCTAATGAACTAAATAAATTAATGAACAAAACAGATCCAGAGACATAGAAGCATGGAACAGACTGTCGAATCTCAGCGAGAAGGTGGGGCGTGGGCGAGTGGAAAGAGATCAACTAAAGAACTTGTAGGCATAACCCATGGCCAAGACAACAGGGTGATGGAGGCCTGGGATGGGGGGCAGAGATGGGCTAGAAGGGGTCCATGGAGGAAAAAAGGGTACATATGTAATACTTTAAACAATAAAGATATATATATATATATATATATATATATATATATATATATATATTTTTTTTTTTTTTTTAAAAACCTGTAAGATATAAGGAAAATTTGAAAGGTGCTTTATGATGAAGTCTTTTTTTTTTTTTTTTAACCACAGCATAGGAGCATCAGCTTCCAAGAAAATAGATTGTTATTTCCTCTGAATGTAGTCTGAGTTTTATTCACTACTTCCAAGAATAATGGACAAGTTTTGGCACCTTTGAAGGAGTTTTGCATGTGTAATTCATTAGGAAACTGAATGCTAACGTTGCTACATTCTGCCAGAGCTTATCTTTTGTAGGATGGGAAAAGCAACCCCCTCCGAACACGTGGTGCTTGTCCCTGAATCATGGGGACAATTATCTGCACTCACAATTGGCTTCACATGAGCAGCAGCAGCAATGAGTTGAAATAAGGTTAGAAAATTAGATTCATATTGTTCCTTGTGGAGATAACGAATCAGCAGGACTAAACACCACTAATCAGCCAGAGCACTAACATGAAGACAGTGTGAGGGAAAAATGTCAAGCCACAGACAATTTGCTGAGAATCAAAAAAGGCGATGGACACAAATATTGCTTATTAGAAACAAATCATGAAACTACCCGTGTGATTCTGTTGATTTACTCTAATGCTAAATATTTTGGAATGCGTTATATTTAAATAAAACATAAATGTACCAGTAAGGGGGGAAATGTAGTATGTTGAAACAGTTGGGCACACAAGAGATGATTGTGCTCTTTTGAAGGTCATACTTATAGTACAAATTTCCTGTGACCATATGAAAAAGAACCACAATCACAACTGACTTTAGTCATTATAACCTATGATAGTAGATTATTACCCCCCGTTCCCAAAATGCTACTGATTCAATACTGTATGGATTGCACCACTAAAATGCCTGCCTGAAAATCTCAAACAATCTCAATTTATAAAAGGAGCTGAGCTAATCGTGTCTATGAACACAGTCATGATGTTCTGGGAGGCACTTTATGGCCTGAAATGCAATATACTTTCTGGCATTTTCATTTTCTGAGGCTGGACCGTAGCAAGAAGTTGGAATCACTGTACAACATTGAGTGAAACCTCAAAATATATTCTGGAATTTTAGGAAGTCCACTTCTTTCTGGTATTTTACATGGTCAACTGTGGGTCTTGTAATTTACATATTTGCTAAAATCCAGTCATATTTATAAAAGCCATTTAATAGAGGTTTTGACTCATAGCAGGGAGTCATCGAACATTTGGTGATTTGTTCAGTACTAATGTCCATGAAACATTTCATCTCCAGCAGGCATACGAGGAGCCAGATTAGTACTGGCTTCCCCCTTGAGAAGTCAGAATTACCTCATGTCTCCCTTCAAACAATTTATTTTTCTTGTATGCATGACTGAGTTCAAGAGTTCTTTCCTTGTTTAAATTGGATATATTCTTTCTTCTTCTTTTTTTTGTCCAAGTCTTATAATACAGTATAGAAATCCAATAGAATTCTGTGAGAGTTATGTGGAAAACTTTTATACGTAAGTGTTTAATTTGGACAGTTTCCACATAAAAATGGATATACACATAAGAAAATTAAAAAAAGAAAAAGTCCCAGAGAGGAGACCCTATCAGTAAGTGACACTCACTTAAACTCATTTATATAACAGAAGGAATGACAGTAAACACACTGAAATAAAAGGAAGAGGATTCCATGCCACGGACTCTTGGAGAAAACAAGAAGTTCTCTCCCAAAATTGGTTTAAATGATTTTTCCATGTTTTGAAATACTTATATTTTTTCTCTCAAGTATTTGTTAATGTGCCACAATGCACCCTATAGGTACTTCTTTCGGTATTTAGCAAGCAATAAGAAGTGTATACATTGATAAATGTTAATTCAAGCAAATTGACAGCCTCTTTCCAAAATTAAAAGAAAAGGGACCGGAAAATTGGATTCTGCCTAAGTACATCCCAGCATCCATGACATTTCGATTCTGTCCCAAGCCTCAGAGGGCAAAGCACACATCTTAGCATGCCCCCTTGGACTCTGCCGGATCTGGGATAGTTTCACATTGAATCAGAGGTAGCACACTTGGAATATCAAATAAAGATAATTGTATAATACAATGGCATAAAAGTTATTTTTACCCTCATTGTCTGAACTTTTGACAGCAGGCCACTTACTTCCACAATTCAATTTTGCACACTCAGACCTAAGGTCACCACCCTCTCTTTGGAATGACATTTTGTGTTTTTGTCCTATGACTCATGCACGCTTCTTGCTATTCTTCCAACCTTTCGCACACATAAAAAAAGGCTCACAGCTCTAGCTGGTTTGGCTCAGTGGACAGATTGTCAACCTGCAGAGCGAATGGTCCTGGGTTTGATTCCAGTCAAAGGCACATGCCAGGATTGTGGGCTCTATCCCCAGTTGGGGGCGTGCAGGAGGCAGCCAATCAATGATTCTCTCTCATCATCGACATTTCTCTCTCTCTCTCTCTCTCTCTCTCTCTCTCTCTCTCTCTCTCTCCCCCTTCCTCTCTGAAATCAATAAAAATATATTTTAAAAATAAAAGGCTCACAATTTGCCCTAAGACATGCTTTAAAAGTAGCTTTAGATGATTCCCTGCTCTGAAGTCCTTCATAGAATCAAAGCACATTTTAAATCATGAGAAAAAGACCCAGGATGTCAATAATATTAACTCATATAATCAATTAACCATAATTTGCAATAATCATTAATTTCACTTGGTAGTCATTATTTCCTACAAGAAATGTGTTTTAGAGTCAATACTAAGTGTGAGGCACTAAGGTACTGCAATGGGTTGTACCATCATTTCTAGGGTTAAAGTCAGTGTCATGGCCATTTTGCAAGCAGACATTTCATTTCAGTAAAAAAATGTTTTTTTATGTTAATGTAGCACTCTTCATTCAAATTTTATTATTAGTTATGAATTTTAATTCTAATCCATCAGTAAGCTTATTTTTATTCTATAGTCACAAAAATTTATAAGTAAAATAAACTTAGCCCTACTTTTACATTTATACATATGCTCAATACACTGATTTCTCTTAAAAGATGAGAACTATTTTAAATATATGATCCATTTGGATTTCTATATTTTATAGGCAAGAAAACTGAGATTGGTTCATATCGTAAGGAAGTGAATGAAACCTGTGTTTTACAGAATTTTGCGTGAAGATGAGCAGTAAATATTCTGCAGCCATCTACACAGTCAGGCCAGGCAGAGAGAAACTGCAGCCTTGAGGGAAGGCTGACGCGAGAACATAAGCAGTCCACTCTCAAACAGTGGCACTGTTTTTCATGGAAGCTGGGGCAAGGTAACCAAGATGTAAACTGTAACCACATGTTCAGCAGGAATATTGAAGGTTCTGTGTTTCCCTGTAGAAGGATTTCTTTATGTGTTTATTACTGCTTTGATGTACACCATAAATTTCTGCGTAAAGGTCACAAGATTGTGATGACACATCACAAACCGAGTTGTTATAATACGTTGACCGTATCGGAAAACTGTGTAAAGAACTGGAGAATAATAAACATTAAGGCCTGTGTGTGAATTAAAAAATACACAGCTGAGATTCCCTTTTTTTTTTTTTTTTTTAAAAAAAGCCTAAGAAAATCTTTGGTTCCCACAAGGTATAAGTCAGATATTGTACTGTTGAGCTGAAGTCTCTCTTTTTATAAAAGCATTTCACTTGCAGGCTTTCACAAGATTACAGCTTTGTGATAATATTTATCTTTAGAATGAGGCAAGGAAAACGATCCTCATAATTAAATCTGTCGACTCATTTAACATTTTGCAACTCAGGATTTTCTCTTATCTATTATTTCCGAAGCAGAATATCACCTGATGTCTGAAACATAATTTATTTTTATGTTTTCAGACATTTGGAAAACAAGTACTTTTTTTTTCATTTTCCCCTCTTTGATCAATTGTGTAAAAGATAATCTCTGCCTTTTTAAAAAGCCTGTACATGCCCGGCCAGTGTGGTTCAACGGTTGAAAGTTGACCTTTGAATCAAGAGATCACTGTTCAATTCCCCGACAGGGCACATGCCTCAGTTGCGGTCTCCATCCCCAGTGTGGGGGATACAGGAGACGGCCGATCATTGATTCTCTCATCATTGATGTTTCTATCTCTCTCCCTCTCCCTTCCTCTCTGAAATCAATAAAAATATTTTTAAAAATAAAAAACCTGTACATTAGTGAATTCATATCAAAAGTAAAATTGCTCAAAGTAAAAACTTTAGCAACTCTTTGATGAGTTTTAAATACATGAGTCAACTCAAAAAGTTTGTCAACTCAAAGATTGTTACAGACATGTGAATTTGTTATGTTTAGTATCTGTGACGGTGTGGTGATGGCCAGAGGGAAGAGGGGTGAGGGCTGAGTGGAGGTGGGCAAAGGTGGGGAAATAGGGTTGTCTGTAATAGTGTCAACAATAAAAAAGTTAAAAATGAAATAAAATAAAAAATAAATAAAATCTGTTATCAGTACTATGTCCCAGCTAAGGTGCCTATGAACTCTGGCCTCCTCGCCTCTAAGATGCTGCATTTATATATTTGCATGCCTTGCTGCCCCAGTGATTGTGCCTGTGAGTCCTTTCATCTAACCGTGTTGTCACTGCCTAGAGGGCCGCCAGTTTATACAAACCTGCTGCACTAAGCATTTATGACAACAAGTCTGCTGGTGGCATATTGATTTTTTAGTTTCAGTTGTCCCCTTGGGACGTTAGAGCAGCTGTATTTTTGGTAAGACTCCCGTGAGTCTAGAGCAAACTCACATCATCTATTCAAACTAATTCATATAGAGGGATAAGTAATCGCTAGTGAATGCATCTCCTGTTGAAGATGCTATCTTACACCACTCAGCAAATTAATTCATCATAGCTTTACACATATCTAATCTATTTTTTTTTTTACTTTTGTGAGTTTATTGTATTTATAACATCCGTTAAAGTACTTCTCAGCTGGCACTTGTGCAATAAACTTATACTGTATAAACAGCATATAGTCATGTGTCCATTCATAGATAAAAAAAGGCTCAGCTGAGTGTGTGTATTCAGTCAGAAATTAAACTTAAGGATCACTTATATCTTCAAGCTCTCCAATGGCAAATGAATATGAGAAGTTTTTGGTGAGTGAGCAAGGATTCAGCATTCTAGGAATTAGTTAAATGTAACATTCTAAAATTTATTAAACCAGATGTGCTAAAACGTCACCAGCATTTAGTCTAGCCCTCAGTGCTGAATAATATGGTTGAATTAACACAAATATTTAAAAATCTCACAAAGTCAATATTTTATTATAATAAGAATAAAAAGGAATTAGAATATTCCTAGATAACAAATACATATCAATTTTTCTCTTATTTCAATATTGACCACCAAGATTTTTTTACATATATATTATTTAGCAACATATGTCAATATGGTTGAGTCTTAAGACTTGTTTTAATTTTACCTTTCAATTATGGTTTACTTTCAATATTACTTTGTATCAGTTTTAGGTATATAGCATAGTGGCTAGACAAACATATACTTTTCAAACAACCTCTAAGATCTTTATATGTGTGTATGTATGTGTAAAATCACTAACTGAGCCATGCTGGCCATGCCATAACAGTTTTTTAATGTTATTCACTATCATTCTATATTCCATAAATTTATTGAATTTAGAATAAAGCAAAAAGATTAAATTGATGATTCTGCTCCCTAAACCAAGATTAAATGGATGAATCAGGTCCCCCAATGAAAGCATTGGTAGAATGTCTAACAAATTACAGTATTAAACGGTACAGTAGTCTCAAGGCAAAGATTAATGACTCTTACCTTCAATCTGTCAAACCATTTATTGAGATGCTCATTATAGGTTTTACATTTCTTAGAGTTAATTATAGCATAGATTTGCTATTGAAAGTATTGACTACCCTAAACATAAAGAGTAAATGAGATTAGGTATCTACTAGCAATTGCTTATCATAGGAAAAATCTTAAAAAGACTTCAAATATAATCATCTCTCTAAAGCAATATTCGTATGTTTAACATAGCTTAGTGTAACCCAGCTGGTGTGGCTCAGTGGTTGAGCGTCAACCTATGAACCAGGAGGTCATGGTTCAATTCCTGGTTGAGGGCATTCAGGAGGCAGCCAACCAATGATTCTCTCTCATTATTGATATATCTCTAATTTCCCTCCCCCTTCCTCTCTGAAATCGATTATATATATATTTTATTATATATACTTTGTGTTTTTTTTTAAAGAAAAAGGAATTTATTTGTAGCACCCTCCTAAATAATATTCAAAACAATATAAATATTTTTCATTGATGACAATCCTCCTATCTAATAATAGAAAAATATGGTAATTGTCCGTACCTTCGCTACACTTCCAATGGGCTAACCAGGGAGATATGCAAATTAACTGCCAACAAAGATAGCGGTTAATTTGCATATGTAGGCGTAATGCTGGGAGGGGGAAGGGGAAGGACAGAAGAAGCCGCCTGCTGCTGATGGTGACTGGAAACCCAGGCGGCAGGCAAGAGCCCGTGATTGGAGAACCGGGGCTGCCTTTGCCCGCCCCCTGGCCGGTGATCGGAGAAGCCAGGCAGGGCAGCTGGTGTTTGGAGAAGTACCTGTATTTTTTTTTCAAAGTACCTGTATTTTTAGTAATTTCTTGACATGGTAAAAGAATTTTACATTACGATCCAAGGGTGGTGGGGTGAGGAGAAGGAGCAGCAGAACAATCCAACAAACCAAAAGGGAAACAGAAATGCATGGTGGAAGGGATTTGAAGGGTGGGTAGGGGCACTGCCCAACTAAAATGCAATTGGTTTGTTACTGAGTACTATTCATGGGAAGACAGCATCCTGACTCCTTCTCTATACAGCATATTGGGAGTAAAAATGATGCATCCAGGTGGAAATATGATTAGGGGTTGGAAGACAGACAGGGAAAGAAGAAGTCAGAAATAGACACTGAGAGAGTCACTGGCGGACTCTCCAGTAGTGACAGAATAAAAAAGTGGGGGATATCTCTGGAAGATTCAAGAGATAGGGGGCAGCTCTTCTATGGTTTTGACTTGCCCAGCAGATTTCCACATACACACGTGTACACACCTATGCTTGCTTGCACACACATATACACGTAACTGACTGCCCTCTCTGGAAGCACAGAAGAAGAAGAAGCTGCCAGAAGAAGAAGCCGCCCACCTTTGGTCCAGGTGCCAGCGCCTGCAGCTGGCTGCAGCCCAGGAGACGGATAAGCCACCCGCCTGAGGTCCCAGGCTGCAGCCACCCGGAGAAGCTGCCAGCCCTGTGGTCCAGGGCACCAGAGCCTGTGGCCGGGGAAATAGGTTCCCTCTTCTCCTACTGCAGTCATTACTTCAATATTCCCCTTCTGGATTTCTCTCCTGTGCTGCAACTCAACTCCACTTTTCATCAGAAGGATACGGAACAGAGAGAGCAGTGTTAAGAGCTTACATTTTTAAGCCGGTAAGGCTGGTACTTAAACATATAAATGGAAAACTAGAGTCCTTAAGGTAACAAAGGCTACAAAGGACAGGGACAGCGCATGACCTATTATATCCAGCAATCCATATGGGGACTGAAAACTTTGCAATGATGACAATTAGTGAAGATATGAATCAACTAAAATAGTTAACAGGGACAATTCTTTCATCTTTGAAAATATCTACATCAAATCTGTTTAAATAGATTTTCATCTGCATAATATAACACATTCTGACAAGACCACCACCACCACCAATGTGGTCAGTGTTGTGCCAATAAATGTTTAATAACTGATGGACCCCGCCCCCCCGCCCCGAGTGCACAAATTTTTGTGCACCGGGCTACTAGTATATAATAAAAGCCTAATATGAAAATCGACCAAAAGGCAGAATGACCAGTCACTATGACGTGCACTGACCACCGGGGGCAGACGCTCAACGCAGAAACTACCCCCAGCCCGCAGGCCCAAGGCCAGCCAATGCGGGTGCCAGTGGGCCGCCCCCCCCATCACCCCGCCAATCACCCCGCAGATCGGCCCTGATTGCAGGCCAAGCCTAGGGACCCTACCCATCGGGCCTCTAGGTTTTAATAACTAATTTAGTCAAGTCAAGCAAATGGAGTTAGGAGTAGGCAAAAAAAAAAAAACCCTTCAAATTATACCTCTGTCATTTTAAAGAAAATTTAGGGGCCATATTATTCAGTTTTTCATATATGTAATCAATTATTCTCATAATTGGAAAAACTAATTAAAATGTGATGAGGTGAATCAGATTAGATATGTGTTAAGAAAAACCATTTATTTTCAGAAGTCCAACATATTGAAGGTACTGACATTGTGGCTGAAAAGTCTGTCTGACAATCTGGGCACTTGTTGAATTTATCTATCACACTTTCAACACATAAATCTCTATCATTTGTTGCTGTCACTTTTGTATAAAATTTTACCATGGCTCAATCGAAGGCAAGGAAAAAGAAAGCTTCTTTTTATCTTGAGCTCTTCAGTGGTTGATACAGAAAATGTTTCCTAAAGGAAGCCGAAGGTCTTTCAAGGGTCCAGAGGTATCTTTCCCCTCGCTTGCAGTATTCTTCCAACGTAGAACACAAAGCTCAATAAAAAGCTTACCGACAAGGTTCAAGGCATATGAAGAAAAATGAAAGTAAGCACGGAAAACAAAATCTTAAAAAAAAGGGTACTTGGCAAAATGAACTTTGGAAACCACGTCTTAACAAGCAAATCTAAAGGCTCAAAAATGACCAAGGCTGCTTTTCACTTGAGGCTTGGCTGAGTCATTTTATTGTGTATACTTTCTGTTTTTTAAAATCTGGCTAACATACACACGCTCGGCGGTGACTGAACTTTGCCCAGCTAGCTTGGCACACACTGGGCTACACAGTTCACGGAGTTCCGAAAACACCAAAGGAGAACCAAGAGCTCCGTGTCAGAGGAACATCTCTGCCGAGAAAGTTTGATTCTGGCAAGGATGGTTTTGTTTATTTTTTAAAATACTGTCCTAGACCATACGATATTGTTAGCATATTTTCGCTTTCTCCAAAACTCAGCACGACAGTCAAAGATGCTAGGCATCAAATGGACTCATTTTATAGGTGCAATGCTGTCATTTCATGACCTTTGTTTGTGGCACTGCATTTTAGAGTGTCTTTGAGAAGCATATGTACATATAACCTGGATGTTACCAGAGGCCTCCCCACACGAACAAAATTTAATGGATCTTGCTTTAGGCCCTGGGCCTGACATAATGAAAAGTTTCCCAGAAATTCCATGTTTAACTCCCTTGTGCTTTTCTCTGTTTTACCTCTTGTTTCAAAGCAGTATGCATGCTTCTGTCCCATGTGAGACAGGGCTTGGATGGTCCACAAATATTTTGCACACACTTAGCATTTTATGATGCTTAGCTCATTTACAGATGGCTCCCTTGCTCTTAATGTTGTACCTTGAACTCCAACCAACTGCCTTACCATGGCAACTTGCCTCATCTTTTAAACAACATATTAGCAGCAGGTTAGTTTTTCAAATTCCATTTCATCCTAATCCCTGTAATCAACATTGCTTAAATTCATCTGTTAGCTGTCTTAGACTCAAACAGAAGAATTTGGGAAATAGATGTCTCTATCCTTGCTTTTTTACAGATACATTCTCTACCTTCCTTGTAGGCTGTATAGTCTTAACCCATACTTTTTCTTCAAGTTAAACTCAGATTTTACACCTCCACTTTCATTTTTCTCCCTATCTCTTTAACCTTTAACAGTAATTATAGTAATCATTAACAGTATCATTTGTTATATAGTTATTATTCTCTTCATCTCTTTAATGTGATTGTAAATTATTGGAAAACAAGAAATCCATCCGTTACTGATGTTTTTCTCAATACAGGAGATAGTGCCTTAAATGTAGTAGGTTGTCAATCAGAATTTTTTAAATAAGAAAATGTCTTGAAAGGCTAAGAGGAGGGGTATGTTGATATGCATCACCGTGTATTTTGTGTTCATTTTCACCCAGTGTTTATATAGACATTGCACTGAGATTACATGAATAATTCAGGGAACTACATTAAAGACATTTCCAAGACTTATCAATTCCTGGGGGGAGAAAGACCACCCATCCAAAAATGAAATTGTCTTTCAGCCATTAACTTAAATTGTTCCCTGCATCCAATGTGAAACAGATAAATATTTCAAAAATGTAAATAAAACCTTAAAAAGTTATAGGGATTTCAACGTATCATAACTGAAAAGTAACTGAGATTTATCTACTTTAAATACGATTGCTATAATTTGGTTGAGTTTTAACCTTTGTCACACATAATTGCTAAGAAAACCAACCATACTTCCCAAAGATAGCCTATTTTTGACATTGTTATGAAATAAAAATATAGTTTGTAGTATGACAAGCTAATTCTTCTCTTGATAGACAACACAAACACTTCAGACTAGTTACTAAATATTGCCTATTACAATTTTATTTATGGCAGTTGCATATTTTCTTATTTAAATATGGTGGCCTCTATTAATAAAGAATATATCAAAACACAGTGAATTCAACTTGCATGTGTACAATTTAAAGATACACTCCTTGTGCCTCTCTAAAGCAGAATACAAATTGTTCTTCATTGTTGTACAGTTATTTCACATTGTCATTTAAGTTGAATGCTTATTAGAATTTAACCATCTATAACTTTCCCCCCACAATAATCATGGGAATTTTTTGAAAATGTAGAAGTCATGGATGCATGTTTCTAGCAACAGATTTTTTTTCTTTAAAACAAAATTCATATATTTTCTTAAGGAGCATGCTTCCAACATAGAGGGATTTTGTCCATCTCTATACCACTTACTGAGTTTTTGGAAGCAGATGACTATACTTGCTTTATTTTATTCTATTTATAGATGATAAATGTAGTAGTGTTTTTAAAAATCTACTATTGTGCCGAGCTAGTGTGGCTCAGTGGTTGAGTGTTGACCTATGAACCAGGAGGTCATGGTTAGGTCTCCAGTGTGGGGCATGCAGGAGGCAGCGATCAATGGTTCTCTCTCATCATTGATGTTTCTATCTCTCTCTCCCACTTTCTTCCTCTCTGAAATCAATAAAATATATTTTCAATTTTTTTTTTAAATTTTACTAATTGTTGTTTTTTGGTCCCAAGTTCTCCCCAATTCATAGGCCTCAATTTACTTTTTATGCTCATGTCTTTAAAAGGCTAACTGGATTCACTTTTATCTTATCTCTTACACCCTTCACACTGCATCTCCAATTTCTCCATATATCCATTGACTGGATAGCTAGGGAAGAAAGATGATGATATGTATGTAGATGCTGTGGACAAGTAATAAGTATATCCAAGCTCCAGTTATGCCTAGTGGCCAAGCCACTTAATGTCTTTGGGCCTCAGCTACAATATAAAAGGGCAAAATTAAATGATGCCAAATTTTTCTTTCAGCAATAAAATTCTGATTCTAAATATAGAAAAGTGATCCATAGTCTTTCTGGCCACCAGAATACCCCTTAGCATTTTATTATAATTAGACTGTTTGATATAAGACTGCAATATAAAACATGTCTCAGTCACTAACCCATCCAACCCAACCATTATAACCTGATGTTCTCCTTATTGATTTATCTCAACACACACACACACACACACACACACACACACACACACACTCCCTAAATACACATTCTCTTTGAAAGTACCATTTATTTTAGTTAAAACTTTTCCTAAACTAGTCTTTAGTAATGGTGTTTAATCGCTATGTGGCTTACAGTAACAAACCAAGGAGTCTCTGTGTGGTGAGCATGTGGTCATGAACAAGAGGAAATCTGAATTTAAAGGGCTGAAAGCAATGGAAAATGGAAGCCAGCCGACTGTTTTTCCAGCTGTTCCACTGGTTTAAAAAATTCTAATAAAACGGACAGTATTTCTTTACAGCCTCGTTAGTTTCCCCGATGGTAAACTGACAATGCCAGGCAGTGTTCCCTGCACCCAGTGTTCAGATACAGCAGTCTTTTCATTTTTAAAATATATTTCTTGACCATGCTTAACAAAGTGGCAAACTTTCATAAAGGGGTTAAAGTAAAAATCTGTAGAAATTCTAATTCCTAACATATACATCAAACTAGATATTAGCACAGAATGATTAAAAATTATAGAGATTATTAAGTCTAAACATAAAAGGGTCTCAGTCATATATACATTCACCTAATTATACAGGTAGAAACAATGCTGGAGGATGCTTCAAAGAGTATCTTGTTAAACATCCAAACAGCTGTCTCATTTCCTAAAATATCTTTGTGATCCAGAAAAATCAAGGTAATGATTCAATTTAGGGCTAGGAAGAAGTTTAACCTACAGAAATTATGTCAATTGTTCTCAATTTAAAGGTTTTCTTCTACAACCCACCCTTAATATTGACTGATCTTTAGGCATGTGGTTTTAGAATATGAATGAAGCTTGTAGACAGTAAATTAATGTTTTTTCATAACTTCTTAATTGATATGAAATAAAAAGAGAATACAGAGAGTACAGTTATATGACTATAAGATTTGTTTTTAGTTTAATCTGTCTAGATTATAGTCAGTATTCCCACAGTATTTTTAGCATAATCACAACATTATTCACATTATAGTATGTTTAAATTGCTTTCATCTTTGACTTGCTTAAATAGTAGCTCGTTGTATTTTAAAAAGTCCTGCACCTATAAACATTGGATTCATTTTCTAAAATTCATAATAATGCAGTTGTGGGAAACACCAAAATGCTTCAAACCTTAATAAAATCAGAATCCTGAAGTGATTATTTTATGGTACCCATTGGTGTCATCATTTGCATCAAATCAAGGTAGCTGTAAAAACTAGAGTGGCTTTCCTCCAGTCACTGAACTATGGGAGTTCTTCCTCATTTCACTGTCCTCAAACACAGTTATTTAAGTAGGCTTTGGTCATATACCTACCATCAAGAACAGATGGACCTCAGGTTACCTGTTGTAAAGAGTCTATATTTAAAAAAGAAAGACAGTATTGAAAGGGAAACAAAAAGGTCATCTTACTAGCCACCTAGACCAGCCTAATAGTGAGCCAGAACCTCAGTTAGACTACCCTCATAGCTCTAATAGCTGGACAGGATCTCTTATGAACCTCCATCAATCCTCATGGTTGTCTGTGGGGCCCTTGTTTGGTCTTGGCATCCTGTGACCCTCTCGCCTACATTTTAGTTTCTCTTCCTTCTGTGCCAATTTTTGGATCCTGTCTTTTCTTGAACCAAGTTCCCAATAAAGGAAACCTGATGAGACTGGGCGGCAGGGTGGCAGGGCTTGAGGAGCGCACCCTCAGAGGGAGACCGGGGTGAGACAGGCTCAGGGGGGCACAGACCCCTCAGGGCGGCGTGGTGCTGTGGGACTGTCCAGCAGCTCACAAGGCCTGACTAATCCACATTCTAAAAGGTAGTCATTCTATTCACTTACTCCTTTAGTCTCCCTTTTAGCAATTACTAGAAAAATAGAGATCAAAAAAGAACTAGAGCCAGACACAATTATTCAGTTTTGTGTCCTGGATTGTGGGGATCAGTATATGGGGTTGTGGGTCAGTGAATAGAAATATTAAATGTAGGGATTTCCATTAAAATATAAAAAACAAAACAGCCATTAAAAAGTCAACATTCTTTTCTCTTGTTCCTTGCGAGATAGCATATCACTTCAGAGACAGGTAATGCCTTTTGAAGGGGCTGGGGATGGGGGAAACTATAGCAAATGTTTAAGAGTAAAGAGGCTGCTTAGGTTAGCTATAAACCACAGTCTTCAGACTTGCCTACATGCCCAGATCAATGCAGGCCTCCCTTCCAAAACACCAGAGAAGAAATTTGAAGAATAAGTAAAAATGAGAGGAAAATGACAGGGCACACAGATAGTAAAGAATGCTCAAAGGCAGCCCAGCTGGCGTTGCTCAGTGGTTAACCTATGAACCAGAAGGCCATGGTTCAATTCGCAGTCAGGGCACGTGCCCAGGTTACAGGCTCAATTCCCAGTGTGGGGTGTGCAGGGGGCAGCCAATCAGTTATTCTCTCTCATCACTGATGTTTCTATCTCTCTCTCTCCCTCTTCCTTCCTCTCTTTGAAATCAATAAAAATATATACAAAAAGAAAAAAATAGATCTGATTATTAGACTGACTAGTGGCTTGATAAATTCTAACCCAAAAGGTGTCAACGGAGTAAATTATTTTATAGGTGATTTGTGCCTTCATGCAAACCTCAATGTATGCACATGTACTTTCATATTTATGAAAAATGTGCTATTGAAGAAAGTAAATGTTTTGTTCAATTTGGGTATGATGAACATGATATATATATATGAACATGATATATATATCAATATATATATCATGCTCTGTATACAAACCTTGTTTTATGATTTTTACTTTCTCTTTTCTAACTATATTTTCCTTGAAAGAAAGAGATCTATATTTCTCTTTTATGCCTCAATATCAGTAAGGAGACAGCATTCTTATAAGACCTATTTCTTTACCATTTGTCATTGTGCCCCACTCTAGACCAAGAGTATAAATTTCCATGTTGGTGAGATTCAGAAAGGTAACACAGGAAACCAGGATAGAATGGGATAGCCCTGCATAGCCCCCATATATACTTCCTAGATCCTCTGACTTTTGAAGAAAATGAGAAATATGCATCATCAACTGAAATATCTTGCCACGTAAATGTTACCAGATAATTAGTTTTTACATATTATGGGAGCTGAGCGTATCTTTTTCTACACCTGTGACCCATGAGTTTCACCATGTCTAGAATAAAGTCTCTTAATATAACTAAACAATACATTTATCAAGGGCATGGAATATATCTTTTTAATTCCCTCACTTTATACACAACTATAATAGTAATGCCTAACATCTAGTATATTGTTAATGGGTGTCATGTCTTGCTAAGTGTTTTACATATGTCACCTCATTTTTTATATTCACAACTAGAGGTCCGGTGCATGAAAATTCGTGCACTGGAGGGGGGCGGTTTTCAGCCCGCCCTGCCCCTTCTCACAGTCTGGAAGCCCTCAGGGATGTCCTACTGATGGCTTAGGCCCGCTCCCCGATCATGGGAAGGCACCACCCCCATCACCCCCTCACTGCTGCTGCCTCTGGCCTCCCTCTGCGGAGGCGACTGGGCTGATCAGGGGAAGGCAACGCCCCCATCATGCCGCTGCTGAAGCCACTGCCGGCCACCTCGGCTGCCTGAGCCTCAGCCCGGCCCTCGCAGCAGCAGCTGCCATCCGTGGCTTTGTCCGGAAGGACGTCCAGAAGATGTCCGGTCTAATTAGCACGTTATCCTTTTATTAGTATAGATAATATTATCAGATAGGAACTGATTTCACCTTATTTTATAGCCTAGTAAATAAAATTTAGAAAGTTAAGGAAATTACCATGAGTTATAAGGCTCATAGGTGGTGGAGCAAGATTTTAATCCCAGGCAATCTGCTCCTGGGCCTGACCTAGGCTGATGCACTTGCCTTAGAGAGTACAGGTTGTGCAAAACAAAATTAATTATTTCTATTTTGTTTTAAATCAGGGAAATTGTTAGGAGAGCCTACTCACTATTGTCCTGTAAATTGTCCATTACATTTAATTAAACAAATGCATTTCTAAAATATAGTTCTTTCAAGACTAGTTTATTGCACTGTTCTATAAATGCTCCATCATCACCCGTTTCCTCCTTACTCCTGAGACAACACAGTGACAGGAATGAAGTACGGCAAATGTATAATTTGTGCTTTTGTGTGTGTTCCCTAGAATAGATGTTGGATGTATTGCCTGATTGGCTTAACGTTATCTTGGGAAATTTGCACTACAACACCTCATTTGTACATTGCACTAAGTAGTTCTGGCATGGGGGAAATGAATCAGTGTTGCCAGCTGAAAAGAGTGGTATGAGAAATTACCACACTTCATTTTGGTGGATAAACTCCAAAAATGAATCAGGAACCTGACTATTAGAAAAAAAGTTAAGCTTTTTTCCTAATTGTCAAGATAGAATTCAATGGTGACTTTGGTTTTAACAATAATCTAAAACAAATAAATGTTAAGCAAAATAATCCATGAAAAGTAAAAACTACCTTTGACTCATGACTCTACAATTTACTAATATGGCTATTTTAGTATTTTACAAAAGTAATCTCATTCAACACAGACCTTTCTTGCACCATTCAGGGAAGTACAGTTGTGAAATTTGCATTCTGAGGCACATGCCAAATGCACGTCTACTAAGCCAGATAGATTGGTATTTTACTCCTGAAAATATGTTAAGCATTTAATCCTCACTAGTTGGTCCCTCATTTACTTCACTTTGTCTATATACTTTACAAGACTTGCAGGCAAGTCCTAAATAATAGCAGGATGCTAAATCTAATAATTTCTTTCAAAGGCAATACATAACTCTTTCTATTAAAGCTCGATCAATAAAGTTACAGGTGGAAGCTTGGAAACAATGATATCTTAGCTTTATGTGACTCAAATTCTAGAAACACACAATGCCCTAGAATATTATTTTCTGTTTCACTTAATAAGATAGCTGTCTGATTATCTTCTTCTACCAAAACTGCATCCAATGAGAAAAATGTGTTTTTTTTCTGAATTTGCCCATATTAGGTATATTCCACATCATAAGGACTAAACTTTTACATTCCTCTAATTTAAAAAAATCATATTGGTACAATGAAACATAAACTATAAAGCTCTTGATAATGGCCAAGTAAAGTTGTTAATTCATGCTATTATATTACTCACAAAATATGACTATCCTTTATAGCCGATACTGACATTTTCGAAGGCCCAAAATACTCAATTTGCCTTCTGTTTATTATTTATCTGCCCATAATATTGCTTAGTTTATTTCCACCACATAACCCAGATATACAGTGTTCTTCTCCAGAAATTCTTCTATTATAAGTATGCAGCTATGTTTCATAAACTAATGAAAGCCATTAGGCCCGTGCCTTTCCTGTCTGCATGATAATAACAGGAGGATAGTAGGAAGGACAGGGACCTAAACCAAAATCATTTACTAACAAGAAGGTTAAAGGCATATTAAGAAAGGAGTCTCTGAATTATGGGCACTTTATAATCCTGGAACATAGAGCTACACAGGAATTGATTCACTATTTTTGTGCTTTCTCTCCTATTCCTGCTCCCCTCCAATATGCAGACATAATTCATTCGTTCTTTTATTTTCAAGTATTTAGTAAGTATCTACTGTGTATCATTAACCAGGCTGGAAACAAACCAAAAAACTATGTTATACAAAAAAAGGACCAGAACCTGTTCCCATTGCCATAGGTGACCTATTTTTTCTGAGTGAGAAGCAATCTTCCCTATCTTATATCTAGTCCCACTGTCCCTACTGTATCTATCACCACGATACTAGTATATAACCTCTTCACCTTCTAAAGAGTCTGTTATCCACAACTAGACACAAAGTACACACAAATGACATTGTCCATGAGCGAACATCCATCGCACAAAACTTCATTTAATCCTATTAGAGCCCGGCTTTATGCCAGGCCTGATGACCTAACCTAAAGCACGACCTAGCTTAGGTTGTCAAGAATCTCACTCAGATATCATACATTTCAAAATATAAAGGAAATTGAAAATAGAACATAATTTTCTAGGCCATGACTTTGAAATGGATCGTATAATTCACACAGAAGCAAAGGGTATCTGTTCACTCTTAAAGGGTTGTCAGCGTTCAAGCTGTATTTTGCCTACACTAACGGTGATTTCTCTGGCATTGACAATCTCGATTGTTGAGGAGAGAAGCTAAATTTTAATGTTTAGCAAAGGCTTTATCCTGAGAAATGTTAGAGCAATGGACTGAACAGAGTTCTCTCTCATTGATAAAAGGAGTTACGTGGAGATTCTTGTTTTCTAACAGTTGCAAACTGCCGATGGGAATGGAAGCCCAGATAAACGTGTCTCTGACCTCTGGTACAGAATTTATTCAGGGGCATGAAAGATGCTTCTGAAGACCTAATTATTTTGAGCCTCTGATATTTAACACAGGCTCCTTCATGACTGCTCTACCCTTCAAAAATGGCTATGATTGTGTGTGTGTGTGTGTGTGTGTGTGTGTGTGTGTGTGTGTGTGAGAGAGAGAGAGAGAGAGAGAGAGAGAGAGAGAGAGAGAGAGAGAAACAGAGAAACAGAGATTCAGACATGGAAGAAATGGAGAGGACTCTAAGAACAGGCCCTGATCCCAACTACTACTACAGGCAGAATGGGCTTTTTTTAATGGGCATTTGAAGACAATCTGGCAAACTGGAGTCAAGCTGTTTGTCAATTGCTCAGTCAGACGGCCATAAGGATTCTTCATCGTTAAGAGGCACGGATGGGAATTTGGAGCTAAGTAAGGAAACAAAAGCCAAACTCAGCAAAAGTGCTTTGCCTCAGAACCTTGGAGAACCTTGGTTACGTGCAATAATCTCTTCCTTGGCATTCCAATTGAATTCCCTCTCTCAATTCAGTTTATAACCAGGATTTTTTTTTTTTAAAAAAAATGTAATTCCTGCCAGCAGAATGATTAATGTCCACAATAGGTTTAAAGCCAATATTCTAAACCAATTTAAAATAATGTTTTTATTTCAAAGCTGGCCTCTTCTATGAATTGATTGCGCCTCTTTTACAGCACACATCCTGTTGTGCCTGGTGTAATAGGTATTTAAATGGTCAGCTTATCGTGCTGACTGGAACAAGTGCTCACCAAGGAAAGGACTCATACCATACTTCTTGTACTTATAGATGTTGCAGACAACAATTTACATGGTGGGCACCCTAAAATATTCGTGAATTCAACGCAGTTCTTGGGGATTTTTTCTTAGTTTAGTAATGTATTAAAGGAATTTCTCTAAAGTATGATGGATGAGTGGAGAGCAAGGAATAAGAGATTAAATGGACAACATTCTTTATAAAAGCCAAAATGCTTTGTCTCATATTGACCCATAATTTGACAACCATCAATTCTAACCAGATTTTCCAGTTTCCACTTTAAGGTGAATATAATCTGAGCTTAATTCAGATGCTACATACCGTGAAAAAGTTCTATGCTAGCAATGTACCTCAGAAAGTTTATCTTTAGTTATTAAAAATCTAAGATATTTTTACCCAGAAGTGATTTTAGG
Source organism: Myotis daubentonii (assembly GCF_963259705.1). NCBI lineage: Eukaryota > Metazoa > Chordata > Mammalia > Chiroptera > Vespertilionidae > Myotis > Myotis daubentonii. The sequence goes on from NC_081849.1 coordinate 39,132,473, forward strand.
AAAGGTTTTGAAATCCTGCCTTAACAATATTTGTGTTCAATTTGGAAACCGAAGGATATTTGTTTTAAAGGTAATTTCACCTAAGAGCGACGGCTCTGAATTTCATCTCCAAAGCACAAATAGATGATGCATCTGAACTCCAGGCCACCTTTAAATCAATTCCTGCTACACATTCCATCAGCACTGAGCTCTGAAGCTTTCACCATTTCATGAATAATTCCAAGCTAAGCTTGATAATCTTTTTTCCTCACTTCAATTAAAAAAAGAAGAACCAAAGAGGGGATGTAAGCAAAACAAGTGCAAGCTGATAAACTGCTAGATAAATATATTTTACATGTGAGATTTCTAATGTAATAGCTGAAATATATATATAAAACTATATGTGTGGAAAACTATCGAATACATATCAGAAAATTAGAAAGATATGAGATAAAGTAAAATAATGCAGATCATTATAAGATTCCATAAAGGCAAACTGTTGAAAAAAACACAACACATTATGGAAGCGACATAGCTATTACAGATATAATGAGAAAGGACAGAAGACATCACTGCCTTTCACCTGAAGTCAGAATATGTTATTATTCTGCAGCAAAGTAACATGTGCTTTTTCTTCAACAAAATATAGCCCACTGAATGTAATGGAAAAGTGTTCATACCACTGTAGTTAATATAATTGATTGAATAACCAAAGTTTAGCATACTGGCATAAAGACATCTTTGCTTGACCTACTTTAGATATCAAAATAAAAAATACAACCGCATAGAACATATGCATTATCAGAAACCCCTGCAAAAAGTATGCATAATTGTATTTTTCACACAATGGTTTTAAAACTCCAGGCATATCAGCAGGTTCTGAGTACTAATGGAAAATGGAATTGATGCAATTATGTTGAACAGTGGCAGGAAGCATGGCTTTTAAGAGAATCAGCTTAAAGAAAAAAAAAAATCCCAGTCGCATTTGCATTAAAGCAGTCAAGATGCTAAAGGAAAGACCTGCTCTTTGTGCCAGCTCAACCCCTGCCCGACTTGGAAAGTAACTTGCTGAAGCCACGCCAAGACCTTTGCTTGAAAAGAACATCTTAATCGGTTTCTTCTAATAAAATTCAAAATGCTCTTTAGGTGACGATAATGCACTCATTGTCTTATTTCAGCTTAATGTTCTGGCCTCTTGGAATGTTCTGAGTATTACTATTCAGGGAAAAGGGGGAAAAAAAAGTCCCTGAGTCTGAATTTAAGGAGCGACAATCCGGCTGAATGGACTAACAAAAGTTGGAAGCTTTTAATGCCAGAAAGACTGCTTCTATTTAAACCCAGGCTTGTACATAATAGAGACTCCAATCTCTTCCCATTTTCTGCATGGTTGTTAAATAATAACACTTAGGTGTGATAACAGAACTAAGCTGATAATGTTTAAAGAATGCGTAAAGCTCTTTTTGGCAACCAAGGCAAAATACATTATTCAATAGGTCTTTTCCAATCAAGGCATAATTTAAGTCATGAGGTTTTGTTTATGCTTGAATTATGACTACTAGTGTATATTTAAGAGGTTGGAAAGTTTATAAAAGGAGCACTAAAATAATCACCACATCTTATTATCAAAACTACTACATGCCTGCCCATCGTCTTAAGTATCTTCATTAAAAGTTGTCAACCTAGTCTATAAACATGATTTGTATATATAGACATAACTCTAATTCCAAAATAAAATTCAATAAACTCTTATTTATTTTATGTAAGCTGATTTTATAATCACTTTGCAACTCTTCACGTGCTCATTAAACAATAGGTCCTTGGGTTAAGAATGACAGCTCGGTTGGAATGGTGTTTTTACATATAATAGTCTCTATCCTCTAAAAGAAGTCATGGCCACATATACCACTTCTATTTGACCCAACCAAGGTCAGGAATACGAGGGGTTTGCTCCCCTTACTCTGTTTCTAATTTTGCTAGTGCCGTCTTAAAATCTTCAGACCTGTTGTGTTACCCAATTTCAGCAATGAAGAAAGTGCCAACTCGGTGTACCTCACACAGTTTGTACAGTTGTGTCTATTTACAAAAGAGGAAAGGGCTTTCCTAATCTAAATTCTGTGAAATGAAGATTTTAGGAAACAGAAGCATCTAATGAAAGATTGTGTTTCATATGCTATAATTGGGACTTTCAATTGCTGCTAGCTATAGTAACAGTGGCATCTTGGGTTTCAAGACTTCACTGGCTTTAAAGGAAGTAAGTGTAGTGAAATAAATTTAGGTATTTATTTATGATCCCTTTACATATTATTTGCCACATTCACATTCCAGTTATTTGTACTAAAAATGGATTGCCTCCTTCTGACAGGTAGTTTTCAGCATGTCACTCTGTTCTATTACTAGCCATCAGTAATGGGAGGGAGGCAAGGCTCAAATACATAAATCATCAGAGTTTCCTGTTCTGCTCCAAGCTGTTACTGTACACCTGAGTGTTACAGTAACATTTTAAGTATTACTGTAACTAAAGTGTTTGAGAAGCTAATTATTATATAATTATAAATTGGTAGTATTTGAAACTTTAAAGTGAGAAAGCATAAATAATACCAAAAACACAATAGTTTGGTTTTTTTTTTGCTGACTTCTTAGTTTCTGTTATATGCATTTTAGAAGACAGTGTACACCTAGGAAAGACTGAATTTGCATCTACACTAATAGAAGAGAAACATGGTAATTGGCATATGACCGCTACCCTTTTCATTGGCTAATCAGCAAGATATGCAAATTAACTGTCAACCAAGATGGCGGCCGGCAGCCAGGCAGCTTGAAACTAACATGAGGCTTGCTTGCTTCAGTGACGGAGGAAACCAACGTTCCCCGCCTGCGGCTGCAGGCCTCTGAGCCTGCAGTTTGAACATTGTAACAGATACTGCGGGACTTCAGCCAGCAGATTCGCAACATTGTATGCAAAGGCCAGAAACCTACTTTCAGGAGTGGAGGCCTAAGAGCTGGAGCCAAGCCTCAAGCTAAAGCTGGCCCAGAATAAAAAAGAAAAAAAAAGAAAAAAAGGAGCAGTTGGGAACTTCAGTCACTCCCACCCTGAAAACAGCCCTCAGCCCCTCACCCAGACTGGCCAGGCACCCCAGTGGGGACCCCCACCCTGAAGGGTGTGTGACCAGCTGCAAACAGCCATCATCCCCTCACCCAGGGTGGCCCGGCACCCCAGTGGGGACCCCCACCCTGATCCAGGACACCCTTCAGGGCAAACGAGCTGGCACCCACCCATGCACCAGGCCTCTATCCTATATAGTAAAAGGGTAATATGCCTCCCAGCACCGGGATCAGCGGAGCCGAGAGGCCTCCCGGCACCAGGATCAGCATGACAGGGGGCAGTGCCCAAACCCCCTGATTGGCCCTGCTCTGTGTGTGACAGGGCGCAGCACCCCAACCCCCCCACCCCCAGCCCTACTCTGTGTGTGACGGGGTAGAGCCATAACCTCCCCATCGGCCCTGCCCTGAGTGTGAGAGTGGCGGCGCCCCAACCCCCTGATCGGCCCTGCACTGTGGGTGATAGAGGGTGGCGCCCCAACCCCCACCGCCCCCCCACGGGCCCTGCTCTGTGTGTGACGGGGTAGAGCCATAACCTCCCCATAAGCCCTGCCCTGAGTGTGACAGTGGCGGCGCCCCAACCCCCTGATTGGCCCTGCTCTGTGGGTGATAGAGGGCGGTGCCCCAACCCACTGATCCGCCCTGCTTTGTGTGTGACAGGGGACGGTGCCCCAACTCCCCTATCGGACCTACTCTGTGAGTGACAGGAGGGAGCTCCCCAACCCCCTGATCGGCCCTGCTCTGTGCATGACAGGGTACGGAGCCCCAACCCTCGGATTGGCCCTGCTCTGTGCGTGACAAGGGGTCGCGCCGCAACCTCCCCATCGACCCTGCCTTGAGTGTGACAGGGGGTGGTGCCCCAACCCCCCAGTCGGCCCTGCTCTGAGCCCGACCAGGGGCTGCAGCTAGGGATTGGGCCTGCCCTCTGCCACCCGGGAGCAGGCCTAAGCCAGCAGGTCGTTATCTCCCGAGGGGTCTCAGACTGCTAGAGGGCACAGGCCGGGCTGAGGGACCCCCCCTTCCCCCCGAGTGCACAAAGTTTTGTGCACTGGGCCTCTAGTTGAAATATAATTGGTGTAACTCATAGAGTATGTGTATGTATGTGTGTGTGTGTGTGTGTGTGTGTGTGTGTGTGTGTAGATAGAGCATTTATTTTTATCAGCTATATATCCCCTTTCCCTAACTCTGTCTTTAGCAAGTGAAATTCTACACTGAGGAAATACGTTTTTCATGAAAGAATTTAGCAACTGCTTCTTTAGTGCTATTGCTACTACAGAGACTCAAGAATTTATTTTTGTGAAATAAGTAGTCCCATCCTTTTCTTAATGAAATGGCAATTATCTTCTGTAAAACTATACTGTTTTGACTCCTTTGGTTTATCAATTCCATATAGACTAAAGACTTTACAATAGCCATCACATTATATATAAAATTAAATAGGAGCAATCTTATAATCAAAGTCTAGTACCTGCTCATTTTTTATAAGAAAAATAGCTTTAGTAAGGTGATAATTTAAGAATTAATTAGCTAGAATATCTCCTACTTTTATTGTCAATACTCTTAAATGCTGGTAAGTTGTAAAGTTGAGAAAGGCAAGAATATTAGGCACTTTTACTGGTTATTTCAAATTAGAACATAAGATTATTTTAATGGTGTTTTCCTTCTAAGGCAATACATAAATGAGCAGAGTAGAAAACTTTACTCTAGGAATTGACAAAGGGGAAAATGGGATACTGATATACATTCCACATCAAATGAAAAGCTTAATTATAAGAACAGTAACTTGGGAAAAGTATATTCACTAATTTACATGAATTAGTGACAAGTAAAAATATAACTTTCTGGTATTTATGAATTACTACAACCTTTTCAAAGAGAATTTAGAGGCATTTCTAATGTCATGTTAAATATATTTAAAGTTTGACATATAAAAATCCATAAATTATTGCTAAAAAGTAAGTAGTTAATTAAAAATTTAAGGTATGTTTAAGCTATGCTGTTGTGCATACTTTGGAAAACAAACTTGTTAATATTCATATTAATGGCCTAAAATTTCTGCAGATATTGTAAAATGCATTTTCAGGAGATCTCTGACTCCCTACAAACATAGTCCATAATTAATTTTCCTCTTCTTATGCCATTTCCCTCTTCCAGTCTTGTCTCTGCCACCATCAGGCTGTATGTCCTCAGCCAAGACATTTAGCACCCCTGGGCCTCCATGCCTACCTACTTCAGAGGCATTCTGGAATAAATGAGTTATCAGGTGGAACTTCTCAAAAACATAAAAAGCACTCCAGAGGAAGAACATCAATATTAAGTGCTCAAGGCACTTAACTTCCAGAAAATGAGGGAGGTTTGAAAGGAAATCACGCATCTTGGAAATGCAGGCGATACTTGCCATCTTTTACAGCTCAGCACATTGTTTCATGGCTAGTGCTGCCCTAAAATAGCACATGGCTTAGCACTTTGCTCTGCCTTTTTTTTATGTGTTCTGCTTGCCAAGTCATACTCAGTGTGAGAAAACGTCTAACCTTTCTGTTCCTTGCTTTTAAATTTGTTTTCATTAACAACAGAGGTCTTTAGTAACACATAACAGAAAATGCAGACGGCAAAGAAGTGCTGGAATTTGCCCAAAGCTTGCTGCTCTTTTTCTCAATACTTTTATTATTTGACAGTCATATAACTGAAACAAAAATGATAGTTTTTTTTAATACTCATTACATAAAAGGTGTTTAGGAAAAGGAAAAAGTGAGTGTGTCTCAGTGTATATTTAGTTGATGCTGCAATGGTGTCCATAAAAAAAAAAAAAAGAATACTCGAATCACTTTTTTTAAGAGAAAGTGTAGGCTATCTTGAACTTATGGAAACACACCCTGACAAATTTGCACAGAGGTAAGGAGAGAGAAAAATACATTTTTCTATAGTTCTCCTTTGTTTGAGCTCAGACCTGTTCCCATAGCCAAAAGGGAGACCTCACCTACAGCAACTAACTAAACATATCCCAGAGAACCAAGATGGTGGCATAGGCAAAAGCCTGTACTCGCCACCTCCCACAACCACATCAAAATTACAACTAAAATACAGAACCACCATCTTCCAGAACCGCGGAAAGCTGGCTGAATGGAAGGCCTACAACTAGAGACGTAAATAATAAAGCACACTGAGACTGGCAGGAGGTGCAGAGGCACAGAGGTCCGGCACCCAGGTGGGCCGCTTTTTAATTGGGAGGGAGATCTTCTCTGCAGAGACTGCCTGGAGGAGCAAGGGGTCCCAGCCCCAGACCAGATCCCCAGCCCCGGGTCCCAGCGCTGGGAAAAGAAGTTCCTATGGGCAATAAGAACTACGGGGTGTAGAAACCAGTGTGGATTGGGGCTCAGTGACATGGAGGCTGCTGGAGACCCAGCTGTTCCTCTTAAAAGGCCAGCATCACAAACTGAACTTACAAGTTCCCGCTTCCTCTGAGCTCTAGCACCAGAGCAAGGCTCCGGGGGATGCAGACACATATGAGGAGGAACTGGATTGTCTGGCATCTGGGCAGGAACTTGGGGGTGGCTTTCTCCCAGATGGAGGTGCTTGCAGGGATCATTGTTCCTGTGCGGGAACCTCCCCAGGTGCAGGGCTGACTGGCAGCCATTTTTGTTTGCTCTCCTCTGGTGATTCCCTAAGACCCTGCTCCATCCAATTTATAACCCGAACCCAGCTGTGTGCAGAGGCTTTTGCATATGAATGGCCTGTGAATTCATATGAATTTTGCATATGAATTTCTTAAACAAGCTGCAGCTGGGTCAGGGAGCCCCAAACCTATCAATAAAAGGCTCAAGACCCGGCACCAGCCTGTCTTGCTTCATAGCTGGGCCTCGTCTGGGCACTTCCAAACCCGATACAAAGAGGAGGAATCTGCAGATCTGGCTGTAGTTCCTGCTGGGTGGCCCCAGGCAGGGGCTGACTTTGCATCTCCCCGGAAACCCAAGAGCCAGTGTACCTAGTGGTCAATGTCAGATCATACCAGATTACAGCTCTACAGGTCCATAAGCAACACACTCAAGGGGCAGACTCAGTGATCACCAAAGCCCCACTGAAGCAAGCCCTGCTCCATAAGGGTGTCTCCTGCATAGCAGCTCTCCCACTGTAGTCATAGCTGGTTCTCACAGCCAATTGTTTGACCATAAATGTTCACACTTATCTATGGATAATCATGGAATATGACACATATCGTTCATGAAATTGCCTTGATTGGATGACTGAGTAAACACAGCACACAAACTCACTCTTCTGATTTCAGATTGCTGAAGCATCCCTTTTCTGTTCTCAATTGCAGGAACCTCGTACTTTTAGAAATGGCTGACCATCACAACACCATCTTTTGGCAACACAATTAAGCTTATTAGAATATGAGAACATTCACTGAGGACAAGAATTACCTTTTCATGACAGGGTTTCTCACTTTTTTCTAAAAATCTTAAAAAGAGAGAGAGAAATATTCTACTCTACTATTTCCCATGAGACTTTCTTTGCACTACTTAAAACTTCCCTCCTTCAATTTAAGGCTATGAAAGAGATTTTCTTTTATTTTGAGTACCAGAGTCCTATATAAATATATATTATAGGGGACAATAGACATATGAAATCTCTTGGCAATTTCTCCTCATCTTCTATTCCCATTGTACTTTATAACAGTTTTAATTTGCTGTTTACATCACAAATTTAGTGCTACTCTATTTCAGACTCTTTATGGTTGAGTACTGCCCAATGCGCCCTTGCATTCATCTGTTCCTTCCTGATTTCAATGACACTATCACAGCGGAAAAATGCAGAGCCTCTTATTACACAGCACTCCTTATTGAGTTACTTTATCAAAACATGCAGGTGCTATTTAAGATGTTTAATTGACATTTAACTGAGGCCATCAGAAAGGGATTTAAAAGAAACTGCAGTAACACAAGTTTTCCCAAGAACTAAATATTTCAGAAGATTCAATACAACCAGAGTGAGCTTTCTCCAAGATGAATGGAGAAATCAAGAACAATTGGCTTTATTTTCATCTCTTGGGTGACCATAAGACAAACTGTTCTCAACAAATGTGCCTTGAAAGGTTAATGCTACCAGAGTTCATAAAGAGGCAATTTATTATTTTGAGTTTATTGTCCAATGTCAATTCATCAGCTTTTGGGTTTAGCTCACCAGTTCACAGGGGTCCTTTTATTTATCATTTAATTAACTAAGCTTCTTGTCAAATGAGGCAGATATAGGCGATAAAAAATGTTTTGTAAAATTCCATCCTCTTTCATTTACATACTGTCAATGACTTGGAGACATCTATAACTTTATTAATAAAAATTGAGCACTGAAAGAAGGCAAAAAGAATCACTAAGTAAATAACTGAAAGACCTGATCAGGCTCTACACTTAATGTACTTGTTGCCCAATACAACCCACAGTGACATTTTTATGTTTTTAAAGCACTGTCATGCACATGCAAATGCAAATGTAAAACTCAAACTTGAGCTGGAAAATTGGCCAAAATAAGCTAAGAAAAATGTATCCAAATAGTAGCACCTTTATGAAGTTTTAACCCTTTGAGTTTTAGGCAATGACTCAGGCTTCAAAGGAAGAGGGACAGTTTAGTAGTAGGACGTCTTTACTGTTGTAGTGAACACAAGCAAAGAATTAATAGTGACAAATGACTGACTTTTTGCCATCCATTTAACCTATCAATGAATTTATTTTTGAGCTCCCAAAGCTTTATAAATGCTTTAAGATATTGCCGGGGGCACCTTAATAATTCATCAGAGTTTTTATTTGTGTTTTCTAAAATATATTTTTATTGATTTCAAAGAGGAAAGAAGAGGGAGAGAGAGATGGAAACATCCATGATGAGAGAGAATAATTGATCTTCTTGACTCCTGCATGCCCCACACTGGGGATTGAGCCCGCAACCCAGGCATGTGCCCTGACTGGGAATCAAACTGTGACCTTCAGGATCATAGGTCAATGCTCAACCACCGAGCCACGCCAGTCAGACAATAACTCATAAGAGTTTTGAAACAAAAGAAAAACTGCAGTGGACTCAGACTTCCCTTTCTGTAAAATAATATTCATTGGGACTTTCTGAAGCCAATGGGATACTGAGTGCACATTACCTTTATCCTACTCCTTCATCTCCAGATATTATCTTTCTAGACCTAAAAACATATAAAAATGATAATCCTGTATCCATCAGGATTACTTTAAATAGTAAGTGTGATGACTCAGAGATTTGTACTAAGAAGACAAACATCCACATGACTGAATTACTGCTTGTTAGGAGAGGTGGAGCTACTGTGTAATTTTGGATAAGTTGACTTTCTTAAAACAATAAGGAAAGAAATGTTGCTATTTCAGTAACTTAATAATACATTTCCTCATTACCTTACATGAGATTAATAAATCCAGTAATTAAATCTCAATTAAGTATTGAATGTAAGGTCTATTAATTTCTTCACACACAAAGTATTCCAGCAGCAAACTTTCCTGAATAAATTTCAACTTGCTCATCAAAGTATGGAAAAAATCTGATATACTATTTAACAGCCACTGCTTTAAGTGTAGTATATGACCTACATTTGGTATTTATATGGATGTAATTATATTTTTATTTATACCTTCCTATGGATATATTTACACAGATATATTTTATTTCATGGTACAGAAATCAATTAGAAATTATCCCACATGCCCCCTTTCTGATTTTAATGATGCAATTTCTAGCCACTCACTATTCTATGGCAATCATTAGAACTAAACTGAGTAAACTGAGTACTCTTAAATGACCCAATTTCTAGCCACTCACTATGCCATGACAATCATTAGCAGTAAACTGAGTAGACTAAGTTCTTATTAAGTTCAAGCTCACCATAAAAAAATTGGACTTAAAAAAATAGAATCTTCAAAAATTCCTCTCATGCTTTTTATATTTTAGTGCTATGATAAAGAAATCAATTTCTATTGCATTCTCCCTGCTATATGTCATTGTTTTAAATTATCCAGAATTCACTAAAGAGTGGTTGCAGTGTATCAATGCTCTATTGGTTGGGAGGTGTAGCAGTAAGGGGTATCGAAATTTATGTTAATTCAACATTTACTGAGCAATATATCACAGTCTCTATGCTAAGTGGAGGGGTAGTAATGAAGACCATATTTCTGCCCTAAAGGAACTTATAAATACTAACTTTAATGTAAGCCTCCCTGCATTGTATTGTAATGCAGTGGTTCTCAACCTTCCTAATCCAGTGCCTCATGTTGTGGTGACCCCCAATTTCATTGTTACAAATTGAACATAATTAAAGCATAGTGATTAATCACATAAACAATATGTAATTATATATGTGTTTTCCAATGGTCTTAGGTGACCCCTGTGAAAGGGTCGTTTGACCCAGAAAGGGGTCGCGACCCACAGGTTGAGAACCGCTGTTGTAATGGGATATACTATATATACTACCCAACACCCTTTACAAGCTTAATTCATTTAATTTTCAAAACAGTTATATGAAGTACGTGTTATTAACCATTTTACAGATTATAAAATTCCGGATTAGGGAGATTAAATAATTACTCTAATGTAGCATACCCAGAAAGTAGCAATCATTATTTAAAACCAGTTTTGTATGATTTCAATATCCCTGATTTTTTGAAAATTATTTGTTTAGTTTTGTTCTTCCCCTTGCCCAGGTCATTTACATAAAAAATTATTGAAAACATTAAAGAGGTTACTATAGAAGACTTTCTTGAAGGAGGTGATATTTATAAAATAAAACTAAACTTAAATATCACATAATTATAGGACAGTGATGGCGAACCTTTTGAGCTCGGCATGTCAGCATTTTGAAAAACCCTAACTTAACTCTGGTGCCGTGTCACATATAGAAATTTTTTGATATTTGCAACCATAGTAAAACAAAGTTTTATATTTTTGATATTTATTTTATATATTTAAATGCCATTTAACAAAGAAAAATCAACCAAAAAAATGAGTTCGCGTGTCACCTCTGACATGCGTGTCATAGGTTCGCCATCACTGTTATAGGGCAACAAGGGATATAAGAAATAATTTTGTCCAAGTTTTTTTAACTGGTCGGGAAACTGAGGTCTTGCTAAAGTTTCAGAATTAATTCGTGAATAATCAAAGATTAAAAACCATGATAGTTTGGTTTCTATGTAAATGCTATTCTCACTATGCCACAATGCCAATCACACATTCATACAATTTATGTATATCAAAAATGTCTATTTAAATATATTTCCTAATATTTTAATTAAAATATGTTGTAGAGGCCAATATAACCATGGTAAACATTTCTGCACTTTATTATAACTAAAATTTTGGTGTTATTTTTCATTAATCAAAAAAAATATAAAAGCATTACGTACATACAAAATACATTTCAGAATAAGGATTATTACCAGTAACAATCAGAGATATTTCATAATAAAAAAGAGTTCAATTCATCAGAAGGCATAACAATTCTAAATATGTCAGTACCTAATAACAAAAAGTCAAAAACATGAATTAAAAACTGATAGAACTGAAAAAGAGAAATAGATAAATCTGTAACTATCGCTGGAGAGTTCAACTTCTTCTATCACTAACTGAACTAACAACTAGACCAAAAATCAGAAAAAGTATAGAAAACATAGAAATTCATCAACTGATTGAATCTAATTGATACTAATAGAACACTATGTGGCAAAAGCAGTATACATATTCTTTTCTATATAGACTATAATGAGTTTAAAGAATTAAAAACACCTGATGTATGCTCTTTGCCAACAAGGAGTTAAAGCAGAAATCTATAACGGACAGATATATAAAAATATCCAAATATTTATAAATTATACAAAATATTTCTAAATAACCCATGGGTAAAAGAAAACATAACAGAGGAATTAGAAGACATATTGAACTGACTGAAAATCAAAACACATTTCATCAAAATATTGCTAAAGCAATATTTCGGAAATTTGTACCATACCTCCATAACTGGTTGTATCAGGGAAAATTTCTCAAATCAGTAATTTAACAGTCTATGCTAGGTAGTTATAAAAGAACAAATTATACATAAAGCAAGAAGAAATAAGATAATTAAATTATGGAGCATAAATAAAAAACGTTAAACAGAAAAATAATAGACAAAAATGGTTGATTATTTAGAGAGATCAATAAAATTGAAAAATTGATCTCTAGACAGATCAGTCAGAGCATAAAGGAAGCAGATATACATCATTAATATCAGAAATGAAATAAAAAAACATTACTACAGATCCTACAGACATAGTGAGGATAATAATATAATGTGAATAACTTTGTCAATAAATTAAATATCTTAGATTCACAATCAGAATTGCTAGCTGAAATAGTAATCTTATTATAAGAATTTATCTAATTTTTAAATAGGAACAACACAATATAATTAACTCAATTATCATATTTTATATATAAAAATGTAAAAAAAATTTTCCATTTTTCTGAAGCTTAGAACCTTCTCTTAAAATTACAGGTAACTGATACCTTTTATCAAATTATTTTGTATTTACTCCTGATTTTATAAAATATTACATGCTAAAATCTCTACTGGATAAATGCAATGCTTTCTCTTTTTATATTAACAAGCAAAACAATTTTTGTCCATTGTACATATGTATCCTTGCCTTTCCATATGACCTTTATAATTTAACCGGGGCAATGGGGGTGGGGGGAATACAGTGGCAATAATGTTATAAAATATAAATCTGTTAAACTATTGAATTGCTTTTCCACAAGTATTCAACTTAAAAAACATTTGCATTAACTATATATTCATTCGAAAAGCTATTTGGCATAACATAAGAATTATAAAAATTACACAATATAATATCTTCTAGGAGTAAGTTCTCTTATCATGCAAGGTTTAGCTAGCACAAATGTAACTAATTAATAACATCTGAAGTACATTCTCCCATAGGACTGATGACCATCTGGTTGACCTTGCGCTAGATCAATAGAGATGGCAAATCTGTAAATCGTTTCTTAAATGTTATCAGTCCATCATTCCACCACAAGCAGAAGGGCTGGAACTTGGATGTGAGAAAGGATCTCTTGTTTCTTATATCTTTAAATCAACTATGATTCATCATTTGACTATAAATAAGACAAGACTGAGAGGATTCTCCTAAAGTTCTCCCCAGGAAGAGACAGGCAGAGGATCAAGTTACAGTGAAGATTTCAAGACAAAAGAGTCAGGAGGCAATGTAATTATGAGAAACTACAAAGATGCAAAAAACCTCTGCCTGGTGTAACTTGAAATTACTTGATTTCCTCAAAAGCATCTTCCAAGTCCTGATTTTTGGTTGCAAGTTAGTTTAGAAATTTTGAAATATGAAATAAATGAAATAAAGTATATACCTTTATGCATTTAAATTAACATGTTCATATAGAAGGTGGGGCAAAAGTAGATTTATAGTTGTTCATATGGAGAATAATACAATAATTGATAAATAATAGTGCAATAATATGCTCTGTATTGGGTTTACTCACAACTATAAACAGATTTTTTGCCCCACCCTATATATGTCAACCCTACACAAATTTCTGTATTTTGATGTCAAGACTAAACTACTTTGGAAGAAATTTAGTAACCTACTCAGAGAAGTCATCATAAAATCAATGACAAACTTTAATAAGAAATTTGGAACAAGCATCTCAAGCAGGTATACTATCAAATCTCTTAAGAAAATGCTTATAAATTTATGATTAAAATTTAAACATTTTAACGTGTTTTTTTTTGCCCAAGGTACTTTTCCTATGATACTTTGACTAATATATATAGTCTAATATATATATAGTCTAACTTAAGAGTTTTTGTATTTTATGAAGAAATTATGGAATTTCCTTATTGATATATCACTTTAAAATAGTCTCTAAATTGTTATATTTTATCTCTATGATTATTTACTATTAAGGCTATTGGAGCGTATTATGCTATGTGAAATAAGCCAGTCAGAGAAAAACAAGTATCACATGATCTCACTTGTATGTGGAATCAAGTGAACAAAACAAACTGATGAACAAAAAAGATCCAGGCATAAGCATGCAACAGACTGAAGTATTTCAAAGGGAAGGGGGAGGGGTTATGGGAAGAGATTAACCAAAGAATTATCTATGCACAGCCCATGGACAGATAATATAGTGCAGTAGGCCTGGGGAGGGGACAGGTGAGGGGTGGAGGGTGTCTATGGGGGGAAAAAAGGGAGACATCTGTAATACTTTCACAATAAAGATAATCCTCACCCAAGGAGTGTGGATATTTTTTCCATTGATTTTTAGAGAGAGTGGAAGGAAGGGGGGAGTTAGAGAGACAGAGAGAGGAGAGAGAGAAAGAGAAAGATCAACCAGAGAGAGACACATCGACTGCTTGCCTACTGCTCACTCCCCTGACCTGGCCATGGACTGAATCTGCAACTGAGGTATATGCCCTTGACTGGGAATAGGATCCATGACCCTTTGGTCTGCAAACCAACACTCTGACCACTGAACCAAACCAGCCAGGGCAATAAAGATATTTTTTTTTAAAAAAAAGGCTCTTGGGAAGAACAAAACATCAGGAATTATAAAACTTTCAGATCAATAGCTTATTTTACCATATTGTATTCTACATCTATATATATAAAAGCCTAAGTCACCAAACGACCTGCTGCTGGTCACTATGACATGCACTGACCACCAGGGGGCAGATGCTCAACACAGAAGCTGCCCTCTGGTGGTCAGTGCGCTCCCATAGTGGGAGTGTTGCTCAGCTGATCGACCTGTCCCGGTGGCCCACTCCTTCCCTCAGTAGTCCTATGGGTCCAATCTCCGGAGAACAGGCCAGGCACCAATGGACTGGTGCTGCCAGCACGATCCCAACTGTGCCACTGGCCTCTTGGAAGTTGGCCGTGGGCACTGTGGCCACTTCCCCTCCCTCTTCAAGGAAGAAACAATATAAAAGCTGCCACCAGGTGGCTCCCAACAACCAGCACCAACATCAGTGGGACGGATCCGGATTCCGATCCGGATTCCGGGCCAGCAAGGGCATCCCACCACCCGCCCAGAGGGCCAATCACATCCCAGCCCCCTCCCTTCTCCTTCAGGACAGGTGCCAGATGCAGGGCTCACAGCTGGCAAGTGCCACTGAGTGGCGCGAGTCTCTCGCTTTGAGGACTGGGCACAAGTCTGCAGCAGGTGCAGCAGGGCTGGGATGAGCGGGAGCGGCAGGTAGGAGTGGCATGCAGCACTGTGCTACTGGTTTTGGCCCAATCCCCACAGACCATGCCAAGGGACCCCATCCATGCACGAATTCGTGCACTGGGCCTCTAGTATGTTATAAATGAAGGTAAGTCTTATTTTGCAAGAATCTGTTTTGAGTTTGGGAGCACTTAAAATATTAGTGATGCAGTATCTTTAAAAGCCCATATACCGTCTAGTCACTGTATACAGAGCACTTATTGTCCTACATAGTATTAAAGTTTGGTTTTAAAAGTTTGCATTACTGAACTTCATTAAAAGACAAATTTTAATTGTCACTTCAAACATACACTTGATGAAATATCTCTGGTGACACACTTATCCTATCTAATAAAAGAGAAACATGCAAATTAACCATAACCCCGACACCCTGCCCATTGGCTAATCAGCGAGATATGCAAATTAACTGCCAACCAAGATGGCGGCTGGCAGCCAGGCAGCTGAAGCGAACAGGAGGCTTGCTTTCTCCAGTGATGGAGGAAGCCAAGGTTCCCCGCCTGCCGCGGCCAGCCTGTGAGCTGCAGTCTAAGAAACAATGTTGCAATTATAGAAGGTAAATAAACCCCAGAAACCTGCTTTCAGCCGTCAGAGCTGGGGCTAGCAGGACCGCAACAGTGTTACAATTATAGAACCCAAACAAACCCAGATACCTGCTTTCAGCAGCCGAGGTCTCAGAGCTGGAGCCAAGCCTCAGAGCTAAAGCTGGCTCTCAGTTCCAGTGACAGCCATAGAAGGAAAATAAATCCCAGAATTAAAAAGAAAAAAGAAAAAAAGGAGAGGCTGGGAGCTTCAGTCACCCGCCAGCCTGAAAACGGCCCTCAGCCCCTCACCCAGACTGGCCAGGCACCCCAGTGGGGACGCCCACCCTGAAGGGGGTGTGACCAGCTGCAAACAGCCATCATCCCCTCATCCAGGCTGGCCAGGCACCCAAGCGGAACCCCTACCCTGATCCGGGACACCCTTCAGGGCAAACCAGCCGGCCCCCACCCGTGCACCAGGCCTCTATCCTATATAGTAAAAGGGTAATATGCAAACTGACCCTAACAGCAGAAGGACTGGGAATGACTGGTCACTATGACACACACTGACCACCAGAGGGCAGACGCTCAATGCAGGAGCTGCCCTCTGGTGGTCAGGGCGCTCCCACATGGGAGGAGCTCTATTCAGCCACAAGCCAGGCTGATCAGCGGTGGTGGTGGGAGCCGCTCCTGCCTCCTCAGCAGCGCTAAGGACGTCTGACTGCAGCTTAGGTCTGCTCCCTGCTGGCAAGTGGGCATCCCCCGAGGGCTGCCGGACTGCCAGAGGGATGTCTGATTGCCATCTTAGGCCCAATCCCCCGGGAAGCGGGCCTAAACCAGCAGGTGGTCATCCCCTGAGGGGTTCCAGATTGCGAGAGGGCACAGGCCGGGCTGAGGGACCCCCTCTTCCCCCCCGAATGCACAAATTTTTGTGCACCGGGCCTCTAGTCTTTAATATTTACCTATTTTGGATTAAGTTCAGGTTAAACAAAGTTTGATTAATGTTGATGAAATAGAGAGAAAGGGCTTAGAGACCTAATCTGTGGGACCACTCCATCTTCCTATATACTGAGAGAAATACAGAAAATAGGGAGAAATTGTACTGCTCCTTAATGCCTTTCTTTTCTTCTTTTTTTAAAAAAAATATTTCATAGCTCTCAACTTAGGAGAAAAGTTGTAAGCTGACTATGAGATGCTTTAGTTAGTAATTTTTTTTAAAAAATAGGACACTTCAAAAGATCTGTTTTCCTTCCTTCACAACTTATCTGGATAGTCGTGGGTTTTAAGGGGGAATGCCTGGCTTGGAAGCTAAGGAAGCAATTAGAAGCTTATGCACTCTAAGTTCATAAGGCTCCAATAGGACTTATGATAACCTTGGAGAAAGCTTTTGGTGGGGAAGGGAAGGGGAGGAGAAGAAGGGAAGGGAGGGAAAGGGAGGGAAGGGGAGGGGAGGGGAGGAGAGGGAGGAAGCCATTTGACTGATAAGTGTCAGTCATACTACTACTTGAAATTAAAGATACCAGTGTTTCAAAGACATCCTGCTACAGGAAGGTCTTAGAGTATATTGTTTCTCAAAGGAAAATGAAACTATGCGCAATAATACTGAGGTTTATGCAGAAACAGAGTTGAAAGAAGCCATAAAAATATAAATAACCCTGAGTGGCAGGGTGATATTCCTGATCCATTTCTTATCCCATCTGTCCAATTACTATGGGCTATGTGACTGACGGAAATCATCCATCTGTAAGTCCTTTGAGCAATATACATTAAAGCTCATGCATACATTCGGCAAAACATTCCTCAGAGGACTTACAACGTTCATGTGTGTGAAAATTTGAAGTCACACTCATTTCCCTAAGCTCCTGAAGATAACATCTGTACACAACAGCAATCAAAAGCATATTTTGAACTATTCCTTTAGTTCCTTTTCAATTAGGAGACTTTGCCAACCTCAGGAAGTCCTTGTGGAAATAGAAGAAACATTATTATATAGAAAGGCCAGTGTCAAGACTAGTGCTCAAAATTTATTAGGAAAATTTTCAGTAATTTAACCTTCATAGTTCTTTCTGCTAATGAAGATTAGTACATGGGAGGTGTTTCTCAACCAAACCCGGTGAATATTAAAATCAGAGATTGTAGGCTTTGCGTTTTTCACCATCGCTCCCATGCATGCACATGCAAACACAGAAGAAATTTAAAAGGGGGCAGAATACACTTCAAGCATTTTCAGAAACAAAATGCAATAGAGGGCTTTTGTCTACTAACTAATAATTTTAAATAGCCATATCATCCAAAAACCAGTCCCATAAATATTTTTTAAATCAATATTCAATAATACTTTACTGCCTTTAGTTTTTTAATCTGGATAAGAAAACAAATGATAAATAACATTTTCCCAGAGAATTTGTCAACATGCTTACCATCAAATGTTAAATAAACTCTTGCTTGGGGCTGAGGAGATCCTTTCACACAGACAGAACAAACAAATACTCCAACCAACATGCAAATTGCCTGGAATGCCATTTCTTCAGATTTTCAAGTTAATATCCAAGAGAAATACCTTTAAAAAAGAGATAAGTTTCTTACATTTCATTTCACATTTTAGGAGCACGCCCACACCCACACAAACATAACCAGCAATCCAGACAGAGCACCTTATTCACAAAAGACATTCCTGAACTTTCATAGTCATGCAAACAGTAGGAGGTGCTGTGACTTTGCTTCTTAGATGTGAAAATTTGGATTCAATTCCCTTGGTCTGGCAGTGTTTGCGAAAGAGAAACTCTCATCTTCCAAAACTTAAAGAACAAAGCAGCCAAGGAAAAAGTGATTGATTTCCAAAGGAAAACCAATATTTAAATGTGGTCGCCTCTCTAAAAATCACAATCTGTTTAAATGGCTTGAGAATGGTATCGATAGGTATGAATGGATGAAAACATCCTTTCCTACCATAAATACAGTAAGAGTAAAAAAAAAAATCCCACATGAACATTCCATACTCATTAACTCTTGTACCTGAAATGATGTTTCTATGCATAAATGGACATGTGCTCAATCCTTGATCACTGAAATCATTTGAATCAGTTATCGGCCAATTTATACAGATGACCGAGCAGCTGTTAAGTGATGCAGATGAGGTAACCTTGGACTGGTGCCAAATTCAAACCAATGACCTAGTGGTGAGCAATCTAGTGAACCATATATCCCTCAATGCATAGTTCATATAAATCAACCAGAAAGTGGCTGTCAAAATCCCAATAGATAAATCAGAGAGACAAGTCCTATCTGGAACTATAGCTATAAAATTGATACATGCTATTAACTAACGTCTGAATACCAAGGAAGATCAGGTAACCTGTTAACTACCAATCTATAAACTCTCCAGTGGTCACAACATGTGAAATAATCTCAGGACCATAAAAATAATATCCCATTATCTTGAGTCTAGCATAATTACATACTGAAATAATATAACAGTTTAATCTAGGAATTAATTTTTATAGATCACAACAGTTCTGACCTTCCTTCAATATTATGTGGCTTTTAAAATTAAAATCTGATCACTGATTTTACTCAATAAAATGCCACTACAAGTTGTAAACACTGCTTCATTAATGCAGAAGAAAAAAAGACCAATTATACTGAACATGCCATTCTAAACGAACATTATAAGTTGATTTCCTAGGTGGCACGTATACGTTATGAGAGTTAGAAACAAAATCGCACACCTCTTTTACCACACAGATGGAGGGAAGCCTTGAGATGTTTGTGTTGGTAATTTTCAAAAGAAACAGTTTCTTCCTGCTTCCACAACCTCTTCACCCTGTCATCCCTAAATTGTCTTAGAAGAAAATTGATTTTATGGAGTGACTTTCCCTTAGTCATTTGTTCCCTGGAAAAAAACCCCACAAAGATGCCTAACCTTTGTCTCTTTATTAATAAGGCTGATAGGATTTACACATTTTTGCATATTGCTATTATCAGTATTTTATCTGGTATGTCTCCCCCCCCCCACCCCCAAAAAAAGACACTTGCCACAAGTTGCAAAAAATAAAATAAAATACATATTGGAGATGAAATGACAGGTCCAAGGAAGCAAGAACACAGTGCAATGTGGTTTCAAGCCTACCTAGGGAAAAGCGACTCAAAGCAAGTGTCTTACACACGCCTCGCACCCCCTGCTTCACAACTTCTTCCCTTTAACTCAGACACTTAGACAGGCTGCTTATTTTCACTTCTGATCGAAACCCTAACAGCCGGGAAGAACAAGACTCTTATGTCCTCCCCAGCAATTCCGCCTCCGAAGTCATTGAAATGCGCAACTTTAACTCGCCGCAGGTGTCACCACCTAAAGAAACAACTCCAGCCGGGCTCTCAGCAAGGGAAACGGCTCCCGGACAAACTGCGTAGGTTCTTAAGAAAATACACAGACTGGAGCACAGTGATGTGTGAAAAGTCAACGCACAGACCCC
The DNA here is from genome assembly GCF_963259705.1 of Myotis daubentonii. NCBI lineage: Eukaryota > Metazoa > Chordata > Mammalia > Chiroptera > Vespertilionidae > Myotis > Myotis daubentonii. Next base: position 39,152,835 of record NC_081849.1, read on the forward strand.
AAACTAATGCTGAACCCCAGGAACCCGCTTACCCAGGGGCCAAGCGATCAGCACGGAGAAACCCAGGTGCTGCCGGTCTGGCTCCGCGGGTGCCTCCAGCCCGTCGCCCAGAAGACCTGGCTGTCGGAGGCGGCCCCGCGGGGAAATTCCTTCTCCCCGGCCGGCCGGTCCTCGGAGTTTCTTTGTAAAGGAATCCTCCGCGCGGCGGTGCAGGGGCACCCGGAGCCCGGCTCCGCGCCGCTCAGTCCAGCGCCCGGGAGTGAATGGAGAGCGGCCGGCGCGGGGGGCGAGCGCCCGGGTGTCCGGTTACAGCGACGCGGCGCGCGGCTCCCGCTGCCCCGGCTCCCGCTGCCCCGGCGCGCCGCCCAGCCCACTCGCATCCGCAGCCCAGCGCCCCGGCCGCATCCCCACGGCCGCGAGGCCCCACCCAGGGCGCGCCGCGGGAGGGCGGCCAGGAGCCGGGAGGGCGGGGCGGGGCGGCCCCAGATCGCGCACCCGAGGCAGGAATGCGCGGCTGCGGGCTAGGGGAGCAGCAGAACAGCTCGGCTCTTGCGCTGTCCGCGGTGGAATGAGCAATTTACTGAGGGTGCTCCAAGGGTTTTGTTTGTTTGTTACCAGCAACTCTTGGAAGGCATACCCGCGTGGCTTGGCCGTACGTATCAAAGTGCAAATCAGTCTTTTTCTGTTCTTTCTGTCGTTGTTTCTTACACCTCCACCCCGCCCCCCCGCCCTCCCCAAGGATCACTGCATCCTTTTAAGGCAAAGAGATGCGTCTTTAAAAGAGCATCAGTCTTGTCCTTTTCGCGCAGCAAATGTTCTAAAATGAGTCCAACAGTCTCATCATAGACGTTTATGCTTTTTAATGGGCGTTGTTTTCTATTTCGTTCACTTAATGTAAAGCAGTAACTCTGTTGACCCCTCCACACTGGCTCATTTCCAGTATCTTTTCCTCCGGGATATTCCCAAAACATAAACTGCAAGAAATTACTTAACAATTTTGTGGAGCAAGGCTGTTCTGAATTATGCCAACAGATAGATGTTTACAAATCTAGGCATTAGGGGTATATTTCTAGCTCTACTATCAGATAAACTTGTTAAACTCTGGAACTGATTTTGATGTTTAAATGAAAATTATTTCCCCGGACCACAAAAATCTAGACACTAGAACAGCAAGAGAAATGAGTTTTTGCCTCAATAAAACGAGCAGGTACTTGCTTTAAAATCACTATGGCCTACAGCCCAGCAGATGTCACTATACAAAGGGACTATGGAGGGCAATGTCTTCACCTCTTTCCTTACAGTTTTCTTTAGGGAGTAAAGCAGAAACTTAATTATTATAAACTGTGTCGTGGAAAATAGTTCTGTGAGTGCAAAATCTTCGCTGGAATGGGACAGTTGACTTAAACCTCAGGCAGGAGGAAGTGAATAAGTGATTAAGACACATCTTTCATGTGCCTAAACACTGCCTGTTCTGTCCAAGCTACATACGACTGTCTCCAACTCTCTCTGTATAGCTGAGATATGAATGGGTCACATCAAATAAGTGTCAATTTAAGAGTTCAAAAATTATATTCCAGGGCCAATACTATCTTTCAACATCTAAGTTTATGAAAGCAACTTCTCATCTAATAGATGTATTATTTTTAAAAGTTTAATAGCGTTAGACTATATAACGTTCAAAGGCTGTCAAATTGCGTTGTTTACCCATATCTTCAGGAAAAAAAAATCACTTCTACTGTCGTGGTAAACAACCTGCTTCCCTATTTATAATGGTCTGGCCCTCTAGCAACTTCAGCGCGAAATTATAGCTAATTTGCCTACAAACGTCAGGTGGTCATACTAATCTGGCCACTCAGTGTATTTTGTGATGATTAGTGCAATGAAAATGTGAGAAGTTCCTTGACAAAACTTGGTATAGTGAATTTAACCCACCAGACATCCGACAGTATTAAAAACCAGATGCAAACATGTAAGCAACGTGTACATTTCTCTGAAGTACTTCTGAAACTGATTAAGACCCAAGTGATATCCCAACCACTATTATCTTCCTACTGGTGTCTGAGTCAGCATTAGCTTAAGGAAGGAGAAGAAGAAATCATTAGAAAGAAGATTGCTGTGAGCATTAACAAACTATGTAATTACTAGAGGCCTGGTGCACGGATTCGTGCCCCGGTGGGGTCCTTCAGCCTGGCCTGCTCCCTCTCGCAATCCAGGACTCCTCAGGGGATGTCGGACTGCCGGTTTTGGCCTGATCTCCGAAGTCCAGAGGATCGGGCTGAAACCGGCAGTCCAACATCCACCAAGGGATGTAGTGGTGCGCCAAGCAGCAGGCAGCCAGGGAGGAGCCCGAGCCTGGACCAGGCGCAGCACCGCTCTGCTCATCCTGGCCCTGCTGCACCTGCTGCCTCTGCTGCTTGGTAGCACTGCTGCAGAAGTGGGAGAGGCTCACGCTGCCGCAGCTGCACTCGCCAGCTGTGGGCCCAGCGTCTGGCACCCATCAGTCAGCTGAGCGGCACTCCCCCTGTGGGAGCACACTGACCACCAGGGGCAGCTCCTTTGTTGAGCATCTGCCGCCTGGTGGTCAGTGCACATTATAGCAACTGGTTGACCGGTTGTTTGCTTGTTCGGTCGCTTATATATGTTAACTTAGAAATGTGGAGGCATTAGATATTGATTAATTTGTAAATCCATGTAAGGTAGAATATATTATAGATTTTATTTTTAAGTTTCAGGAACAAAGATAAGGAAATGCAAGGTGGCATGCATGTCAAATTGTGTATTTACAAGGGAATTTACTCCCTTTAAAAAAACCCAAAGAATTAGCTAAATCTCTCACGAGGCCTTTGAGACTATGACAAATGGTTTCATTTAATCACAGTCTATGAAACTTGTGCTGCAGTTCCCATCTTGCCTGAATAAACTTCTTTCCAATGTATTGAGTTGAGTGGGTATTTGCTCAGTACTGAGACATTTACCATCGGCCGTGCCTCAAAATGAGTCAGAAAAACATTGCTAGGCATTAGCCAAGGCAGATTCAGGCACAAGGACACGATTATTGCTCATGGTTGGCTGGAGCCTGGGCCATATAGTGAAATTTTAACAATGGCAAAAGCTACCTCTAATAAGATTGATCTCTGCCTGTTTCTCCAAATTGCTTAGGAGCTTAAAACACCTTAACAAATCAGGAGTTTTTTAAGAAACAGTGGTGGCTAGTGCCACTTTTCTAGGATGCAGACTTTGACTCTGTCCTGACAGGTGGAAAGCAATTATTAGCTAATTGAATAAGCTAGTTCAGGAAAGAGGGACGCCGAATGGATCTACAAGACTAATGATGCAATTAAAATTTAGAGGCCACTAATTACAAAATTTGCCCTCGTCGAAATGTCTTGGGGGAAGAACAACAAGTTAAAATGCTTAAATTGCTCTCATTAAGGTGGTAAAGATATAGTACAACATCTTTACACTAAGTTTCTCAGAAGTACAGTGGCCTTATTTTTATTTTTTTTAATATATTTTATTGATTTTTTACAGAGAGGAAGGGAGAGAGATAGAGAGTTAGAAACATCGATGAGAGAGAAACATCGATCATCTGCCTCCTGCACATCTCCCACTGGGGATATGCCCGCAACCCAGGTACATGCCCTTGACCGGAATCGAACCCGGGACCCTTCAGTCCACAGGCCGATGCTCTATCCACTGAGCCAAACCGGTGTCGGCAGTGGCCTTATTTTTAACTAGAGGCCCAGTGTACGAATTCATGCACATTGATAGGAAATTAATTAGAAGGTGGCCAGCAGGGTGGGACTGGGTGAGACTGGCCAGACTTGCCCTGGAGCCACCCTTCCACGATCCCTCCCCAGCTGACCGCACCTGGGCGGCACCAGGGCTCAAAGGGTGTCTGCAGGGTGAGCAGGGTCCCTCTGGCAGGTGAGGTACCTAGGCCTGGCCTGCGGGGATCAGACCAAAACCAGCAGTTCCACATCCCCGGAGGGGTCCCGGAGTGTGAGAGGGCACTCTGCAAAGTTGCTCCTGCATTGAGCGTCTGCCCCCTAGTGATCATTGAGCATTATAGCTACCGGCTGGTTGGCTGGTCGCCGGTTGGTTGGCCAGTCACTTAGGCTTTTATATGTATGGATTTTGATATTTTTGGTAGTCATTTAACTTAAACTTCAACTCAGACTGATTTTGAGCGATGTACCCATATTTTCCTTATGAGTTGTGCAGCTACGGATTCTCTTATTTCAAATTTAACAAAAATAGATTGTTTTCAGATTTTTTTCTATCATACAGATGAGCTATAAGAATAAACTTTAACTAGAGAACCTCAATCCTGCAGAAATTTAAAATTGTCATCTTGTTGATCAGAGTTACTCATAACAAATAAAAATATTTGTCATGGGAGAACATATACTATATGTATGTGTGTATGTGTGTGTGTATATATATATATATATATATTTATTCCAGGCACTGCGTATATTATATGAACAGCATTTGTAATGAAGTTACTATTTTACAAATGGGAACATTTCCCAAAGTTACATGGATAGTAAATATTGAAATAGAGAAACTCAAACATAACTAATGTACCATCTTATATTTTTCAATATGAATCTGAGCAATTTTTATACTTGCTTCCTCCTCACCTCTTTTCTTTTTAACTCTCCTCTCTCCTATCTTTCTCCATTTCTCAGCTTCTATATGCCATCCCATTAAAGTTCCTGAACTGTATCTTCAGAAGGTCTGTACTTCAAATGGTTATTTACTTTGTTTACATGAGTCTTACTTCTCCTTGGGTTCTCCTAGCTCCTCTGAGACCAAACCAGTCAAACAGGTTTCCACACACAAGTCTAGAAATCTGTGTGTGGAATTGCTCTCTGCACAGTTGATAGGCTCTAGTCTTTGCTCCACTAAAATCATTCTTTATTATTCAACAAGGTGAGTGTATCTCTGCTTTCATTGTTAACCATGGCTAATCTATAGCCTTGACCCTTGATCTCATTCTCTATTGATATGTACAAAACTAGGATCCTCGAATTGTAGCATTGAACAAAATAAACTGGTGAGGGAAACTGGCCAGAAAGAGAATTTTCATTGTTTCCCCCTTTTTACCTTAGTAATTTTAAACCAAGGGAATGTATAAGCTTTTACACAATTAAAAGTTTAATTCCTCAACATTTCTGTGAATATCTCTAAATATCTCAAACCCAATAAAGTCTGTATTTCCCAACTTAACCCAAATAAGAACGTGTTGCAATATTTCAGATGTAAAAGTAGGATAGTGAGGAATTTCAGTAGTAAGTGTCTGTTAGTGGTTTGCTTTGTTAGTATGTGCATGTGACAAAGTTGTGAGAGAGTGTTGTGATCACGCACACTTTCATCACACGCGTAAAATGTAAACTCTGTATTTGTTTCTTCCTTATTGGAATATTTCACGTGAAAACTCAATGAGGGGAGTATGTATCTTTGAGATGAACTATATACAACTGTGGTTTCAAAGTAACCAACAGCATTTAATAAATAATATCTGTTAGGTAGAATATATACATACATACCCACAGTAAAACTTATAACAGCGGTTCTCAACCTGTGGGTCGCGACCCCTTTGGGGGTCGAACGACCTTTTCACAGGGGTCGCCTAAGACCATCCTGCATATCAGATATTTACATTACGATTCATAACAGTAGCAACATTACAGTTATGAAGTAGCAACGAAAATAATTTTATGGTTGGGTCTCAACATGAGGAACTCTATTTAAAGGGCCAGAAGGTTGAGGACCACTGACTTATAAGAAAGCAAGCTACTTTTTCGAAGCTATTGTATCAAAAGGTCTCTTCCTTTTCACCTGGGAGGACAAAACACTCTCCAGTATCTATTCTCATAGGGAGGCTGAGGGGCCTGTGGAAGTGCCTCTGTCAGATGTCTGTAATGAAGCTCAAAAATAATTACCAGCTGGAGCAATGAATTTGCGACTGTTAGTTATGGCTAATTGACTCCCCTCTAAGCCCTTCAACATGGCCAATGGCCTTTTCCATGTAATCTTCAGATTTTACTGTTTTTCTTCTTTCCGTGGACTTTAAGTGGTTGGCTAGAAAGTAGAGCTCTATTGAATTGTGTAAGCAACTTTCATATCCTAGCAGAAGCATTCTCATAATGAAAATCATATGATGAACTCAGTGCTCTTCTACACCAGTAATTTCCTGGTAGAGAGGGCTGTGCAGTAAATTTGAAAAGCATCGACTACTTAGTCTTCTTTATTTTTATACTTTACTTTTATCCTACCTATTTCATGATACATAATGCTTTGAAATTTCATTTGACATTTAATAACTTTAAAGAAGAATACACAATTTTTTATTTTCTTACAAATATGATATAAGTTAAAATATGCAACTCTCAGAGTACATTTCTATGAAATATGTTCCTTGATGAATTGTGTCCATTGCAATGGGCTCATTGAACTTTAGACCAGAAGTGGACCAGAAGGCAGTTTGATTTAAAGAGCATGGGCTATTTAATAATTTTACAAATAGTATATCTTTTCATATCCATAACAGTTCTAAAAAGATGTTAAGTATCTCCATTATGCAAACTAGAAAGTCAGCTCAGAAAGCTGAGGCACCTTCTCCTACACCATGAATTCAGAGCTACCTATTCTGGAGTGATTCACTTCCTGCTTCCCACTACCCTTGGTGTGTTAATCTAACAGTTCAGTAAAGAGGAAAGGAGAGTGGAGACCTTTACCTTTCCTTCTAACCTATTTAAGTCCTGAAGAAGGTTGTTTTTTTTTAAAAAAAAAAATTGTTATTTTGAGTTATTTAGCACTTTATCTCACAGATTTGAAGTATAAATGCAGACCTCTTATCTTCATCTTTAAATTATGAACAACTTGAGAGTAGAATTACTATGTAATCTCCTTTGTATCTTTTAGAATAGCTAGAAATAAGATGATTAATGAACAGCCTGGATATATGGATGGTGAAGGGTTTCAGAAAATGTGAGTGGAATAGAAGAGGGAATCAATTATAAATTGGCCAGGTAAAAGGCCACACATTTACAAAACAAAAATTCATGCAAATTCTTTGATCGTCCACCCAGGTGCATTTATCTTATATAATAAAAACCTGATATGCTAAGTGTCCGGTTGTCCATAAGCCACTCAACCAATCAAAGCATAATATGCTAATGATGTGCTAAGGCTGCTCAACTGCTCCCTATGATGTGCACTGACCACCAGGGGGCAGATGCTCCAACCGGTAGGTGAGCTTGCTGCTGGGGTCCAGCCCATTGGGACTGAGCGAGATGGGCCAGACACACCCTGGAGCCCTTGTGCGGTCCCCTCCCCAGCTGGCCCACCTCCCAGGTTCCTCCCTGGCCCCGATAGTGCACCAGTGGAGAGCCGGTTTCAGCCCAAGCCAGGTTGAGGGACCCCACTGGTGCACGAATTCATGCAGCAGGCCTATAGTAGTTTTATAAATTGGTTCTATTCCCTTCAAATGTCTAGTTTTCTACTTAAGTAAAAACAGTAAATACCAAACCAGAAATAATTTTTATAGTGAATTCAAGCCTAGTAACATGAAGCTCTTCAATAACAAGAAAGACCAAGTCTGATTTTATTTTATTTATTGATTGATTTTTGAGAGAGAGAGAGAGAGAGATTTGTTGTTCCAATTATTTATGCATTCATTGGTTGATTCTTCTATGTGCCCTGACTAGACATTGAATCTGCAACCTTAGTGTATTGGGACACTGCTCTAACCAATTGAGCTAGCCGACCAGAGACAGGTCAAGTCTTATTTTAAAATTACAATTCACAGGATACCAGGGTTACTGAAAAACCTTTTGTTCTTTCTTTGAAGGATACATTTCCAGTTTATTTGCATGGCTCATACATTTCCCTTCATGGCCTGTCAGGGTTAATCCCTCATTTCCTCTCACCAATTCTTTCCTCTGGCACCTTAAACTTCATATGTATCAAATGCTTCACTGTGCAGTTCTTTGACCATACAATGCATTCTCATACTTCTTTGGTTTTACTCATGCTGTTTCTTCTGTGTTTTCCCCCTGCCTCACCTCATCCAATTAGCAAAGTCTCATTTATTGAGACTCACCTCAAAGAAATCTTTCTATAATCCCAGGCAAAATATGTCCAGTACTGAATGTTATAACTTTGTCCATTTTGATATTGAATACATTTTAGGTTAAATATCTGATACCTATCTATATCATTTTGAGTATTGCTTGATTTCCAGTTTTAGTTTCATTTATAAAATTTATAGAATTACAGCAACCAACAGGTTGATTGGCTAATTAGATACTATAATGTGTGTTAACTTTCTCGCTCCCTTCTGCATTTCCATAAATTTGTTTATCTCTCTGCTATATCACTTAATGTTACAATTGTGTGAAAATTTTCTCCATTGAATAGGAAACTTAGATACTTTGTGTGCGTGTGTGTAGCCAGCAGTAAATCCGAGTCTTGGTACCTAGTGACTGCTGGATAATTGATTGCTCAATTAATTAAACTAAATTTTTTTTCAATGATGTTTTGTAGACCTTAATAAAATATTTTATTGTCACTGATAATGTTGCATTCAAACACATGCAATTTCTTATAGGCTTCTTAAGTAACCATTTTTCCAAGGTTCATAACTTTACTCCCAAAGGTAATTATGTTTGCATTTTCTCCTTCAGGCCATATTTGAATTTTAATTTGAGTTTGTAAAAACTGTGGGAACATTTGAACTGGCTTGACTCCTAATAATAAACTCCTTTAGGAACAGGTGGTATGAGTTAATTTTAAATTCTATTTTATTTTAGTTTTAAAATTAAAATTCAGGAAATATGTTTTGAGTTTTCTGTTTCAAATTTAAAATAAGGTTCTCTGAAAATCTTATCAAATTAAAATTAAAATAAAAGCATATTAAAAAGAAACTAGTAGCAGCAGTTCTTGGCTTGGAAAGGGAAAAATTATCTATTTCTAGAATTAAATATAATTGTGTTTCTTCTCATGTTTCTCTCTAGAATTGCTTCATTCTAGCTTTCTTCTACCAAGGTCTTAACTTGAAGCAACAAAAACATAATCTTTCCAGAACTAAATTTTCTACTAATTGCATTTTCATATTTTATTGTCAATTATGTAGATTTCTATCACAATTTTTCTTTATTTTTAATGTACATATTATTTAAATAATCTCACATATTAAAAATCTGGAGTTATTAATAACAGCATGGCTTTTAAAAACTTGCTTTACTAAAAGATTCTTCAATTTATCCAAGAGATTTCTTTAATTAGCAAGTTCTTCTAATGCATTCAAATTAAAATACATATATTTACCTTCAATTTCAGAAAATATCTATGATTAAATGAAGAAAGATATAAAAATATCATCAATGATCTCAATTATTTAGTTTTAAAATGCTATGATGAATAAACTAGTGGGAAACTTTAATAGTTATCAGCAGATTATTTAAAGACTATATGGTATACTATTTGTATTTATATACAGAAAACCCATATAAGCGAGGAAAAAGGGCATTTGTACTTCATCATTATAGAAAATATGAAAATTTTATAAAAGCAAACCTTCTTTAGAGGCATTGGGCATTGGCCATAGAATTGAGCACCACTGTGAAGTATTTTCTCACTTCCCCTCTTAGAAAGGATTAATGTGCACCCATAACTCAAGAAAATTCACTACACATGTAAGATTTATCTAGAGAACTTCTTTTCAAAATTAACTATTTGTTTTTCTGGCTTTAAGCAGCCCACCCTTCCAACCCCTGTACACATGCATATATATATATATATATATATATATATATATATATATATATATATTTAAATATACTTTTATTTTTGATAATATTACAAATATCTTCCCTTCCCTCCCCTTAACCCGGATCCTCCCAGCCCCTCCTCACCCCAACATGTCTTCACTACCCTATTGCCCGTGTCCATGGGCTATGCCTATCTATAATAATAAAAGGCAAACATGCTAATTAGACTGGACATCATTCTGGACGTCCTTCCTGACGAAGCCGGGGCTGGAGGGAAGCCAGCTGGGTTCCGGGTGCCTGCAGGTGGCCTGAGGGAAGCCAGCCGGGGTCCCAGGTGCCAGAGGGAAGCCGGTGCCGGCAGCCAGGGGAAGAAAAACCTACTCTTATACGAATTTCCGTGTCTCTAGTAAGCATGTAAGTTCTTTGATTCACATGCACATTTTTTGAAGAGTGTTCTATTAAAAGTTTTAGGGTATATTCTGACCCTGGGCCTACAAAATTTAAGAATAAACACTAAAATATACTATAATTCTTTTACAGCACAGGCATACTGGGGAGATGGCCTCAATTTTGACGGTACAAATTAGACTTGTGCATCCATTTATTGATGCTGTTATAAAATGTAGTCGCCTTTATGAATATTAGGAAATATTTCATGATTTGACTTCCATTAAAGTTTCATGCATACACATAAGCTCTTTGATCACAATACATCGTTTCTCCATGGGATTTAGGTTCTGTATACACACATATACCGGGGTATGATTTGGTTATATGACATATTTTTTATAAAATATGTATTTCTGATGCTTTTAATCTTTCATTTTCATTTAAGGCTCTGTAACCCCATTATCATCTGTTTTTATTCTTTTTACACTTCTTCCCTTACCAGCCTTTTAAAAAATATTAGGGTAATTATTTGAATGAAACTAAAATATGGTTTAGAATCTGAAAACTGCAACACAAGAAATTGCTTTTAATAAAAAGAGTAAATTTTTATTTTATTTTGAACAATGAGTGGTTAAACGATGCATTGGTTAACAGAGTGAAGCTTTGCACGAGCCCTGTTTTAATGATATTTTTAAAGGCAAACAAATATTCTTTGCTTTTAAAGTTTAACATGTTCTCCATATTTACACGTGGAAAAAAAAATAATCTCTTCATTTCTTAGTCTTGTCGCTTATAAGTTAAGATTAAAAAAGCATAGATTCACATAAATTTAAGTGTAAATATACTTTCCTGAAGGCGCCACAACCTGGTAACTGATCAGGTCACATTGATGATCCATATTTTACTGAAGGTGCCAATTTATGCAGTAGTTTAATTAACACAAATAAGGACATCCCCTAGTATAATAGCATTTCTCAAAACGTTTCTTACATGCTCTTACAAATAAATACAGTCAGCTACCCTGGTGCCTGCTGCCTCTTTCCTCTGCTCTTCATCCTGACCTCTGAGTCAAAAGCCTCTTGCCCACTGTTAAAATAGGGACGTCTTTGCCGGGGTCCAACCCCAGCAGGTCCAGGGGTCCCCAAAGGCGTGGACGGAGTCGGCGAAGAAGGAATGACACGGAGACAGTGTTCAGTTGATCAGCAGCCTAGCCAGGATCTCCAGCCAGGATCTCCAGCCAAGTTCTGGTCTGGATCTCCAGAGAGGTTCTGCTTCGGATCTCCAGCCAGGTTCTGTCTGAGATCTCTAGCCAGGTTCGGTCACCAGGTTCTAGTCAGGCTCTCTTGCCAACCTCTGCAGTCAGGTTCAGTCCAGGATCCCTTGCCATGTTCTCTCCAGCGAAGTTCTTCTGTCTGTAGGTTCTGTGTAGGTTCTGTCTTCTTGGCTCTGTGTTCTAAGTTCTGTCTCTCTCTGTCTTGTTACATCTGTATTTATACCAGTTGATTCAATCCCATCAATCTCTATTCCAAAGGTTAGGGCGTTTCTTATCTCCATTCCAGGGAGTAAAGATTATGTAGCTTAAGCATGATTGTTCGTAGTTAAAGTGATTAATTACCCGCCTGGCACTTAGTTAAGGGGTTTTATTCCCCCCCTAACTTCAGGGGAAAATCCCTACCTGGGGAAACAACCTTTCTCAGAGGTGACCTTGGTTAAAACACATAGTGCCAAGAAGGTGAGCAAACATATTAAGAAAAGTATGCCATATATGCCAGGTCCCTTGAAACAGCAAGCATGGACCGGCTCCCGGCACATCTTTAAGAAATGAAAGCTTTGCTCTGTACAATGCCCAAGGGGGTTGAAGGTGACGGGAAATACTTTATTCCCATCTCGGATACTTTCTAACAGAGAGCTAGTAGTTCCGTTTGCATCTTACGCCCTAAGAAATTTTGCAAGGAATAGCTCTGTTAGCATTTAAAGCTTGTATTTGCAGCATATTCTATATCCCACCCTTCACTCAAGATTTGAAAACAAGGAAAGTTAGGTAAGAAAATAAATCTGGATGAAACACAGGAAAGACAGAATGCTGTACTCACAATCTCCATCCCTCCCCACATCTTCTAAGTCACCGCCATCTAGCTTTTCTACTACATCCTCTGGGAGATGTGCTCTCTCCATGCAGGGCATGGCCTCATTGTCTTCACTACGGTTTCAATGGCTCTCTGAATTATGTCAGCATCACTCAGGAGGAATTATAGGTTGCATTGTGTCCCTCAGAAAGATAGGGTGAAGTCCCTACTTGTGATCATGACCTTACTGGGAAATAGGTTTCTTACAGAGACAATCAAGTTAGAAGGAGGTCATTAGAGTGGGCCCTTCTTCCAGTATGACTGGTGGCATTAAAAGGAGAATGACACGTGCATAAGATGGCAGATTGGAATTATGCCCCCACAAACCAGGGAACATCTAGGATTACCAGAAGCTGGAAAGACAAAAAACCTTCACACTGTTAAGCAGTGCATCATTTAACCACTCATTGTTTAAAATAAAACCAAACTTTACTCTTTTCATTAAAAGCAATTTCCTGGGTTTCAGTTTGCAGATACCAGGACCATAGTTTTGTTTCATTCAACCCACAGAGGGTTCAAAGGGAGCGTGACCCTGTGGACACGTTGATTGTAGACTTCTAACCTCAAAACTGTGAGGCAAAATTTGCATTGTTTTAAGCCACCCAGTGTGTGGCACTTTGTCCCAGCAGTCCAGGAACTTAACTAATGTTAATTAATTTTCTGTTCCTGCTCCCTGCACTGCTCTTTCTTTTTTTTTCTCCCTGATCAGAGTACTAGTTATAAATTAAAATTCTATGAAAACTTGGACAAGTTCTTTAATCTCTCTGAGCTCCAGATTCCTGACTCACCCAATGTTATGAGGTTTCCTCCCACAATTGTGTAGCGGAGGTCAAATAAAAAATATGAGGTATCTGACACGTATTAGGGGTCACTGATTATATCTCTGCTTCATTAATTTCACACATTTTCTGATTATATATAACTTAAAATTCTCAATTTCATATTTATTAATGAAAGTTTCATGTCTTAAGATATTTAATATAGAAAAGGAAGACAGTAATTTACAAAAATAGTATTGAGACTGGATTAGAGTCTGAGACATTAGTATGAACTCATGTTTAGCTTAATATGTAAATATCTGTGGAAACAAATGGTTATAGCTGTGAATGTGTAATGGTTAATTTTATGTGTCAACTTGGCTGGACCACGGTGCTCAGACATTTGGTCAAACATTATTCTGGATGTTTATGAGAGAATGTTTTTGGATTAGATTAACATTTAAGTCAGTGGATGTTGAATAAAGTGTGTTGCTCTCCTAGTGTGAATAGGCCTCATCCAATCAGATGGAAGCCAGGACAGAACAAAAAGACTGAACTCCCTTGAGCAAGAGGAAATTCTGTAGCAGCTAGCCTTGGGCATGAACTGTTACATGAACTGCTTTCCCTGGGTCTCATACCTGTTGGCCCATCCTGCAGATTTTGTACATGCCAGCCTACATAACTGCATGAGCCAATTGCTTAAAATAAATTCCTTTCTATAATGCATATATCCTATTTTTCTGGAGAATCCTAATACTGTATGATATAGTATTAGGTAGTATACATATATGTATTGATTATTATAAACATTGAGAAGTCTGAAAGCAATGACACCACAATAGCAACAAACACATCTAACACCTAGACTTTGGTTTCTAAATACTTTTCTCCAATAAAAAGCAACCCAAGCTCTTTAGAAAAATGGCCGATTCAAGTACCAGGAAAGAAAAAGTAAAAGATAAACCTGGATCACCTTGTAATTTCAAAAAAAAAAAATGGGGAAATGCTAAAAATGAAAGCATAGAAACACTTCAAAGGGATATAACTAACTTAAAAGCTAGAACAATTTGAGCAACATATAAATAGCATTGTACCAGGTTGTTACCTAAAGTATAAAATAAGTACATATGAGTACATATGAATAAGTAATTAAGGAGAAAGACAAATTTTTCTTCCCAGAACAATTCCAAACAAGAAGTGCAGATACTCCCCACTAGAGGAAGTGGAGGTTAATTTCTGTCTCCACCCAGCTGGAGGGTGCCCTAGACTTGATGATTCACTTCCAAAGAACAGAGCAACAAAAAGGGAAATGGTAACTGCACAGTGCAGAAACAGGGAAGACACTACCTTAACCAAGTAATTAAGATTAATATGATGCAATCTAGATAGCATGTACTTTTTTTTTTTTTTTTTTTAATTCTCACTGGAGGATATTTTACCATTGATTTTTAAAGAGAGTGGAAGAGAGAGGGAAAGACAGAGAGAAATATCGATGTAAGAGAAACACATGTAGGGCCGGGTAGGAGCCTACAGAGGTACGTGCCTTTGAGCAGAATGGAACCCGGCAGGTACCCTTCAGTTCAAAGGCCAACTCTCTATCCACTGAGCCAAACTGGCTAGGGCTAGATAGCATGCACTTCTGATATGATGTGAAGAGAAGGGCACTACACCTGTGTTGTACTTTGTCCAAAACCCATAATCACAGTTGAACAGCGAGAAAACAATAGACAGACAAACCAAGATTAGAAGACATTATGCAGAATACCTGTCCGATACTCCTTAAGATTGTCAAGGTCATGAAAAACAAGGAAGGACAGACAGGCTGCCACAAACGAGAGAAGACTGGATGGGGGAGACCTGACAACTAAATTGCAGTCTCCTACTCTGAATTATATCTAGAACAAAAAGTTGGTATTAGTGAAATCCAAAGAAAGTCTGAAGTTCAGTTATTAGTAATGTACTAATATCAGTTCCTGAGTTCTGATAAATATACAGTGTTAATGTAAAATATTAACAATCAGAGAAACTGAGTGGAGGTTATATGAGAACACTCTACATTTGCCACTTTTATGTAAATCAAAAATTATTACATGACAGAAAATGCATTTTTTAACGTAACACCAATTTTAAAAAGTAAATAGTAGAGATGGATTTTCAATGAAAAATAACAATTCTTTGGCCAATCCCTCTTGTCTTCTAGTCTGTCCCATTCTTCACTTTTAAACAGTATAAAGGCCTATGCTAATATATTTTACTTAACGTTTGAGATAATCTTTTGATTCATGGAATGATAGGTGGAAGTAGAAACCTCCATCCCTCCCCACCCCTATAACTAATCTACTCTCAATCTTCTCTCCCTACAAACTTGAGATTGTTATTATTTTTAGTTACTCTTTTAGCTTTGTTCCTATTATGTATTCTTATACTTTTACTAGAGGCCCGATGCATGAAATTTGTGCAAGAGTGGGCCTTCCCTCCCCCAACTGCCGACACCGGCTTCCCTCTGGCACCTGGGACCCAGGCTTCCCTCGCAGCCCCAGCTTCATCTGGAAGGTTGTCCAGAAGGACGTCTGGTCTAATTAGCATATGACACTTTTATTATTATTATAGATCCTTTGTTTCATAAACAATAGCCAATATCCCTTGAATCCCCATTTTGTAAGCTATGTGTTATTACCCACCACAGGCTTTCTTCCAGCTCTTCTCTGACACCCTGCCTTTAGTCACTTGAGCATTGTCTTTTTATGTTGTTAAGGTTGGTTACATTTGCTTCTCTTCTATAACAATATTAACTCTTCTGGTCTTTATAGTTTTTAAAATTGAAAGGCAATATGAGGTGCTTTTTTTAAATTTTATTCGTGTACACCTAAATAGTGCTTACCATGGAACCATGTTATGCTGTGATAACATTTTCTTTTCTATCTAGTTCATTCATTTATTCATTCATCTCATAATTTACATATTTTCTGGAGTTTAAGGTGACTTTCGTGGGGGTACCCTTTTTTATGTTTTATGCTACTCAAATTTCTCAAATAACAAAACCTATAAGATACCTTCTCCTTTTTATTCCTCATGAAATAATTCCCTTCTCTAACCTTCTGCTCCAATCTGGCTGATTAAATTATAAAATATTCCAGTACATATCTATATGACTTTTAAATCTTAAATTATCTATTTTATATATTCCATATACCTAGCTTCCTCTTTTTTGTGTTTGTTTATTCTTTCCTTTTCTGAAACTAACACTTAAGAAATTTTCTAAAAGACTGTGTGGGAAGTAACATTCTGACACTAATTATGTGGCAATGACTTTATTCTGTCCACCATCCTCTCCGTCTGATCCAGGATGAAGATTAGTCCACTGAGCAGACATTCTATCACATTCTTCCAGGGTCCAGTTTTGTTATTAAGAAGGCAGATGCCAGTTTCATCATTGCTTCTTTGTAGTTAAATGGTTTAGCCTTTTAGGAACTACTCTTTGTCCTTGCTCTACTGAAATTTTGTAATATTTTTCTGAATGCTTATCTTTCCCATACTCTGATAAGTGCTCAGTTAGCCCTTTTAATTTGTAGGCTTATGCTCAGATCTCTCAGAGTGATTGTTTATTAATGTCCTTTTAATTTTATTTCTTGTAAATGTTCTCTCTTCATGCTTTCTAAACAATGTTTATTAGTTTGATGTTCAATCTCCAGGATTGATTTTTTATGTCTTTTTATATTTTGTATCTTGAGAAATTTCTTTAACTTTATCTTCTAAACTTCTTAATAAATTATTTTGGGGCAATAAATTATTAATTAATAAGAGATCTTTTTTGTTCTCTATTACTCCTTTGTCATAGAATAGGATAAAGTGTATTCTTTGAAAAAAGCTTAATGACTCTATTTTTTTCATGTTTTATTCTCTTAGTGGATTATCTATTTCTTTTAGGGCATTTATTTGCTTGATTTGTTTACTTTGGCTTTTTCATATTTTATACTTTTCAAACTTGTCTGCAAATGTTACTTATCCATTTATATGGACACAAAACTATGATGTTTTCTAATGTGTGAGGTATTTGCTGATTGACAGGCTGCTTAGGATAAGGTCAGACAATTGGATTGCTGCATATTTGGATTCCTAAATATCAGACTATAGATGGTCTTAATATAGGGTGGCTATTTCCAGACATGCAAAGGCCCTTAAAAGGTTAATCTTTAAATTAAAAAGCTGGTTGTCAAGTGTTCTATATTCAGTTGTGAGAAGTAGAGTAGATCAATTATTTCATCTACCCATTTTAAATTAATCTTTCACCTTTTATTATAACTGGTACTTCCAGTTCTGAAACTTCCTATAAGTTTGTAGCATATATTGACTTTCTCCTAACTAGCTGCTACCTTCTCCAATTTTCCAGGTCACAGATTTTTCTATGCTATACTTGAAATAGTACCACTTTACCATCTGCTTTCTGTCTTCTAGAAATGTGTCAGAAGATCATGAGTAGTCCCATTCTGCTTACCTGGCTCAGCATTCCTTTAACGGAGATTTAAGTGGGAAAGAATATAAATACAAATGCTCCCTCTACCATTTTGAACAAAACTTCCCCTCTCCTGCCCTGCCTTTGGTTTAGCATTACCATTTCTCCATCCCACCTGAACACTGGTAAGCATTCTGTTTTGCACTGGGAAGATTTACTCACTAAGAAAAGCAGGACGCCCACACAAGTGTTTTCAGTATGCCTTGTTGATTAGACACTGGCTGTTCTAAAAATGCACTTCATTCTCGACCATTCTAAAATGGAAATACGTTATGTGTGGTACAGAGAAGACTGTCTTCTCTAATGTAATTCCTGGCCTCAGCTCCTCATGTACTGAATTAAATATATATACTCTATTCTGAGTTGATTTTAAAACATTTTTTATATAAAGACTGACATATTCTTTTTTCATAATTTAAATAACATCTCAATAGTATAACCAACTCATACTATTTTTAGCACTTTCAAAGTACTCTATAAAATACTCACAGAAATAGTTTTGGTCTATGAAAGAAAAGCGTATCTTGGAATTTTTTCACATAAGTCTTTCTATATAAGTTTGCATATAAACTTAAATAGTCCTTCATTATACACTATGCTGTCTAATTTAATAAATTAATTAATAAATATGTAAGAATATATATATATATATACTAAACATATTCATGTAAAATGTTTCATGCATTCTCTAGTCTTGAAGACTATACAAGTCTCCATACTTCCTTGTAAGGATATTTTTCTTTATCACCAGACAGTACAATTACCCTCTCATGTGGAGTGGAACAGTGACTTCAATGACATTTTAATGGATTTTAAGTGGATCTTGACCATGACCTTATCTTATTTGTATGTAACTTTCTGTAAACCATTAGGCCTCTGTCTTTTATTCAGTTAAACTGTATGAAACAACATTGGTACATTCCTTACTTGCCATTCTCTTTTGTTATGTGATACAACGATATTTGTAAATCACTTTTACTCATATGATTAATTCATAATAGAGTTATATAGTTAATTTTAATTATGGCATAAAAAAATAAGGTGGGTCAGTTTTGGATAGGTGCACTTGAACTAAACATTCCATATGATGTCATTCCTAATGTCAGCAATGGTCCCTGACTAATGTTTGGACATTTCAATGAGGTCTAGACTACCTTGCCTTTCTCCACTGGCAGTATGTATTTATAGAATTTCCTTATGTGACCGTCTGCTCGCTTTGAAGTATTTATTGTAAAAACCTGGCCATCTTTATTTCTGTATGTAAAGTTAAATTTTTAAAAGCAAATTCATTAAAACAGAGAGTTTATAATAATTGTATTTTGGTTACAATATTTAATATACCTTTACATAAATTATCAATAGATACTTTCTTTACTTCTGAATATTTCTTTAGGTTTTTTTCTGACAATAAAACAAAATTATCATCTAAAAAACCAGCTTTATACTTGATTAAACTAAAATCTGGTCAAACCATATTTTACTCCTAAATTATTTGTAATATTTAGAATCCTAGAAATATAAGGGATCTTTGAGATCATGCTGTTTAATTCACTCTTTATACCTATGGAAACAGAAGCTTGGGTAGTTGGTGAATTGTTATAATAATGAAACTAATATGCAGCAAGGCCTCAGGTAGAACCAATATCTGTTGATAACTAATGTAGGGC
This sequence comes from Myotis daubentonii, assembly GCF_963259705.1. Lineage (NCBI taxonomy): Eukaryota > Metazoa > Chordata > Mammalia > Chiroptera > Vespertilionidae > Myotis > Myotis daubentonii. Next base: position 39,172,071 of record NC_081849.1, read on the forward strand.
TCTTTCTATTGCCAATGTATGTCAACCATACAGAACTGACATGAAAGAATAAATATGTCAAAAGCTATGTGTCATTTACCATTGTACAGGAATTTATAGAGTTCTTGTACCATAGGATATGGAAGATCTTAGAGGTCATCCAATCTATTAAAAGGCATCACTATCAGCACTTTACCTATAGTATCTCTATATATAAAAGCCCAGCGACTGGAATGACCAGAATGACTAGAATGACGAGTGGCTATGACGTGCACTGTGGCAGCCAACTAGCCTGATCCAGGCCCCTGATCAGCCCCCAACACCACGATTGGGGGTGTGGCCTGCTGGCCAACCACCTGTGGCCCCTCCCACCTGCTTGCTTGGCCCAATGGGCCCTTATCAGGGTGGAGTGGCTGGATCCCAGCCATGCACAAATTCGTGCACTGGGCCTCTAGTCTATACTAATAATAGAGAACTATACAAATTGTCCAGGACACTGTCACAGTAACAGTAATGACCTAGCAGCAGGCTGGCAGGCTGCATGGGGTGACAAGGCCAGCAGGGGGGTTAGTGAGGGATGACCAAACAACTGAACAGCAGGCTGCATGGGGCAACCAGGTCGGCAGCGGGAGGGCAGTTGGGGACAACCAGGCCGGCGGGGGGGAGGGCAGTTAGGGGCGATCAAATAGGCAGGCAGTTGAGCAGTTAGGAGTCAGCGGTCCCAGATTGTGAGAGGGATGTCCGACTGCTGGTTTAGGCCCAATCCCCGGGACATCCCTCAAGAGGTCCTGGATTGGAGAGGGTGCAGGCTGGGCTGAGGAGACCCCCCTGTGTGTGAATTTTATGCACCAGGCTTCTAGTCTAATATAATCTTTACAATAATCCTGAGATGTTTTCTTATCCTCAATTAAAGATGAAGAAGCAATATTAGATAAACAGTCTTAAAAGAGAGTGATTATCTCACTTCATATTTCAAAGAGCAGGAATTAAAATTCAAGTCTATCTTTTCCATGTTCTGTATTGTTAATCATACTTTTCTTTGGCTCATTTCAACCTAATGGGTACCTCTGGCTGAAAATGCTCTCCTTTCTATCTTTGCATGGGTAACAATTTCCAGTCATTGAGATCTCAGTTAGGGTGTCAGCTCTTCAGAAAATGTTTCTTGTTTATTTGTTTATGTTTATTGATTGTATTTTAGCTATTCATTATTTTTATTCTGACATTTATTTACTTTAGATTCTTATTTTTATGATTACATTTTCATAACTTGTTATTTATCTATTTACAGTGTTCTTTATCCCCACTAGAGTATAAATTGATGAAAACAATACATTATCTCTTTCATGTCTGTTATCTCCATAATCCAATGTCTGGCATAGAATAGCTTTCAAAAATTATCATGTAAATGATTATATTAACTTACATGATTTACAGACTCTCAACTATGTTTGTTATTATAATATTTTCATATGAACCAATGGATATTTTAAATAAAATAATTTACTTTCAGTTACATCACACAATTTAGAAAATGCATTATAATTTACTTAATCAGTTCTCTACTTTAAATTTTTAAAAATGTTTAGTTTATTTTCAACTATTTTTGCTTTAATTTAAAGTCTCTCAACTTTGACATTTTGGTCCAAATATTTCTTTGCCAGGTTTGGAGGATGGATGCTGCCTCTTGCATGGTGGGATGCACAGGAGCACCCTTGGCCTTTGTTTATTAGTAACTAGTAGTTTCACCATTCCCAAATTGTGAGAACAAAATGTTTCCAGATATGGCCAAATGTGCCCTGGGGCACACGATCGCCCCAGTTAAATTATGCTGCAATAAAAATGCTGCAATAAATACTTTTAGGCATAAAGCTTCCTTTCATATGGAAAAGTATTTCTAAGGGTTAACATCTCAGATTTGTTTTATAGGTGGAAAAGTAGAGGGCTAGAGAGTAAATTGCATTGCCAAAGATTACACAGTCATAAATGGTGAAGTTGGAATTTTATCCCCAATAACATGAGTTCAGGGCTTTGTGTTTAACCACCATGTTTCAAACCCCCTAAAGGTGAGACCTCTGTAAGATGACAATATCTTGCTTTTTGATCCTCTCCTTCACTCTACTTTTACTCATTTTCCCCAGTTCAACTTGTTCTCTCCCACCGTGGCTTCTGGTGATCTATTTTCCTGTCTCACACATGGAGGTTTCTAGTCTTGCTATTTCTCTCCTTTTACTCACCTCTCCCTTTGTCTTGGTCTTGGTCAGATTCCAAAGAAGCAGACCCAGAGCCAAGGACATATGTGTAAGTGATTTATTAAGGAAGTGCTCACAGGGGATACTGGTTAGGGTGTTGAAGGAAGCAGGAGAGAAAAGGAAGGGAGCCAAGCAACAGTGCAGATGCTCTCTCAGGCATAAGTCCTGCAGAAGGTAACTTTGGTCTGGTTCTGCAACGAGCCCTGAAGTATGTTATGCTTTAGAGGCACCTCAACTGAAGGCAAGAGAGCTGGTTTTCATAGCATCTGACAGTCTTCTGTCACTGTTAAAGGGAAGGAGACAGGTTGTTGAATACACACCAAACCATTAACACCCTGCTTTCCCTTCATATAATGGTAAAAAGAATCCAAATGGATCTGTGACAAGCCCCCATACTGTCCACTACATTCTTCTCAAGTACTGGGTCAACTCTACCATAAAATTTACCATCTGCTCACTGTTTTCTGTTGCTATAACCACTCTACTTGGTTTGGCTAATAAACCATAAACACATATGCTGGTTGTGAGCAATGGTTCTGGGACTGGGAGTTCTGGAATAGCCTGCTCTAAGAAACGTTGGTTTTAACACAAAAGAAAAAGATTTGAGTGTGTTCATGTGTGTGGAAATTCACTGACACACTGATGAGAGATCTCGAGGTTAAGGTAACCTCCTTGGGGACTCCCATTCCAAGGCTCTGTCTTAGGCAGAACTGGAATGTTTGGCCTGAGGAAAATGGCAATTATCTTTCTTAGGGACAGCTGCTACTTTAATGAGGGCTTACATTTAACTTTGTAGCTGTAAACTAGTCATCTTTCGACTCATAAATATGAACTCACTGTTATAAGAAGTATACCAAGGGCAGGCAGAAGGGACCCAGCAAAGAAAATTACAGTTTTATTTCAGTGTCAGAAATTGTCATATGAGTCTTGACACAAATTTTTACAAACTAAGGATTATGCAACTATTGCCCAATAAACAGAATGATTGCACTTGGCCTTAATTGCCTAATCTTTGTCATAAAAATAAGACACTGAATAACATAATTATGCACAATAAAGAGAGAAAATTTTTAATTTCTTCATATCAGAGACTATGAACATAATTCTGAAATAAGTATCAAACTATCAAAACCCCAATGCACTATCACTTGCAAAGATTTACACTATTACTATCATGTAAGTGCCATTTATTAGACACTGCTATTCAACAGAACCTTTTGTCCTCTCCACTATTATTTGGTCAACTCCCTTCTCTCTCTTCTCCCCTTTCCTTCATCTACAATTTAGTGTTTCTTTCTTTCGTTTAATCTATTTTCATTGATTTCAAAGAAGAAGGGAGAGGGAGAGATAGAAACATCAATGATAAGAATCATTGACCATTGCCTCCTGCAAGCCCACTACTGGGACCGAGCCCACAACCCGAGCATGTGCCCTTGACTGGAATCGAACCCAGGACCTTTCAGTCCACAAGCCAACGCTCTATCCACTGAGCCAAACCAGATCGGACTGTGTTTATTTCTTAAGAAACTCGTTTACATACCCCTTATTTATCTCTTGCCAAGGGACATTCTCACTTTTCAGTTGCAAACATCAAGGTATTTTTTTTTTAATGAATTCCAAAGAGCTGCAATGTCCACTGATTAAATATAATTACTTTCAATGAGTTTCAAATACACTGATAATATTTGAGAAAGGTATTATAAGCAAATAGAAGACTTCTCTTCTTAATATTGTAATGCTGATTTAAAAAAACCCTCAAGTAAGTTTGTATCATTAGATTTCTATTTCAAAGGCCCAATTGTGAGTAAAAGGCTCAGTTTTCTCTTCTACATCCAGGAAACACTGGCTGGTCTATGGCTCTTGCCAGCACTCTCATAGCTGCCCCAGACAGCCAGTTGTAGAAACTCTGGCTGAGTCATGTCTCTGCTCCGCTACTCAGTAATGAGCCAGCTCTAGGGACATTCCTGAGATGTGTGGGAGATATGTTTTTGATCTCTACCGATTTCTTTGCCGTGCCCCACACCATGCCCACATTAATGGAACTTCCAGTGCATTGCCTGCTCAGGAGGATAAAGGGACTGTCTCCGGCATTGCTACTTAATATTACTCAATAAATCAGTAACAGAAGCAATGAATGGAATGGAATGCAAAATTCTTGGCTGTTAGCCCTAGATGGAACCACTTCCTTCCTATGAGCAAATAGTGGTTAATAGATTGGCTTGAAGGCTGTGGGAAAGGGATAGTGCCTAAGTAGTTAAGTTTACTCTGAAAATATAGAAAACACCCTTTTCAAGGGGAGGGAATATGCTACTTCTTTTTCCCTTGGAGTAATGAATATGTACCCAGGTAATAAAAAGTCAGTGAACAAATGTTTGCTGATTTTCATAATTAAGCAAAATGGTTCAAAAGAGTTACTGAACCAACATTCGCTGATTTAATGAATATTGTGATTCATATATACAATATATTAGTTAGGTTCTAGAAATTCTATAGTCTTTCCTTTCAAACTGTATTCTATTTGTGTCTTAGGAGAGCCTCCAAAAGAACATTGATGCTGACAGCTTTCCAAAAACAAAAAGGAATCAGTTAATAAAATGCCATAAAAGATGTTGGAGACAGTGAAACAGAGAGAGAAGGCAGAGCAACTCTTCTTCTCATCCCCATTTTCTTAACAGTCCCGTCTGTACTGACACCACAGTATAGGAATGAAAAACATTTCTTTCAGACTCAAGAAAACTGCTTCTTATCACTGTTTCCTAATTATCTTTTCCAAGATGCCATCCTGCTGTTAACGACGACAACATCTCTTCAGGGTAAGCATTCCTTCCAGCCCCCACTGCAAACGTCTCAGTGCTCCCGAATCTGCTCCCTCCCCGAACCTCACCCTTTACCACAGTGTCCACACCCTTCCCACATGTGACAGACATCACTATTGAATCAACAACATTCTCTGCAGAAATTTCATTTTGAAACATGTACCAAGATGACTGTGATGTACAGGAATGGGCAAAAAAGATAAAATCTATGTGTTCTAGTAACTGCCGTCATTGGTCCTTTTAGTTTATGCTTCAAAACACCACCAAGGTTTCTTTTTTTAAAAAATAAATCTGACACCTGACCCGCATGGCTCAGTGGTTGAATGTTGACCTATGAACCAGGATTCCTGGCAGGGCACATGCCTGGGTTGCGGGCTTGATCCCCAGTGTGGGGTGTGCCAGAGGCAGCCAATCAACGTTCTCTCTCATCATTGATGTTTCTATCTGTCTCTCCCTCTTCCTTCCTCTCTGAAATCAATAAAGATATAAAAAAATAAAACCAAGGCTTTAGATAATTACAAATATTAAAAATAAATAAATCTGAGCATACCATTTCTCTGGATGAATCTTGGATGGCACACTATTTCCAAAGGGATAAAAGGTAAACTCTTGGCATGGTAAAGGGCTTTCTGATGTGACCTTACGCAGCCTCTCCCACTCCCTGTCACATTATCAGTGCCAAGCTCTGTGTGTTCTACGTCACCCACTGTTATTAACACTTGGATCCCTTTCAAGTTTCTATGTCTTTGCATTTGCTTTTCCCTTTAGCAAGAAGACTTCCTCTCTCACACTACCACTTCTTCCGTTTTAAGATTTGGTTTGAACGCCACACATCTGTAAAGTCTGTATCAAGTCTCCCAGGCAGAGATCATTATTTACTCCCTTGACCCTTCAGAAGCCAACAAAAGCTTGAGTATCTAAATTGTGTTAGGTTGCTGTGCTGAGGAGAAGACATGATTGCTGTCCTATTAAAGATCATGGACTACAGGGCCTATGAAAATATTTCAATTATGACATTTGTGTTTATTAAAAAAAAATCTTTATTGTTGAAAGTATTACATTTGTCCCCTTTCCCCTCCCCCCATTGACCCCTTCTAGCCTGGCCCAGCCCCGCACCCCAGGCCTTCACCACCCTATTGTCTGTGCCCATGGGTTATGCATATATGCATACAAGTTCTTTGGTTGATAGAGATCAACCCTTCCCTCCCAACCCCCCATCCCCAATTTCCCTCTGAGATTCGACTGTCTGTTTCATGCTTTTTGTTTCATTTATGTTTATATTCTTCACTGAAATCTGAGCTCTTTGGTGTTGACTCTTTGTCAACATCAACTGGAAGCCATAAGAACACTGGTGTCAAGAGGGAGACAGAATGAACAGGAGAGCATTACTGGACCTTCCCATTACTAATTGAGCATTGGTCAGCTCATTCAAGATAAACATTTCCTGTTGCACCAGCTTTCCAAACAGGCATTAGTTTTTAAATTGGCTGAGATGTAGTGACAGCTGCAGATCTGCCTGGGGATCAGCTGTAAGGGAAGTGGATCATGGATATAATTTTAGAAAAATGCCAAGCAATTAGAGTTATTCCCTTAATAAAGCAAAGTACCTTAAAATAAATTCCCTTGGAAGGGGTAACACATTAAACAGCACCTTAGTGTGTATGTATTTGCTATTTCTTTAACAAATGTTTATTGATGGTCTTCTCTCTGTAAAAGATTTGTAGATAGAGGTGACACAAGAGATGGATATAATCTCATGTACAGATGGTGAAGAAAGACAATAAGTAACATGTGCAATGACATGAATTACAAATATTCAGCTGATTATTTCACTATAATTTTGAGACTGTGATGAAGAAAGCGTAGAATGGAATAGTATAATCTAACCTTTTGGGTTAGACAAGTTTTCTACGAGGAACTAATGCTTCAGCTATGCTGTAAAGAACAGCGGAAATTAGGTGAAAATGGAATGGCAAAGCATTCCTGTATCCCAATGGTATAAAATTCATTTAAGGATAAGAAGAAAGCAGGTATAGTTTGAAAGCAGAAACCCAAGGCCAACATGTATTAAGCTGAGTGGAGAGATACAAGGAGTAATCAGATTTTCATAGGTCCATGTTCAGAATTTTTAATTCTGATATGAAAGCAATGGATAGGCTTCTCTCTCTCTCTCTCTCTCTCTCTCTCTCTCTCTCTCTCTCAGAGGAAGGGATTTGAGCAGAAGAACATTGACTTAATCAGATTTCCTGGCTAAAGAGTGTTAGCTTAGAAATGGATAAAGTTGATGTGGGGAGTCCAATTACCTTGTCAGAATATTTGCAAATATTTGATATAGAATTGACAGAACTTGATGTTGGATTGGACATAAAGTTTAAGGGTGGGTACAGTATCAAAGGTGACTATCTGCTTTCTAGCTTAAGCAACCAGGTGGATGCGCGAGCCGCTCTCTGCCAGTGGAACACAGGAGGACACCTGCTTTCCCTGAGGGAAACGTGCATTCAGGTGTGGATACGATGAATGGGAGGCAGCTGCATACATCTGGGTGCAGCTGTCCAGAAGGCAAATGGTGGCGCTCAGATGACAGGTACCAGATTCAGATTTCTATTTTAGAATCTTCCTCACAGAGAGCGTGAGTGGAGTAATTGAGAAGATAATAAGGCGTAGGTTAAAGTGTAGTCATGGGAAAAGGCCTAGGAGAGAGCCTTGAGGAACTTTAGCTTTTAAAAGTTTAATAAACAAGAAGGCGTGAGCTAACCAGAATGAAAGCGTATGTGAAGTAGCTTACCAATTATTAGCAAAATAATGGTTTTAGAGGACAAAGCAGTTTTACAAAGAGGTTTGCAAAAGGCTTGGATAATTTCTTGGCAAAACAAATTTTCCCTAAGTCCAAAAAAGTCTTGCTTCACATTCAAGTACTTTAAGATCAGAAGAAAAGTATTACTAGCTATTTAATAGCTGTAAAAACAATAGGGTCCAAATAGTATAAAATCTAATATGGATGGATTGTGTCTTATTATGATTTTTTAAAGCGAAGCAAAACCCTTTTCCTAATTAATTATTCATGTGAAATTACCATTGTGTCAAAAAAAGTAATATAGTCATAAGTGCTAAGATTATTAGAAGAATGAAAAAGTATAAAAAGTCAACCTTGGAAAAAGGGAAGCATTTTATATCAGGGATAGAATCTCTAGGTTAAAAATCAGACCTCTATGATATATGTCACTATTTTGACATTCTCCATTGTTTTTAGATAATTCAATTGATTTTGTTTTATTGAATATCAACGTCATAAATCATCTACTTTGATGAAAAGTAACAGTTGGCTTTTTAGTTTGTCTTCCCATAATGCATGTAACACTTCTTTTCTCAGAACATAGTAAAGTGTTGGTCTTGGAACTCCCTGTCAGAGCAGTGAACTTACATTGATAAGTGTATTTAAAACAAATTTCATTTTATACAAAAATAATATATGATGATGCCTATGCCAAGATATTCTCTCTTAGATTTTAGTTTAATCATTTAGTTTAGAAAGTAATTCTTTGTAAAAATCTAATTTTTGAGTCCATGAATTTCTTTCTCATACAAAAAATACCTCAGAGGATTAAGTCTTCCTCTGCAAAGACAAGTCAAATAGCCCGAAGGTGTGGCATTGTCATTGTTATCTATTAGCATCATTGGAAAAGAGATTTGGACTCGTACATCAACTTGACATTCATAAATCTCTGTAAAGCAAAACCAAATATCCTGGACTTTTGGAAAGAATTGGCAATACTTCTTGAAGCAGAAGATAATGCAAGAACAGGGCAGACAAGTACAAATGAATTGCTCCAAGTCAAAAGTTAAGAGGTCTTCTGAAATATTCAAGCAATGAGAAAGGATAACATTTGCTCTCAGAATCATGACAATATTATATTATTGCTAAACCTCTCATATAGTAGTCAGTGGTTTGAGTATTTGAGAACCAGGCAGTTCAAGAAATCCACTTTTCTTCTCAAAGAATTAGCATTTGAGGTATACTTAGAAAACTGAGGATTTCTACAGGCAGAGAATGACTGGAAAGTTGTGGCTTTTGAAGGAAGATATTAAGGGCTGTATGAAAAAAAGGGGGGGGGGCTGGAGGATCCACCTAGTATTATGGTGTGTCTATAGTGCCAGATGTCTAAAAGGAAGTAGCAAGAATTTAGGGTGACATGACAGCAAACTAGGCAGCCATTGTTTGGTCTGCCTAGCACCTTCCCCTCCTTCTCAGAAAACCTATTTCTTCTTTCAGTCTCCTCCTCCTCCTCCTCCTCCTCCTCCTCCTCCTCCTCCTCCTCCTCCTTCTCCTTCTCCTTCTCCTTCTCCTTCTCCTTCTCCTTCTCCTTCTCCTTCTCCTTCTCCTTCTCCTTCTCTTTCTTCATGTTACTCAGTATATGTAAATCTATTTGGAGCCGCCAATTATGATACTAGTATAGTGCCCAGTTTCTAATCCCATCTCTAGGATTTTATTTTAAGTAGAAAAAAAGGCTACTACATCTTTGTTTTTTCTGCAGTTTAGTCATTGAGGTAGGCTGAATGATGCCAACCTCCCTTCCCCTTTCCCCCTCCCCCCAAAAAAAGATGTCTATGTCCTATTCATGAGCCTGAAAATGCATTAGGTTACATGGCAAAGGTGAATTAAGGTTGCAGATGTAGTTAAGGTTCCTAATATGCTGACTTTAAAATAAGAAGACTATCCTGGAGTATCCAGTTGAGCCCAATGTAATGATGGGTCTTTAAATGTGGAAGAGGAAGGCAGAAGAGGAGGTGGAATAAACAAATACCAGTGTATTCAGGAACTTGGAGAAACTGTATGGTCTTCAAGTATTTTAGAATTTCAGTTTCCCATTCTCCTTTACATTTTATTTCCTGGTTCAGATTTTATTCCTTTGGTGTCCTTGTTAATACAGAGGTTAATGTACCATGTTTCTTTGGTCCTGTGACATAAACTTTTTATTTTAAAATATTTATCAATTTGGGCTAGGCTGGAATGGCTCAGTGGTTGAGCATCGACCTATGAACCAGGAGGTCATGGTTTGATTCCTGGTCAAGGCACATACCCATGTTGTGGGTTTGATCCCCAATGGGTGTGAAGGAGGCAACTAATCAATGATTCTTTCTCATCATTGATATTTCTGTCTCTCTCTCTCCCTCTCCCTTCCTCTCTGAAATAAACAAAAAAATATTTTAAAAATAAAATATTAATTTGGGATGCATAGTATAATCAATATTAACATTAACATCATAGTACAAATAACACTCCTAATTTTCCTTGAATGTTGTTCTCAAATCAATAGTATGTCTAAGATTAATAATTTCTTAAAATTTATGAAATGAGTTAATGTCTAATTGCCTTGAAGATTAATTGAATATGTATAAAGCATTCAAAGAGTACTTAGTATATAACTATCACTCAGAAAATACCAGCCATCTAAACTAATAAAAGGGTAATATGCTAATTAGACCAGACATCTTCCGGACTTCTGTCCTGACAAAGCCAGGGGCTTGGCCAGCCTGCAAACTGCCCCCGGACCCTTGCCCAGGCCAGGCCAGCTCCACCCCCAGGTGGGGACCCCCACCCCAATTGGAGGTGTGGCCAGCCTGCAAACTACCCACGGCTCCTCACCCAGGCTGGCCCTGCCCCAGCAGGGACCCCCACCTTGATCGGGGGTGTGGCCTTCCAGCAAACCCCAGGTGACCCCTCGCCCAGGTTGACCCCACCCTCAGTGGGGACCCCCACCCTGATTGGGGACGGAGCGGCCTGCAAACCCCGCGGCCCCTCCCCTGGCAGCCCTGCCCCCTGCAAGCTCCCCCAATCCTGATCGAGGACCATCTTCAGGGCAGGCCAGCCAGCCTGCACCAGTGCACCAGGCCTCTATCCTATATAATAAAAGGGTAATATGCAAATTGACCCTAACAGCAGAACAACCAGAATGACTGCTGGACCAATCACTGTGAGGCGCACTGACCACCTTTTGGTCCCTTCCCCCAGTCATCAAGCACCGATTACCTGATGGTGAATGGGGAACTGGGGGTGGGTGGCAGTGAGGGGCGGGGCTGGCTGCGGGCAGCTGGAGAAGATGGCCCTGATTGCAGGCCAGGCCTAGGGACTGTATCTGCACACGAATTTCATGTGCTGGGCCTCTAGTTATTATCATAATCATCATTATGATAACTTTAGGCAGGATAGTGAAATCATTAGGAGTATAGTTTCTGAAGCTTGAGTTCAAATTTTACTCTGCTATTTATTATCTGTGGATCCTGGTAAGTGATATAATTTCTCTAAGTGTTGGTTTTTCTCCTATTAAAAATGGAAATAGAAGACTTCATTTAAAAAGTAACAAAATTAGTCCTGGCTGGTGTGGCTCCAATGTTTGGGCTTTGTCCCATGCACCAGAAGGCTGTTGATTCAATTCCAGACAGGGCACACGCCCAAGTTGCTAACTGGGTTCCCGGTAGGCAGTATACAGGGGGCAGCCAATTGATATCTTGCTCTCCATCTATGTTTCTCTAGCATACTCCCTCTCCCTTCCTCTATCTCTAAAAATCAATAAAGAATCTTAAAAAATAAAGTAGCAAGATTAAATGAGGACATCTATTTTATGAGCCTGTCATAGGGCCTGAAACAGAACAAAATCATAGCTGAGGAAATATCAACCTGCTCCCAATTAGCTTTAGCCAGTCATTAGAGCATTTAGCATTCTGGAACTTGGGCTCTGTTCACAGAACTACCCTTTGTCAGCAGGTGTCTTAGGAAATGGAGAGACAAGACAGAGCAGATGTATCTGATCTGATAGCTTTTGGCTTGCATTCCTTTTCCCAATTTCTGTATCATTACTTTTGGATTTAAACTTGATGATATTGCTGGGCTTAAAATGCCAGATGTTAACAGCTTTGTTGCTGTTGTTTATCAAAAGGGATAGAAAACATCATAAATATCATGGTATATGCTGATGGTGACCTTAGGTACATGTTTTGGCAGATTCATGCAATGACCCTTTGGCTTCTCTCTGTGTGTAAGCCTCTCATTTTGGTGTGTGATTGCAAGTGTTTCTATTGCTGTCATAGAATGGGCCAGGAGGTCAGAAGTGGTAAAAGTGAGTGGAACGCGAGTAGGCTTGAATGGGCCTTATAGAACCGATCGTTAAATTTGCAGGAGCTTTGCAAACTTTGACTAACATTGCAGGTTAGTCAAATAGTCATCATTAAAATTAAATTATGTAAATTTATGATTAAATTATGTTAAAAGCAAAGCTAGTGAATATCCAAAGCTCATCACTTCCTAATTATTTCATTACATATCACTATTATTTATGCTTTTAAGGCTATTTAATTCTATTGTCTTCATGCAGTGAAATGCTATCTAATGATGTGCTATATTGTGCATCACTTTTCAACTCTACTCATTGACAGAACACTGGTTGATTTAAGTCAGCCATGAGGGGAGTGCACATTATAGAATAGGGCCCACCTCCCCAAGACAGTTCTTAAACATTTACTCTGACTCCACTGGAGTTGTCATAGAGTTGGGCACATTAGAACATGGTGGACATGTTGTTGAGCAATCATCAGGCACAAGGGCTCATCACTAGATTTACATGAATTCACTTTATGTCAAAATAATGGTAGTTTTAAAACTGTGTGCGTGTTCTTTAAAAAAAGTAAATGAGTTCAGGTGGACACAGCTTATGCCCAGCAAGATATAATTGTTAAGCGTTCAGAAATTTTGATAGTTGGTAAATGATTGGAAGCTTAAAATTGTCTGTGATGTGAGAGTATTTGCACTACAACTCGGGATGGTTAAGTTGTTTTTAAGAGCTGGCTTACCAGTACCACACCAAAAATCCTTATTTTCCTAAAATGCCAACAAAATGCTATCTGGTTTATTATTGTGCTCATTTTATGCTTTTTCTTCTTCAGACCTTGCACAATTTGTAGTCACAATCTATGAATGATACAAGGATAACCTCTATCAAACATCCAGAAAATACATTAGAACTGAATCAACAAAACCCAATAAAATTCTGTATTGCCATAATACATGTGTTGTATACAGCACCATTTTATATTTTTTCATTTTAAAAATGTTCTTATCTGAACATTTATTTTATTTGAATTATGTTCTCTATTATGCAAATAAAAGTATACTAGAATCACTTTTCCCTGGTTAATAATTTTCTTTTAAAAAATATGTTTTTATTGTTTTTAGAGAAAGAGGAATGGAGAGGGAGAGATATATAGAAACATTGATGAGAGAGAAACACCAATATTGATCAACTGCCTCTTGCACACCCCCTGCTGGGGATCAATCCTGCAGCCCAGGCATGTGCCCTGACTAGGAATCCAACCAGTGACCTCCTGGTGCCTGGGTCAATGCTCAACCCCTTAGCCATACCGGCCGGCTGGGCAAGTAACTTTCTTTAGTTGGAAGAAAAAAGATACAATAAAAAACTTTTTGCTCAATTTTCTAAGACAATACTACTAAACTTACATTTTATGGAGTTTCAAATAGAACTATTTACAATCCAATATATATATAACAAGCGTCAAATTCTAGCAAATAATTATAAAAGCAAATGTTCATATATCGACTGACAAAAGTTTTTGCTTGATTATAAGTGTTTGATTTGGGTGATTAACTAATGATTTATTAATTTTTTGGAAATTTAAACATTCACTCATGGCCAGCCTAGAGGTGAAAAGTAGTATCCTCTTCAAGTATTACTTCTTTTATAACACTGAAAATGCTAAAATAAGTTATCATAAAAACATTGTTAAATCCATTTAGTTTTAATTTATCTGCTACAAACTAGTTAATTAAAAATTTCATTTACCAAAAATATTTTTAAGGAGATAGTCTCTCTTAGGTGGCTAAGAGAAGCGAGATACAGTTTGATAAATACAGAAGATCATCTGAACTCCAGTGTTGCTATCTCTTAAAGAATCCAGCATAACTGCTTCTGCCATTCATTCCTATTTTGAGTGTGGTGCATCATTGCCAGAAATTGCCTGAGCATGCCTGAGGCTTTGGAAACTTCACCCGCAAATTCCAGAGGGTCTGTCACATAATGAAACTCTCTTTGATTTTGTAGATCTACTAATCCAGTGCCAGCCTGGATGATGTTCCCAGGATAGAATCAGGGGGCCCCATAGTCTGGCACTTAGTTTATATGACATGGCATGAAGAATCATACAAGAGAGCAAAGCTACATATCGTCATCCATGAGAATTAACTGAACTTATCTCAATGACAAAATGGATGAGATCTCTATATTGTAGACATTACATATGATTTTAGAACTTCATTTTTGAGGTCAAATTCTATTTTAAGGGCCAAGAGTCAGTACCTAACTGAGTAGTTGAGCTAATTTTAAGTGATAAAGCAAACCTATGCAAAATAATAAAAATCCTAATATGTTTCCCATACTATCCTATATGTTCAATATATTCATTTACCTAGAATGTGCTGGGTATAAAATAGACTCTAGGGAACAGTTATTTTATTTTTTTTAAAGAGACATATTTCTTGTTCTCAGGTAACTATGGCGCACTGGGGTAAAATAGACATTAAAGAAAATTATAAATTCATCATAGTGCTACAAGAAGCACAAGGGTAGCGTAGGAATCAGGAACACAGGATTTGACATAGTTTTCGGAAGTCAAAGGATGTTTCTACTCAAGTTGAAAGGCATAAAATGAATTAATTAACTAAAGAAGTGGGGCAGTATTACTTACAGGCGTCTCTCTTTCTCATCTGTATTCTATGCAGTTGTCCTCTTACCAGTTGTCTTAATCTACTCAAGCTGCTGTAACAAAATACCATAGATGAAGTGGTTTATAAACAACAAACATTTATTTCTCCCAGTTCTGGAGACTAAGCCCCAGATCAAGGCACAGGAAGATTTGGTATCTGGTGAGGTCCTGCTTCCTGGCCAATAGACAGCCAGTTTTCTTCTTGTGTCCTCACATGGCAGAAGGCAAAGGGAGCTCTCTGGGATCTCTTTTATAAGGGCTCCAATCACATCTAAGAGGACCTCATCCTCATGACATAATCACCTTCCAAAGGCCCCACCTCTTAATACTATCACACCAGGGAACAGAATTTCATTGTATAAATTTTGGGAGGACAAATGCTGGTGAAAAAGGAAAGACATTTATTCAAGTGCTGATCACCTGAGAAAATGGGGGACTCTTATAACAAAGCCCCCTCAACATAGGCAGAGGTTTTTATAAGGAGGGAGAGGTAAAGCAGAACAAAGAAATCAAGGGGAGGAGGTTGAAAAGTTCCCTATGGATAGACCAGCACAGTCCATTCCGAGAAGGACCTGGATGCTGACCAAGCGACCGTCTGATGTGTGTCATCCTGGCCTTCCTTCTCCTGGTTCTACATCATCCTGGTTTTACTGCTAAAGGTCAGCCATTCTCCTAGAGCTGGGATGACTTAAGGTTGGAGTATGGATCTTCTGAAGTTAGTTCCTAGGATTCTCATAGAAACATTCTGTTATCTACAAGCTAGATGTTAGTCAGAGTCCAAATTTACAGAAACAATGTCAAAAGGATGTTGGGGTGGTTTACAATTCCCCACTGTTACAGAATCACTTGGGATTGGAGAGAGAGAGAGAGAGAGAGAGAGAGAGAGAGAGTATTTGTATTGATTCAAGAGAGAAAGGGGGGAGAGAGAGAGATAGAAACATAAATGATGAGAATCATTAATCAGCTGCCTCTTACATGCCCCACACTGGGGATAAAGCCCAAAACCTGGGCATGTATCCTGATTGGGAGTTGAGTCATGACCTCCTGGTTTATAGGTCGACGCTCAACCACTGAGCTATGCAATTTGGGCTGGAGTGTAGGGAGCGGCTATAGGGTTAAGCCTTGGACTGACCTGTTGGCAAAGCCACAAACAAGTCCCACCTTAGAGGGCACAGCCCTCTCAGCAGAATTAGGCTTGACTTTATGACTCTCCCTAGATTTTATCTGGGAAGCTAATGGGGTGTGGGAGATGCAGCAAGTGCTGCCAAAACAAGTGAAACTCACAAGAACATTGTAACTATGGTGACCACTACCTTGTTTACCTCTGGCTATAAAATAAAGGCTCAGCTTTCTGTCTGGATCTCTCTCTGTGGCCTCAGCCAGGCACAGGAAGATCCAGTCCTAGACCCATCTTATTCTCTTTGTCTTTTCTACATCCTTCGCCGCCCCTCTTCAGGCTCACCGGGCCCTTGGCTGTGCTGGCACACCACACTGGAGTATGTTTTTTTTTTTTTTAACCTTTTTGCTTTTAATCCCAATGCCCAAGGCACTCCTTTACCACTTAAATATGAGTCTCTGAGGGTGAAGCCATGGCATCAATACATTTAAAATTCAATAGGTGATTCCAGTTTGTAACCAAGATTGAGAACCGGTTGTTTATAACAGCGCTTCTAATTGGAATCGGTCAGAACTTAGAGGAATACATTCTCAGATCTTTCAAATGGGTCAGGAAAGGCTTCACAGAAAAGGTCATTCTTGACTTGACATTTAAATGAGAAAAAGTTTACAGGGAATCATGAAGAAAAGAATGAGTAAGGATATCACCAGATGGGGCCTGGGCCTGAGTCTGTCTTAGTGTGACTGGTCGGCTATGGTTCTTGACTTCATGCAGGAAATATCTCACAAGTCCATTTGATTTGAAGAATGTATTCGTTAGAGCTGTGGAGAGGAAGAGTTTAGGAGAACAAAAATACAAAGTTTACACCTGAGAAAAGGCATGGGCATGCTCCAGAGAGAGCCCCATTCTGGCTTCCTTTGTCTTGAGGGGTTTTTGTCTGCTTTCCAAAGGTGGGGATTACTAGGGGAGCACTCAGTGGAGAATATCAATAGAATATTCATCAAGTTTACCAGGTGTGCAATTTCAGGGCTGTGGTCTCCACTAATCAGTCAGAACCGAGGCAAGGGATCATTAGTCATTACAGTAGGTCTGCTTTTCTGGGCCTGGAGCTGAAATACAACTGAAGCCTATATATTAACTCTAGGCCGAAACGGGGTTGGGGGGCAGGGTTCCAAACCACATGACCAATGATGTGAAAGTATGAAAGAGAGTGAAGAGAGGCACCAGTTTTGCCTCTCTCTCAGTTTCTCCATTTTTGCCAAAGAATTTTCTTAGTATCTTACTATCCTGCTTCAGGGAAGAGGTATAAATATGAATGTGCAAATACACAGGAGAAGAGAAAGTGCATGTGCACTGGTGCAGCTGCCAGAATTCTGTGCTCCTGGCCATCTTGTACCATCCATCCCCTAGATGATCTTATTTGAGGAATAAATGTTTATAAGTAATAATTCATAATCTCCATCTTTTATTCTAAAAACCTGACTTTCTTAATTTCTTCATTCCCACCCCCCACTCTGGCAAACCATTTATGTGATATTTTCTTTGACCACCCAAATGAATTTCATTCTGATCACTTACTTAAATTCTGCTTATCATTTATTTGCATACAGTTGGTTTTTAAAATATTTTAATGACTTCAAAGAGGAAGGGAGAGGGAGAGAGAGAGAGAGAGAAACATCAATGATGAAACAGTATAATTGATTGGATGCCTCCTGCATACTCCCTACTAGGAATCAAGTCTAAAACCTGTGCATGTGCTCTGACTGGGAGTCGAACCATGATCTCCATGTTCATCGGTGGACCCTCAACCACTAAGCCATACCCATTGGGCTGCATACAGTTTTAACTTAAATGTTTACAATAACATATTTAATTTTTGTAGTCTGCTTACATTAAATATTAGATGAAAGCTCTGTTCCATTAAGTTGTGCACACTTCAAATGTAGGGTCATTTTTCCCCCAGTTAAACTATATAATAAAGAGCTAATATGCTAATTAGACCAAACAGCCAAACGACCTTCTGGACGTACTTCCAGACATCTTCCTGACGAAGCCAGGGCCGGAGGGAAGCCAGCCTGGGTCCCGGGTGCCTGCCGGTGGCTGGAGGGAAGCCGGTGTCAGCAGCCGGGGGAAGAAAGGCCTACTCTTGCACGAATTTTCATGCATTGGGCCTCTAGTATGTTCTATAAGTCTAGATATAGTATATGCACAGTAAATCATTATTTCTTAAAATACTGTTTTTCTATTGTGTAATTTATTGCAAATAACCCAAGTACTTTTTACTTTTGAAAAATTTAATTATTGTTTTCTGTTTTTATATTTTATATTTCTATAATTATTGAGTATCTTATGGAAAAGAACAATAGAAAATTTAATGACTTAAATTAGATGTGTATGAGTAAATATGCATATAAAGTATAAGATGAGTGCTAAGTTGGAAAATAACTGGCATTTTGAAAATACATTAAAACTCAAGTCTATGATAAGAAGACAGTTTAGTTAAATATTCATTTATGTACCTCAAGCTGTCTTATTAATAAAAGTATCATTGATTTTCAAAAATGGTTACAGATGGGAAAACAAGTTGGGTATAACAGGGATTTTTGTAAAACATATTAATTTGCTTCAAACCATGTGCAAGTGACTTCTTCCAGGAATCAATCTGTCAGAATGTGAGTTGAGTCATAACTTAAAATTTCAAAGAAGGCAATAATAAAAACAAGTCTAAGTGGAAAAACAAAAAGCTGTTTGCTACAAATCTCAAGTAGAATATACAAATGTAAAATATTGAGATATTTCCCTTTCAATGGAATTGGTAGCAAACTGCAACATATGGCTTGAAATCCCATGGCTGACAGTTTTTGGAAACTACTCAGTGGTTTCCAAAATGAAACCAAAAAGTAAGTATCATATTGTCTTTAAAATGTAATAAGCTAGTAGGTGTCTGAACCATTTAAAGACATCTTGGAGTGTCAACTGACTCTGTGAAAGAAACGTAATGGATAAGTGAAATGGATAGATTAGAAAGCTAATGGACCACTTTGAACTAGTATCTTGATAGTAATGTGGCTGCTGTCTGTTGACATGATACTTCCGGTAATAAGAGAAATTTTATAGGCCCATAGTGTGGCAGTATAGTAAGAAGCTAGAAAAATTCCTTGACAGGTGGACTAAGGGAAACGGAGACCAAAAAAAAATAAGCAAGGCAAAAAGATTTGAGCCCTTTACTGCCAGCTAATGATCCACAAGATTTTATCTCCCCTAACCAAGGACACTTAGGAACAAATAGTTTACACACTCCAGACTGCCCTGGGACAGAACAGAATGGCCTCAGTCCTGGTCCCTCTTCAATGACGTTCTTGATGACGCTCTTTGAATATAAAAGTAACCAGCAAATGACCTCGACTCTTCTATACGCACATTTGGATGAATCAACATATTGAAGGACGTACCTGAAAAGCTGATGAATATTCTGTGAAAACCCTTCCCTGACACCTCCCCCAGGATCCGGGCTGGCTAACGAAGCCTTAAGACACAGGACTCACCGCCTGCTCACTGGAGCATGCCCGTGCCTTGTACCTGTTCTCCTTCTCCAAGGGTCCCCAGGAGACTTGCATCCAGGCGAGCCATTGGCAGCAGCAGCTCTTCCCGGGCTCGTCCCTGAATGTGTCTCCAAAGCCCCCCTTTCTCCGACTTTCCAGGGAGCTAGCAGCAGCCCACCCAGGCTCTCACGTTGCTCTTTCTATCGTAAGTCCTTCCTTTATTTCACTGTCCCAGCTTTAATAAACATACTCTACCCATGGAAGGCTCTACCTAGATCACACGCAGACCTTGTATCTCTGCTCTCTATCTCCTAAACTCTAAGGTTCCCCATGAGACTTGCAAACCAGGAAGCAATGGGCAGTGGCACCTCATCACGGACTAACCCATTAAAACCTGTCTCCAAGGTCCCCCTTTTCTCTGACTTTCCAGTGAGCTCATTTCTGTCACTGTGACTTTCGTTTCTAGGGAGCCAAAGCAGCCCCACCTAGCTCTCTCCTGTTGCTTCTTCTACCTTAAGCTCTTCCTTTGTTTCCCTGTCCCCAGCATTAAAATATGTACGCTCAAAATCACCTGGATTCCTGTTGTGAAATCTTTCCTGCACAAAGTCAAGAACCCATACACTACTGTTTGCCTGAGGTAGACTACCTCTGGGCCCAACCCTGTCTGGTAACTTAAAGAAATTCACATAAAGCTTTGGGATCATTCTTTGGATGAAACTATTGGAGCATTTGTGAAGCAATTGCCCTGAAGAAGTATTTCATGGGACCATAGATGGTAGTTGCCAAATCCATTGTAGCACAGATATCCTGTTCCACAGGAAGACACACACAATCAATTGTGATTTTACCCCCAGAATATAGTTTCCCATATAAGTCAAGACTAAAAATTAGGATATGACAAAGATATTTGCCACATACAATGGTCTCCACCAATGGAAAATATGATTTGTTAAGACCCAAAATCATGTCACTTTCACAAATAGCCCTCTAGCATTTGACCACATTATAACAACATTAAGAGATGACTCATATACTGGAAAAGCAAAGATCTGGGGATCAGGTTGGTGTGTATTTTCCCTCAAAATCTTGGTGACCTCAGGTTAGCCATTATATTTTTCTAAACCTCTTGTACTTCTGCAAACTGGCAATTACACTAGTTTAGTGGTTTTCCATTTTTGTGGGGGTGGTGTTTATATGTGGTGAAAGGCTCGTGTTATATGAAGTCAGATGCAGAACATTAGAATTTTAGACATGCGAGTATGTTTGTCCATTTGTATGCCTGTCATAAAACAGCCAGGGAGTGATATTTGGAGCTCATGTAAATGGGAGAAGAGAGAGATAAAATAAGTTTAGCTAGGAGCCCAGTGAGCGATTTGAAATCGCGAGGCGCCACGCACCCTCTGGCCCAGCCCTCCTTCCCTCTCTGGCCCTCCCTCAGCACAGGAGAGCAGAGGCCCCTGTCCCCAACGCTGCGCGTGCAACCTCCTGTCCGGTCGACCCATTATGGCATCCCAGTTAATTAGCATATTTATCTATATTATGTATATACTAGAGGCCCGGTGCAAAAAAATTTGTGCACTCGGGGGGAAAGGGGGTCCCTCAGCCCGGCCTGTGCCCTCTCGCAGTCTGGGACCCCTCGGGCGATAACGACCTGCTGGCTTAGGCCTGCTCCTGGGTGGCAGAGGGCAGGCCCAATCCCTAGGTGCAGCCCCTGGTCAGGCTCAGAGCAGGGCCGATTGGGGAGTTGGGGCGCCACCCCCTGTCATGCACAGAGCAGGGCGGATTGGGAGGTTGCGATGCCACCCTCAGTCACGCTCAGGGTAGGGCCGATGGGGGGGTTGGGGCACCGCCCCCTGTCACACTCAAGGCAGGGTCAAAGGGGAGGTTGCGGCGCCAACCCCTGTCATGCACAGAGCAGGGCCGATCAGGGGGTTGAGGAGCTCCCCCCTGTCACTCACAGAGTAGGGCCGATAGGGGAGTTGGGGCACTGCCCCCTGTCACACACAGAGCAGGGCTGATCCGGGGGTTGGGGCGCCACCACTGTCACACACAGAGCAGGGCCTGTGGGGTGGGGGGGTTGGGGCGCCGCACCCTGTCACGAACAGAGCAGGGCCGATCAGGGTGTTGGGGCGCCGCACCCTGTCACACACAGACCCGCAGGGCGATCAGGGGGTTGGGGAGCTCCCCCCATCAGGCACAGAGCAGGGCTGATCAGGGGGTTGGGGCGCCTTCCCCTGTTACGAACAGAGCAGGGTGGATAGGGAGGTTGTGGCCCCGCCCCCTGTCACACACAGAGCTGCAGGGCAATCAGGGGCTTTGGGCGCTGCCCCCGTCACGCTGATCCCGGTGCCGGGAGGCTCTTGGCTCCGCTGATCCTGGTGCTGGGAGGCATATTACCCTTTCATTATATAGGATAGAGGCCTGGTGCACGGGTGGGAGCCAGCTGGTTTGCCCTGAAGGGTGTCCTGGATCAGGGTGGGTGTCTCCACTGGGGTGCCTGGCCAGCCTGGATGAGGGGATGATGGCTGTTTGCAGCTGGTCACACCCCCTTCAGGGTGGGGGTCCCCACTGGGGTGCCTGGCCAGTCTGGGTGAGGGACTGAGGGCTGTTTTCAGGCTGGTGGGTGACTGAAGCTCCCAACCGCTCCAATTTTTCTTTTTTTTTTCTTTTTTATTCTGGGCCAGCTTTAGCTCTGGCTCCAGCTCTGAGGCCTCTGCTGCTGAAAGCAGGTATCTGGTTTGTTTGGGGTCTATAATCGAAACACTGTATCAACTCCAGCTCTGAGATCCCGGCTCGCTGAAAGCAGGTTTCTGGGGTTTTGTTTAGCTTCTATATTTGTAACAATGTTTCAAACTGCAAGCTCAGAGCCCGGCAAGGCAGACGGGGAACGTTGGTTTCCTCCGTCACTGAAGCAAGCAAGCCTCATGTTCGCTTCAAGCTGCCTGGCTGCCGGCCGCCATCTTGGCTGGCAGTTAATTTGCATATCGCCCTGATTAGCCAATGGGAAGGGTAGCGGATGTATGGCTAATTACCATGTTTCTCTTTTATTAGATAGGATATATAATCTCTGAAGTTATCTAAGAATAATTTTGAGAAAAGTAATGTTCAACCAATGGTTGTGAAACAGAAAACATGGTGTCTATTGAGGCATTTTAGTAGTTCTACAGACAACATTAGAATTTATTTCTTATGACATATTTGTAAATTTGTCATAAGAAATAAAAGATGACTTATTTAAAAATTACTACGTGTCTAATGCTTTTCTAAGCATTCTACAGTCAATGATTCATTTTGACCTATCAGCCTGAATTATGGAGAAAACCTGGGCACCAGAGAGGTAGGTTAATTGCCTATGGCAACATAGGGATTAGTTGAAACTGGAACTGGAATTTGAACCCAGGCAGTTTGACTTCATAATCTGTGCTTTTCTTTTTAAATATATTTTTATTGATTTCAGAGAGGAAGGGAGAGGGGAGAGAGACAGAAACATCAATGATGAGAGAATCATCAATTGTCTGCCTCCCGCATGAACCACACTGGGGATTGAGCCAGCAACCTGAGCATGTGCCTCGGCCAGGAATCCAACCGTGACCTCTAGCCTATAGGTTGATGCTCAACCACTTAGCTGGGCCATAACCTGGGCTTTTCTTACTCTAGTATATTATAAAATAAATTGATATGCACTAGAAGTGATTGCGATACTAAGTTATTCTGACTGGTTAACTTATTAAGTTCACCATGAAATAATGCAGCTTCTGCTTTCACTGTGCATCTTCCTCAACTTTCTGTAAAATTCTGTATCGTTTATTAAAAGAATCAAGTCTTGTGCATATCTATCTTCTAATATAAAACTCTAAGAGCAAGTGTATTGTTCAAACACTTGTACATGTATTAGTTTTTAGGTTATCTTTTAAAAAAGTGTTTATTAGCAAAAATCCCTCTTTTTAAAATAATTCAAATCTCACCCTGGCTGGTGTGGCTCAGTTAGTTGAGCATCGCCCCATGCACAGGTTTTATGTTTAGGAGTGCCTAACTTTTTAGTGGTTTGGCAAAATCAATCATTTAAGAATTACAAAATAGTCCAGCCAGTGTTTCTCAGTGGTTAAATGTCAACCTATGAACCAGGAGGTCACAGTTCAATTCCCGGTCAGGGCACATGCCGGGGTTGCAGGCTCGATCCCCAGTGTGGGACATGCAGGAGGCAGCCAATCATTGATTCTCTCTCATCATTGATATTTCTCTCTCTCCCTCTCCCTTCCTCTCTGAAATAAATAAAAATACATTAAAAAAAGAAGTTAAGCTTTTAGTAGGCCTTTGAACATGTTTCATTTTGATCCTTTTTCTCTCTTTTACCTATGTGTATTATCAACTTCTGACAATTATCTCTTCAAAATTATATATATACTAGAGGCCCGGTGCACAAAAATTTGTGCACTCGGGGTTGGGAGAGGAGGTCCCTCAGCCTGGCCTGTGCCCTCTCACAGTCTGGGACCCATCAGGAGATAATGACCTGCTGGCTTAGGCCTGCTCCCGGGTGGCAGAGGGCAGGCCCAATCCCTAGGTGCAGCCCCTGGTCAGGCTCAGAGCAGGGCCAATTGGGGAGTTGGGGCACCGCCCCCTGTCATGCACAGAGCAGGGCGGATTGGGAGGTTGCGATGCCACCCTCAGTCACGCTCAGGGTAGGGCTGATTGGGGGGTTGGGGCACCGCCCCGTCACACTCAAGGCAGGGTCCATAGGGAGGTTGCAGCGCCACTCCTGTCATGCACAGAGCAGGGCCCATCAGGGGGGTTGGGGCTCTGTACCCTGTCACACACAGAGCAGGGCCGATCAGAGGGTTGGGGCTCCGCACCCTGTCACACTGATCCCGGTGCTGGGAGGCCTCGCTGCTCTGCTGATCCCAGGGCCAGGACGCCTCTCGGCTCCCCTGATCCCTGGCCTGGAGGCCTCTCGGCTGCTGATAACCATGGCCTGTATGCCTCTCGGTTCTGCTGATAACTGGGGCCTGGAGGCCTCTCGGCTCCCACTGATCTCTAGCCAGGAGGACTCTCGGCTGCTGATAACCTGGCTGGGAGGCCTCTCGGCTCTGCTGATCATGGGTCCGGGAGGCTTCTGGGCTCCGCTGATCACCGGGGCTGGGAGGCCTCTCGGCTCTGCTGATCGTGGGGCCTCCAACTCCGCTGATCACGGGCCTGGAGCGGGCGGGAGGCCTCTTGGCTGATCACCGGGGCCGGGAGGCCTCTGGGCTCCGCTGATCACCGGGGCTGGGAGGCCTCTGGACTCCGCTGATCACCGGGGCTGGGAGGCCTCTGGGCTCCGCTGATCACCTGGGCTGGGAGGCCTCTTGGCTCCGCTGATCACTGGGGCTGGGAGGTCTCTCAGCTCCGCTGATCACCGGGGCTGGGAGGCCTCTGGGCTCCGCTGATCGCGGGGCCTCCGACTCCGCTGATCACGGGGCCAGGAGCGGGCCGGGAGGCCTCTCGACTGATCACCGGGCCGGAGGCCTCTGGACTCCGCTGATCACTGGGGCTGGGAGGCCTCTTGGCTCCGCTGATCACCTGGGCTGGGAGGCCTCTCGGCTCCGCTGATCACCTGGACTCCACTGATCACCTGGGCTGGGAGGCCTCTCCACTCTGCTGATCACCTGGGCTGGGAGGCCTCTCGGATCCACTGATCGCGGGGCTGGGAGGCCTCTCGGCTCGGATGATAACCGGGGCTGGGGGGCCTCTAGGCTCTGCTGATCGCGGGGCTGGGCCGACTCTCGCCTCCCTGATTGCGGGGCTGGGCCGACTCTGGCCTCCGCTGATCTCGGGGCCGGGAGGCCTCTCGACTCTGCTGATCCCAGGCCCTGAGGCCTCTCTGCCCTGCTGCTTCAGGGCTGTTTGGCTTCGCTCTGCTTGGAGCCTGAGTATGCAAATTAACCGCCATCTTTTAGCTTCTATAATTGAAACATTGTATCTTTTGGAGTTGTTGCTTCAGGAGCTCAGAGCCCCGCAGCTGCGGGGATCCTTGACTTTCTCCATCGCTGGGGCAACCAAGCCTCCTATTCTCAGCTGCCTGGCTGCCAGCCGCCATCTTGGCTGACAGTTAATTTGCATATCTCACTGATTAGCCAATGAAAAAGGTATCGGTCGTACGCCAATTACCATTTTTCTCTTTTATTAGTATAGGATATACACTCTCTATTTTCATTCCCATTGTAAGCTATGTAGTTCAGGTTATCTGGTTTCATTATTGCAAAATATGGTATTTGTGCTTTCAGTAATTCTGCCTCTGCCTCTTTTCTCTAGATCAGTCTTTATGAAAATGATTTTATATCATCAATTCAAAAATAATAGATTCCACTTTCCTTCCATGATAAATGAAAAGCATCTTGACATGAAATTTACAACACCCACACAAACACACACAGAGCTTTCCTATCTAATTCATTAACATTGTTAGTGCACACCTACTGCTGCATATATGCTAGTCTTCTCACTCGATATTGCATCCACTGTCTCTTTTTATTTAAAAATTCTTGAGTTTTGCTTAAGATTTATAAAGATCTATTGTCATCATTTCAATAGAATTTTACTATTCTTCTTAGATCTGAGGGATTCTCAGTTCATTGTGACATTATCATTTTATTTTCTATTAATTTACTCTAATTTTATTTTTCCTTTAAGGGTGTGATAATTAGACCTGAAAGGTAACTTTACTTTGTTGATTTTGCTTCCCTGTGCATTTCCCCAAAAAACTTACTGCACTTTCATTTCACAATACAGGAAATACAGTTGTCCATATACAAGCAGTGACAGAACACAAACCAAATGATGTGAGAGAAATTGAAGTTACTTGTGTCAGTTTGAAGTTATTGTAAATGATGGCTTTGTAAACATCAAACCCAAATGCAATTTACCATATCATTTCTGTAATGACATTCAATTACTTACTTCCCTGGCACTCATTCATCCAACAAATGTATTGTGCACTGTTCTGGATGCTAACCATGTAATGGTGAACGGAGAAGAGCCCCCTCCTCTCCCAGAGTTTACATTTTAGTGGGGCAGAAAAGAAATACTCCACAATAGCCCAAGGGATGCAACAGTAGATAAAGAGGGCCTGTAAGGGCTTGCAATAGGGCACTGACCTCGGGAAGGATCTCAGGGAACGTTCCCTGAGGGAGTGCTCTGGCACTGAACTCCAGCCTGAGCAGACATTAATTTGTTAAGGAAGGAAGAGAGGAGTGTTCTAGCAGAGGCAACAGCATGGTCGAAGATCTTTCCGTACAAGGGAACAAGACTGGCTCAGGACTTGAAAGAACAGCGAAGTGGTTGAAAAGAGAAAGTGTGGGGAATGTGCTGCAAGATGAGGCTTGAGAAAGAGATGGAGGCCATAGCTCGCCCGGTGCTAATCCCTCTTAATGAGATTTTTGTGTGTGTTTTTCGTTGTTGTTGTTGTTATCTTCACTTTAAGAGTATACAAAGCCTAAGAGGGGCTTTCAATAGGGAGAATTATTATATACATAACTATTATATACATTACTAGAGACCCGGTGCACAAAAATTTGTGCACTCGGGGGGAGGGGGGTCCCTCAGCCCGGCCTGTGCCCTCTCGCAGTCTGGGACCCCTCGGGAGATAACGACCTGCTGGCTTAGGCCTGCTCCCGGGTGGCAGAGGGCAGGCCCAATCCCTAGGCGCAGCCCCTGGTTGGGCTCAGAGCAGGGCCGATTGGGGAGGTGGGGCGCCGCCCCGTCATGCACAGAGCAGGGAGATTGGGAGGTTGCGATGCCACCCTCAGTCACGCTCAGGGTAGGGCCGATGGGGGGGTTGGGGCACCGCCCCCTGTCACACTCAAGGCAGGGTCGATGGGTAGGTTGCGGTGCCGCCCCCTGTCACTCACAGAGCAGGGCCGATCAGGGGGTTGGGGCGCCGCCACTGTCACACTCAGGGCAGAGCTGATGGGGAGGTTATGGCTCTACCCCGTCACACACAGAGCAGGGCCCGTGGGGGGGGGGTGGGAAGGGGGTTGGGGTGCTGCACCCCGTCACACACAGAGCAGGGCCGGTGGCGGGGGGTTGGGGCACTGCACCCTGTCACACACAGAGCCGCAGGACGATCAGGGGGTTTGGGCGCTGCCCCCTGTCACGCTGATCCCGGTGCTGGGAGGCATATTACCCTTTTACTATATAGGGTAGAGGTCTGGTGCATGGGTGGGTGCCAGCTGGTTTGCCCTGAAGGGTGTCCTGGATCAGGGTGGGGGTCCCCACTGGGGTGCCTGGCCAGCCTGGGTGAGGGGATGATGGCTGTTTGCAGCTGGTCACACACCATTCAGGGTGGGGATCCCCACTGGGGTGCCTGGCCAGTCTGGGTGAGGGGCTGAGGGCTGTTTTCAGGCTGGCAGGTGACGGAAGCTCCCAACCGCTTATTTTTTTCTTTTTTTCTTTTTTTAATTCTGGGCGAGCTTTAGCTCTGAGGCTGCAGCTCTTAGGCCTCGGCTGCTGAAAGTAGGTAATTGAAACAATGTATAACTCCAGCTCTGACTCCAGCTCTGAGATCCCAGCTCAATGAAAGTGTCTATATTTGTTACAATGTTTCTTAAACTGCAGGCTCAGAGGCCTGCAGCGGCAGGTGGGGAACGTTGGAGTCCTCCGTCACTGAAGCAAGCCTCATGTTAGTTTCAAGCTGCCCTGGCTGCCGGTGGCCATCTTGGCTGACAGTTAATTTGCATATCGCCCTGATTAGCCAATGGGAAGGGTAGCGGTCGTACACCAATTACCATGTTTCTCTTTTATTAGATTAGATTATATACAATTCTAATTGGCAACTAAGAGGATAGGATTTGTAGGGTTTAAGCATTCACAGTAAGAGTAAAAACACTTAGGAATTGTTAAAAGGCACATTAAATGCTATGCTATTTTATTTATATGAAGCACTTTAAGTTACTGTTCAAAAGCATATTGTTTGTGCTCACATTTAGAGTCTGTATGATGTGCCAGATACAATGGCAACCCAGCGCCCCTTTATATATAACCTATTAATTACAGTCTAGGATAACACAGTGTTTTTAAAACCGAAACACTGGAACTGAAGAAGTGACCAAAATGTTTATGTAATAGACAATGACGAATCTGTAAATTCTTAAGCAATTTCACCCCTCTGCCCTGGGTTTGCCTCCATCTTAGGTTAAAAGTGACATGAAATTGTTACCATTTGACAGCTGCTGACTTTTTGAAATTAATGGATTCTTGGTTTAGCTCCCAGCAGGTGTCCACCTGATAAGGACAACAGTTCTAATTGCCACCGATTGCTTTCTCCTTCAGCAAAGTTAGTAAAAAGGCCAGGAGCAAGTTGTTTAATCGCATCAGTAAGAAATGAGAAAGACCACTAAGGTTACTCTTCCTTTTCCCTGGAGGCCGTAGCAAATCTGCTTCCTATCATTTCTCTCCCTGTTTTGCCCAGTCCGATGGAAATGTACCAAATCGAAGAATTCTCTGCTTCCCTTATAAAACGTCTAACCACTTTGCTTCCCACTCCCTAGATATTCTCCCCTTTGCTTACTTAGTAAACATCTTAAAGAATCCCTGCCTTTCTCTGTATTCCCAGAATTCAGATTGTAAACGGAGATACTCACTTAAGTCATGAAGAAGGAATGAGCTGGAAAACTGAATTGCCTAATTACCTCATTGGGTGGTCCTTGAATTTGGGAATAAAATTCATCTGAAGGGAGGGACTGTAGTAACTATGAGCGACCCACAATTCAATAAATAAACCTCATGTTTATTTAATATTATAATCAAACATAGACCAAGAAAGAAAGTCACTGTAAATGCTAAAAAAAAAAAAAAATTAAAATATTTTAAAAGCTCGAGTGAAAAATGGGAATCTGTGATTTAGAATATTCTATTTGATTCATTTTTAAGACTGAGTAGAATGTAACAAATGCTCATGTTCAACAACCACACTTGAAAGTGTGATAGTGAGTAGCTAGTGTTGCAAGGAGTTATCATACGTGCTACGTACACTGAATGTTTGTGTTCCCTCCCACCAAATTCATATGTTAAATCCTAACTCCCAATGAGATGGTATTTGGAGGCGGGGCCTTTGGATGGTAATTGGCCAATGAGAGCATATGAATGGGATTCCTGTCTGATTCCTCATATAAGAGACCCCAGAGAGCTCCCTCTTCCCTCCCCATTCTGCCACGTGAAGGCTCAGAGACAAGGGAGCAATCTATAAAGTAGGAAGCAGGCTCTGAACAGACACGGGATGTGCCAGTGCCTTGGTGTTAGGTTTCCCGGATTACAGAACTGTTAGAAATAAATTTGTCTTTTTTTTTTAACCCACCCAGTCTATGGTATTCTGTTATAACAGCGAGATAGACTAAGGCATGTTTGGAACGATCAGAGGAAGAATTTCTATTAGTTAGTATAGGCTCTTTTTTTATTAGGAGAAAATACCCTGTAGAGGTGTTCTTTTCATATTCTTACAATATGACCTTAGAAGATGTCTTGTTTCACAACGTAGGGAATTGAAACTCAGTAGTTTAGTAAATGAGAAGCAAATCTAGAATTAGAATTCAGGAACCTTATTTTTAAAGCCTGCTTCTTTCCCCATTACCATCTGTTAAGTTTTTCCTTTTATAGTAGGTTTTTATCATACATGAGGTCCAAAATGGAATGTTCCTGAGCTATGACAAAAAAAATCTTATAGCTATGGGGATAGTGGTAAAGAGAAGAAAAATATTCATGTTGGTGAACAAAGCATTTAGCAGTTTGGTCAAATTTCATGGTACTTTTCCCCCAAGTTTGATTATCAGTCATGGCGAAACAATCTTGAGGTAATCTAACACCTGTTTTCTTTTCAGATTTTGATATATCTAGCTTACATAAACACCTTATTTTCCTTTTTTATGTAAATGATTTTACTGCTGGTTAGTAATAGGGAAAAAATGTCAATAGCAGAAATGTGGGAAATTGATAAAACTCATCAAGTTTGATCCCAGATCTTGAGAGCTTGTTTGGAGGTTCTAGCAGGGGAGCGCAGCTACTCGTATACCCTTGACCGAAGACCGGTCATCTCCTCGGGGGGGAAGGTCGTCCTCTTCGACCGAGCGCGCAGCTTCGGGAGGGACACACATGGATCGATGAGGGAGGAGGGGGACACCCGCCTAGCCAGCCAGATCAGCTGAATCAACCCTGGCGATCAATGGGGTGACAGATGTCGCAGCCAGATCGCCCTCACATCCTGATCCCAGATCTTTATCTTCTAACTTATTTATAGATTTCAATACTAATTTTAAACAGATATGTATTGTGAATCGTCCAGAAAAAGCAAAGAAAGGACAGTTAAGAATTAATACATTTCCAGCAGAAATTGCTCACAGATATTGAGGCTTCTCCAGTATTTACTTGAACATTAAAAGAAGTCAGTCAACTTTATAAACATATCATAATACAGAAAGTCTATACTATTCCTATTTTAATTTAGGCTTTATCAGAATCAGAGTGGATCTACCAAAATTTCTCCCTCATAGAATGCCTGGCACATGGCATGACCTCTATTTGTGGAATTACCTATTTGAAGGCTAAACTTTAAGTTAAATGATGGAAACATCATGTCATCTAAATCTAAGAGTAACTGGAACGTTTATTAATGGTAATGTGAAGGATTAGCTCTTCCTTTGTGAGAACTATCTTTAATAAAATGTATCGCTTGTCTTGTGTTACTGGGAGCATCGTGACTTTCATTAGTTATCTAATACCCTCAGTCAAATTTCATGGTACTTTCCCCTCAAGTTTGATTTTCTATATGTACACATAGATATTGAAATTTTCCTTGTTCCAGAAAAATTAAATAGCAATAGTTATATATAAGTAAAAATGAGTGAAGATTTGTGGGTTTTTTTTTTTATTCACAAAGAGTATTAATACTCCTCTTGTGACAATTGGTTAAATAACTACTGAAAGACAAATCAGTATGGTAATTATTAGGGAAAGGAGTGTATTCCCTAAGCATTTGTTGAACATTCAATACCAATAAAAATGCTCATAAAATGTCTAATTCCTATTCAGTGTACTAACAGGGAAAACTCATTCATCTCTTCATAATTGCATAAACTTGAACATTGTATAAATCTGAATCCAATCAGGAGATGAAACTGTGCAATAATTTGAGCGAGAAAGGTTTAATGTAAAGAATTATTAACTATAGCAGTGGATCGAAGAAACAAGAGAGGTTGGTTAGTGCCTATGAAAGAGAACTCTAACAAATTTGGAAACTGAGCTTTTAAGGAATAGTCAGTACTCTAGGGCTGAGATAAGATGTCCAGAGAGGAGTCTCCCTTCCCTCAGGCCTGAGATCCAGACTTTGTTGGAGAGAAAATAATCTTGGCTCACTGAAAGAGAAGCTGTGCTGGAACTTGCAGGAAATATGTCCTTCAGAACTTGCCAGAAATCACTCTCTTGGTATCTGGAGAAAGCTACCCGTGGAGAGATGTCTGTCCAGACATAGGCTACTCTGAAACCACCCATGTGTGCTGGGGACGCGGCTGGCCCCTGAGTGCTGACGATTACTGTACTGTGAAAGCCTGGTGCTGGAGAAGTCACCTGTTTTAAAATATAGTCCTAGCTTGTTGTAGCCCTAGCTTGTTTGCCTCAGTGGATAGAACATCAGCCTTCAGACTCAAGAGTCCTGTGTTAGATTCTTATCAAGGGCATGTACCTCGGTTGCAGGCTCCCCAAGGCCTGGGCCCTGGTTGGGGCTCGTGCAGGAGGCAACCAATCAATGTGTTTCTCTCACATCAATATTTCTCTCTTTCTCTCTCTCTTCCACTCTCTAACAATCAATGGAAAAAACGTCTTCAGGTGAGGATTAAAAGAATTAAATAAATTAAAAAATATAAAATGTAGGTGTTATTGCCTGGTTAGTGTGGCTAATCAATGATTCTCTCTCATCATTGATGTTTCTAACTCTCTCTCCCTCTCACTTCCTCTCTGAAACCAATAAAAATATATTTTAAAAATGTAGGTTTTATTATTTAGGTATGGTGAGGCCAACAGATCAGGAAATGATTGTCATCGAAAAGGTAGTTTGTTATACTCATGCATCTCAAGAGGAGGGACATGCCATGGGGTGGGGGTGGACATGAGGAGGCACCATTGTCAGTTAAGAGGCAGAAACAGTGAGGGGGAAACATGGGCAAGAACCTGTTTTGTGGTTTCCACAGGAAGGAAAACACAAGGCAGGGTAAGCAGGCTTATGATTGGCTAGTTTGAATAATTTTCAGGGCTCTGTCCCTAATTGTCTGTTCCCTGTCCCTGGGATAGTAGGGCAGGTGGATAGTGGCCCAGAGTGTGAGGGCCTGACAAAGGAGGTGGTTGGGGATATGTGTTCTAATTTCCATGCTTGCTATGCTCCACACACATATATATCCCCAAACATATAGCTGACACTAGAGAGTTAAGATTTCGGAATTTTATATCTAAAAGTGGTCTTAGAGTTTTATTTTACAAATAAAAATATTAAGTCTCAGAAAACTGAAATTACTTCCCGAAAGTCAGACAAGGTTTTAGTTGTTTATAACCTAGATTAGAGGCCCAGGTGCATGAAATCATTCACTTGGGGGAGGGGTGTCCCTCAGCCCAGCCTGCGCCCTCTTGCAGTCTGGGAGCTCTTGTTGGATGTCCGACTGACAGCTTAGTTGGACATCCTTAGTGCTGCCACAGAGGACGCTTGCCAGCTGTGAGCCTGACTTGTGGCTGAGTGGTGCTTCCCCTGTGGGAGCACACTGACCACCCAGGGGGCACCTCTTGTGTTAAGCGTCTGCCCCCTGGTGGTCAGTGCTCATCACAGTGACTGGTCGTTCCACTGTTTGGACAATTTGCATATTAGCCTTTTATTATATAGGATTTCTTTATTCCTCTTTAATGTTATTTCCACTAAATAAGAAAATAATAATACCATGGATGGTCAGAATAATTTGAGTTATTTAAAAATGATGCTATATAATTTTTAGGAGAAATGTAGCCAATTTATTTTACATATATATTTATTTTTTATGTTTGCAAAAATTGGTTACATGATAAAAAATCTATCTGAATAAATATACAAAATCTTTTTAATAGGTATACAATACAAGATTTTAAATGTCAGAAATTATTAGGTCCTATTTTAATGGGCAGCATTTTTTTCTTAGTGGCACATAAAATAATGGTACATTTTATGATTGATGGCTTCTTGGATTATACAGTATAATAACAGGGCAGTGGAAAGAATGCTTCTGAATTCAAAACCAGATGACATAATAATTTTATTTTAAGTAAGCTTTATTGACTTGGACATTACTAGCTGAAAATTAAGACATGCATATTAAACATATGCTCTATTAAATTAAACAATTTATTTGACATTCTTAAAAGGCTCCTTTTGCTTCTAATTAATTTCCAACTTTCAGCAGAAGACCACGGGAACCCAGAAACTGAGAAAGAGCATAGCTAGGCTTTACAAGGTCTTGATAAATCTCTTTGTTCTCTGTGCTTCTGTTTCCACACTAATAACTCTGCCTGTGTTCGCTACCTACCCCCTCACAGCGAGGTGCAGGTGGATAAAAGCACAGGGGAGTTGTTGTTAGTGAGAAGACAAAGTGGTAAGAGATAATGTAGAATTTTCGTGGCGTATAAATTAAGAGTAACAGTAAATATTAGCTGATTATATTTGAGCGAGATACTTGGTGAAGAAGACAATGTAAAGAATAATAGAGTGCGTTAAAGAATTTCTCTGTCCTAAAGGTTTATGATATAATTATTTTTCCTATTTATAATATTTTTCCTATTTACAAATTACTTTACTTTGTAGCCGTGTATGTGTGTGTGTGTGTGTGTGTGTGTGTGTGTAGCCATTTTTCCTACAGTTTTTGATTCTCATCTAATTTAGAAAAGACAGAGAATTATTCCCTGAGTCTTGTGATACAAAGAAAGACAAGATCTGAATGCTAAAAATGTAGTTTCATAGATACTGTGTAAAATCAGATTTCATACTATAAATTTAAATCCTAAAATAGATTGATCTATTTTAGTGATTTTAAAAATTACTCTTAGCAGGTCTTATTTTCTAAATAAAGTCTTATAATGGACAACAATTATGAATAAAATAAAACATTAAAAAAGAAGAGATCAACTCTTTCTCAAGCAGAAGTAAGAAGAAAATGAGACTCTCAAGCAACCTAACTTTTTCACCACCCTTTGCAGATGTTATAAACCACATGTGGCACCCAAGGACTCCAAGATATACAGTTCCAAACCTTATTTGTCAGTCTCAGCAATGTCATAGTGGCTTATATAACATTAACTCTACTGCAAATAACAATGAAGAAATATGGACAAATAATATTAAAAAAATAATAATAAAACAATTGAAAACAGTGAAGACTGACACAAGCCAGGCAGAAATTTGAACAAAACTAACCAGTGAAAAAAGGAACTTTACTGGGGGAGGTCTGTGTTTGTATGGCTTTTTTTTCTGAGCAAAATCTAGTGCACAGTGTTCAGGGAAAACTAGCTATCCAGCAGAAAGCTGCAGTGTTGTTGGGTTAAGATGTAGAGTCACAGGATGGAGTCAGACAGCTGAAAACTGAGATGATCAAGTCAGGAAAGAAGGGAGCCACAAACATGTAAATTTGTAAATTTGCATATATGTTTCCTCATATCCTTAGCTGACTTTTAACTGTGAATAAGCAGAAAAGACTACAAGAAATCCAGCAGAAAGTAAAAGGTGAAAAGCAGAAAATGTAAATGGGACTTCAATGGCTGGTCACTGAGGGGAGTTGTAATTTAAAATTTGAAATGTACTAGGTTAGAGGGGTTTCCATTGAAATTAGGAGGAATCACACCCTCACACAGTTTTATTTAACTAAGAATTTTCCTTAAGACTAAGGGCAAAACTCTTTCTAACAATGTGTAAAATCAAGCTTCTACGAGTTCAAGGAGTCAATCAATAATTTAACCACAAGCCAGAAGATAAATTACTTCTTTTTAGAAAAATTTAACAAAATTCAATGTGTATACAATGTATCATCCACAATGTTCAGTATGCAGTTAAAAAATTTTAAATGTGTAAAGAAGCAGGCAAAATTGATTCATAACTGAGATAAAAGGCATTCAATATTATATCAGATATTGGAATTAGCAGACTTGGACTTTAAAACAGGTAATAGATATATTTAATGACTGAACTAAAGGAAATCATTACCGTAATTAGTGAATCAGAGAATTTCAGAAAAGAAATGCAAATTGTTTTTAAAAGAATCAAAACTAAAAATAATAGTATCTGAAATTTAAAAAGCCATTGTATGATATCTATATATATAAAAGCCTAAGTGACCATTAAGGTGGAATTACTGGAACGACCAGTCACTATGACATACACTGAGCAGGCAGGCAGGCAGGCGAGTGCTTAGGGGCGAGCCGGCAGGCAGGTGAACAGTTAGGGGCCAGCAGGCAGGCGAGCAGTTAGGAGTGAGCAGTCCCGGGTTGTGAGAGTGATGTCTGACTGCCGGATGTCCGACTGCAAGAATCGGGCCTACACCGACAGTCGAACATCTTACGAGGGGTCCCAAATTGCAAGAGGGTGCAGGCCGGGCTGAGGGACCACCCCGCTACCATGCATCGGGCCTCTGGTTAATATTATAATGGAAACAGCAGAAAGCAATGTCAGTAAACTTAAGGAACAATCAATAGCATCTATGTAATATGAAGAACAGAGATTGGGAAAAAATATTTTAAAATTAAATGAATAAGGTAACTGATTTATTGGACAATACAATTTTGTCTATTATAATTGTACATGAAGTCCAAAAAATAGAGTATAGAGAGACTGGGAAAGAAAAATATTTAAAAAGAATGATTGAAACTTTTCCAAAGTTGATGAAAAACTCTACCTAGAGATCCAGGAAGTTCAGCAAAACCCAATACAGATAAATAAAGAAAATCATGCGTAGGCTATCACAATCAAACTGCTAAAAAAAAAAAATGTTGCAAGCAGCCAGAGATGGAAGAAGCCATCCTATATACAGGGAAGCAAAGATAAGAATGATGGTTAATTTATTAGAAATCATGGAGGCCAGAAGACAATGGAGGCACGATGAGAGAGAGAAATAACAACTCTGAGTTCTATAATTAATGAAAATGTCTTTCAGAAATGAAGGCATGAATGACATCAATGGATATGGCTGAGAAAAAAATTTAAAACTTTGTTACCATACAACATTAATGAACAACTAGCAAAAAATGTAAAAATCAACGTTTTTTATTCCAGAATTTAACAAAAAAATTACAACAACCAGGAAAGTGCTTAATGAAGGAAACAACTACTGAATTTATTCAACAGATTTTTAATAATATCATGACATGTGCTGTGCTAGACTTTGAATTTTAATATCAGTCAATGACCACTGATAAGGTTTATGGTAATTTTTAATAACGTAGTCTGTTGTATTTTTCATTTGTCCTGGCTTCTTTATTCATATGTCTATGATATTGAAATGAATAGCACTGCCAGATAGAAAAAACAACAACTTTCTATTCAACATTTTCCTAAGATGTGTAATTTATATGTAATATTTTGGCCACCAAAACTTTTGACTACAGTTGTTAAATAGAGTCCTCTAATTCCAGATTCCTAGTAATGGGAATAATTGAAGGACTTTGAACTTCCTAAAGTTGAGAAATCAACAACATCAAAAAACAATTAGAGCCCTAACTGGTTTGGCTCAGTGGATAGAGCATCAGCTTGTGGACTGAAGGGTCCCAGGTTTGATTCTGGTCAAGGGCATACACCTTGGTTGCAGGCACATCCCCAGTAGGGGGTATGCAG
The DNA here is from genome assembly GCF_963259705.1 of Myotis daubentonii. Classification (NCBI taxonomy): domain Eukaryota; kingdom Metazoa; phylum Chordata; class Mammalia; order Chiroptera; family Vespertilionidae; genus Myotis; species Myotis daubentonii. Next base: position 39,209,396 of record NC_081849.1, read on the forward strand.
AAGGCAGCTGATCAATGTTTCTCTCTCAATGATGTTTCTAACTCTCTATTTCTCTCCCTTCCTCTCTGTAAAAAATCAATAAAATATATTTTAAAAAAACAAAAACAAAAAACAATCAGACTGAAGAATCTCAGAGGGAAGGATGGGACCGGGGGACGAGATTAACCAAAGAATTTATATGCACACTAGAGGCCTGGTGTATGAAATTCGTGCACTGGGAGGGGGAGAGTCCCTCAGTCCGGCCTGCGCCCTCTCGCGGTCAGAACCATAAACTGGCAGTCCGACATCCTTCTCGCAGTCCAGGACTCCTCGCTCCTTACCGCCTACCTCCTCGCTGCTCCTTACCTCTAGGCTCATGCTCTTAGCATCACTGTAAAGGTGGGAGAGGCTCCTGCCACCGCGGCTGTACTCTCCAGCCATGAGCCGGGCTTCTGGCCCAGCAGCGCTCCCCCTGTGGGAGCACACTGACCAACAGGGGACAACTCCTGCATTGAGCGTCTGCCCCCTGGTGGTCAGTGCGCATCATAGCAACCAGTCATTCTGCCAGTTGTTCCACACTTTGGTTGATTTGCATATTAGGTTTCATTATATGGGATATGCATTACCTATGAACACAGACAATAGGGTGAAGGCCTGGGGCAGGGCAGGAACCAGGTGGGGGGAGCAATGGGGGAAAAAGGGAAGCATCTGTAATACTCTCAACAATAAAGATTTTTTTTAAAAAAACAAAAACAATTATTTACTATGTAATAAATCAATAAATATTTTATTACATAATCAACTTAAACATAGTTTTACAAGATAGCAGTAAATACTATATAGAAAAAATGTACTGTTAAATTTAAAGAGTGGCACATATAAGTGTATCTAATTACTCAACTACTGCTTCTTTCCAAAAATTTGACCATGCAGCATGATGATCTTAATTGCTTATAAGACAGAGTATTCCAATACCTTTCATCAGGAAAGCGTTTCTATCAGTGAAAAAGATAAAATTTATTTCCAAATAAATATGATTTAAATTTTTCAGTCATAAAAAGTAGCATGCTGGAGTTTCTATTTAAATGTTGATTTTATAATACTAGTTTGGGTAGGAGAAATTGTATTTTCTTGTTGAGTTTTGCACTTCCCCTGAAGAGAAAAAATATGGAGGGGAAGGAACATCATTAGACAAGATTTAGTCTGATCTTTTATGGAATGCTGGGAAGCATCCCTCTCAACTCTGTTTCACCAAGTTGTATAAAAAGCTCTTATTAGCAGAGTTTCTTTTGGGGGGTAGTTTTTTGGTTGTTTTACTTTGAAAACAGTTAGAAAATGATACTATATAATCATTTATAGCTTTATGAGTCAGATTATCCCAATTCTTATTTATTTTTAATGCTCACCCAAGGATATGTTTTTATTAATTTGAGAGAGAGAGAGAGAGAGAGAGAGAGAGAGAGAGAGAGAGAGAGAGAGATATTACCTCCCATACTTGCCCCAACATGGATTGGAACTGCAACCCAGGTATGTGCCCTGACCAGGAATCGAATCGACAACCCTTTGGTGCATGGGATGATGCTCCAATCAACTGAGCCACACCGGCCAGGGCAGATTATCACAGCTTTTAGATAATGAGAATAAAAGATGAGATAGAAAAACAGACCAGAGATCGATCTCAAAAATAAATCTTATAAAGGTTTTAGTTGGGTAAAAGGTTGAAATAGAAGTACTATATGCCTAGACTGAGAGGAAAGTAAAGTGCTAAACAAGTAGAAAAACAGAATAAAAGGGATACTGAAAAAGTGGGGGATGGATTGGAAAAAAGTCAGAAGGCAGCCCAATTCTATATTTGAAAGTTGGTAAGTGGGTAGATCTTAAAAGTTTTCAACACACACAGACACACACACACACACAAATTGTAAGTATGTATCTGATGGATATTAACTAGGCATTGTGGTGATCATTTCACAATGTATACAAATATTAAATTATTATACTATATACCTGGAACTAATATAATGTTATGTGTCAGGTATACCTCAATAAAAAAGAAGATAGTCTAATTTTGACCTTAAATATAAGCTCACCTAAACACATAGAGAGATAATTTCATCTAACTCATTGAATTTATAGATAATTTAGTTTCTCTCAAGTTGAAATAGTTGACTCGAGTGATCACGAAACAGGACCAGGAACCAGATCCACTTGTTCTCATTTTAGTTCCCTTCACTGTATTACAAAGTAATGTCAACTTGATTTTCTTTAAATACACTTTTAGAAAAATTCAATTTACACCAATATCAATTGCAAATTTGTTGTTATGAAGAACTCATTGCAATGGTCAAAATGAGGCTGAACAAAAAATTCAGTATAGTTGGCTGATGGTGAATTTAATTATCAAGAATATTAAATAGTTGAAACTTAACATACTAACAGAAAATTATAAAATAGATACAGAAAATGTTGAGGATTTGTATGAAAATTTCCCCATTTCCCTTGGAATCATCTTGTCCTCAATGGAATGGTGTCTTATTCCCTTTCTTTTCGTTTCTATAGTACTTATTCAGCATTAAAACAAGAATTATGTTTGTATAGTAATATATCATCAAGACCAGTGGATACACATTTATTTAAACTCATATAAATACGTACCTACACACATACATTTTTCCAATTTTAAATTCTATAACTGTTTTCCCTAAGGGATTCATAATGGTGCAGAATTACTCAGAGTCCACACCTAGATGAAAAGGCAAACCACACATTCCAGAGACTGTAAATCTGAGTGTCTCACAGTAATATCACTCCTGAATGTTGTTTTAGAAACTTCTGCCAGCTCCCACGTCTGGAACTTGTTACACATACAAGCATGATAAATAGGAGAAAAATAAACAAGTGAGCTGAATCTTTAACCAAGACAAGGAACACAACTGCCAGCATAATTTCAACCCCCAAAGCACTGAAAGGCTCTTCTATGCCTAACCACCATCTGGGGAAGGGAGGCAGAGGTATAGGGTGGAATAAATGCATCTTTGGATCAGTTGCAAACATTATTTTTTTTAATAACATGCTTTCGTGGTGATGTGACCTGGGAAAACATATTGGCTGTAAGTGCTGTGACCCAATAGTCCCTTCCTTTTGGAACATAGTGCTTCTTCTATAGGAGCAGTCTTGCTTCATCTTTTAATTAAACTGATTTTTATCTCATAGTCATCAATGACCAAAAAAAAATGCTTGTAGGTGTAGCCAGGAAAAGTAAATTGTCAGTTTAAGGGCTAGTGAGAGAATTATTCAGGGAAGGCTCTGTCCTTTCCTGAACACTACTTCTATGAGCTATGTGCAGATAGGCCAAGATAGATCATGAGCTTCTTACAAGGCTGAGATGTGTGAGGATTGATATAAAAAATACTAAATTTCTCTCCATAATAAAGCTTGGAAAACACAAGGTTGCTACAAAGAGAATGGCATTGCCTTGGTACCTGGAGCAGTTGGAGTTGGTAAGGAGTGCAGGTTAAAAAAAATTATTTTTCAGCAAGACGGTAGGGATGTTGGGCCCAAGAGTCATCTATAAGATAGTCTCAGCTGTGGCTATGGCCCAAATACTTTGAGCACAGATATAAAAACTTAATGTAAGTATGTAGGTAGCTGTGCTGGGCTCTGTTGTTTACACTATAAAGTAAATTTCCATTCTACCACTCCACTGTACACTTTGACCTCTACTCTTGATTTTTTAGTAAAATACTTCTATACAAAATATCCTTATATAAATGTGATTTCAGAAATATAAAAAAAGAGAACATTCCATGATTGGGTCAACACAGCATAGACAAAAGGAAAGGCTGTTAAGACTATTTTAGGCAAAGCAAGGAGTGAGAGTAAGACATGTCTAGAAGAAACATAAGAACCATTTCAGCCGTGGGCTGAAATGAATAAAACTAAAAAAAAAGACCGTACCCTTTTATGTAATGATGTTTACTTTGAATTTATATTAGTTCACACAAACACTCCATCCATGCTTTTGTTCCGGCTCTCCGGTCCAGTTTAAGAACCCATTGTGGCCCTCGAGTCAAAAAGTTTGCCCACCCCTGATTAGGGCCTAACTGGTTTGGCTCAATAGATAGAGCGTCGGCCTGCAGACTGAAGGGTCCCAGGTTTGATTCCAGTCAAGGGCATGTACCTTGGTTGCGGGCACATCCCCAGTGGAGGGTGTGCAGGAGGCAGTGATCATGTTTCTTTCTAACTTTCTATCCCTCCCCCTTCCTCTTTGTAAAAAAATCAATAAAATATTTTTTTTAAAAAGAACCATTTAGTGGAATTGAGGTTTAGTATTCTTTACTGTTGGTAGAAGGAAATTTTGATACTCCCCTCTTAAAATTAATCAAGGGCGATAGAAAATAAAAATGGGATATAAAAAGTGCCAGAATGGGAGTAGGGAACTTCTTTAGGAAGGTGGGATGGCAAAGCCTCTTGGAGGAGCTCCAATTTGAGCTGAAATATAAACGATGAGTAGGAGGCAACCAGATAAATATAGAGGAAGAGTGGCAGAGGAAGAGGAAAGAATTCCAAAACAGAAATAAGCCAGTATAGCTAGAGTACAATGGATCAGGCCGACTGGTAAGGAAAGAGAAAATAGGTAGACTGTGCGTGATCATGTTGCCCTTCCGTGCTGTCATAGTCTTGTTTCCATAGAAAACAGAGCCTGAGGCAAGCTTCCATGCCAATGCTGGATTAGGAAGAGTATAATCTTAGAGTAGCAAATGTGAGGGGGGAGGGAAATGAGTTAGCCAAGGAGTAAAAGCAAATACATGTGCCTACTAAGCTAAGCACAAATTGTGCTCAGGAAGTCCATCTCTGTGGGGCTGACTGTTACGGAACCTCATAACAATCAATGAAGGGTGGATGGAAGAAAGCAACATTTATCTCTCAGGTCCTTCCGCGTTCTGCACCCAGTGGTGAAAGTTTGCCACTTGGGGCTTTCCCCTCCTTATCTTCGCTGCCCTATGTAGGCACCTGCTAGAGGTACCAGAGACCTTTTGTCCTGGTACATGGTTGAGTGAACAGTAGGCAGGTCGTGGCAGCGGACTTCATGCAGAATCCAAACTCTAATCAGAAGGGCAACTGAGTTAGCCACAGGAATCTGGAGATGATGCTGAGAGTCAGTGGCTGGGGTTTTTCAAAGATTTAGAATTTTATTCTAATTTCAAAGTCAAACCATTGTTTTAAGCAAGGAAGCACTATTGTCTTATTTATGGATTTAAAAATATCACTGTCTGCTGTGTGGGGGAAAAAGAGCATCACAGTGTGAGAGAGAGATTTCAGAATTCTCAGCATGAAGTTGTTTTTGTTCTTTTAATTGGTTTTAGAGAGCGGGATGGAAAGAGAGAGAGAGAAGGAGAAAGAGAGAAGGGTGTTTACACACCCACATTGGGGATTAAACCAGCAACCTGGGTATGTGCCTGCCACCTTTGCGTGTGTGGGATGACGCTCTTAACAACTGAGCCAAAGGGCAAGCAATTCCTTTTTTTAAAAAAAACTTGTCAATTCCACTGAAAATTTGAGAAAGTTGAGAAAAGAGGACTTATAATTTCTCTCAATGTAGACAGTTTTGATGGCCTTTATCTGAGTCATTATGGAGAGATATTAGAACAAAAGTGTGACTAGAATGAGTTGAGAAGAAAACGAAAGGTTATAAAAACAAGGCACTAAAATGAGAACTCTTTGGAGACATTCTAAGGTAATTTTTTGTCTAAGACAATATTTCATTTTTAAGTATATCTTAATTTTCTTTGCCAATAAAGAAAAACTAAGGAATCTTACATTTAAAAACATTCAACTGTTGCTCTCATTTAAAAAATTAATTACTTAGGAAACTATGTATTTTTTCAAAAGAATGCAATGTGAATATTACATTCTGAATTTTGTTTTCAGTGAATTCAAGCCAATTTATCTCCTGTCCATAACACTTTACCTTATGAGGATGTAGTGAAATGAGCATTTGCATACATTACTGGTGGGAGATGAAACTGGTAGAACCAGTTTTCTTTTGAAAAGAAATCCAGTCATTGTGGTTTCAATAGCATCAAATATGTGCATATTGAATCCAATATGCTTCTTCTCAGAAACTAATCTCTGGCAACAGACTGTAACATGGAGTATGGAAATGTGTATAAAGTACTTATTACAGTAGTGTTTGCAATAGCAAAATATAAGAGATGATGCACATCTAATAACATATTTTAATAATAAAGATATACAAAATGAAATATTATGCAGCTATTAAAAGTAAGTTCCTTATGGCTATGTAAGTATATCAATACATTTTGTTAGACTTCTTAAGAAATAAGAAGTACGCATATATCATTAAACATGCATAAATATATAGAAAAATGGCTGAAAGAAAATGCACAAAGACACATGAAAAACACTGTTACAACTCCACTGCCATTTATTATTAAATATTCTATGAAGGTTTTTTTCGAAGGAACTTTCAAATCATGTAGGTATATGCCTACAACATTTGCATTAAAGCCATTAAGTTCTTTTAGCTGAAGAGCAATGAAAGGTCTCAGTGTTAACAAAAAGGAGTATGGCTTAAAAGTCATACTACTCCATGTGGATTTGATCTACTACACATTAATGAATTCTAATTTAAGACAGAGAAGCTATGGTGTCTTTTCCACTTACTACTGAGTGTTTCTTTGTTTCTGAATAAACCTTGTTTGCTATCCAGGCATGCAGCAGTGGATCTCATATTCTTGCCATCTCCCCATTAAAATCCCTCATGATGGGATTGAAAAGCTTTTCTTGGATTCATGCTGACTATATTAATCCAGAATTTCTCTTCCAAATAATTGTTTTGGATCCTGCCATAAGTACCTATAAAGACAATCAGAATGCAGTTCTCAGGAATCAAGTACACATTCTGCATTGGCTCCCTCTCTCTCTTTTTAAGGACCATTGCATTTTAGAGTTTAATTTAAGCAGCCTGGCCAGTTGGGGAAAAAATTACCTGAAGCAAACAGACAAACAAATGCATGACTTTCTTTCACCAGTTCACTTCTGGAGAGGCCATTATCCATTACACGCTTTGCTTTTATCCAAGGCAAGCAGTAGAGAACAATGAACCCATTTGTTTTATGGCTGCCATAATTTGGAGATGGAATCTTTGCAATATTTCCTGAGGTATTTCTCTTCTGCTGCCGCTGTATGGGTTCAATTTTTCTAATGGTCTATAAATAAAGAGGCCACAACAATTAGGGGTTTTATCACGCACACACACACACATAGTTATTTGAATACTATTATCTTTCCACCGTATTTGAATCACCACCATTGATAGCTCTTGCCAAGTTACCACATTGGGTATTCTAAGAACTGCTAAGATTTGCCATAGCATGCTTTTGAGGATGTGTGTGTGTGTGGGGGGGGGGGGAGGGGGGGCGGAGCGCGGTGGGGGGAAGAGTAATTGAGACAACAGCCACATTTTCTAGAGGATATTCAGATATTAATGTTTGTCCATTAATATAGGGATAGCCCCTTATAGCTCTTCAAAAGAATGATATATCAAATTGCATAGCAATATGAAGTGATGACAAAGTCAAGCACTAAGCACTTTAAGGTGTACGAGCCATGATATTAAAAATTCCTTTGCTGGGTGGGAATAGGCTATGGCCAAGCCTTGCTTTATAGACTGATTCTTCGGGGCTTTCTGAGGCAATACAAATGTAAAACCCAAGAAATGGAATTGTGCAGTAAGAGGGAAGGTAAAAATTGCCAAATACTCAATAAAATGTAGAAAAACATCTAATTTGAACTACTATTAATGGTTGTATAGGCACCAGTACATAAAAATAGCAAAAGAAACATCCTATGTTTATTTTAATATCACAAGAACCAAATTTTTAGGTTCTTAACTGTCCTGGAAAGTGAGTAGAAATATTATTAGATACAAATACAGCATTTGAATATTCTGTACCAATCTGTGTTGTTATGGCTGATAACCCTTAAAAAATGCATTAATTTAAGGTGTATGAGATTTTAAAATTACATAAATTATGAGAATGTATAGCCTCCACAGGGATAAGTTAGCTACTAAAACATGGTCTCATCAATTATTATCTGGTCTTATCAGTTATTATCTTGTTCCCAGTAAATATCACCTTCTTCTTCCTAAAAAATTAACTTAATTTTAACTTAACCTTAATCTATATTATGATTACATACAATTCGCACATTTGTACAAACTGCATTTCAGAGTAAGATTTATAGAGCTAAAACTGATGCTATTTTTTATATTGCAATATATAATATATTATAATTTTTATAACTAAGTAGCTACAAATTCCTATTGTGACGGGTAAGCTCATTATTCTATAAGTCTCAGATACTTAAGATATCTAAATAATTTCTGTTAAGCATATCTTTTAGCATATTTAAAGCAACTTACATGCTTTCACACTTTCAGATTATGAGGCCTTGTCTCTCGATTCACCTCTTCTTTAAGTAGTCCACAGGGAGGCATTTATCTGAGAATGGGAATTTAAGGTCAACCCAACATTTGGGATTATTCATAAAAGTACTAATAAGAAACATATATTTTAAATTTATGGGTTTAACTTAATGCCAAACTAAAAAAGTGAGAGAACTTTGGGCAGTTTCTCCATCTCCTGCTCCCAGTTTCTTTTGTACACCTAACTCATGTCACACACATTATTTCTTTGGTTTTGTTTGTTTATACTTTTAATAGTGATAATTAAATTTGCACTAAGCAAAGAAAACATAACTATTTTGTTAATAATTATTCTTAATTTTGTGATTTAATGTTTGAAATCAATACTAAATTCAGTTTGAAAGAAGAAAAAGCTCAGAAAAATATTTGTGGGTGTGTTAGTCAAATATGCTTGTGGTGTGTGTGTGCCTGTACAGTGTGTGTGCCCAGCCTTCAAAATTCCTTGGAAATGTTGGAAGAATGATCATTGATAAAATTTTGTTTTTCTTATTTTTTTATGTATGACATTATGTATTGCCTCTTTCTTCAGGACAAGTTTTTTCAAATTCTTTATAATTATTTTATTATTTAACTTCTTTTTTTCAACAATGAAGAAAGTGAAATAGTTCAAAAGAAGTATGAAAAAACTCAATCTATCTTGATAATATGACTTTTTGGCACCAAGAGAAAATTTTCTGATATCATATTCTTAATACTGTTCTCAAGATAATAATATTACTCTTTTGACTGTTTTAAAGTAACAGTAAAAAATTCCTCTTAAAATTATTATATTTTATATGTTATAAAAGCAATAATAGTTTCATTTGAAAACACATTTTCCTTGTTTAAAGTTTTTTTTACAAAATAAATTTACTTCCAAATATTATTTTCTATATCAATTTTTTTCAAAGGCCACACATTCTAAAGTTCATGTCTTTCTTTTTTTTCTCTATCTAGCTGATATGCATTTCATCATTTGTCTTTCTTTCAATGTACTCAATACAATTTGAAAGTTGTATAGATTACATTTAAAAAAGAGAGTTGCTGATTTTTTTAATGTTTGCATTTATGAAGGAAAATATTCAGTGCTATGTAGGATATTGCATTTATAAGATCATATTCAATCTATATTCAAATCCATAGTTAGTTAAATGACTGGGGGTTCATAACTCTCTTAAATAATGTGTGAAATAAAAAACCCTGCTCAAAGTCTAAGTAACTATAGGACATTAGCTCAATAACAATTCAAAACTAATTTTTAAAAGTACTTCACATGTGAACTTTAAACAATTTTTATATCATCTATATGTAACTGTGTTTTTTCATTTAGATGCAGTATGATGTTGAAAAACTTACCTGCATGAAAATATCAATATATTCCCGTTTTTAAAAGCAAATGTTATTTATGTACTTTTATAAATGACATCTAAGCAGTTACCTGATATGCCCTTCACTTTGTGGATATCAGTTCAGGCTTGGGGAACATAAATATGTAGTTTAAGACCATGAGTAGTAGTATTGATTCTAATAAACTGGTACAGCACAAATGATACATATTTAGTGATTGATTAACTTAAACTTTTATGTAATACCTAAACTGGTCATCTATGCAAAAATTTGTTTATATTACAGTCTTACATGTGATCTTAAAGTTTTATCTATTACTGGGGTTTTCAACCTTCGTCATAAGCATTTCAGTATGCTTAGCAGTATTCCTGACCTCTAGACATTAGAAGCCAAGAGTTTCTCTGTAGTGTGACAAACAAATATTTGTCCAAAAATTACTAAATGTCCCCTGGTGGGCAAAATCGCCCTGGTTTAGGAACATTGATCTGTTCCCATTAGCCATATGATGCTTAAAACTTCTCTTTATTCATACTGATTATACATAATATTTTTTCTATATATAAAAATAATTTATGAGACAAGTTAGGTTGAAAAAAATGATGAAGGGAAAAATATTATTGAATTTACCATCTTCAGTACATCTTTTAATAGTTTGCATGCTTGTCATAGTTTTAACATTTCTTTGGGCCACACTAGTGAAATAAATGTTACTCACCATTCACCAATGAATGAAAACATTAAAATCAAGTTTAATGCAAATTTCTCTTTCACAGGCCTAGAAAGTCTAACTTCTGAGAAAGAGGCCAGGGAAGGAAATGGGGTAGATGCCTGAGGAAGACTGATTTTGGTGAACAGAACTTTCCACAGAATATTGAGTGATTCCAGTGACAGGCTAAAATAGAATCTGCCAATAGTGGTAGAATAAATGAGAATAGAATGTGTTGTGCTTCTTTTTCTCATGAAAAAATTCCAGGCACTGTTCCTTACAGCCTCAGTGCCATGATTAAGTCAACTACACTCCGGAGAGAGGTTCAGGGTGAAACTGTTAAGAATGGGAAAGAGAAAGTATATTACACTCAGTCCTTCATCCACTTGACCTTAGAACCCCCGCCCTCTTTCCAGCAGACTCTGATATATCCCATGGTAATTACGTTGATGAGTATTCCATTTATTTGGACCCTCTTCTCTGAGAAAACTGAGAAAAAGAACAATAAATCCTGCAAGCGGTTTTCCCACTGAGCATGATTCATCAGCAGGAAAAAAGAACAAGCCTTGGAAAAGCAGTGGCAACACAAAGCAGAGCAATGGCAACAAAGCACAGAATGGTCAATGCGGGACCATCTTGAAGGGCACCCCCATAAAGCAATGGAACAAAGTGTATCTGTCTGTGGGGAGGGTAGTAGCACTGGCAGGAGGGCAACCTCAGTCCTGGAGCAGGAGACAGTCCCAGGGTTAGGGAGAACTGTGAGCAGACATCACTAGGAGTGACAGGAAAGGCCATCCCTGGAGCAGAGACCATTGAGACTGCTTCCAGTTTGGTCTCAGAGTTGAAGCCCATAAGGGTTGAAAGCAGCCTTCAGCAGCTCTAGCCTGACAAGTGGGAGAAAACCAAGCAGCTGGAGGGCCATTATTTGGGCAATGACGATGCCTGGCTGTATTCAGCCCTAAGGTGCTCATTTGAGGGGCTGGGTTTTCAATATTTGGGATACTACAGGCTGCACGTATCCTGTTTCTGTACTGGGGGGATCTATGGAGCAGTAAGAGAAGGACGGAACGGGGACCAAACCTGAACATTCATTTAAAGTAAACTTTGTGACTGATAATACAACTTGAAAAGACATACAGGTTTTGATTTGATGTCTCAACGAGGTACCGGAACTTTACTCTTCGTAATCCATAAGTTCTTTATAATAAATTTCCTGACTACCATGATTCCATGAAAAAACCATTTCATGTTTTTTTTTTTTTTTTTTTTTTTTTATTAATGGTTAGAAACATGCAAACTCATTTATAGTAAATCTAGGGTTCAGTAGGCTCCAAAGAAAAGAAAAACCTAACACTAACCCAGTGGTTCTCAACCTTCCTAGTGCCGCGACCCTTTCATACAGTTCGTCATTTTGTGGTGACCCCAACCATAAAATTATTTTCGTTGCTACTTCATAACTGCAATTTTGCTACTATTATGAATCGTAATGTAAATATCTGATTTGCAGGATGTATTTTCATTGTTACAAATTGAACATAATTAAAGGATAGTGATTAATCACAAAAACAATATGTAATTATATATGTGTTTTCCGGTGTTCTTAGGCAACCCCTGTGAAAGGGTCGTTCGACCCTCAAAGGGTCGCGACCCACAGGTTGAGAACCGCAGCACTAAACTATCTTGTACTGACATATTTAGAACTTTGAATAATGTACTTTTGAGCATAACTCATATGTAAACCTCAGCCATGTGAGAAAGTAGAGATAGCCAAGTATTTGGAAGCAGAAAAGAGATGACCCAGGAACACATTTCCTCCCCCGGAGGTGGCCGGTTGCCTACCATTTGCAGGCGCAGCAGATGGCAAAAGACAGTGAGGGTGGGAGTGGCTGGCACTTCATAGTCTGCCAGGCTCCGTCTGGGCTCTTGATAAATATTAATTAAATGAATTGAATCCACTGAAGAGTGCTTTCCATGCTGCCAATTATGACAACCAGTTTTTGTTTCATGTATTATTATTCTCATGTTAGCATGCCAGGAAAACTTGGGTATGTCTTTATGAAGACCCAATGGGCTACACAGATAACCCAATTGAGGTGAGACTCAAAGGCACACTGTGTTTAGATCCTACTTTATACACATATTATTAAAATCATATTCTAGTGATATCTTGATTGGCAATTCATCTGGAAATAACATTATAGTTTAGCAAGAAGAATAAGCCATGCAGAATCCATTCCCAAAGGGTGCTTCTATTCCTGGGGTGCACAAGGAACGTGATTTCGGGCTTGTGAAAGTGTTAAGGGGTCTCCTGAACTGAAAACCATTCAGAGGGATCTGTGTGCCTCCCTTTAGGAGAGAGGAGGTTTTAAAAGCTGCAGCAGATAAAATGAAGGTGCTCTGGAGATTAGCGATTCCCCCTGAGGATCCATAAGGAAATTTAGATGTTCAAAAGCATCCCTGCATTAAGCTGTGTTAATTCTACTTCCTATAAAGGGATTTCCAAATTTAAAGTGTCATAGGAATACATCTTTGTTACAGCAAGTCATCTAGAATGTCTGCCTGCCTTGCCAGTCTGTGGGTTCAGATAAGGATTCATTAATATTAATGCCCTGATCTCACAGGCTCTCATTCATGGCAAGCTATCACTCTCCCTCCCAGTGTGAAATGTCTGAAAATGCTGGCCACTTACTTCTGGGAGTCCTCCTGTGCTGTTTCAGAAGCTCTCCGTTTCTTTTTACTCCAGCTTTCTTGCTAATGGATCATGCCAGGCAATCCAAAGGCAGCAATTTTCACCCGTTTTCATCTCAGTGCACACAAACTAATCACTAAAATTCTGCAGTACACCAAAAAATATACTCTTTGCCAATCTGACAAAAAAATAGGTATAATTTTGATTCATTCACACTGGACGGCTATTGTTGTGTTGGCTGTTGTCATATTTTTATTTGACAGTCAAAGGGAAAAGCGATGAGTGCCCCTGACAAAATAAGCAGCTATTGCATATTTTTAAAATACCTATGCCACACCAATGTGCTACGGCACACTGCTTGAAAATTGGTGCAACTGGTCACTGGCAATTTCCCAAGATTTATGAAAGAATATTATTAGGCTCAGGAGCTAACCACATGGGCCCGATGTCTGCCTTCCACCTTTGTGCTCTGTCAGTTGTGCTCCGAGTAGCACAGTTAGTGCCTGGAGCCCCTCCTGAATACAGCTCCCCCTGGTTTGGGTTTGGCGGACCTGGCCCTGCGCACAGGTAGGAAACATTCAGGCTTTCCCCACGTACCCGTCAGGAGTGAGGATGAGCATTGCTTCCCCAGGGACTCGGGGAAGGACTCCTATCTTTATGTTCTCAGATACCTCTATCATTTTCACTGCTTGCTTTGTCTGGCTTTCCCTTCTCAACTCTTTACTTATAAATGCAAAAACATTGTACGTTTAAAATAGAACACTGTAGGGGTACTACTGCACCAGGCTAACAGGCACTGTGGACATAGGATTCCCTGAAGTTGGGGAGAAATCTCAATCCTCAGCATTAATAAAACATGGCAGGTACTTAGTATTTTGTTTATTAAGTTTATTGGGGGTGACATTGGTTAATAAGATTATATACATTTCAAGTGTACATTTCTATAAAACATCATCTATAAATTGCATTGTGTGCTCACCACCAAAAATCTAGTTTCCTTTGGTTACCATATATTTGGCCCCCTTCACCCTCTTCATCCTCCTCCCAACCCCCTTCCTCTAGGGTAGCCACCCTCTGCTGCCCGTGTCTATGAATTTGTTGGTTTTGTTTGTTCATTTGTTGCTTTCTGTTTTAAAACCCTCATACAAGTGAAATCACATAGCTCTTCTTTTCTGTCTGACTTGTTTTGCTTAGCATGATACTCTTAAGATCCATCCATGTTGTCACAAAGGACAGTATTTCCTAGTTCCTTATGGCTGAGTAGTATTCCATTGTATATATGTACCACATCTTCTTTATCTAATAATCTATTGAAGGACACTTAAGTTGTTTCCATGACTTGGCTACCATGTATAATGTTTCAATGAACATAGGGGCACATGTAGCCTTATGAATAAATGTCTTCAAAATTTTCAGGTGAATACCCAGAAGAGGTATTGCTGGGTCATATGGTAAGTCTATTCTTAATTTTTTGAGGAACCTCCATCCTGCTTCCCACCATGACTATACCAATTTGCATTCCCACCAGCAGTATTTGAGGGTTTTTTGTTTGTTTTTGTGTTTGCCTCTACATCCCCTCCAACAGTTGTTATTTCTTGTCTTTTTTATAATAACCATTCTGACAAGTGTGGTGTGGTATTTCATTGTGATTTTGATTATCTCCTCTCTTATAACTAGTGAAATTGAACATATTTTCATATTTGTGTGTCTTCATTGTCTGTTCAGGTCCTCTGCCCACTTTATTTTTAAATTTTTAATTGATTTCAGAGAGGAAAGGAGATTGAGAGAGAGAAACATCAATGGTGAGAGAGAATCATCAACTACTGCCTCGTGAATGCCCCACACTGGGGATCGAGCCCTCAACCCGGGCATGAGCCCTGACCAGGAATGGAACTGTGACCTCTGGTTCATAGGTCGATGCTCAACCATTGAGCTACACCAGATGGGCCTCTGCCCAGTTTAAATAGGATTGTTTGATTTTATTTGATATTGAGTTATATGAGTTCTTAATATATATTAATATATTAGCACCTTATCAGAGGTATTGTTTGAAAATACCTTTTCCCAGTAATTTTAAATGAGTAAATCCTTTTATGTATTGATATGTCTATCATAAAACTTTGTTTAAAATCCATGTATATTTCCAAGAATACCAAATAATGAAAATACTCTTGGGTGGTGTAGCCCACAAGTTAAGTAGACAATTAAATTATAAATCCCAAATTAACACTTAATTAAGACACCTGAAATTTGTTATATACAGAAATCAAGATGAAGTCCTACATATATAAAAATATATAAAATATAAGTAATATAAGATCATGTAATATAATATAATACAATAAAATATAGTATCTTTCATGTTGGGAAAACTGATGAGGAGGCAAGTGCCATCACCAATTCAAATGTCCATACAGGAAGGGAATGTGTTAAAGATGTAAGCAACAGTGAATCTTGGGGCTGAAGGAGCAACAAGAGGACATAGACATGGATGCATTCATTCAGTTATTCTACAAATATTCATTGATCACCAATTCTCTAGCAGGCACTATTCTAGACCTGGGGAACACAGTGATAAATAAAATGGGGGAAAACACAATAAATAAGGTAATAAACAAATGACAAATAACATCAACATATAGATATACATTTTATGATGAAAATTCAGTAAAAGTCACAGGATGTGGTTATTGAATATAATTTGGTCAGGGGCCGAACTTTCTGAATAAAGAGGAGTGAGCATACTATATAATAAAACTCTAATATGCAAATCCACGGAACGGTGGAACGACCAGTCATTATGACACACACTGACCACCAGGGGCAGATGCTCAATGCAGGAGACAGGCTTAGCCAGAAGACAGGCTCATGGCTGGCGAGCTTAGAGGTGGTGGCGAGAGCCTCTCTTGCCTCTGCAGCAGCGCTAAGGACCCCTCGGGAGAATGAGGAGCAGGCATAAACCAGCAGTCAGACATCACCCGAGGGGTCCCAAACTGCGAGAGGGTGCAGGCCAGACTGAGGGACCCCCATTCCCCCAGTGCACGAATGTCATGCACCAGGCCTCTAGTATAAAGATATTAAAAACAGCATTACAGGAAAGCAAATCATGCTGAAACAAATCAGACAATACCAGTGGATAGAATATCCCTGAGGTTATTTGGTGAATCAGAAAAAATCCTTGAGAAAAGTGTAGAAATGAGATTTATAGCAATACCTAATTCATTGGTACTAATTCATTTGATGAATATTTGTACTTTGCAGACAGTGCAAGTCAGATGCTCCATGCACTCTGCTAAGCACTTTACATTTAACCATCCCTCAAATCCTGTCATGTAAGTAAGTAGTAGTGTTACCCTATTTTACATGTGAGGAGATAAAGTAAAAAAATTTGGAACAAAATCCACAAATGTTAGTGCTGAGACTTGAATCCAGAAAGCCTAGCTACAGAATATATGAAATAATCAGATGCATATATATGGTTTCTAATTCATGTCCACTTTTTAAAAAAAATATATTTTATTGATTTTTTTTACAGAGAGGAAGGGAGGGGGTAGAAAGTTTAGAAATATCAATGAAAGAGAAACATCGATCAGCTGCCTCCTGCACACCCCCTACTGGGGATGTGTCCATAACCAAGGTACATGCCCTTGACTAGAATCGAACCTGGGGCCCTTTAGTCCACAGGCCAATGCTCTATCCACTGAGCCAAACAGGTCAGGGTCATTTCTACTTTTAATGTCATTTGTGATAATCTAGATATATCAGGATATCTACTTTAATATTTAAATTATTCAAATAATCACTCTTTTCCCAATTACTGTCAAAAATTTGATTTTCCTCCTTGAAAAACATAAATGCAATTACTTTCTATTCTTTACCTTATTGTATGCTGTGCAGTTGAAATATTTGTGTCAGAAATAGCTATAAAATAGCATAATTAATGCAGTCATTTCTATTGTCCTCACTATTATTGGCATCACGAAATAATAAAGTTAGGAATGTCAACCACTGAGGCACTTAAATAAGTGGGTTACCTGCACATTGGGTAAATAAATAATAGTCTAAGAGTTTATATCTGCTATAACTTTAGTGTTTGTTAACTCTTCTTTCCAGGTGAGAGAAGAAACTATAAAAATATTAATTTAAGGTTTTGTATGTCCATTTATGTTATGTTGAGTTCTAAATATAATTTAAGATAATATTTCTAAAGGATTAATAAAAGTTAAATTAGGAAAACAATCCTAAAATATAATTCTAAAAGGAGAATCAGCATATGGTACAGCCATATAAAATGGTTCATACTGAATTACAAGTAATTTCTGCCAGTGGTTATGAATACCTTGGAATTCTTCCCTCAGGCAATGTTAACATTGAAATATCAACATTGTTATTTATGCAAGTATCCATGGTGATGAACAAGTAGATAAACAGAGTCAACTTAATTCATGGAACATTTGTATTATTTTTATTTATTAAAAATGTGTTTGCCATTATTAATAATTACTGATTACTTTATAGTTCAGTGAATGGAAAGCTGGCCCCAAGCTATTTTTCCCCAAACATCTTTTAAAAAAATTCTACCAATTTTGTTTATATAAATATACCAGCAAGAATGGTCCCACATATTCATCTGCTGCTGGCACATTCTTTGCTATGTACAATTCACTGTGTCCAAGTACTTTGCCTCCTATCAGACAAAGCTATGGTAGTAGGAATAATGGATTTAACGGATATGCTTTGTAATAGCTGGAAAAACACTGACTTGAGATCACAACTGGGAGGGAATTTTAATGCTAGAAGTCACTCCAAATGTTCCAGGGGGCAGTGCCAAACAGAAACAGGGTCGGTAGATGGCAGATGGTAAGTATATTCTCCCCAACTGACAACTGCAATTCCCATGGCCAGACAGTTCCTATGTCATGCAGTTCCCAAGGTCAAATGGACTTCATTCTATAGCTATGTAATTAGCTAAATACATGTAATTATCAGTAACAAACACATAATTTGAGCTACAAGAGGTACTTGATATGAATGATACAAATATAATTTTTTAAATAAATTTAGAACACTGAAAAATCTAAATGATTGTGTATATTGTACTATATTATTCTGGAATGCTTTTAAGTATTATAGAGTACTCAGTTAACACCTTTAGTTTTTTGAAAAAATGTTTCCACAATGGAAACTATAATAGAAAATAATTTAAAAACTTTGCCAAGTTACACATTTCTATTGGTACTGGGATTAGGAAAATGACTAAAATTGTATAAAAAGGTTATTTTTATATCAGGCTTTTGCTGTGTGCAATTGATGTTTCATAAAATAATTATTTGGTCTAGAGTTTCTCCAGATTGGCATGAATTAGATTAGTTAAAATGGAAGCTACTGGGTTTTATTCCAATATTGTTATGTTAACTAGAATTCTTTCTTCTAACATTACTAAAGGGATCTGCTGTTAACCTAGAAAAACATGGTCATTTATTGGTCTTTAAATAAGTAACCAATTAAAAATGCTGACAGCATTGGGTAGGTCCACACAAAGATCTTTCTAGATTCCAATTTTGCTATAACATGGAAGCCACCTTTCAGAGTCTGTAATAATCGTTCTAACAAAGGAAGGTGACATACCCTATACTTAAGGTTGAGACTGTCATTGAAAACATCCACTCTCCTAGATTGGCAGAATTTCCTATACCTTTTTCCCCTCTCATTCACTTTGAGAATAAGACTCAGCATTTTGCCAGATAAAATCTTGCTGGAACTTGCAAGGTACAGTTTTCAGTTGCTAATTTACATTAAGGTCTAGCTGTGCCAGCTTCAAACATGAGAACGAGTAGAAAGCCAGATGACCTTAAATAACTCCAGAAATGAGCAGGCACCTGTGCATTCATACTTTGCATATGACAGGCTCATATGTGATGCCAAAGTGTACAATGCAGATCAGGATACAGATCTGAGCTCCTCAATTTTCCTATCCCTGTCATTATATTAATCCAATAATTGCCAAATTTTTACAACATGGCTTGAACTTAGTGAGTGGCTTTTCCACAGTCTCAGCTATTCTCACTCATGCATCAGGACTCATGTGGGGACTGATTGGGGCTGGCTGGTCTGAAATGACCTCTCTTGTGGCCCTGGTGGATGGCTGGCAGATGGCTAGGACAATAGGAGTGAGTGAATGACAGGCCTCTCTTCACCTAGCACGTCTGCCCAGGCTCATTTACATATTAGTTGCAGAGTTTCATGAGCTGCAAGAAAAGAACAAATACAAGCATTTCTAGTTTTCTGCTTGTCTCATGTTTAATCTTACCCTATTGACCAAAACAAGTCACATGGCCAAATCCAGCATCAGAGTGGTTGGGCACTGAGAATTAATGACCAGGAAAGGTCACGTGGATACAGGGAGGTCAATAATTTGTGGCCATGTCTGCAATCTACTCTACTTGTTAAACATGGTCTGTTAAACATGCACAACTGAACACTGACGGGGTTTATAGCTTCCGCTCTCTTTGATAGAAAACAAGGCCAAAAGCTGCCACAGTACTCTGTTTCCAACAGGTCAGAACCTTGGATAAATTCTTTAACCTACAAATTTAACATTGATTTAAATTTATTGAGCTTTGTCTGCATGCAAATATCAGCATTTTAGCTACATCATTTCATCTGACTGAAAAAACAAAAACAAAAACACTCAGTGAGATAGCCCAGTGTGTTATTTGTGAGTATAGACTTGAAGTCAGGCTGCCTCTGTTCAGCCCTAGTGCATTACTTACTATTCCATGTCATACGTTGGTTAAATAATCTGCCTTCCAGTGCATTTTAGATAATGTAATTATAAAGTCTAAGTGAAATGTAAGTAGTAAAATTTGAATTATGCATGACATGAAAACATTTCTTAAAGGAGAGGAAATTTACCAGTGAGAAATTCAGATGGATTCAAATACTCTGAAATATATATGTTTTCTTCTTCAATATTTCATAGTAGGATATTAGCTTAATGCTTGAGCTGATCTTGTTTTACGTTTGAGTAATAATACTATTAAATAATCGTTCAGATTATATACTATCAAACAATATATTAACCCTTTGCTGAAAAGAGGAGGAACATAAATGTAACAAAAAGTAAGCGAAGAGGATTCCTCTGAAAATTAATGTCGATTAAAACACAGGTCAAAGAAGCCAAAAGTTTCTGTTAAATTAGACTTCTTGGTAAGATACATTAAAAACAGTTCCTATGTTTATACAGTCTACAATAGCAAAATTCTACATTTTGCACATGACATACAGTTTCATCCTATGTTGCTCTATGTGAACACCTTATCAAAACATCTTTTTCTTTGCTGCCATCTTCCTTATTTTTCACCTTCTGTGATTTCTCATTATCTGTCCCTGAAACTGCAACTACACCAATTCAATCCTCCTGACTGCCACACTCACAAAACAATGTCCACTAATGAATGGAGCTGGTGAGATACCATCCCTGCTTTTAGCTATTTATATCCATTAATTTGTTCTGGGACTGATAATCCTCCTGGATCAATTATTTGAGCTAATGTAACTACTATGGAACAAACATACTAAAATGTTTTCAAGGACTGATTTTTATATTTGTGGGGTCCAGAGTGCCTGGGGCAAGAAAAGAGCTTCCTAGAGAAAACTCGACACAACAAAGGAGTCAGGATGGTGATCAGGATGTAAACTCAGGGACAGTTGGCAGAGCAACGGAAGTCCAAGTGTAGGTTCATTAAACACTCAAATTCTAACCCACGTGCTTTGGTACCATATTTCAATACTAACAGATAGAGGTTCTCTCCGTAATTTGAAAGATCTGCTAAGGGCTACACTCTTTGAAATAGAAGCAGGCTGGGTTTAGCATAGTACCTATTTACCAAGTTGAGTGTTACATAGAAGTATTGTTTTCTCACTTCATTAGAACAGAGATATTGCTCATCTACTTTATGGTCTAAAGGTAGCTTCCAATTCCTCTCCAGAGTGGCATATTTCCAACTTCAGCAGATCCTAGGTGATAGCAATGATCTTGGTGCACTGAAACCATGAGCATTGCAATTTCGAGAACTGGACTGGCTGCACAGTTTTGGCTCAGCCAATTGTGTAACCATTACATAAAAATCATCTATACTAATAATAGCCTAGTGGTGTCATGCCCTCACATTGTCACAAGATGGCCGTCACAAGATGGCCGTCACAAGATGGCCACATGCACAGTGGAGGCGGGGCCCGGTGGCCGCTCTAGGTGATGAGGCCTGGTGGTCCTGCAGCTCTGCACAGTGTGGAGGAGGTGGGTCCCAGTGGAGGAGGTGGGTCATGACAGGGGAGGGCTGTTGGGGGCAATCAGGCCAGCAGGGGAGGGCAGTTGGGGGTGATCAGGCCAGCAGGGCAGCAGTTAGGTGACAATCAGGCCGGCAGGCAAATGAGCGGTCAGGAGTCAGTGGACCCGGATTGTGAGAGGGATGTCCAAGGGCTCCCAGATTGGAGAGGGTGCAGGCCGGGCTGTGGGCAACCCCCCCTCCCCTTGTGCACAAATTTCGTGCACCAGGCCTCAAGTTTTTAATAATTCTTGCAATATATTTGCTCTTAAGTCAGTTTTTGGTGGATGTCCTAAATTGGCATAACATGAAAAAATATGCTCCTTTATATTTTGTAAGAACAGAAAGAAGACAGAAGAGAGTGTCCAAGATTTACCAAGATCCAATGTCCTACTGGGGATGACTTTAGAGAAGCACTATATTCATGGATCTCTGGGGGAAATTGGGCCACTGCATGCCAGGTCTTCTATCCCCAGGGGAAAGTTAAATTCAAAGTGATTCATGGACACCAATATTCTTTCAAGAAAGCAAGATGGTTCTTGGAGCATGGACATTTGGGTATTAATATTGATACCCTACATCTGCAGTGGTTGGACAGTGAGACCCGAGCTGGTGTTCTACAGGGATTAAGAAAGTAGAGCCTATGTCACAGTTCAAATTAAAAATTATATTCATAAAATTTTATAAAATAACTAAAAACTTGTCACAATTTGTTACCACTCCAAAGAAGCTAACATTCTTAGGGATGGGTCTAAACATTAGTGAAAATTGTTACCAGATTTTTCTTCTTTCTACCTGGAAGAATTAACATAAAATATGCTTTTTAAATGCATTCAATATGATTTAATAACATTTGATTCTTGCTCCATTCTTTCTCTCTCCTTTCCCTCTTGGCTGACCTCACCCGGGACTGGAGCCACTCCCTTCATCTTCCAGCAGAGAAAGTATTCACTCTTATAACTAACATAACAGTAGCCTGATGTTTCTAATAAAATTTAAGGACTTGGGATTGAGTTTGAAAGCATCATCATAGCACATTTAAGTATAAATAAGTTACTACAAGTCTCACTCTCTGATTCTTAAAATGAATTAATAGTACTTGAGAATATATTCTCCAAATTCAGATTGTATTAGTAGTTTTGACTTATTTAATAAAATTAATTTATTTTTTGTTTTTTTAATCCTCACCCAAGGATATTTTCTTCCATTGTTTTTTTTTAGAGATAGTGGAGGGGAAGGAGGAGGCGGAAAAGAGAGGGAACGATCATATGAGAGTGACACATTGATTGGTTGCCTCCTACACGTGCCCTAGGATTGAGCCAGCAACCCAGGTAGGTGCCCTTGGACGAGGAATCAAACCATGGACCAATGGTCTACTGTAAACACTGAACAAAACTGGCCTGGGCATCAAGAATTATTTTTAAAATTGAAGTTTTTAAAAAATTCTATCCTGCCAAAGCCGGTTTGGCTCAGCGGATAGAGCGTCGGCCTGCGGACTGAAGGTTCCCAGGTTCGATTCCGGTCAAGGGCATGTACCTGGGTTGCAGGCACTCCCCCAGTGGGGGATGTGCAGGAGGCAGCTGATCGATGTTTCTCTCTCATCGATGTTTCTAACTCTCTATCTCTCTCCCTTCCTCTCTGTAAAAAATCAATAAAATATATTTTAAAAAAAATTCTATCCCTCTATTTTTAATTAGTTGTACATAGATAAAAGTACTTCCCAATGGCGTAAAATCAACTGTCTGTTGAACAAATATGGGAACTCTATTTAGAGAAGACTGTGTCAGATAGCAGAAAGAAGCAATTGCATTTTCTTTCTTTGCTTAGAAAGTCTTTTACGCAGCAGATGATCGGTAAACAACTAGTTGATTTTAATGAGCATTTGGATATCATCTCTTCTGATGTACCTTTTTAAAAATCTTTGTTTAAAAAAAAACCTGGGATTTTGCTTTTTCCTTATTGATTCAGTGTTTTCTCTTCTTTTTCAAAATGCACTGATACATGTCCTTTGTTAGACTGATATATTGCAAGTATCTACAACTGTCAGACCTGACTGTTCTCTCCTCTGTTCTTTGTGCACTACACATACGGTGGATTTTTTTTTTCTTTACAATGTCCCATAGTTCTCCAATGTTCTTTTATTTTCTTTTCTACTTCTTCTTCTTCCCCTTCATCTTCTTTCTCCTTCTCCTCCTTTTCCTTCTCATCTCTGTTCTTTGGTTTGAATATTTTCTACAGATCTGTAAATCAGTTTACTAATCCTACTATCATATTAAAGTCAACAATTAAGTTCTCCATTTTAATTATTGTAGCTTTTAAGTCTAGACTTTCCATTTGATTCTCTTCTCAGATATTCCACTGACAAAACTAAGTTTCCAACATATTAATAAAATCTGTCGTTGCCAATTTGACTAACTGGATGATCTGTGGGTCTGTTTCTGATTAAAAGTTGGAGCCTCTTAATGAAAATATCCTAAAAGCCCTGGGTAGTGTTATTATCTCCAGAAACTTTCTCCTTTCCTCTCGTGGAGACCCTGAGTTGGGAAGATCATAGTAAATCTTAGTTTTTGTAGCTGACTTGCAATTTTTGTATGGCTCAGTTTATTTCTGTGTTATTCATTTCTTCTAGGGTGTTATTCTTTGGGGTACTGATTCAGGGCCTAGAATTTATAGTAGGGTCCTTCCTTCCTCCTCAACAGGTCCTTATTTTCCATTATCTCCATGACGCTGTCAGTTTTTAAGTGGTTTCTACTTTTTGTTAGTGTTTTTAGACTTTTCCTCATTGCATAGGATGGAACTAAATGCTTCAATGAAACATACTGCTAAGTATAAGTGATGTAAGTAAGGCCAATTCTCTTTACCTCCTTAACTCTAGATTATTAAATTCTGGGGGCCTCACTTCTATTTTTATCTCTCATTTCAACCATATTTTCTCTACATACCCCATGTTTTAACTAAAACTTTTCACCTCTGAGCTATTGTCTTCTGCCTTTCTCAGTCTCTCTCACCATTCCAGGAATCAGCAAGGGCTCTGAGAATGAAACCTGCTCTTAGAATGTCAGCTCACCTCATTGTGTTTCACTTATCTTTGGGATTTTGACTCCTCAAGTTCTGATAGCCTCAGCACCTCTCTAATGGCCTTAAACAAATCTCCTCCCTGCTTTGTAGTTTGTCTTTTCTATTATTCTCAGCAGGAGTGTTCATCAACCAAAGCTATTCTAATATATATATATATATCTCCAAGAAGTTGGTTTTGATAATTCAAGGGTTACATAGTGTTTTGAGTGTCAGAATCTAGTGATTTAACAAGCATTTCATAATCTTTAATAAAGTCCATAAAAACATGAGAATATATTTGCCATAATATGTGTGAAATAGGCAATCCAAAGGCACTATGACTCTCCTTATTTATGAAAGAAGAATTGAAATGGAAAAATACTAGTTTTTCATAATCTGCGAACAGATTGTACATATTAGAATATAAAATGTTAAAAAAATCAATATATAGCTACTTAGTACTTAGAGTGGAAATAATATACTGATTGCAGTACACTGGAATTTCCTTTGCAATCCATGGGAAATCTGAAATATTATTACTCACTACTTTTCCAGCCAGGGCAGGGGCAAGAAGTAGGGTTGTGCTGTAGTCAGATGAATAGTGAAAGCTTCCATGGCAATAAGAGATTTCCAGGAGTTTAGACGTCACAGATCATGGGGCTCAGGAACTGTTACCATTAGACAGACTGTTTCGTTTTATTCTGCCAAAGGACATGAATAAACATCTGTCTGTGGCCAAAAAGATTAGGACAGTGAAAAGAAACTTAGTGAAGTGATTTTAAAACCCTGTAAATCCCTTTTAGCTGAAAGTATATTTTGAATGTAAATTTTAAAAAATCAAACCTATATTCTCTCTTCATTCTATATATTAACATTTTAGGGGTAGGTCTAAATTAAATGTAAATAAAACCACTGACTCAGGTTGAGAGTTGGGCAGGACAGTATTCAGATGCTTTAGAGAGTAACAGATAATTTATGCTTCTATTTTATGTATCACGGCTTCATTTTCCTATAAAATAGTGTCCAACTTTTTTAAAAATTGGTTTCATAAACATTAAGTATTTTTAATGTGAAACATTAATTTGAAACTGTGGAGTAAGCATTTAAATACTAAAAATGCCTAGTATATAAAATTTTATATTTCTATAATATTTTATTATGAAGAATGCATCATCTACTCATACTTTAATAATTAAATGTTAGCCACAAATTCCTATATATTTCAGAGACATCGAAAGCTTTATTAGCACTGTAGAAATTCATAAATGTGTCTCAACTAAAAGCACTACATCTATAAATAGCAACAACTGGAGAGTCAGAGGGAGAGAAGGGATTACATTTCCAGACATAATAGCTTGTTTATAATTATGGTCTGTGTATATGGGGGCTGCTGAATCACTAGTCACTTACATACTCATGATTCAATCATTCCATTTCTTATTCACCCTTGTTTATAGCTTTGTATTACTTCATCAAATCATTACTTTACATAGTTTATAAACACTCTTCTTCAAGTCTTCCATGAAAGTAATCTATTATTTTTATCAACTGTCATATGTTTGCTCCCTGTACCATGCATTTGTAACATCCTAATGTGCAAACTGTTATTCATCTGTGTTATTCCATGATCTAACCTCCAGTGGATGCTGTTTTGTAAGAAGAATCTACATTAGAATTAAAAAATTCAAAATCTATCTTTGCTGTCCCATTATTGCCTGGTTTGGGTTGGGCAAAACACTTTCTAGTCTTTGATTTATTTGTTCTTAGAATGAAGGGATTGTTATATGTGGCCTCTGATTTTTAATTTAAATTATTTTATTTGATCCCACTGTTCCCATTAATTTAGTGTAAATTTAAGTTATGACTTCTATTATTCTCAATTGAATAGAGTTTAACATTTCACTTAAGTTTTCTTTATATCTAAAACTATTCTACCCTCTGAAAAATCTGATTACCTATTTTGTAGCTTTTGACATTGCCGTTGCCTTTATCTCCCATGTGTAT
The DNA here is from genome assembly GCF_963259705.1 of Myotis daubentonii. Taxonomy (NCBI): domain Eukaryota; kingdom Metazoa; phylum Chordata; class Mammalia; order Chiroptera; family Vespertilionidae; genus Myotis; species Myotis daubentonii. The sequence continues at coordinate 39,235,996 of NC_081849.1, forward strand.
TTCAGGTTAACTATCTATACAATTAAAACAAATAAACAAAAACATCTTTCTTACTAAAATCTTACTGTCAAAGATTTTACTAACATATGGATGACCAATAATTTTCCCAGTACCATTTACTGAAAAGTATGTCTGCCATGATTTACAACTTTTGTTCTGTCAAAAATCAAGTTTTTGTATTTGTGTCCATCTGTTTTAGGGCACAATGTTTTGTTCTATTGTTTATACTTAATTTAAAATTAAGTCTTGGTATCTGGTGCAGTGGTTCTCAACCTGTGGGTCGCGACCCCTTTGGCGGTCGAACGACCCTTTCACAGGGGTCGCCTAAGACCATCTTGCATATCAGATATTTACATTACGATTCATAACAGTAGCAACATTACAGTTATGAAGTAGCAACGAAAATAATTTTATGGTTGGGTCACAACATGAGGAACTATATTTAAAGGGCCAGAAGGTTGAGAACCACTGTAGGGAAGCCCAGCACATTTTTCTTCTGTTACAATTGTGTCTTGACTTTTCTTGACCCTTTGAATTGTCATATATATTTTAGATTTTGCATCTAAGTTCCACCAAAAAGATTTTTGTGATCTTGATTAGGGTTGTATTGAATTTATAGATCAAACTAAGGAAAATGATATCTTCATAATATTTAGTCTTCCAATCCGTGAATATGACATGTCTCTTCATTGATTCAGGTCTTTCAAATGTTTTACTAAAGCTTTGTACAATGTTCCCATAATATTGTGCACATATTTTGTTACGATTAATTCTAGGTTCTTTATATTTATTTATCATATTGTCAATTATATACACACATTGATATCAACTGTACATGTTTTTTTACTGGTTCATGCTCATAATGTGTTTTACCTTTGTACACATACACACACACATGTGTACATTGTCTTCTCTTTTGTCTCTCTCACTTTTATACACACATACATGTATAGGTTGTATTTACTTAAATACCTACTTACTAAATATATAAAATTCATTTAGGGCACTTAAGATTCATTCACATACTTATTGAGCACCTACTATGTGCTGGGCACAATGCTAGGCATGTGTATAGTGATAAGCAAAATAGAATCCATGCCTTCAAAATGGGTAATTACAAACTGATAAGAACTAAAAAGAAAAAAGTAGCAAGTTGCTGAGAGAACTTATAGTAATACTAGAGACCTGGTGCACAAAATTCATGCATGAGGAAGGTCCCTAGGCCTGGCCTACAATCAGGGCCATCTTCCCCAGCTGCTAGCAGCCAGCCCCACCCCCACTGCCACCCGCCCCTGGTTCCCCATTCGCCATCACCTGCAGGCTGGAGGCAGCACCTGCATTGAGTGTTTTCCCCCTGGTGGTCAGTGCACATCATAGAGACCGGTCGTTTAGCCATTCGGTTGATTTGCATATTATCTTCTTATCATATAGGATGTTTTATCTTTTCTCACCTAATTTTAATTTTTTTAAATTTTTCAATTAGTTTACATTCAACATTATTCTGTATTAGTTTTAGATGTACAGCAAATGATAGAAAGTCATGTACTTTACAAAATGGTCCCCCTGATGTGCAGAGTTTGGCAAACCTCAGCCCTTGCCTGCTGACCATGTTTTTAAATAAAGCTTTATTTGGACACATACCAAAATATGTTCATTTAATAAATAAATTATGTATAGTATATTCTATCATGCTAGTTAGATTTTTGGACTTCTGAATGATTGTGAACCTGTCAAATAATGCTGCATACCTTCTTTTGATCTATTTGTCTTCATTGTTTACATTAATTAACCAGATTTCCAAGGTGTGTATAGCATCTCAATTTTATGTTCCTTATGCTAATTATGAGAGAACAAAAGATGAGAATTTGTAAAACAGATCAAGTTCTTTTAAGCTTCATTCATTCACTCATTCTTTTATTCTCCAAATATTGGTTGAACTCCTGAAATATAGCAGATTCTCTATATCTGAGGATGCTCTTTTAAATGGATATGTGTGCTATTGCAAAATATCCTTTTATAATTTCTGAGAAATTTTATTGACCAGATTTTTGTTGGTTTATCATTATCAGTGAGATTGCTTTCTTACTTTTAATATTCCAAAGTCTTTTAAAAATATATTTTTTATTGCTTTCAGAGAGGAAGGGAGAGGGAGAGATAGATAGAAACATCAATGATGAGAGAAAATCATTGATCAGCTGCCTTCTACACGCTCTGCCTCCTACTGGGGATTGAGCCCACAACCTGGATATGTATTCTTGATCAGAATTGAACCAGGGACCCTTCAGTCTGCAGGCTGACACTCTATCCACTGAGCCAAACCAGCTAGGACCCAATAAAGTCTTTAGCTGCAAATTTATCATAGTTGCTTTAAGTCAGAAGAGAAAAGTATGTTTTCTAACCAAAAATCATTTTTTAAAATTTATGTTTGGAAATTGAAGTTAACTTTCCCCCCCCCGCCCCACGACATTAGTGAGCATCAAGATGTGTATGGCTTTTCAAGTGCAATTTTTGGTTTCTTTAATGTATGTCTCCGAACCAAAAGTACATAAGCTCTCTATTTCGCTTTCATATGTTGTGAGGAGTTGGAAAGCCAGACAAAGTAAGTGCAATCTTCTATTCAGTAACTGTAGTTTCCAGTAATAGGTACTAAAACTCATACCTAATTTATTACATATTTAAAGAAATTCCCACGTGCATGATAATTTATACCCTGATTCAGCAAGTTCTGCTACACATAAGTCAATCTGTGTAAAATTCAGAATGTGGTTTTACATGATGCCAAACATTTGGATAAAAGAGAAAACTAAGTCATCCATTTATCTTAAAATATTCAGCTGTCATTCACATCAAATGTCCAGATGTGTAATAAAATTTATTTTTTTATTTCATACTAGATAGATATATCTAAACTCAACTAATTAGATATATGTGCTTCAAAATCCATAGTTAAAATGTGAAAATAGTACTATTAGAATAGAAAAATACATTTTAAACTTTGCAGTAAATCAGATGTAGAACTAATCACTAAAATTAGCATTTCTTTTTTTTCTCTTTTTACATCTTTCTTTCTTCCTTTCTTTCTTTTCTTTATTATTTTTTCATTTCATTTTTCCCATCACCATTATCCCCCCATATCCTATTCCACCTCCACCCACCTTCTTCCCCCCCACAACCACCACACTGATATCCAGATTCATGAGTTCTTTCTCTCTTTTTTTCCTTTTCAAGCACGTGATTTAAATCAACTAAATACTTTGATCTGGATCCTATTAATATATATTTGAAGCTACAAAATAATAGCTATGGATTATTAGAATTTAATTTTCAATTCATCGACATGTTAAACACAGGTATATCCTTATTAATGTTATTAAATACAGATCAAAAAGGTTATTTTTTATAAATTAAAATATTATTTTATTTTATTTATAAAATATTTTGTTCATGCCCACATGAATAAGAAATAAGGAAAAGCATGTGCCATCAAATTCAAACTCTTTGCGTTCATTTACTTCATTCCCATTCTCTTTGCTATTCTTTATATTGAAAATGAGGTAACTAAATATTTAAGTTATTAAAATAAAAACAAAGATCTAACAAGGGACTAAAATAATCTGCATGCCAATATTTTAACTTTAACTAGATATTGCTTAGATTTGGAAATTCCTTAGCTAGTCATACTTCATATTAACAAAATATGGAATGCTAGCATTCCTGATAAATGGACTGAAGCTGTCCACCCAATATCAGTAAAAATAGATTGAAAGCAGAAACTTTTGCATTGGTTATAAGATTGCAGAATTTATTAAATAATGGCTTTTCCATATGGAAAATACAATTTAAATACTGTAAATACAGCAGTAACATAAAGCAAACAGAAGCTGCTTTCTCATCAATCATATCAACCAGCAACAAGGGACAAACAATAACAAATGCATCTACACTAATAAAAAAAAACATGCAAATTGGTGTCATTCCGCTATGCCTACCAGCCAATCATGATGAGTATGCAAATTAACCCAACAAAGATGGAGATTAATTTGCATATGCAGGCGAGGAGCAAAGACTGAAGACTGAAGACTGAAGAGTGAAGACTGAAGAGTGAAGAGGCTTGGCTTCTCCGGTGTGGCCGCAGCTGAGAAACCAAGCCTTGCTGTGGCCGGAGGGGAGAAGCCTAGCCTCGAGGCCTGGCTTTTCCCGCTGCGGCCGGACTAAAGGCCTGGGTCCCAGGTGCCTGAGGAAAACTGGTGCCAGCAGCCAGGGGAAGGAAGGCCTATTGCGCGAGTCTTCGTGCAATGGGCTTCTAGTATATATATATAGAAGGCTAAGCGACAGTCCAACCGACCAACCATCTGACCAGCTGGTAGGTATGATGCGCACTGACCACCAGGGGGCAGATGCTCAATGTAGGAGCTGCCAAGTGAGAGCAACTTTCCAGAGTGCCCTCTCATACTCTAGGACCCCTCAGGGGATGTCGGAGAGCCGGTTTCAGCCTGATCCCCACAGGCCAGGCCAAGGGACCCCCATCTGCCGGAGGGACCTTACTCACTCTGCAGACGCCCTTCGAGCTGCAGCGCTGCCCCAGGTGTGGCTGGCTGGGTGGGACCGTGGGAGGTGACTCCAGGGCGTGTCCAGCCCCTCTCACCCAGTTCCACCCTGCCCACCACCTTCTAATTCATTTCCTTTCAATGTGCATGAATCTGTGCACCAGGCTACTAGTAATAATATAATGTGTTTTAAATCTAAGTTAGTAAAAGAAAAATAAAGTGGACAAGGAAATCAGAAATATTGAGGCACATTGAAATATCATACAGAGTAGGAAGTGGAGGCCTCTGTAAGAGATGATACTTCAAGAAACAAAGTTAAGTGTTGCGATGATCCATACAGGTAGCTGGTCATGGGACAGTATTAAGGAAGGAAGGGGACAGGATATGCAGGGGTCCTGAGAAGAGCTCATGTATGTGAAGACGTCTGAGTGGCAAGAGCAGAGAAAGGCCTGAGTAACAAGAGATAACAGCCATAGACATTAACACTTGGGGAAGATTGAGTAGTGATTTATGGCTATTTCAAGTTCTCTATAAATTTTATTCATAGGAAACAGAGTGATTTTAAAACTGAATTGTATCCAATGAGAATTAATTAATGCTTAAGTATTAATTTGGTAAATGAGTATTATTTCTATGCTTTCACCCCAGGGATCATCTTTTCCAGCTTAATGAAAATTCTAAGCAGTGAAATGCCACAGTGCTCTGTTCTTGTTCCTATCTTTTCAAAAAAATGTATTGATAATTTGAGTAAAAGCATATAATACTTACTAGTATTATAATGAAATTTTAAATAAAACAGGAAAATTGCTAATACGAAATACAGTCAAAAACACTGCAATAAAATTTGGAAAGATAAATATAATAAAGCTGACATTTAATTTCAAAATAAAAAATTGTATGATTGAGAAAACTTTTGTTAACAAATCCAATAAAATTTTAATTTGATTAAAATTAAAGTTTAATTTGATGAAAACTTCCAAAAGATGCTACTAAGTAAAAACAGCTAATAAATGTTTAAAATGTAGTATTAGAAACACAGTGCTCATATCCTGAGTAGTAATTGTCTTATGTACTTCTCTTGTCACATCATCTGTGGCATTCTATTCTATTCTTGGAGTCACATTTTAAGAGGGACACTAATAAACTGGATCATGCCAAGTATAGAATACAATGGAAATTCAGGATGACAACGAGTCAGGAAATAATTTTATAAACCATACAAAGTAACAAATATAACTCCCTGCTTTTACCCTTACACTTGACCCCAACCCCTGCAGTGAGACTATTCTCAACATTGCAGCATAGTGCTCTTAAAAAACAGCATGGAGATTACCAGAGGGGAAGGGAGTGGGGGGAGGATGAAGAGGGTAAAAGGGGGATAAATAGTGATGAAAAGAGTCTTGACTTGGGGTGGTCAAAATAAAATACAATATGCAGATGATGTAGTATAGAATGGTACACCTGAAACCTATATAATTTTATTAACCAATGTCACCTCAATAAATTCAATAAAAATACAAAAAGGAAAAAATTGTCAGAAAATTTCACTTTTCTTCTCAAAACTCTACATTGGCTCCACAAAGTGCTTAGAAGGGTCTACAAAACTGGGCACACTGCTTTGATCCCCTCCCCTCCTACTGTACCCCTCCTTGCTCACTCTGCTCCGGTCAGATTGGCTACTTTGCTGTGCCCTTACCCTGGCTGTTTTTTCTTCCTGGAACACTCTTCCCTTAGTCGCCTGGCTAACTAATTTCCTTACCTCCCTTAAGTCCTTGCTCAAATATCAACTCAAGCCCACTCTGATCACTCTTTTTAAAATTACAAACCACCCCTATTCCTGAATTCCCAGCCTCTTACCCTGCATTTCTTGTTTCCATGGGATTTATCAATGTTTACAAACTACATATTTTACTTATTTATTATGGCTATTGTTTTGTTTTGTTTGGGTGATAGTTTTTGGCTATTTTTTTCTGCTAAAATGAAAGCTCTATGAGGGCAAGGGTTTTTGTTTTGTTGCATCATAAATTCTCAAAATAAAGCATGAAACACATAGTAAATGTATATATTTTAATTGAATTATAGTGACTTTTAACACGATCTCTCAAAAAAAGAATTCAAAGCCTTACATTAGAAGGCAATTAATGATAATTGTAATAGATTTAATCTGATATGCTCTAGATATAGTCTTGTCCAATGGAACTGTAGATGGTGGTTTAAGATTTCAGTTCTTAAGTTTGGCAAAGAAAGAATTCAGAGCCAAAAACTTTAGTCAAGAAGTTTATTTCATCTTTTAGAAAGAAGGTCTTGGAAGCAAAAGAAGTGAGCCAACTGGGCTGCATGGACTTATTGAACATGTTACAGCGGCAAAAGAATGGCCCTCAGGGCTTAGGAGAAAGACAGCAAAAGATACATGCCTAGGGAAAGAAGGCAGGAAATGAGGCAGCATGCTCTAGAGCAGCAGTTCTCAACCTGTGGGTCGCGACCCCTTTGGGGGTTGAATGACCCTTTCACAGGGGCTGCCTAAGACCATCAGAAAACACATACATAATTACATATTGTTTTTGTGATTAATCACTATGCTTTAATTATGTTCAATTTGTAACAATGAAATTGGGGGTCACCACAACATGAAGAACTGTATTAAAGGGTCGTGGTATTAGGAAGGTTGAGAACCACTGCTCTCGAGAGACAGAACACACACTAGGTTCCTTGCCGTAAGAGTTTCTATCTGTTTCTAAAGTCAGGGATTTTAAAGGAGATATTAGGGGAGACTCTCAACAGAATATTTATCAGCTTTCCAGGTGTGTCCTTTCAGGATCACGAATTCTACTGATTGGTAGAGGGGGTCATTAGTCATTGCATCTGGTCCTGATGTCAGCCATGGTGTTACTTCGTCTGGTTTTACTGCTCTTCTGGACCTGCAGCTGAAACACAACTGAGGCCTACATGTTATCTCAAGTTTGACTCAAACTCTGCTCTTGGTCAACAGACCTGAGGCTTTGTTCCTAAGGTTATCTGATGCTGATCAGAATCTCCTTGTTCTGTGGGATTATTGCTTAAAATTAAAAATTTAATTATTTGCTTAAAAAGTGGTCTTGCAAAGGCGAAGGAAGCAGGTGGTGGACAGGCCAGTTTGAATCAGCAGTCTGTCTCTGTTTCCTCATTCCACTTGCCAAGGTATTTTCCTAACTTCTTACTATCCTGCCTCATAACTTTTTTCAATAATGAAAATGTTCTCTACAGCGTCCAGTATTGTAGCCACTAGCTACATATGGCTATTGAGCACTTGAAATAAGCTCATAGTGTGGCTGAAGAACTGAATTTTCAACTAAAAAAACCTAATGAAATTTATATAGCCACATGAATATAGTGGCAACCATAGGACAGCACAGCTCTAGAAGGCATAAATTAAAGCTACTGAGCAAATGTTAACGGGAAAAGATTTTTTTGTTTGATTAGGGAAGAACATTTCAATTAGAGGCATCCAACAATGGAATGGGCTTCCCACATATTCAGAATTATTATAGCAAAGATTTTTGCCTGAATGGGCTAGTTGAACCATTAAGTTAATGTAATTTCCAAATTATCTTTGTTACCTAAAATTCATGTCTAGTATAACTTATTTAGTATTCCTATTTTTGGACTGAAATTCCGCATTTCAAAAGTAATTGAATATTGTACTAAAAACAGGTAATATTTTTCTTTAAATTCTAGATTAGAAAAGGGCTCTTAGGAAGAAAGTATAATTTAACAAAATAAATTTCTTCCCATACATTTAGATATATAACCAGGCTCTACAATGTAATGTAAGGAGCATGGGCTTTGAAGTCATACAGACTCCAGACATTCTGGGAAACAGGATTCTTTGGTGGTTAAAGGCCACAGATGTCCATCAATATCATTCTTCTCTACTTCCACAGTAACAGAATTTAAGCTGGGTCATGGCTGCCCACCCAAGAAGAACATGTCCCTAAGCCACTGTAGTAGCTGCAGAGATATGACTAAGTTCTTTTTCCTGAAGTATGAGCCGAATTGATGTGTACCTTCTGCCTTGATTACTTAAGTGGGAACCCCTGGCTCTGGACCTCTGTTCTTGCCCTCTCTTCATGGGCTGAAATGGCAATGATCAAGTGACTTTAGATTTTTGAACAATGTGAATATATTATTCACCCAATAAATTAAAAGCAGATTTATTAAAATTTGAATCTATGGTAACACTAATTAATAAGCTAAAAACATAAGGTGTAGCCCCAAAAGCAAAATGAGAATTTTTTCAGATATTTGTTTTTCTCAAATCTGATTTTTTCCCCTACAGGTTAACTTTAGCTTTGCAAGTGCATATTTTGGTAATAGTCTTGAAACAGTAAACCTTTGTGAGTGCTACTAGGTCTGGTGACTTTACATTTTCATTTGAAACATTTCATTCGAAAAAGGGAAAGGCTATTTAAAGTAATGGCAACGATACTGGTGGGTAGGCTCCTTTCCTTTTACTCCTACTGGTACTTAATGTTTGACAACAAATACTCATAGATTTTCGGCTGCAATGTCAGATGGCATTCAGAGGATGTGAATCAGCTTCCTGACACAAACATGTAATTACAATCAAACAATGAGAACAGTTAAACATGGCATTGCCCAACAGACTGTTTAATGATGAACTTCCCTTTGCCCCTAGTTGAAAGGTAAGGGTTCATTGCAACTATTCAGTAGTCCAAACACAATTTGTCTCGTAACATATTTTTTACAACAGCTGCAATCCTCTGAATGTATATTTTCTCATGGACAAAGTTAGGTTTATACGTACTTTATTAAGAAAACTTGTTCTCTCCACCAAGGTTTGCCAGAGTCAAAATTTAACTAAAGACTCACTGTTTGACTCCTTATTTCTGATATAATGAGCTATAATAGGGCACCTGATGTATATCATAATAAATAAAACATTCAGTTTATAATATAAGCAGATGGAAAAGCTTAGCCAACTTGCTTCATAAGGTAGTGTTAAGTTTTAAAACAAGAAATTTAGTTGTTACTATTTCATCTTGTTGGTCATATTCTCTAAATGTAAGCAACACATTCAATTCCAGTATTCATCAGCAGTTCAAGTTTAAGCAAGTTATTAAAATTATGTATGATCAGGTCTGTTTTGAAGAGTAGAGTACCGAGATCCTTAAGATTTTCTCATAGGTTAAAAAAATAAAAGTCTATTCCAAGAGGTACTGGGCTAAAACTTAAAATAGGTAAAAATCATTAAGTTAAAAGTCTGTAAATGCGTATATTGCATTGTGTCAGTACAACAAAATTCAACTTTCTGAAGCATATTGTTAAGATGATTTCTTTTTTGTGCTGCAAAATAAATACACCGATGAAACCAGAACCTATATTTAACAAAATTAATCTGATTTCTTGCTCTAAACATAAATTAGAGGAGGCAGTTCTTAAGAAACAGATATATTAAGTGCCTATGTCAGATACTGAATTATGTGATCTTTATGTGTTTTCTCCTTCTCCCAACATTCCTATGATATGTCTAGTATTGCCCGAATTTGAAAGATGATGAACCAAGACATCACATTAAATACCTTTCTTCAAGTCACACACTTCAAGGTAGCAGTTGAGCCTGGAATAAAACACAATTCCACTTTCATCCACAGTCCATTCTCTACGACCTCCATGATGTGATCTCAAAGTATTGCTAAGGGTACTTTTGTTCAGAGTTTAGGTGAAGAATGATGAGAACTTTTTATGTACATAACTGAATGCTACTGTACTCAAATGCAGATCAGAGCTGGCTCTTTTCTCATTGCATATTCATTCAATATCAAAGTGTAAAATTGAGAAGAAAGTGTCAACAACTCATGGTCTAGACACAATGTGTGCACAGCAGTACTCCTTGTCAAAAGATAGGAGATAAAAGTAAGGAAATATTTTTGGTCAAAACCCAGTTGTTTACCTAACTGCTTTTCTTCATTTCCAGCTGCTTTGGTCTTTCACTCGACAGCAGGAATTTAATGACAGCTGTTGCAAGGATTATGATGAGAGATTTCCTACTTGAACTGATCGTGTGGACAGGCGAATAGCTTTGATCTGTCATTGTTAGGTACAGTCTAGTGCTGGCAACAGAAAAACTAGTATTATTATCATACGTCTAAAAGCTGATTTAAAATTAGATGTGGAAATAGAATTATATTGCTCCATTGTGTTTAAATCACAATGTAATCGAAAAAGACTAAGTGAATAAGATTGTCCATAAATGGGATATTATTTATTAATTATCTTAGCTTTCCAGGAACACAAAAGTATGTTTATAAAATAATAACAGCATTGGACATTATCTTTCCAAATATCTGAGGTCATTTAGCAGCCATAATGAGTCTTAAGTGACAGAAATACTTCTTCAAAAGAACATAAATAATATGAAATATAAAAGATTAAACCAAAAGTGATTTTCAGAAGAAAATGATGTAATCATGATCTGTCAAAAACATCATTAGTTTCCTCTGAGTTTTATTGAGTGAATTTTTGTTCTTCATTGGGATCAGTCAATGAATTTTGGAGTTGTCTTCTCTGTTTATTTCTCCACAGGCTTCATGTCAAAAATTTCTGCTCTAATCACTCTCCCGCCCTCATCCCCATTACTCATTCTCACAAAATAGCTTGCCTCCTACTTAGTTTGCTGAATATGTCTACACTTTGAAATTTCTGGACATTCGTTATCACTTATTACCTCCAGACTATTTTTGTAAGTTTACCTATACTTTTATTATTTCCCATGGTTTCAGAGGGGTTTCCTACTTTTTGGTCTACTCTCTACTATTGTGCTCATTCACTCAAAAACCATTTTATCCACTTTTGTTCTGAGTCATAAATTGTACCAGGATCTAGGAATTCAAAGCTGTGTAATGTCCCAGGGAAGGCACTTGCTGCCCTCCCCTCCACTAGAACTACATTCTATCACACTTGCATCACCACACTTACACTATCCACTGACTTGTTTTTCTCTGACTATAAACAAGTGCAGCGAGAGAAAATAAAACAAAGCAAAACAAAATAAAAAACAACCTTGCCCTAGCTGGTTTGGCTCAGTGGGGTCTCCAGTTTGATTCCTATTAAAGGCACATGCCTGGGTTTCAGGCTCAATCCCCGGTATGCGTGCCTGTGGGAGGCAACCAGTAGATGTGTCTCTCTCACATTGACGCTTCTCTGTCTCTCCCTCTTTCTTCCATTCTCTCTAAAAATCAATGGAAAAATATCCTTGCGTAAGGATTAAGAATAAATACAACCCTATCCTAATATTAATTTATATACCGTAGATACTTGAGTAACCTTGAAATATTAGGTCACATTGCTAATTCCCTTCTGCGTTCAGATTTTCCGAAACTCCAACCCTTCAGGTTATCTGGTAAGTAGTTATCATTTAATAGTAAATAATTTTTAAAGTTAATTTTATTTTACTTATATGTACATAAATATGTAGAAGATATTTAAGTTAAACATTTACTCCTGAGAATTTCTTAAATGAGAGATGTATTTAAAGACAATCTGCTCTAATACCCTTTCTGTAATTTGCTCTGTGGGAATGGCTTTAAAGATAGAATTTCAGTCTTAGAAAGACTGGTATACTAAAGCATGGGCCTGTGATCCTAAAATTGGATGAAAATTGCCTATTCTCATTGGAATCAGAATATCCCTTGCTTTAAGGCACTTTTGATATACCTGAGTCTTAACATTCTCTAGGTAGAGTTAGCATGTAGCTAAAGAAATATGGTTACCAGAGAAGTCACTATAATAATGACGTCATGTTGTCCAATGACAGTACCTATCATTTTTGATGTAACTGATTTTGAATTTAGCTTTAAAGTATGAAATACAATGGCATGGATAAATATAGAAAGGCTATTATAGGCAGAAAAATAGTATGTTTAAAAGGTAAAAAATGATAACTCATAAACATTCATAATTTGGATAGTATTTCAGATTAGCTTAATGTAGATGTAGAATACAGTGGAAAGTCATATGGAAAACTAATGTGGCAATAGATGCTGAAGGACCTGAATGTCATGCCACATAGATTTGTACGTTATTTGGAAGGCACAATCCTTTGGGAGAAGAGGGACTGATAATCTCCCCAAAAATTTTCAAGAGGGTGACATAAAAATAGCTTTGTGTTTACGATAAATCAAGCTGTTGCTCAAAAAGAATTGACAGGTTTGTACTAGATACAGAGAGCCCAGTTTTAAGAGCTTTTCTTTCTCTCTCCCTTTCCTTCCTCCCTCCCTTTTCTTCCCTCTTTCTCTCCTCCCCCCTCCCTCCCTCCCTCTTTCTTTCCCTCTCTTCTTCTACCTTCCTCCTGCTCTCCTTTCTTTCCTCCCTCCCTTCTTTCTTTCTTTTGTTAAAGGAGTAGGGTAATGACAATCAATATTATGGAATTATCACTGTGATGGATAAAAAAAGCTAGAGGGAAAGACACTGGCAAACAATAACAAAATTGCAAAGACATAGAAGACATGTTGAATATGGGAGAAATAAAGAGGTCGAGAACTAAAATGGAAGAAACAACAATGCTAAATAGAAATGGGCAAGTCTGAGGGAGGTGTAGATCAGAGGTGGTGGGCAGAAATTGTGGGTTTGTTTTCAGGCTTGATGAATTAGGGCAAAAGGATAACAACCCGATGAGAATGTTCAGGGCACATGTGGGAATTGAGGAGGGAGATGGTGATAAGAGATAGAGATTTGAGAATTATCCACAACCAAGTAAAACAAGCAAACAAAAACAATTCCGTGAGGATTTCCACATTTTTAAGTGGGTGTTTTGCTGAGGGATTCTATATTCTGCCACAAGAGTTCTGGACTTTGAACTCTTTTGCGTAAGTGCCCTTCTGCATAATTCAATGCAATACTTATTGTATAAATGTCATGGTTCGTCATGAGAGCTGTTCTTAGGAATAAGCCAACATGGAAATACTTTCATCCGCTAGCTGCTTAGTATTTTCCATAAACAGCTTTATCCACACAAGATTTCTGCTTGTGTTGGAACTTCTGTGCTAGTGCTTTCACTATAACAAGCTGAAGAATGTAGATTACTCCTCCAAATCCTGTTTTGGCAGAAAATCTTTCTCAGGGTTTAAGCTTGTGCTCAATTAAGTTTGTGACCTCTCAGAGCAGCATCACATTTGACTAGATTTAATCATTTCTGTTGTGTGTGTGTGTATTTATTAAAACCAACCAACCTATTAACATATATACATAGAGATGTGGGATATAATCTGTTATGGTAATATAATTTCTAGGAAATATTTCAGAAAGATGGGAACCAGGATTCAGAGCAACTAACTGAGGCTTTTGTGGGACTCAACAGTGAAGGTATATCATAGCTAATAGTCATGTTTAATCTTACCAGTTTGGTAAATAACGAAATAAAAACAATTAAAAATAAAAATAGGCTTATCATTGATACCTATTATTGTAGAAAAAAAATGATTCTCTCCTGCATTGTTACAGGAATTGAAAACTGGTTACATTTTACAAGAAAAACTGTATGTGTAAAAATAACAAATAACTATATTTTAATCCAAATTCCCATTTATAGGAACATGAGATAAAGATGTTGATAATGATAATGAATACTGGTCAGTTAAAAAATGGAAAAGAAAACTTAGACTCATAGGACAAAATAAACAAATTTTGGGACAGTCACAAATTAAATAATGTTCAGTCATTCTAACTAATAATATAGATGTGTAATTTTATATTTAAAAGCTCACAATGCATTTATTAAATAAAAAGCCAATTCTAAAAGCATATAAATGATTCTGTATACAATGGAACCTCATTTCTCAAATTTAATTCATTTCAGAAGGCTTTTCGAAAACCGAATCATTTTTTCCCATTAGAAATAATGTAAATTGAATAACCCATTCCAGACCTCCAAATGATTCCGTTTTAACCTTTCTTTGATACAGTACATGTCTATTGTACTGTTTAACTCTATAAATAAACACTTTAAAAACAAAAAGGACAGGAAATTTAAATGAAAATTTAACACATAGGAAATGAAATGTACATTAAAAAATGAAAATTTTACAATAATTATAAGCAGCAACAAAAGCAAAAATATATGAAAATATTCACAGCACAATATCCTGAGGTTTTAACAGTGGTAAACTGACTGATATTTGTGTATTCTCTCCTTTATCACCTGGACATGCATGACTCATCATACAGGTATCAGCAAAAAAGGATTGTTAGGTTGAGAAGCGAATTGTTTCAGATCGGAGACATTCCAGAAATGAGATTCACTTTGACTAGAAAAAAAATAGTCAACTATTTATAGACTCTCACCCTATACTCATCAAACAATGGAAATTTGTCCCACAAAGTAGGCTTTCTCCTTTCCCCCTGAAATCCTGGGCTTTTCACCAGTAGATCAGGAGTGGTCATTGAAAGAGTGTCAGGAGGAGTTCTACATTGAAATGCATGGAGAACAAGACAACAGAGAGCAAAGGAGGATAGATCCTTAACAGTGGGGAACTGTAACCTGCCCTCCATCCTTTTGACATTGTTCTGTAAATGCTGCCTGATACTATGTAGCTTGTAGGTAAACAGCAGGTTTGTATAAGAATCCTAGGAACTAACTTCAGAAGAACCAGGATGATGAAGACCAGGATGATGCACACCAGCCTATCACTTGATCAGTTCTGAGATCCTCATCAGAATGGACTGTGCTGTTGTGCACGTAGAGAACTTTTCAACCCCTGCCCCTTGACCTCTTCGTTTTGTTTCCCGCTCCCACCTTATAAAAACCTCTGCCTGCACTGAGATAGAGAGATGGGCTTTGGAAAAGAGTCCCATCTTTTCAGGGTGCCAACGCCAGAATAAACCTCTTTCCTTTTCCACTAGCACCTGTATCACACATTTGTTTTTTGAAGTGGCAGGCAGCTAAACCTGGCTTTTGGTTACAGAACCAAAAAATAAAAATAAAATGGTGAGGCGGTGGTAAGAAAAAGCTTGTGAAAAAGTTTAAAGAGTGAGTATTGGGGATTTGAGAGAGAAAGTAGATCTATTATTGGTGGGGAGCTATGTCCCCACCTGTTGCCAGGAGATGTGGTTTTCTGGCAATGTCATGAGAAAGAGAATTTTCTGAGACTTGCTCGAGAGGATGAGATATTGTAGAAAGCTTTACTTCTGTGGAATTAAGCCCCCGAGTTTCTAAGGCCCAATCTCCCTTCGTCCCACCAAGGAAGAAATCCAGTTATGCCTTTAGCAGAGCAGGATTAAAGCCGTTGACCACAGGTTCTGTTCCATGTTGGAGCATAGTCCAGTCCACACTAAGTCCATAGTCCATTGTGTGTGGGTTCTGCGTGGCCATGGGCCCCATGCCTTCTAGGAACACAGGCAAATACAAGTGAGCCACAAGAGTCAGGAAGCCAAGAGCTCCCAGAGAGAAAACTCCTCTGTCTGGGAAATTATGTATTCCCAAATTTCTGAGGGCTTTCAGTGGCACCGACCCATGTAGCCAACCCATGGTTCCCCAGGCTAGATTGGCAGGCTAGCACCTTCCTTCCCTAGAACACCCCAACCTCCCTGCCAGTGCATCCATCCTCCCCTTTGTCCAGTCCCTTCCTGTTGCAGGGAATGGACTGGTGGTTCCCTGGGGAGTGTAAAGTTACAAATTCTGCTTCCTGGCAATTATAAACAGTTTGGCTCACATCAACTCACCAAAATTCTCTACAGGTTTGCAAGTTTCTTATGTTAACATCACACATAATCAAAGTGAACATAGTTCTTTGTAAAAAGTACACATTCATAAAATATTATATAAAGCATCTTCCTCAATTTTCTTGGATTGAACAAAAACATAAAAAAATCTATTGACTTTGAAAACAGTTGCTTAGGCATTTTTACATAACAGGTGTATTATGTTTACATTAATTTTTTCCCCAACTAGGTCAAAAAAGTAATAATACTAGCAAAGATTTTCTAAAGTTTTGTACATATTTGCTAATTCAATCACAGATAACTTTCGTTTTACGGTGTTGGATATAAATAAAAAAATGTCATTGTGTTCTTGATTTTAAATACAATATTTTAAAGTTTTACTTTAAACATCGTATGCTATTGGATGACAGTGAGGATATGCAAGGAACTCATGAATATCTAAATAGAAAATGTACTACCATTTGAAGAAGCAAATGGAGATTTAGCTCTTGGACCTCTTCCAGCCTACAGTACCAACTTTCATATTTTAATTGAATTCATTTTACAATTTGGAAACTCAGAGAAGGCTTTTATTCAAGAGAACCTCCCAGTCTGTGCCCTGGGGCTTGGCTTGTTGCAAATGGGTTGCAGGTATGCTCAGGGGTGGCCCTTCAACCATTGTTCTTGCCACAGCCCTAGGCTGGTTTCCTAGTCCTAAAGCAGCTTTGTCACTTTACCCCAGAATCCAATTAAATGTTATAATTTTCTAAGTGTACTAGAGATTTTCATGTATTTGTGCTTCCTCTCCCTAACTAGAGTGTATGTCTTAATAGCAGGGACTGAGTCTTCTCATGGTTGTACAGAATTGGTGCTTACTGAAAAATTTTGATTGATAATTAATATAAACATATTTTGTTTATCTGATATTTATGATTTATGCACATATGTACTCATAAATGTTATCTTGCTATTTTGTTAAAAAGTTCTCTTTTGCTATGTCCTCTATAATTGCTTCTTCATGAAATATATAAAGTTCATGAGACAATTATATGTTCAACTTGCACTCCTATTAAATATTTTTCCCATGATCTTTCTTTTATATTTGTTATAGGTGTAACTTTATCTTTGGAGATGAGATCAGGACTAATGAGCTTCAATTTGTGCTTAGTTATAGAACTTCCAGAGCTCGGAAGGACCTTGGAAATTAAGTGTTGCAGCACACTCATTTCACATGTGAGGAATCTGAAACCAGGAAGGTTGAGTTTTCAGTTAAAGCAACATTTGTTGAACATCTGTCATATGCTTAGCCCCAGGCTAAGTCCTAGAGATAAATAGGCAAATTAGAAATAATCATATAAGGATTAAAAGTGATATTGGTTGTAATGAATGAAACACAGTGCCTGACATGCCATATTCATTCATAAAATAATGCTTGAACATATCACATTTAATACTGTAGCTCCTAATTTTCCTAAATTGGAGAGGGTGAAAAAAAGACCTGAAAATTGAGTGACAGATGAGGATTCCTTAAGGATTTCACTTTCAGTCTAACAATTACACGGCGATTGGCTGAAACAGAAATTTAACTGAGGTGTCCTGACTCCTGTTTAATGTGTGTGATTGTGTGTTGTTTTTTTTTTTTAACTCCACTTACATCTCTTCTTCAAGCTAGATTATGACTTACAAATTCTTATTGTTCGATATGAATATTACTATGTTAAAATGTAGAGAGAAAAAATAACAATTGAGAAGAAGAGGTTTTCTTAACTCTACAATACACAATATAGAAAATACATTACATTAAGTAAGAACATATATGTACTATGGAAATTATCAATTATAGAAAAGAGAATCTTACTCCAGAAATCTCTAGTGCTCTATGGCCTGAGGGTACTCAATAAGGTGGGCAGCCATCCATGGTCTTGTTTGACAGTTTTTCATGAAAACTTTATTGGTCCTAATATGATTTGAATTGGTTGCATTCATTATTGTAAGAACATAGAAATCAGTGACTTTAATTAAATAAATTAAAATCATGTTAAATTGAGGAGAATGGTATGCATTTAATTGTTAAATAAACTGAACTGATACTATATCAGGATCTAGCTTGTTTCTCTACCTCCATTTTTCTTAATGTTTTTCACCCCCAGTTCACCTTTAAACCCTATCCAAATCACATCCTTCACTTCTGGAAATCATCTATAAGGTTTTTGTGTTACACAAGTAAAAACCCACATTTCTGCATAAAATAAACCACTTCTTCCATAAAGTCTTAAAAGCTCAAAAGCTTAACGTTCCTTGCTGTCCACCATGCAGCTGGAAAGTTCTGTTGATATAATTTAAATAATTAAATGTCTTAGTCATCTGGGGCTGCCATAACAAAATAGCATACATTGGGTTGGTTAAATAACTAACATTTATTTTCTCACAGTTCTGGAGGCTGGAAGTCCAAAACCAGGATGTCATCATGGTCAGGTTCTGGTGAGGGCTCTCTTCCTGGCATGTGGACCACCTTCTTGTTACATCCTCCTCACATGGCAGGTAAAGAGCAAGAGCAAGGACTCTGGCATCTCTTGTTAAAATGGCACCAATGCCATGATGAGGGCCCCACCCTCTTGACTTCATCAGACCACTTCTCCAAATACCATCACATTGGGGTTAGGGCTCTACATATTAATTTGTAGGACACAACTCAGTGTATTGACTAAAGCTTAGCAATTCTAAGCCAGTCTTGGTGTCTTCTGGTAACTGCACTGTGTCTATACATAAAAATACTTAGGTATCAATTTTCAGCTGTTTATCTAATCAGCCAAAAAACACAATCAACATGAATGAGTTTAAATATCTCCTCCATGACTGCATATGGAGAGAATATCAACCCACAAAAAATAGTGTGTTATAGTTTTGGATAGACTTATTTCTTATCAGTTCTTCCACTTAGACTATGTATTAATTTAAAAAATACTATTAGATGAATACTATTAGATAAGGAGGAAAATATAAACTTAACTGATGGTAAAATGGATAGCAGGATTGAATTTGGTGTCAGATTGGACTTTCTGTTGTTTCATTGTTGTTTTTTTCCCTGCTGCATTAAATTAAACCATAAATTCATAGGTTGAGGGTTTCTACAGTAGTGACAGACCACAATAAGAGCAAGGCTGTCTTGGTTCCATTACCTCACTAATTCAGCCTAGAGAAGAACAAATGTGGACTGTGGGCAAGCTGGTTCTAAGAGAAAGTCACAAGCTGGGTCTGATATGTCTACCCAGAAACTTGTCCTAATATTCCAGATTAAAGAAGTCATTTCTTCTCCCATGGAAAGAACGAATGAGACAAAAAGATAAGGGCAGAAACTTACCTACTACTAAAACGTCCCCAATTAATGAGCTGAGGCAGAAATGTGAAAAAGAGGGAGAGTGTTTGTCTTGCTCTGTTTCGTTTTCATTGCTGGTTTGATTTCCCTCTAGAATAGGAATGGGGAACCTTTTTTTTCCTGCCAAAGGCCATTTGGATATTTATAGCATCATTTGAGGGCCATACAAAATTATCAACTTGAAAATTAGCCTGCTATATTTGGTCAAACATTTAATTAGCTCACCCCAATGCCTTGGCTTGGCCAGGCCAAATGATTTTGCAGGCCTTATATGGCCCGAGGGCCGGATGTCCCCCACCCCTGCTCTACAGTGTACACACACAAGACTCCCAGCAAACAAAGAGCGGGAGCACTACGTAGCTCAGATAACATTTTGCTAATTATATACAATAATTACTTATTCTTTCATAAATATCAAGGAATGAAGCATCAATTCTTAAAGGTTACCCATTGAGCAAATGATTAAGATAAGCCCAAGGTCCATTAAAGGGAAAATAATCACAGTTGAATTAAAATTTCCTTTAAAAGAGGAGCTTCTCTTTGCTTAGAAAAACACAATGATAAGTATTTAGCATGAAAATGGTATTCTAATAGCATTGTTTGGGATAGAACCAAAAATGCAGTGCTTTACACTTCTCTGCTTATAAAATGAGCACCAATGGAATGGAGGCACCTCAGAGGAGAGAGAGAACGGGAGGGAGGAGAGAACAACAATCTCACAAAAGAGTGTATTGCAGTTTGAAGAAACATATTTCGCACAATTTCTACCATTTAGATTTTGAAACAATCAAGAAATTGATACAGGAGTGAGATAAGAAAATCAGCAGGGTCAAGCTGAACTGGAGACTGTGACTTGAATGGGACTTCCTACTTTCTCCCTCCTGCACTGAACTGAACCACAAACAAGCTAGGGAACAGAGAATGGGACTGGATATGGGCAGAGGAAATCTTGCATTTCCCCATCTTTAATTGCTATTAGTAGAGAGAGACAGTCATCAAGAAGTCTCAGGTACTAAGTGCGTGGTGGTTCTTAGGGAAACTGAGAGAATAGGGAAATGTATATCTGCCTGAGGAGAGCACATGCTTTCTGCCAAAATGCAAATAGTCTTGGGAGGAGGGGGTATTAATAGCTGGCATCTACTTAGTAATGGAGGCCCTGGAACAAAAATGGATACCTCAATCCAGATGTGATGAGACAATAATCAGCCAGCACGAATCTATTGGCCCTTCATGTCACTAAGCCTCTGCATGAGAGAAGGGTATGATTTTCAGAGATACCAAGGCTGCATTCCTCATCATTAGGGGGACGGATCCAACTGAGATACATATCTAAATGCCCCAGAGACAGATAGATGCTAATTGAACTGCTGCTCTAAGCCTACCTGGAGATGATAGGTACCTGTCCAATTCCAAGGAAAAGGGGCAGGGGTTTAACATCCTTTCCTCACTGTCATGCTTACAGCTGTCTTTGGCAGCTAATATGAGTGTAGGTTGTGTTGCCAGTATAGGAAACTAAACAAATACGATGTGCGTCACGGTCACGTTGAGTGATTTGCAGTTTGGGGGCAGGAGCGGAATAAAGTCTGCTTTATTGGATGTTTTATGGCCGTCGCCCTTCGAGGAGGAGAAGGGTGTTCCTCGGGGCTGTGGATGAGAGAACATGACATACAGTGAGAAGACTTGGAAGTGGGATGATGGGGTCATCTAGCTATGGAAGACAAACTAGCAAAGTTTGGGTGACAATGCCACTGTGACCTCAATTTGGACCCACAGTCAGGTTACATTTAACTTTCTTTATTCATTTTCATCCTCTTCCTGATAGTCTCCCCTCTTTTTGATGGTATAGAGTTGTGTGATATTTTAAGATTATCTTTCATTCAGCTTTTGGTCGAGACAAAGATAATGGTGCCAGGAAGTCTAAGGCTGGTGGGACACAGGGGAGGAGTGGCAGCCTTAGCAGCAGCTGCATTCAAGTGGCACCAAGGGCTCCTTCACTCCTTAGTGGTGTGCTAATGCAGGACATTCAGATAAAAATAAATGTTCTTAATAATCAGTGCCCTAAGGGGTGGTAATGACTCAGTTTCTCTTCAATGGGGCAATATATATATATATATATATATATATATATATATATATATATATATATATATATATTACCAGATAGGACCTGAGTACTCAGTCTTGGCGTGTGTGTGTGTGTGTGTGTGTGTGTGTGTGTGTGTGTGTGCAGACTGGGTTCTGATATCATTCTTCCACTCTTCCTGACTCAGGTTATTACCACTAGCTAGTATGCATAAGAAAATTGTTCTCATTAATCCAGCCATAGTTTAAAAGACTGTCCTAATTAGCTTCTATTAAGCTTAAGAAAGGAAGAAAGGAAATTCCCTGTTTTCTACATTCTGGTACCAAGTTTCATACAATCTAGTAGCTGTAATGCCATCCCTGTCAATGTTTTCAAAAAATAAATTCATTTTTAGTTAAATTTGAGATGACATTATCTTATTTAAAATAGAAATGCCCTTCTGTCCCCATGTAAAATATAATCATCTTAAGTTTCCACGAAAAATGTTCAATAATTCCTTTGTGTAGTCAATGTTATTTTGATTATGACACATTGGTAGAAATCAAGTTCATCTCTCTCATTACATCAAGATGATCATAGAAAAGAAAATGTAAAAAGGAAAACAATATGTGCCACTCTTGAAATAATAAGGAATATATTCATTTTAAGAGCAATGCCACATTGAGTATGACTTATAGTAATACCAGAAACTACAAAGCAAAAGTAACCCATTTCTTTTGAATTTACTCAAAGAGAGCAAAAAAAAGTGTTTTCACAGTTGTCAGAAGCCCTAGTTGACAACGAGTCCAGCTGAATAAAGCAAAAGAAAAAAATGGCTGGTAATATGAGTTGGCATCAAAAGTTTTATGGAATTCCAAACTTGAGTAGATAGCTCCACAAAGAAAAGTGTAGAAAATAAAATGAAATGTGACGTTACAGTGTTACTTCTTTTGAGCTCATCTAATGTGTATTTTAAAGTTTACATGGAAGTTTTAACCAGACACTCATAAAATGAAGAGTTGGTTTGCCCTACACAAAAAAGTTTGAATGTCATTAAAATGTTCTCTTTACTCAATGAAGTTATTGTAGCAACAGGTTTCACTGGTAATTAAAGCTATGCATTAAAAAATGGCATATATATATAGCAGTACAAAGTGAAATTTAAGTTTAGGATCTTTGGGACAAGAATAAAACGGAAAGCAAGAGGATATTAAAGAAGAATTTTGTGATATCCTTGCAACATATTCAAATATTTATTCTGGTTGAATTGGAAAAACTTTTTCTATAGTAAGTAGATGTTTTCTCAAATTCTTTTGGCTAAAATTTGTCTTGGTCAACCTACTTTTATATTTGTACAATTGGAAAAGTAATTTAATAATAGAAAAGAACTTTAATATTTCTTAACTATGGCAGATAGATGATAGATATAGATACAGAAGACAGATACATAGATAGATAGTTTTTTCCTTTAAATTTACACCTCCTCACGCATGCTTCTGATGTTTGACTTCCCATGTAGCATGACCCAGGGGAAGAATGCTCTGATAATTTGGACTTCAACTACTCTAATTTATGTCACAGTTATTTGTCATCATAAATTAATAAACTTTCACACTCATATAAGTTCTCTGAAGACCTCTTTATTCTTAATCACTGAAAGCTGTTTTTTTAAGAGGCATATTGCCAGATCCCAAAATTTATGTTTTGCTTTGTGAGGTCCAGCCAAACTTCAAACTTCTCTGTGGATACCAGTACTGTCATCCATCTGGCTTGTTTCCTACACACTTCTTAATTTGTATGTATTATTTATGGTGACTATACGTTTTTACCACCTTAAACTGTCACAACAGGTTTGCCCTATTGAAATACTAAACCCATTGCAATACTTTTTTCTCCCCCAAGAGTAAAATTGAAAGAAAGGACACTTGCAAATGGAACCTATTTGTATAGTTTCCCTCATTCATTTCATTATTCCCATTGTGTTATAGGAATAATGTTAAACATTGGCAATAAAACAATGACCAGATTAGAAAGGGAGATCTTGGAGTTTATGGACTCCTGATAGACAGGTCATTAAATACACGATTATTTTGATGCTGTGTGATACCAAGTTTGGTGAGTCAGTAAAATGTTAGTAGAAAAAGGGATATGTAGATAAAATGATGTGCCAAAGTTAAGACTAAAATGATGAATATAATTTTTCTAGAGAAAATCACAAATGGAATAGTAAAGTGACCTTTATTTAATTCAACACAGATGTTTATTAACATGCCATGTGTCAAACTTAGCTTCTGAGTACACATCAGTAGACCAAACATACCAAATCCTCTCGTGAATTTGCATTCTGTTTAGGGAGACAAACAAAATTAGTTGAAACACCTAAAAATAAATGACTTTGAATGGCAAAATGGCTATAATGAAGTAAAACTGGGTTATAGTGCACACACTGTTTGTGTGCCCAGTATCTATTTGCTCTGATTTTTCAGTGGTGTACTTTCCCCTTGTAGCTCATATACCTTTGGGAAAGTTGATGTTTGCTCAAGTTCTAGGTATGAACACATTGTTCTAAAAGTAGTTTCATTTCTTGGAAGCCAATGGTGGAGCAACTCAAACCTAGGTAAAGCAGTTTTTGCATTCACCTGACCGTAGATGTTCGTTCAGGGATGGTACTGTAACACAATTCCAACCAAAGAAACATGAGGGAAACCTTGTTCTAAACCTGTAGGGGAAAAGTTGGCACACTCTTAAGAGAAGGGGAAAACCTGCCTCTTTCTTCCTTGGCGGTGATGCCTACAGCTGCTGCTATATCCCTATGTGGTTGAGAGAATCTCAGCAAAACAGAACAACAAGGTTCTTGTTAACTAATGCCGACTTCCACCTTCCGCTGGATATTCAATTACATAAGCCAGTGATCACAGTTGTATAAATGAATATGATTCTGAATTTCTGTTATTCATCTGGAAACACTGTAAATGAAACCAGATAAATGTTTGATGTATTACAAAGGGGTGGATGGGGGGAACATGGGCTAAAGTAGGTTCTGCTTTAGACTGGCTGGCCAAAAACTACCTTTCTGTAGAGGTGATATTTAAGGTAAGACAAAAAGTTAGCCACACTAAATCCTGAGAGAAGACCCGTTTAAGAAGCCGAAAGAACAATTCAACACATACAAGGTTCAACCAAAAAAAGGGGGTGTGTGGCATTAGAAATGAATGATGTTCTAATATATGAGGCTTGTGAGACATATGGAGAAGTTTAGGATTCAATCTAAGAGTCATTAAAGAGCTTGAAGTTTAGGGATGACAAATTACTGTCTTTTTTCTTCTGTGTGATATTAAACATGATGTTCTCTACTACTGTTAAAATGTGTCATGTAGTTTACAGCAGCCACATTTCATTTTACAGTGTTGATGGAATTAACATCATTCTTATGGCATATGAACTTATTTCAAAGGAATTGGTGACAGGAATTTTTTACAAAACACAATGACACTTTGTTAGTAAAATCCATTAACAAAAAGTAAAAGATCCAAGACAATATGATGTTAATGTGAAATAAATGAAATCTGCAAAATCTGTCTTTTTATTACTGTAGAATTAAAAATTAAATTGTGGGATATAACTGCCCAAAAAAGATCCCCCCTAATATAATCCCTTGTGATAACAGCATTGTACTAAGAATAGAGGTAATTGAGATAATTAAGGAGGCATTTCTTGAAGAGGTGAGAATTTTAAATTTGCTTTGATTATATTTAATAGAAAAATGTGAGATGTTTTGATAAACTTTCATATTGATACTCTTAAGAAGTTGTGTATCATTAATATATTTCTTTAATCATGCATATCTTCACTAAAATACTATAGAACCATATTAGCAATTGGTTGATTTCTACAGATACTTACTGAATTCTATGCAATGCACTATGCTAGGGGCTTTAATGAGAAGTAAAAAAATAAGATTCTCTTCCTACCTTAAAATGTCACACATCTCAGAGAGAAGTATATATAAAATTTAAAAAATCATATACAGTAGAAGGAGACACAATTTTGAAAGAGCTATAAAAAGAAATTAAAGATCATTTTTTGCAAGAGAATCAGAAAAGGCATTAGGGACAGGCATTTTAAGAATGTCTTTATACATAAGCCAGTACTTACAGGTGAGGTGGAAGGGTTCAGAGTAATTTTGAATTAGGCAATGGATTTTTTTTAGTGGGTGTAGTGTCATGACTTCAAGATTATTCAAATCTGATTAATGAACTGCTACTCTCAAGAAATGACTCATTTTAGACTCACCACAGGGAGATATAATTGTCCATATATCCCCATGATACACTATATGCATGAAGGTTAAGTATTAAAAATATATTTCCTGATGTCACGTAATTAGAAATATGATGAAAATCCAGAGAAGAAAAACAGAGAATTTTCCTGACTTTTAGTGCACTTTTTCCTGCAGAGGAAAGTGACAGGAAAGGAGATGATAGAGACCATGAGTACCCAGAGAAGCTGGGAGGTATTCTATGAAAAAATTGCAATTCCAATTCTGCTACTCAATGCCTGTGTGATCTTTCTCAGATCCTTTTCCCCCCCTTAGCTTATAGGACACTGAAAAAAGAGATAGAGGAAGACATAAACAGATGAAACAACACACCATGTTCATGGATTGGTAGAGTCAACATCATTAAAATGTCCATACTACCCAAAGCAATCTGTAGATTCAATGTGCTCCCCATTAAAATACTAATGGCATATTTCACAGACCTAGAATGAACTCTCCAAAAATTCATCTGGAATAAAAAAAGACCCCGAATAGCTGCAGCAATCCTGAGAAAGAAAAACAAAGTAGGAGGGATCTCAATACCAAATATCAAGCTGTATTACAAAGCCACTGTTCTCAAAACTGCCTGGTACTGGCACAAGAACAGACATATAGCAATGGAATAGAATAGAGAACCCAGAAATTGATCCAAACGACTATGCTCAATTAATATTTGACAAAGGAGGCAAGAACATACAATGGCGTCAAGACAGTCTTTTCAATAAATGGTGTTGGGAAAATTGGACAGATACATGCAAAAAAATGGAACTAGACCACCAACTTACACCATACACAAAAATAAACTCAAAATGGATAAAGGACTTAAACATAAGATGGGAAATCATAAAAATATTAGAGGAATCCACAGGCAGCAAAATCTCAGACATATGCCGAAGCAGTATCTTCACTGATACAGCTTCTAGGGCAATGGAAACTAAAGAGAAAAACAAATGGGACTACATCAAAATAAAAAGCTTCTGCACAGCAAAAGAAATCATCAACAGAACAACTAGAAAGCCCACTGCATGGGAGAACATATTTGCCAATTTTATCACTGATAAGAGTTTAATCTCCAACATTTATAGGGAACTCTCATACAACTTAACAAAAGAAGATAAACAACCCAATCAAAAAATGGGCAATGGACCTAAATAGACACTTTTTGAAAGGGGACATAAGGAAGGCCAAGAGACATATGAAAACATGCTCAAAGTCACTAATCATCTGAGAGATGCAAATCAAAACAACAATGAGGTACCATCTCACACCTGTCAGAATGGGTATCATCAACAAATCAACAAATGACAAGTTTGCAGATGCGAGGATGCAGAGAAAAAAGAACCCTCCTGCACTGCTGGTGGGAATGCAGACTGGTGCAGCCACTGTGGAAGACAGTATGGAGTTTCCTCAAAAAGTTAAAAATGGAACTCCCATTTGATTCAGTGAACCCACTTCTAGGGATATATCCTAAGAAACTAGAAACACTGATCAGAAAGGATATATTAACCCCTATGTTCATAGCAGCACAATTTACAATAGCTAAGATTTGAAAACAGCCTAAGTGCCCATCAGCAGATGAGTGGATTAAAAACACTGTGGTATATCTATACAATGGAATACTACTACACTGCTGTAAAAAAAGAAGCAATTCTTACCATTTGCAACAGCATGGATGAAACTAGAGAGCATTATGCTAAGCGAAATAAGCCAGTCAGAGAAAAATAAATATCACATGATCTCACTCATTTGTGGAATATAACGAACAACATAAACTGATGACCAAAAAACAGATCCAGAGACAGAGAATGCTTTGATCAGACCATCAAACCTCAGAGGGACAGTAGAGGAGGGTGGGGGTAAGAGGGAGAGATCAACCAAAGGACTTGTATGCATGCATATAAATCTAACCAATGGACACAGACACCAGGGGGGTGAGGGCATGAGCGGGGGAGGTGGGGGGACATTGGGAGGATAAGGACACATATGTAATACATTAATCAATAAAGAAAAAATAAATAAAAACAAAAAAGAAAAAATTGTAAACTTGAAATAATATGTGTAGGTTTTTTCTGGGACATTAGAGCATGCATGTAATAATTTTTTAAAGCTCTAGAATCAAGCTTTCCAACAT
Source organism: Myotis daubentonii (assembly GCF_963259705.1). NCBI lineage: Eukaryota > Metazoa > Chordata > Mammalia > Chiroptera > Vespertilionidae > Myotis > Myotis daubentonii. The sequence continues at coordinate 39,264,124 of NC_081849.1, forward strand.
GGTAGCCATCAGCTATATTTGGCTATTTAAATTTAAATATTAATTGAACTTAAATAAAATTAAGTTACCTTGTCACACTAACTGCATTTCAAGTACTAATAGCCACATGTGGCTAATGGTTACTATATTGGACAGCATGGACATAGAATATTTCTATCATTACAGAAAGTTTTATTGAACAACATTACTCTAGAATGCAACACAAGTATCAATCATTTTTTCTACTTGTCTTCATGGTCACAGAACAAGATATTCTAGTTAATAAATGAATCATTTTAGATAGACAAAACCTAGGCTAGGAAATATTTTTAAAAGTAGAGCAAAATCTATTTTCATAAGAAAATATATTATTTTGCTACCCATACATTCTATATGTTAATTGCCTCAAGCACTTCAATTATTTTTAAGTCTATGGAGAAAATAACCAGATTTATATATAAACTCAGAAAATGAAATCAGGAATACAAATCATTCTGTTGTCACAGAAGTCATATCACATTTTAAAGGACGCCCAACACTGTAAATATATTTTAAAACTTTTTAATGCATAACATACACAACACTAAAGTGCAGAGATCTTAAGTCTATAGGTTGGTGAATTTTACTTATGTCCACACCTGTGTAATCACCACACTTCCAGCCCCTAGAAGGCTCTTTTTGTGGTCCTCCACTCCTCTCCACAAAAATAGCCACTCTCTGACTTCAGTCACTAAGATTAGTTTTGTTCGTTCTTGACTCCACATAAGTGACACTCGATAGTCTATAACTCCTTTTTGTCTGGCTTCTTTCAGTCAATACTATGTCTGTGACATGAAGCCACATTCTTGCAAGTAACAATAACTGAGTTCACCTGTTCAGGTGAAGGTGAAATGGGATCACCACTCAGAGAGGAAGGCATAGTCGCCTGTTGTTCTTCGTTTGTTTGTTTGTAATGCTTTGCAAAATGTCTTTCCACCGTTCTAATACATATCAACCATATATATTGTTATATTATTATGAACTTGCTTAAAAGAATTGATTTATTTTCATTTCATTCTTTCCCCCTTAAAGTATAGAAAATTTCCAAACATCACTGTTCATATCCTTTAAGAACTTTACTTAAAGCTCATTCTCCAAGGTGGCCACCTTCTTTTCTAAATATGTGATGCCCTGTAACTTCAAGCCTTCTGTGAAGTTCCAGTTCCCTGAAGCTGTGTGTTTCTCTCTATATAAACAGCACTTGGACGTGGCAATTAAGGCAAAAGACAAGAGAGGCCTTTCACAAACCTAGGTGTATTAGAATCTCTTGTCTATCATATAAAACAAGTGTTAATAATATTGCTTATATACTCCCTAGATGAGCAGTGCTGTTTAAAGATTCAACAGTCACAAAATTGTCCTTGTGAGTATCCAACTATCAAAATATTGTATTTGGGTAGGTTTGAGCTTTAATAATTTTCCTGTGTAGAACATGTACATGGATAGTTAGCACTTCTTGATATGCACCAACTACTCTGATACCCTTTAAATAATCATTAGTTTGTGTAAGATTCTTCCCACCCCTTTTGCACCCCTCTGAGATTTTGAGGTGGTAAGGATTGTTTTCCCCATTAACAGATGTAGAAACAAAGCTTGGGGAATTTAATCTCCCCCAATGAAGTCAAGTATAAAACCTGGCTTCAAACGCCACATGACAAACATCATCTTTCTTCTTTGTGTTTTCCTAAGAAAGCACGGACATTGTGTAAATTTTAAGGCAATGTTATATAGTCCGTGCATTTGCATATCTGGGTTCTTATATTACACCTGTTCCTCTGAAGCTAAATTCAAAGCTTTTAGAGAAGAGATAATTTATCTAATCATAAAAGTAAAATGCTAGTGCTGTTATAATGGAAATGATCCTAGAAACAGTATAATCGAAACAGATCAAGAAAAGAATGTTTAGCCTTGGCCAGTGTGGCATAGTTGGTTGAGTGTTGTCCCATACACCAAAAGGTTTCAGGTTTGATTCTTAGTCAGGGCACATACCAAGGTTTTGGTAAGATCTCTGGTCCCAGACTGTATGTGAGGCAACCGATTGATATTTCTCTCTGATATCGATGATGTTTCTTTCTCTTTTTCTCCCTCTAAAATCAATAAAAACATATCCTCCAGTGAGGATTTTAAAAAATAGAATATTTAAAATTTTGTAGATCTAAAGTAATGTTTATACACTTTTATGATTTGTAAACTATATTGTTATAAAATGTGATGTTGTATTTTGCAAAGCTATGTACTAATGTCGACTTCCAAGTTTCTTTTCCATTAAACTAGAAAAAAGTTTCCCCTACTATGGTAAAAAGAATTATCAAAGCCATGGAAATAAGCACTTTCATTTTATTCACTAAATGTTCTGTTGCATAGTGGAGAGTAAAATTTAATATTAACATAGGTAGGTATAATTACTATCAACATAATAGTCTAATCCAAAGGTGGAGAAATAGGTTAAATTGTGTTGAAAAAGTAAAAATAATTAATGTAGAGTATGCAAAGTCAGATGTTACCAATAAGTTGACACAATTTAGGCCTCTATTTCAGAAAAAAATCCCTTTAAAATGTTTTACAAGATAAAGGCATAATGGGTTCTCTTTTTGTCATGTCAACTTCTAAGCAAATTTAAGAAATGTTTGATACATAATATTGTACTTGGTAACTATAAACTTATGAGATAACAACTCAGCTATTGTCTTGGTATCTAGGATTCACTTTATAGCAAACTTCTAGATCAAAATACCAAAACAGTTAAATTTCAGTATTTACTACAAATATCTTTTCTTCTTTCTAAACTTTTAGCTGTTGTTAATGGTTTTGGTCCTTTGGTTTCTTTTAGATTTATGAGGTTTCAAGAAACTATTAGGTAAACGTGCTGTTGGTTGTGGGGAGTGAAGTCTGTAGAAGCTGTAAAGCTGTTAATGTAGAGCATCTTCTTTGCAAAATATTCACTGCCAATAATCTCAGCAAATTCTGAATCAGTGAATCTGATCTGGAAATATGTTTTCAGTAATCTAAATAGTTGCCATGATGTTTACATAGTAACTGAACTTTAAAAAAAATTTGCCCTGGCTGGGTGGCTCAGTTTTTTAGAGTGTTGTCCCATACACCAAAAGGTTGCAGGTTCGATTCCTGGTCAAGGCATATACCTGGGATAGGCTATCAATCTCAATCCCCAGTTGAGGTACATATTGGAGGCAGCTGATCAAAGTCTTTCTCTCTCTTTTTCTCATCAGTAAAAATAAAAAACAAACAACAAAAAAGGTACCCTCCGATGAAAAATTTTTTTTTAAATCAGCAAATAATCAATGAAAAGGGGTTCTCCTTTTAAAATATTTCAAGAGGAGAAAAATGGGCATCGCATATTACAAGTTGAAGAACCTTTGTAGGAATCAGCTGTCGACAACTGCCCTGCTAAATGGCTGGATTTCCACTTGCAGGTCTTGTTTGGCTGCTTTGTTTGATTGTGCAAAGGATTTTTATTTCTGAGAATTTAGAAAGGCGGGTTTTCACAAAAGATAGTTCTTGTGACTTAACTGATCTCTCACAGGGAGTGTGCTCCAGCTCAGGAGGCCAGAGTAAAGCTGTAAAGGAAGAATTCTTCATTCTGCTTTCAGCTGCTGGGCTAGTTGGTTGGAGCTTGCCCTGTCAGTTGAAGGTCATGGGTTTGATACTTGAACAGATTATTTTGCTTCACACAGAGAAAGCTCTGTAAGAAAAACATAGATGACAGCCCTGTTCTCACCAGTGCTAGCTGAGTTCCAAGTGTGAGACTGTTCCCATTAGAAGGATCAGGCTCTCTCAAGGCTTGATGGGTCCCCAATAAACAACACAAATTCTTTCCAGCATCAAATCATTTATGCCAAAATGTAAAGACTACCAGTCACAAAGAAAGTGGGATGCGGTGGTGTTTAGCATTTTCTAGAAAAATAATTGCTGTTAATGCAAATCAACCTTGAAAAAATATCAACACATTTAATTAGAATGGGTATTTTTTAAGTGTTTTTCTACAAAGTGGATTAGGTTTTTTAAGGCTGAGAATAAGTAAAATATTTCTGGTCAAAGACATTAAAGTTAGGATGCTCAACAAAGAATAAATCAATAGTTTCAGAAGAATATTATAAAATTACACCCATATGTGGTAAATTTTAGAAATGTGTGACTTATTTATGCCACAAACTTTAAATGCATTTATCCATTACCATCTTTGAAACTATTTCACTTAATTAAATCAGTATTTTGTCAGTTCTATATGGGAGAATTTTGTTTTTGTTTTAACCTTTTAGTGTTATATATATATATATATATATATATATATATATATATATATATATAGAGAGAGAGAGAGAGAGAGAGAGAGATAAAAATAAAGGGACTCAATAGTACCTTTCCTCCAGCATATAATTGGTAACTAATTTTATCACTCAAGTATTTCTGAAACCAGACATTTTTGTCTCTACATATACTACCAATACTATAGGACACAATCCTTTACCTGAACTTTATTTCACAAGGTTCTCCTCTTGGTCTGCTTGCCTCAAAAATCACAGTCATATTTCCGGACTGATCTCTCTAGAACACAAGCTTCACCACGTCGTTTCCTGGGTCCCTGCTCCTGAGGATAATGGGAAACTCTCCATGGTCCTTGCCCTATCAGGCTGGGCTTGGACTCTATTGAATTAGTTGCAGCTTCTCAACTATACATACTTGCTAATGGTTCCATTCAGTTACACACTGTCTTAAATTTTTGTTTGAATCTAATAGTCATCCTAATCCTCTTTTCCCTTCAAAACAAATACCTGATTTTTTTTTTTTTGCTTCCTCCATATAGCATTTGAATACTTGGAATTAAGCATGAAGCACTGGGCCCTACCAGAGCTCCCAGGGATGAACATGGTAAGTCTAAGCCCAATACATTGTTTCTCTCTTCTCCTAGCCTCTCCTCTTGCCAGAGATCACTTTTAGCATAAGCATGAGACCCTCTGAGCTAGAAGAGACAGTCTTGCAAAAGGAAAAGACAGGGCCTTAGCCAATTTGGCTCAGTAGTTGGAGCATTAACCTGATAACTGAAGGGTTGTGGGTTCCATTACCAGTTCAGGGCACATACCCTAGTTGCTGCTTTGATCTCTGGCCCTGGTCAGAGCACATGAAATAGGCAACCAATCGATCTCTCTCTCTCTCTCTCTCTCTCTCTCTCTCTCTTTCTCTCTCCCCTCCTCTTCCTCCCTCCCCTCCACTCTCTCTAAAAAAAATCAACAGAAAAAATATACTGAGGTGAGGAAGAAAAAAAACAAAACACAAGACAGGGATTTCCCTCTGATCCTATACTATTATTGGTTGATGCTTTGGGAGGCATGATATTCTAAATACATTTAGGGGAAGAACTCAAGGTCAGAAGCTAACTCTGACAATAGCAGAGTGGAAAGAGAAGAGAAACTTGGGTCCTTGGTGATGTCCTCAAACCATTGAATTAGATCTGGACTGATTCTAGCTCCAATCTTGTCATAAAAATGACAATTTTCACATTATTTAAGCCAATTTTAGAATGGGTATTTTGCTCTTTGCCATCAAAAGCATTCTAACTGATACAAATCCCCATAGCTCTTAAGAGGCATGACCTTGCTAATAATATTCACTTCCTCTGTGAAGACTTCAATTCCTACTCCTTTAGAATTCACTTTTCTTTTGTGCCTTTAAGGTTTATACATATATTTCCTACCCATACTTAGATAGTACTGCAATACTTTGATGACAAATCTAAGACATCTCTTGGTGTGCTTGGCACGTATTACATTCTTACCACGTTTTTTGAACAAAGCATGACAAAATGAATATCTGTTTCAATTAATCAATGTGTTTAGGCTCATAAAGTTCCAAAACTAACCTTCATATAAATAATAAGCAAATTATTCTTGTTGATGAAGATAAATGATGGTTCTATGTTCATACAAGTGTTATTTAACCATAAAATGTCAAAGTCACAGGGGGAAAATCACATTTTAAGATAGTTTTGATAATATTGCATGACTTTGAAATATTATAATATCCTTCATTAATTTAAAAAAAAACACCTTTTTCCCTTCAAAATTTTCCATATATGTAATTGCATTTTGTTATTCACAACACCTATATTAAATGTAGGAGAGAACAGTATTTTACATACATCTTCCAATAAAATTCCTTTGGTTTAGAGGATAATTCCCTTGCCCAAAAGACTGAACTCCCTAGATCTTCCTTTTCCAAAGCACTTTAGACTTACATTCTTTTCTCAGGTTAGTTCTCTTTCCTTTTCACTCTATCTGGGCATATGTTTCATTGATAAACTGTCACCAATAGATGAAACCCTCAGCTCTAATAGAGTGCTGTCATATTGTGATCCCTAGACCCCCCTGCATCAAAATCACCTGACATTGTTATTACAAGTGCTACTTCCTGGCCCTGGCCAGTGTGGCTCAGTTGGTTGAGTGTTGTCCCATGCACCAAAAGGTCACTGGTTTGATTCCTGATCAGGGCACAGGTCCGGGTTACAGGCTCAATCCCCAGTAGGGGATGTGCAAGAGGCAACTGATCAATGTTTCTCTCTGACATCAATATTTCTCTCTATCCCTCTCCATTCCTCTTTCTTTTTCTTTTTCTTTTTTTAAATGCTACTTCCTATGCCTCATTCTAGATCTTCTTAATCACACTGATTGTTGTGATTTAGAATATGGCTTCATTTTTACACTTTTCCACAATTGCTATCACTTATTCTGATCCTTATTTATTTTCCACGCCATGACTGTTCTTAGACTAAGACTGCCTCTCGTCCCTTTTGATGCCTGTTCAGCAAAACAGTCTCCTCAATGGGAGGTGTTTACAGTAACAGCTAAGCTGACACTATAAATACAAATGTTCTCTGAGAGGTTAAAGTCAACCAATCTGTATTGAAATATACAGGGCAAGGTTAATCTCTCACTGGCACATGCTCTGATGGTATCTATATCCCCATGTATGGGTGCTGTATTGTGAGAATTTAGTTTATAGACTTCAATTCTCCATACTTGGCAATAAGAAAACTTTCTTTACCATGTTGTGCTAAAACTTATTTGCTTGGTGCATAGTAAGTATTCAATTATATTCATTTTTTATAATTGCATTAACAATTACCAGAAACTTAGAGAGTTAAAACCATGCCAATATGTTTTGTCATACTTTCCATGGGCCAGGAGTCCAGCCTAGCTAAACTGGGTCCTCTGCCCAGAGTCTCACAAGGGTATAATCAATAAAGGCTGCTCTCAAGTTCTGGTCACATAAGCCCCTCACATCATGGCAGCTTACTTCTCTAAGGCCAGCAAGAATACCTTTATGACCTCCAAGGGCACACTCCCCGGCCTACCCAGGAAATCTCATGTTTGATTAACTTAGTCAATTGATTAGGGACTTTGATTACACCTGCAAAATCCCTTCACCTTTGCTGTATACCATAACCTAATTATAAGAATGAAATCCATTATATGATAGGCATCACCTGCACTCAGGTTTGGTGACTACACAGGGCATGTGTACCAGGAAGCAGGGATCTTGGAGACCATCTCAGAATCCTATCTACCACAATAGATATTTTCTAATTTTGAATATTTTTGGCATTGGATATTGTTTTTTTTTATTAAAATACATGTAAATATGAAAGAAAAAGAAAGAAGACAAAGAGTATGTCATGAAAATATCTCTATTACTACTGACTTTCAGTATCCTTCCCAGTTTGTTGGCAACAATATTTAAAAAGATTCTTAAATATGCTTCTAGGATATTCTATGCATCTATGTGCTAAAACACTATTTTTCACATTGCTTCGTTTTTCACTTAAAAATCTCCAAAATAGCCCTGGCCGGTGTGGTCAGAGCATCACTCTGCTCACTGAAGGTTCACGGGCTCAATTCCCAGGCAAGGGCATGTACTTGGGTTACAGGTTCGATCCTGGCCCTGGTTGGGGTGAGTGCAGGAGGCAACCAATCTATGTCTTTCTTTCACAGCAATGTTTTTCTCTCTCTCCACTCTCTCTCTTAAAAAAAAAATCAATGGAAAAAATATCCCCTGGTGAGAATTAATAACAACAAAAAATATCCATAATATATCACTAGCAGCACATATATATCTCCCACACATGTATGCATATATTTATATATACACTTGTAATGTTATTTCATTGTGAAGATGTACCACGAATTATTTTAGTCCTGTGTTGATACAAATATATTTACTCTTTTGTTGCTGTAAACATTTCCCCCATTTATGTCATTTTACATATGTTCATATGTTATGGATAAAGTCCCAGACATAAAATTCAAATAGCAAGTGTTCTTAATGTTCTGATTAATATTGCCAATTTTTTCAAAGATGTTGTGTCAAGTTATACTCACAATTTTCTTATATTATTGCCAATGTTTCATTAGAAAATATTTAACTTTCCCAAACTTATAGGTGAACAATGACATTTCATTATTGCTATAATTTATATATTACTTGATACAGTCAAAAGCCATTGTATTTATTTATTTTTTTGATAATTGCCTATTTCTGTCCTTTGGTAGTTTTTTCCTATGATATTTCTTTCTTTAAAATATATTTTATTGTTTTTTTACAGAGAGGTAGGAAGAGGGATAGAGTTAGAAACATCAGTGAGAGTGAAACATCAATCAGCTGCCTCCTGCACACCTCCTACTGCGGATGTGCCCGCAACCAAGGTACATGCCATTGACCAGAATCGAACCTGGGACCTTTCAGTCTGCAGGCCAACGCTCTATCCACTGAGCCAAACCGGTTAGGGCTACTATGATATTTCTTGTCCCTTGGCACATAGTGGAATACACAAAGAGGAGCACTAAACAACTAAGTACTTTAAAAAAGGAAAAAAACAAAAAGATAATCTGATCTATGAGAACATTGTAAATAAAAGTAGGTGTTCAAATGGGAGACGACACCTGAAGAGGTAAGTTACTTGAATAAATTAGTTATCCAATGATTAGTCTCCTTGAAAAGCTTGAGAAAAAGAGGATACAGTTATACTGTCATTTCACTCATGTGAAACAGGTATCACCTTAAAACTTCCCTAAAATGTTCTTTCTATTAAACATTTCATTTAAATATGTACATTGTTATAAAAAATTCAAATTTTTAAAACTTCTCCGTACATTAATTTCGAATGAAATCTGTAGCAATTTAGACTACACCGGAACAGTCCCGGTAGGGCTATACATATAAGGACCAGCCCGGCTCCCTGCCCCTCCAGCCTCCGGCCTTCACACCTGCGGCCTTCACACCTGCGGCCTTCACACCTGCGGCACTCGAGTTCCACCTGAAGGTTCAGTCCTGCCTCGGGCCATGAACCCTGGGAAACAAATGAGGATAGATTCCTGCTCTGCATCAAGGTCCCTTCCACTGAGTGAGGACATGTGCCCTGGGTCATTTCATGGCCTCGAGGGGGAATGCAGAGGCCAGGCTCAACGTTTTCAGTCCATGAGCTACTGTGAGCCTAACTTCCTTCTTCCTTCCCTTAAACCTTGATTTGTCCTCTCAGTCCAGTAAGTGAGCAGAGGCTGCCACGGCCCTTGCTAAAAGTTGGCTCAGAAGACAAAATGCACAACACATTCCACTCAGGAGCAAGAACAGAGTGTGGGACGCTCACATGCCCCTTGTTAAAACACGCACGGGACATACACAGGCTTTCAGACCTCCACGGGGTGTGTAGCTTAGCCGTAATTGCTCTCGTTTCTGTTTCTCTAACAGTAAGACTAAAATGGAAGGGGCCAGCGTGTTTGCACAGAAGTGGCATAGCTCTTCGGAGGAGAGGGGGAGTGGAGAGAAAGGCGGAGGAGAATCTCTCTCCGCACTCAGTGTGGGGCCCTGCCAGAATAGGACCTCCTGAGAGGCAGAAGTTGAGCCGGTCATATCCATCCATATCTGTAACCTGAACAAATAGAACAATGAGGGAAGATGTCAACTTTATACATTTTCTAAAACCTGCTCTCAGAGAGAAAAGGGACCAATGAGGCTGCTTGGCTAGAAAAATAACCGAAGAGATGCTTAGCAGGAAAAGCCTTGGGATTTATAAGGTTTGTTCCCTCCACTTTGTGTCTCATATGTGGTAACTGCACCCCACCTTTATACTTGAATTCCTTAACTGATTTCTCGCCTACTATCCTGGTCCCTTTGGGTCTTCAACTCACTGTCTTACAAAGGATCAGACTAAGAAGCATGAATCCACTTGTTGACTGCTTGTGTGTACTAAGCAACTTGCTTTAATTGTCTGAACCTCAATTTCCTCATCTATAAAATGGTAATGATCACACCAACTTCATTGTTTTTAATAAGTTCAGAATGCCTTGACCATATTAAGATAATTATTGCAATTATTATTTCCTATCGTTAACAGGAACATTTAGTCGGGGCTTCTGCAACTGCTTGCTAAAGCCTTCTACCATCTGAAACTGTCCTACCCACCTCGACCCTGCCTGCCACGGAGGTGTGGGTCTCTCTGACAGAGCATGATTTTTGTGTCGAGTTTCCTTATACTTGCTGCTGTTAAAGCCTGTCCTGACCACCTGCACCCACCATCAGCTCCCAGTGAATCTATTAATATCCAGCACCTGGCCACTCCCAGTCTGGCTACTCCACTGACTCAAGGTTCAGTCACTGGTATTACTCAGTGAACACATTATTGAGTTTAGCAAAAACCAGTGATAAATCCAACACATCGTCTAGTGAAACTCAATACGGTGGGTGCTCTAGGAAAAAATTTCAATTCAGCCACCCTCCTAACCCTCAAAGACTTATGAACACACTTTAAGCTTCCACAATGCAAAACTAAACATTGTTAAAGTGCTGAAGCTTAGCATTGCAACATAGTTCAAAAGAAGCTAACCACTTTTATGAACATGCCTAGTATGTTATCATGTTCTTGCTTTTAAATTTAATTTAGAGCTTATGCTGAGTCGTGTCATAGAACTGGATTTATTTGTTTGGCAGACACTCAAAAAATTCTAAATCCCAATTACACGCACAGTGTTTTCCAAACCCAAACATGCGCAGTCATTACCAAAACCTACTTCAAAAATGATTTTTATTCTTCTATTCTTTAGCAATTCTGTTCATTAATGGCGCATAATGCTGTTATATTTAATGCCTGACTTTTTCATATTAGCAAGGAAATTAAAATGTAACTGTTACACCCAATTCCAAGTACTTGAGTTCTGGGCTTTCCTGTCTTAGGTAGAAACCGTCTGTTTGTGGCTAAATGAGGGACTCACTAGCCCCTTAAAATAATGCTTCCCTGGTCTCTAATTTTGAAGGTCTAAGCTTTAGATACGGGGTTGTTGGATAACTCTTGCAGAGGTTGGAGGCCATTAGACTTTCAGGAAGGAAAGAGACCTACCTGATCCCTTGTGATTGCTGAGATGGTCATGCATTGACGAAGCTGCCCCTAAAGAAAGAGGAGGGGCGCTGGAGGTGCTGGAGAGGGACCTGAGCAGGGGAGTCTCTAATGCAGTGGTTCTCAGCCTTGGCTGCACATTAGAATCACCTAGGAATCTTTTTAAAATTCTGATTTCTGGGCCTCACCCTCCGGAAATTCTGTGTCTTTGTTACTAATGTTGGGGCCCCACCCCATCACAAAGAAACAGAATTTCCGGAGGATGAGGCCCAGAAATCAGGATTTTAAAAAGATTCCCAGGTGATTCTAATGTGCAGCCAAGGTTGAGAACCGCTGCTCTAAGGGCTCTAGCTTTTGGAGTCTCAGCAATGGTCCTTGAGGCTAAGCTTGAGTTCCGTAAAGAGGGGCACAATCAGGAAATCTCTGACCAGAACAATAATGCTTGATTAAGAGAAAACCATGAGGTGGTGATGGTGAGCATCAGGGACTGGGAACCAGAGTTACCTAGAAAATACCAAGAGGGAATAAGGAGGCTGTGAATATGAGCTGATATAGACCTTGGGAGGTGAGGCCACACGTTTTCCCTGCTTATAAAACATACTCGTGGTGTGACTTGTTATATGATCTCATGTGCTTCGTGGGTCTGTGTCCCTGACCCATTTATGCCCCGACATGTACGTCTATGATACTTGAGAGGTTACCCTAGAATTACTATTTCTGCTTCAGTCTGAAGCAAGACTCAACAATAGGCTCCGACTGAATTACTCTGTAATGAGTAACTGTGAGTGTGGAACACCTGCATCCGGCAGGGAATGTAATAAACTAGTCCGAGTATCAGCTATTCCAGTGGTTCTCAACCTTGGCTGCACATTAGAATCACCTGGGAATCTTTTTAAAAGAAATCAGGATTTTGAGAACCACTGAGCTATTCGGAGCCAGCCAACCAATTCAACAGGGCTGGTTTTGTACATTCTAACTTATGGTGGAGATCTGAAGGAGGGGAATAGAGATCGGACAAAAAATGAAGGGAGAAGATTACATGACATGGAGTGAAGAAATGCTTCAGCTAATGTCTTTAAGATATCCTTGCCTTAGCTGGTGTGGCTCAGTGGATAGATTGTTGGCCTGCAGACTGAAGAGTGGTGAGTTCGATTCAGTCAAGGGCACATGCCCGGGTTGCAGGCTTGATTGACCATGGGGGCATGCAGGAGGCAGCCAATCAATGATTCCCTTTCATCATTGATGTTTCTGTATCTCTTTCCCTCTCCCTTCCCCTCTGAAATCAATAAAAATACATTTTACAAAAAGATATCCTTGAACAAAAACTAAGCTGTCTGATTAGATCATAAATTTGATAGAAGAGTTTTCACATTTCCAAAAGGCTATTACCTTTCCAGAATACCAGAATAATAGAACACTGTTTAAACTATAAAATATTGAAAGAGTTTACATCAATTATGATAAAGAAGAAAAGACTAAGAAATGATTATAAATCCCCTTCAAGCACCTAAGGGCTTATCCTCAGGATGTTGAATAGTCATCTTTCTAGAGAATTTTAACAGAAAAACATTATGTAATTAGAAGAAACTTTCTGTAGTTAAAAGCAAATATAATAAATCCTATCTAATAAAGAGGTAATATGCAAATTGACCATCACACCAACACACACGATGGCCACCCCCATGTGGACACAAGATGGCCGTCAGGGGAGGACAGTTGTGAGGGACCAGGCCTGCAGGGGAGGGAAGTTGGGGTCAATGGGGCCAGCAGGGGAGCAGTTAGGCATCGATCAGGCTGGCAGGGGAGTGGTTAGGGGGTGATTGGGCTGGCAGGCAGAGAGATTAGGGGCAATCAGCCATGCAGGCAGGTGAGTGGTTGGGAACCAGCAGTCCTGGATTGTGAGAGGGTTCCCAGATTGGAGAGGGTGTAGATTGGGCTGAGGGACACACACACCCCACCCCCATGCACGAATTTTGGGCACTGGGCCTCAAATGCTCTTAGATTATGAAAGTCAGGTCAGTTGTATTACCTTCCTTTTATAAATGAAACTGAAATATAGCAATATTAAATCATTTTCTTAACATTGTAATGGAAAATGTGTAGTAGAGTCAGTCTTAGTTATTATTATTTCCAGCCAAGTATTAAGGAGTCTTCATGCTCAATACAAATAAAAGTCAGAAAAGAAATAAATGTCTAAGAATCCTTACATAGATTTATTTTTAGAAATATAGATGTTAGCAAATGAAAGGCAAGAACTACACTTAAAATAGGAAATAAATTTTAATTAATGATTAAGTTAAATAAAATTTCTAGTCAATGAAAAGTCAATCCTGTGAACTTGAAAACACCTCAAAGTGTTAGAAAACTATATGAAAAGACATTGTCAGGGTTGGTTTAAACTGTTAACTAATGCCCTGTAGTTTCCCTCCAGCTTTGGAATTTTATTACAGAAAAAACTGTGAAGATTAATGTTGTTAACATACCAACATTTTCTGAATTGGCTGTTGCAGTAGAGATGGATTACAATGTATCTGGAATCTATGTCTCTATAGTGTTTAATTCCCCAAAGGCTTGGAGGATGTTGTTGCTTGGCAATCATGCTCCACACAATTTGTAAATCTGCATATTCCGGCTCTCTATGTGAACTCAATAGAAAAATATGTACATACAACTTACTCCATTTCACCCTCGACTCTTGAACTATAGGAAATAACAAGTGTTATATATCACACGTGCGGAGAGGCCAAGGATGTAGTAAAGCTGAGAGCTGTTAACTCAAGGGAGAAAGAAACAAACCATGACAATTCTGGACACTTTGCAGGTAGTGGTGGTGATAGCCTGATTAAATTTAAAAATGGAAGATTTTAAAGATGGGTCACATTTATATAAAATATTTTTTCCAAAATTAACAGTTATGCAAAACTATTAATTCCTCAAAGATAGAAATATGACATTCTTATATTTATTTCTATTGCCTAACATAGTGGAATCAATGAATAAAATAAAATGTAAATAAAAATATTAGTGGTAAAGTTGGATAACTATAAATTTCAATTCCAAATATGGCAATTACATATTATACATTCAATTTGTAATTGGACTGGAAAGATTAATTTCCAAATTGTTTTGGTTTAAAATATGTAACTGAATTACAAAGGTGGCAAAGTAGTAAAAATGAGTTCAAATATGCAATTTTAATGACAATTTTATCCCACTTTAATGATTTTTCTTTTAGCAAAAGTTGGTCTTTTATTATCATTCAAGTAGAATTGAACTGATTATTTTATTCCAACATAGGTTAAAATCAGTCAAACAACCAGTTTAGCTGACATTTTATTGGAGCTCATAGTTGCTATCTAAAAAGTGGCTTGGCATTGTGCAGATAAACCACAAACTCTATTTTGACAGTCTAAGTTAAGGAAGAGGATTGAGATGGTGTTTCAGGCCAAAAACTCCCAAATAAATCCACAGTCACTTTTGCCTGGACTATCCAGATATTTATTATGTGGAGCTGTCTTAAATTTTGTTTTCCACATTTGTTCTTGGGCAGTAAAACCCTAGAAGCTTAATTTTTTTCAGATACTATTAAGTAGCTATTTTTTTATTTTTATTTTTGGTAATGTTAGATCCATCTCATTCTTCACAATGTTTTTGGAAATGAAGCCAAGAAAATATGTCTACTATGAATATGATATGTAGAATCCACTAAAAGTCAGGTGAAATATTTTATACAAACATAAGAATTTAGGGATTTCAGAGCTGCAACACCATAATCTACAATAAAGGAGGCAAGAATACACAATGGGGAAAAGACAGTTTCTTCAATAATTGATGTTGGGAAAACTGGAGAGATACATGGGAAAAAATTAAAATTAGATCACTTTCATACACTATATATGAAAATAAAGTACAAATGGATTAAAGACTTAAACATAAGACCATAAAACATAACATTCCTAGAAGAAAACATAGGCAGTAATCAATCTTAGACATTTTTTTATATATATCTTTGGCAAAAGCAATAAAGTAAACAAATGGGACTATATCAAACTAAAAAGCTTTTGCACAGCAGAAAGAAACCAACAACAAAATGAAAAAGCAACCTACTGAATGGGAGAAGATATTTGCAAATGATACTCCAATAAGGGGTTAATATCTAAAATATATGAAGAACTCAAAGCATTCGATATAAAAAAAACCCCTACATAATCCAATTCAAAAGGATCAGAGGCCCTGAATAAACATGTCTCCAAAGAAGACACAAGATGACCAAGAGACATGTGAGAAGAATCTCAACATCAGTAATCATCAGGAAAATACAAATCCAAACCATAATGAGATACCACCTCACTGATTGGCTAAAATATATATACGCAATGTGGAGAATATGGTACTCATGTACACTGTTGCCAGAATTGTAAACTACAGCAGCCTGTGTGGAAACCAGTATGGAGGTTACTAAATAATTAAAAATAGAACAAACATATGACCTAGAATTCCACCTCTGGTTACTTATCCAACAAAAACACTAATTTGAATATATATATATATATATATTTTTTTCACTGCAGCATTATTTACAATAGCCAAGATATGGATGCAAACTAAGTGTCCATTGATAAACAGGTAAATAAATTTTACATATGTAACTCTAATATTACTCAGCCATAAAAAGAATGAAATCTTGCATTTGTGACAGCATGGATGGATCTAGAGGTTATTATGCAAATTAAAATCAGTTAGAAAGCCAAATACTGTATGGTTCCACTTATATGTGGAAACTAAACAACAACAACAACAACAACAAACAAGCAAACTCTGAGACACAGAGAACAAACTGTTACCAAAGTGAAAGGCAGTGGAGAGATGGGCAGAAGAGAAGGAGGGGATTAAGAAGTGCAAACTTCCAATTATAAAATAAGTCATAGTGATATAATTTATAGCTCAAGGAATACAGTCAATACTATCATAATAACTATGTCTAGTGAGAGATGATACTAAACTTACTGTGGTGATCACTTAGTAAGGTATTAAGGTATACAAATGTTGAATCACTATGTTGCATACCTGAACCTATTATAATATTGCATATAAACTTATTTTTAAAAATTTTGGTGAAATTTAAAGCCATTTCCTACATATTTTTTATTTTAAAGCACCTAAAACGCCACAGTATTTCATACACATGTATCATCCTATCTAATAAAAGAGAAACATGGTAATTAGCGTATGACCGCTACCCTTCCCATTGGCAAATCAGGGAGATATGCAAATTAACTGTCAGCCAAGATGGTGGCCGGCAGCCAGGCAGCTGGAAGCGAACATGAGGCTTGCTTGCTTCAGTGACGGAGGACTCCAACGTTCCCCGCCTGCCTTGCCGGCCTCTGAGCTTGCAGTTTGAAACATTGTAACAAATATAGAAGCTAAACAAAACCCCAGAAACCTGCTTTCAGCCAGCTGGGATCTCAGAGCTGGAATTATACATTGTTTCGATTACAGAACCCAAACAAACCAGATACCTGCTTTCAGCAGCAGAGGCCTCAGAGCTGGAGCCAGAGCTAAAGCTGGCCCAGAATTTAAAAAAAAAAGAAAAAAAGGAGCAGTTGGGAGCTTCAGTCACCCGCCAGCCTGAAAACAGCCCTCAGCCCCTCACCCAGACTGGCCAGGCACCCCAGTGGGGACCCCCACCCTGATCCAGGACACCCTTCAGGGCAAACCAGCCAGCCCCACCCATGGACCAGGCCTCTATTCTATGTAGTAAAAGGGTAATATGCCTCCCAGCACCAGGATCAGCGGAGCCGAGAGGCCTCCCAGCACCGGGATCAGCGGAGCCAAGAGGCCTCCCGGCACCAGGATCAGCGTGACAGCGCCCAAACCCCCTGATCGCCCTGCGGCTCTGTGTGTGACAGGGGGCGGGGCCACAATCTACCTATCCGCCCTGCTCTGTTGGTGACAGGGGAAGGCGTCCCAACCTCCTGATCAGCCCCGCTCTGTGCCTGATAGGGGGGAAATCCCCAACCCCCTGATTACCCTGAGGCTCTATGTGTGACAGGCTGTGGCGCACCAACCCCCTGATTGGCCCTGCTCTGTGTGTGACAGGGTAGAGCCATAACCTCCCCATTGGCCCTGCCCTGAGTGTGAGAGTGGCGGCGCCCCAACCCCCTGATCGGCCCTGCTCTATGGGTGATAGAGGGCGGTGCCCCAACCCCCCCCCACCCCCCACGGGCCCTGCTCTGTGTGTGATGGGGTAGAGCCATAACCTCCCCATCGGCCCTGCCCTGAGTGTGACAGTGGCGGCACCCCAACCCCCTGATCACTCCTGCTCTGTGGGTGATAGAGGGCGGCACCCCAACCCCCTGATCTGCCCTGCTCTGTCCGTGACAGGGGGCGGTGCCCCAACTCCCCTATTGGCCCTACTCTGTGAGTGACAGGGGGGAGCTCCCCAACCCCCTGATGGGCCCTGCTCTGTGTGTGACAGGGGGCAGCGCCCCAACCCCCTGATCGGCCCTGCTCTGTCCGTGACAGGGGGTGGCACCGCAACCTCCCTATCGACCCTGCCTTGAGTGTGACAGGGGGCAGTGCCCCAACCCCCAATTGGCCCTACCCTGAGCGTGACTGAGGGTGGCATCACAACCTCCTGATCCGCCCTGCTCTGTGCATGACAGGGGGCGGTGCCCCAACTCCCCAATTGGCCCTGCTCTGAGCCCGACCAGGGGCTGCACCTAGGGATTGGGCCTGCCCTCTGCCACCCGGGAGCAGGCCTAAGCCAGCAGGTCGTTATCTCCCGAGGGGTCCCAGACTGCGAGAGGGCACAGGCTTGGCTGAGGGACCCCCCTACCCCCTTAAGTGCACAAATTTTTGTGCACCGGGCCTCTAGTCTTATATAATATGCAAATTAACCCTCACACCCTCACAAGATGGCTGCCTCTGACCAGGCCAGCAGGGGGGTTAGTGAGGGACAAACAAATGATTGAACAAGCAGGCTGCGTGGGGCGACCAGGCCAGCAGGGGATAGTTAGGGACAACCAGGCTGGCAGGGAGGGGGCCGTTGGGGGCAACCTGGTTGGCAGCGGGGAGCAGTTAAGGGCTACCAGGCTGGCAGGGGGGGAAGCTAGGGGTGATCAGGCCGGCAGGGGGTGGCAGTTAGGGGCAACCAGGCAGGCAGGCAGGTGAGCACTTAGGAGCCAGCAGTCCAGGATTGTGAGAGGGTTGTCTGACTGCCGGTTTAGGCTCGTTCCTTGGGATCAGGCCTAAACCAGCAGTCGGACATTCCCCGAGTCTTCCCGGATTGGAGAGGGTGCACCGGGCCTCTAAGAGATATTTATATTTATATTTATATCTATATTTATATTTATATTTATATTTATATTTATATTTATATTTATATGTATATACATTTATATATATTTATAAATTTATGTATTTATATAACATTTAAATATTATATTTATGTTATATATTACATAATATACATTATATTTAATAAATAGATCTTTAAAATAATTTAATTTTAGATATGGTATCTATCTTAAAAACCAGCTTCCATTTAATAGAGAAATTCTCTGAAAAAGGTCATATGATATCTGTTGAATGGAGCAGGGACTTCACTTCTTCCAAGGAATCTCAAGTTATTGTGAACAGTTGACCTCATATTCATCAAATATTTTGTCCTCACATATTGTGGTTTCTCAATAAAAGTATAATGATAACACATTCAAACTCTACTTCTTACCCTTCATCCATTAAAGCTAGTTCTGCTCTTGTAAGCATACAAAGTCAGCCTCATCCTTTGGTCCTTAATACTTGAAGGTTGCTATTTTGAGCTGCTAAGTCTTCACTTTCCCAATATAAACACACCGACAATAACAGGACAGAAACTATTTCACAAAAGAATATTTATTACAGTCACAACTCTATTTCCTTCAAAATATAGAGTACACAGTGAAACAGCTGAAATACAGATAAAACAATTGAAATACACTCTAGAGATATATTTCTATTAATGAAAGCCAAGATTTTATTTATTTTGTGTGTCCCATTGAGCTGTTAACTTTCACTGTTTGTGGTTAAAATTATTTCAGCTGTTGTATTTCTTATTTTTGCTTGTATATTTGTTTTTTTCAGGGGTTTTTATTATTTACTGTTAAGCTAAACTTTACATATCCTATAACTTGAAATCAGGAATGAAAAAACATAGCATGCTACTATCATTGCCCTCTACCAGCCCCTGTAGCAGGCATTGACAATTACAGCCCTTTTTCTTGCAAGGTCCAAATGCCAGTTCTGAATTTTCCTCCAGTCTTATGGTATTGACTAGTAATACTATATTCATTTGTCTTCACCTCTAATCTTGTCAGCAGGATGAATGTTTACATGCATTACCTTTAATCATGTTATTTTTACTGCTATGTTATTTAAGATATGCTTATTCCCAATTTTGACAACTAACCTATAAGCTATTGTTTCTAACTCATTCTTTGAAAATTTGATGAATCCTTTTTTTGTCTTTTTCCAGGTTGTCCTAATCTGATATTGATTTGTATTGTATTGTTTTAAAAACATATATTTGGCAGATAATTATGTACCTTTTATTTCTTTCTATTTTTATACCAGTAAGCCTCATTGTGGGCGCCTTAGTTGTTAGCCCTCTTTTCAACTACTACCTCCTCGTAAATTTTTTCTTTTCCTTGAAAATTGCTTCCTTCCATACATGTGATCACAGGGGTGCAGGTGCAGGCAGGCATGCTAATTTTTATAAAGAGGAGAATGTTGGCATTAGGAATTAGCATTTTCTCTCACTTTCTTGAGTAAGAATTTAGCCAATGAAAACTTACTGTCCTTAAAATAGTTATTAGGATTCTAACTTTGACCTTAGGTCAGTAAGTACATTTGTTCTATTCTTTAACTTTGAAGATTATTTACCTTAAATGAAGAGACAGAAACCAAAAATAAATCTTGATGGATGAAATAAATGTATTGGTCTCCATAGTATTTTAGAGGATTGAAAAACACACACAAACTATTTCAGGTAAGTATCTATATATAAAAGCCAAGCGACCAGACTGACTGGAACAACCAGAATGATCAGAATGACCAGTCCCTATGATGCACACTGCAGCCGGCCAACTGGTCCAATGGGGGCAGGGCTGTCTGGCCAACCTCCCACGGCCCCTCCCCAGCTGACCGGCTAGCCCCATTGGCCCCAATCAGGTGGGCTGGCTGGCCCCAACCCGTGCACAAATTCATGCACCGGGCCTCTAGTTTAATATAATTATGATTGATACTGATTCATTATTTATTAAGTTAAAATATCCTAGACAGATAAATTTCAAATATTGCATTGTCACATACATGTTTTTATAATGACAGAGTACATTAGATGACGGTTTGTGGTGTGTAACCTATATTTTAATAGTATATCTATTTGATGCCAATCATTGTAGATTTATAGTGTCCTCTTAATAAAATTTTAAATAAAAAATTCAAAATTTATGTTGCTGTATCCATATCCAGGAGATTTTGACAAAGCCTATTTCAAAGTACCCATACAGTGACAAGAAACTCTGGGTCTCAAAACAATGTTTTTCCCTTCTCTTCCAGTCTACCACAATGGCATATTTATTAATTTATTTTCTTCTATTTAGATTTTTCAGTTTCCCATTAAAATTCAAAAATCACTGAAATGGTAAAACACTATTCCATTATACACTTCCTAACTCTTTGACTATTCCTGCTTAACGTAATTCAAAGGACTCACTTAATCTATTTGCTCCTTTAATATTCAAGGTTCATAGAACTCTGTTTGGTCCCTTTGACACCCCACACCACTAATTTTTAACCTTTTTTTCATGCTAAACACCTGAGGGATAGAGAAAATTCGTATCAGTGATTATGATCCATGCACATACTTCCTTTTAGAGTGGGCCCTTTAAAGGGCATTCTGGGAATTCTTAGAAGCAAAATGTTTGAGGAAGTGCAATCAATATCCATTAGAGCCAGAGCCAGGGATGCTTAATATCCTTCAGTGAGTAGAAAGGGAGATTGAATACAGTAGGACAGTCACTGCCAAATCAGGATAATCTACCTCAAATGTGTAACAGAGGAGACTTGAAGCAACTGTCATTGGACTTAGAGGAAATATGGTTAAACTAATAATACACTAAATCAGATCTAACCTAATTTTGTAAAGATAATTTTAGAAGTATTTCATAATATTGCATAAAAATATTTTTGTAACACCATGATTATAAATTGAAAAGATGTCTATTTGGATTACCTGAAAATTTTCAGCAGTATTCTGATACTACCCCTATTGTTATACAATACATATCCAATATTACTCTTTCTTTTTCTAATCCATTCCCTAGTTCAAATTACCAATGAAATATAACATGTTAAAGGTATTTTTAGGCACTAGAGATAAAATTAATGCTTTGACAGGAGGCATACATAGGAATATACTTAATATTGGATAGTCCATCCTATCAAATGCCATAAGGTAGATGATTATTTTGACACTATATTTCTAAATTGGATCTTGTTTCTGAGAATACTGGTTATTTTATTGTCTCTATGACAGCTGGCAATTTGTATTGATGTGATATTCCTTTTTAAACTAAGATGAATTTTCTTTATCTTCCATGTACAAGCAAGTCTGGTTTTAACTTACCACTCTTTTAGGATTTTTTTTCTTTTCATTAAGAATTTTTTAAAATTTATTTTTCAACCACAGTTTACATTTAATACTATTTCACACCAGTTTCAGGTATGCAGAAAAGTGGCTGGAAAACCATGCACTCTACAGAGCGGACCCCCACTGCCCCAAGTACCCACCTGACCCCATACCCTGTTATCTCTACATTATTGACTATATTCTCCATCCATTCTCCATCTCTATTATGCAACTACCAATTTGTGCTGCTTAATCCATTCACCTTTTTCATCCAGCCCCCTGCCTCCCCTTCCCTCCGACAGCTATCTGTCTGTTCTCTGTATCTGTACGTCTGTTTCTATTTTCTTCTTAAGTGAAATAATATAGTATTTGTCTTTCCCTGACTAGCTTATTTCACTTATCATAGTACCCTTTTATGAGTTCTATACATTTTATCAAGATTTCCTTATTTTTTATGGCCAAGTAATATTGTATTGTGTAAATGTACCACAGCTTTTTTATCCACTCATCTACTGATGGGCACTTGGGTTGCTTCCAAATCTTGGCCATTGTAAAAACACTGCAATGAACATATGGTGCATCTATACTTTTGAGTTAGTGTTTCAGTTTTTTTTTTTGTTTTGTTAATATTCCCAGAAGTGGAATCAAGAGTCATATGGCAATTCTATTTTTAATTTTTTGAGGAAACTTCACAGTTTTCCATTAGTTACTTCATTATATCATCTAATTTATTAGTAATTAAACATTTATATACTTAAACGCATCATTTTAATTATAAACTATTTTTTTAGTTGTCTTTATATTGTAGTTGAGACATCATGGTAATTATTTTTAAATACACATTAGTGTATAATACTTTTTATCTAATTTCATTTATTAGTAACAAGAGGATTTAATGCTATTTGTCACTTGGAAGAGATGTTGGGTCTAGAAGCATGGGAAACCCTTTGAAGACAAGAATTTGCATGTCATTTTTCTACACACCAGATACTAACACAATATCTTCAATGTAGTACCAACTAAATCAAGGTATATATTAAGTCCGCTTGTGTACTGAGGATTTTAATATGAATCAAAATAGCATCCTAATTTAACCCTAACTTCACGATTACCATTTTATATGGAGTTAGATACATAAATAAGACACTTATTGGTAAAATATTACTGATTGATATTTTGATTCATATAATTATTTATGGTATAGTTCCATAGTTAGAAAAAATATTGGGATGGACTGGTAAAATAATTTTTCTTTTTGCTTTGAGATTCACAACTAAGAAATTTTCAACAACACATCAACAAAACATTCTATAGTCTTATGTTCTATATTTTTGATCCTCTGAAGACATATAAAATTCTTTAGATGAAATAAAGTTTAACTAAATAAAGACTTGTTTACATAATCTTTGCTTAGTAACATGAGTTTTTATATCCAACCTCTGCTTGACAGGCTGTAGACATTATAATGCAATAAATGGGATAAAGACATTTCACCTTTTAAAGGTCTGTTTCCATTTTAAACTTATTTTTAAGAAAGCCTTTGGTAAGATGTACTTGGCAGTTGGCCTTGTTTATTCTTCTTCAGTTTGAGAAATGAGAACAAGGAAGGACATTTTAAAATTTGATTTAGGAGAAAGATATAAAGATAAATATGACTTAATCCCCAGGCTCAATAATTTTATAGTATACTAAGAGAGACAAAATTAAATAAATTAACACAAATAGACATTTTAAATATTGATAAGTAAGCTCAGAACAAACAAAGAAGCCATCTCTGGGTAAAATTTCCCAACTGTGAATACTATCTCTCTCTCTGAAAAAATATACATAAATAGAATTATATATGCATATACTTATTTATTTACTAATTATTTGTGTTAGCTCAAATTTATTCATTTCTTTTCAACCAGAGTAAGACTGTCTTTCCTTTATCTTTTCTCTCTTCCACTAAAAATTTCTGGTATAACTAGCCAAAGCTTTTTCCAGGTTTTTGGTTTTATTTTACCTTCTTTGGGTCATGAAACAGACCTTTAGTAAAATGTTACCTCTTACCTGAGCTAACCTGGTATCTGTTATCACAAATATTATCCTCATCCCTCCCCCCAGGTTTAACATACCCCCATATCTGAAATCTTTTGCTTCTATTTGGAAAATCATTCTTCTTATTACCTCATTCTATAAATGTTCCCACGAACCACTAGTCCTTTGTTTTAAATCACATTGGGAGGGTAGCTTGAGAGTGGAGAAGGGTCTCTAACTATCTATTGAGATAACCAGGTTTTACAGGCAATTATTGATGGCCAATTTAACAAAGCCTAAATTGATACGGACTGCAGAAATTACCTTTGCCTTGAGATTTTGAAGAAAATAGATAGATGTAATACCTACAATATATAGATGGAAAAGCAGTAACATTCACTAAATATCTGACACATTTTAAAAAAAAACCCACTACAATTCAGATACTTGGTAGAGCCATGAAAAGTTTTTTTCCTAATTCCTTTTCTGATACTCTTTATTATATATCTGAATTTTTATAAACTGTAAATCCCACTGGGACCTAGCTCTCCATGAAGTTATTCATTTTCATGATTTCTTGTATCATCTGGCTTTTGCAAAATTGTAAGCGCATTGAGAGCAAGGGTTGTATGTTTTCTTCATTTTGTAATAACTTACTTCTATTTTATGGACCTCACAGGAGCACCATAAATATTAACAAACTATAAAAGAGCATCTAAAAATTGGGTTCCAAACTCTTCAAAGTTAAGAGGGTTTTCAAATTATATTAGGCTATTAGGAATATACAGTTATATTTTCGGGCCATTAAGATTTTGGTAATCTGATTTGTAACTTGTATTATAAATTCTAAGTAATGTATTTTTCATTTTCAAAAGAGATGCTGTACAAGATAAAAGTTGAAAATACAGAAGTATTTTGTCCTTAAAATATATACACTCATGAAAGCAAATTTCTAGAGTTTATTAAATTAATAGTATGAATAGCCATAGAAAAGTTAGAATTTAGATCAATCAAAGAACCATTGTTCTGCTGAAATTTCAATTCAAACTTTGTTAGGGTCACAAAATGTGAGAGGTCAAGCTCATTACAGACTTTGTAACTGGTATTAAGTCATCTAAGCAGATGGTGAATATATTATATTGAATAGTAATGAACAATACATCTGTAAGAAAAATTTATTCACTCTTTAAAATAATTTATAAAAAATTTCAATGTAAAAATGTCATACTTTTATAGAATAAAATTTTAGAGGTTTACCTGTAAAACAAAGTATAGATGAACTCCCAAAGAAAAATGCTTTAATATTACCAATGAAATGAAATTGCAGCATTCTTTAAAGTCTATTAATCTTATCTGGTGGCACAAAACATGAAAACACAATTTCTTCTTTTAATTAAAGGATAAGAGATTCCTAACTGCTAATATATTATAAACTCTGCCATCTTCTACATTATAGGTTTGAGAAATGAAAGAAATATCTGAAAAGAACAAAACTCCCTATTAATTTCCATGGCTCTGTGGTCATACTCTCCAGGGTAAAGAAAACTATAGTTGTACAACAACTTGTTTAGTTGAGGTGCCATGATTTTTATAATGACACATATACTATGTTTAATTTTTGAAAAAAATGGAAATACCCATTGTAGAGTTTATTAATGATGTCTAACAGATTGTTTCCAATTTTATATGATAAGAAATAGAAAGTAGCTCTGGCCAGATGGCTCATTTGGTTGGAGCATCGTCCCATGCTACAGCTATAACCTTCAATCAATTCAAAACCTTGTCATCCAACATACAGGTAGATGAATTATGGGTATGTAGTACTTCTAGTAGCTTAAGAATGTAATAAAACTATGGCAGGTGGATTGTTTGTTACCTATTTAAAAAGTAAGATTTTTTTAAATGCACATGGTTATAGTTATCTGAATAGAAAAATTAGCTTTCATACCCAAATAGTATGTGTTAGATTTTAAATCTGATAACAATAAAATATACATTATGATTGAATTTTTAATCAATTTCATGGTAAAGTATTTGTATAGATTTTGTCAAATCAATAAAAGTTAAAGTTAGTGTGATAGTACAATCACATTTTCAGACTTCTAGAATAGAGTATTATAATTTGGATTGATTTATATATTAATTTTAACTGACATTTTAGTTTTAAGAATACAGAAACATTCCCTCATACAATATCCTTTCGAAGGGTCTCCAATACAAATAGAATTTTAGTATGAACAATTTTCATTCTCTACTATTTTCCACTCTCACATTCTCTTTTCTCCTCAAAAAAGCAGTGGTTTTAATTTCAATATTGGATGACCATCATTGCTTTGTGCCTAAAAATCTTATGATATTGTTTTCTAGCAAAATTATATAACAATTTTATGTTGCAAGATCTGGTAGATTATTTTGCAGTTCTTTGTGGCATAGAGCACAATTGTTTTAAAAATAATTTTAGAAATTAAGAAGTTTTCTACATTTTTCCTGTTAATACTTACACTAAAACTTCTTTTAAAAGCCTTCCAGATCAAGGAAGATATTGAAAATGTAAATAAACAATATAAATCAAATTTAAATCAACTTTCTACTCAACACTTTATTTCACTTTGGAGGTACTTAGCATAGAGGACAATAAGTAAAGTCATAAGTTTCTAGTGAAAAATATTGTTTGCACGGATTCATGAAACTGAAGAAACAAGCTGATTGAATACAAGAAATGTCAGAAATACACTGACACACTTTTTAATGATCCTCAACTTTTCAGAATTTATGAATTATTATTTAGGCACTTTGCTTTCACCTTTCCTTGGTCAAATTGATATGATGGACATTTTATAACATAGGTATCTTCTGTTGGAAGATAAGTAGAAAACTAGAAGATAAGTTAAATACCATCCTATCTAATAAAGAGGTAATATGAAAATTGACCATCATTCCAACACACAAGATGGCCACCCCCATGTGGTCACAAGATGGCCGGCAGGGGAGGGCAGTTGTGGGCGATCAGATCAGGCCTGCAGGGAAGGGCAGTTGGGGGTGACCAGGCTGGCAAGGGAGGGCAGTTAGGGGTGACTGGGCCAGCATGGGAGGGCAGTTGGGGACGACCAGGCCAGCAGGGGAGGGCAGTTGGGGGCGATTGGGCCAGCAGGGGAGCAGTTAGGCATTGATCAGGCTGGCAGGGGAGTGGTTAGGGCAGGGGTGGGCAAACTTTTTGACTTGAGAGCCACAATGGGTTCTTAAACTGGACCGGAAGGCCGGAACAAAAGCATGGATGGAGTGTTTGTGTGAACTAATATAAATTCAAAGTAAATATCATTACATAAAAGGGTACGGTCTTTTTTTTCAATAGTTTTATTCATTTCAAACAAGCCGGATCCGGCCCGCGGGCCATAGTTTGCCCACGGCTGGGTTAGGGGGTGATCAGGCAAGCAGGCAGGCAGGCAGGCGAGTGGTTGGGAGCCAGCAGTCCTGGATTGTGAGAGGGATGTCTGACTGCTGGTGGGATTGGGCCTAAACGGGCAGTTGGACATGCCTTGAGGGGTCCCAGATTGAAGAGGGTGCAGGCTGGGCTGAGGGCCTCTAGTTAATAATAGTTAAAAATTTTTGAGACATATGAATAATCACTCATCACCTCTAATAGTTATATTATCCTTTTATTCAGAATCCCCTTCATATAAACTTTTTATAAGCTTCATATAAACGTGAATAATCCTGAAAAAAATCTGTCAAATATGGGTATATTTGGTGCTATTTAGTGTAAGAGTGGAATTAGGCAACAAAAGAGGATCTAGGCAATTCCACTGCTAAGAAGGAGAAATGTTTATTCCTACTGTCTACTTGAATCTACTTAACACTCGTTTGTTACAGCATGCCTTTGAGAATTACAGATGTTAGATATACTTTCCTAGAGTAAAGTGAAATATTTGGTGAAGCATACTGAAAAGCATCATACACTATATACTTCACCAAAACTACTTGGCCCAAAGATGGATAATCACCTTAGAGATTAGAGACTCAGTGGCTACTGGTTTCTAAATCTTTTGCAGAAATCCCCACCTGATTAGTTATTGCCAAAAAAACTCCTTTAAAGTATCCTTTGTTTATTAAATGATTGTTTGCTCTAACATGCTATGCAGTCTGGGCTTTGGAATCCTACAATCTGGGTTTTTCAAATGGGACACATATGGGTTTTAAATTTTGTTTTTAATTATGAAATCATATAGAACTTCAAAATCCTCATCTCTCAAGAGAGATAAGTATGTGAACTTTGTAAATATTTGTATTTATATACTGAGAAAGCAAATGCAAAATTCTTAACAAGTGGCTGGCATATTAACACAAATTCCACATGGGATAGTTAATGCTAAGTATTATTATTATTTTCTCAAATCAGCACTTCTGGAACTTTTTGCTCTCAAGAACTGTTTTTCAGTATTAAAAATTACTGAGCACTAAAGAATTGTGTTTATGTGGATTAAAGCTGATGACATATCATAAAGTTGAGAAACTATTATATTTATTTAATTCATTTGAAATAGTAAACTGATTAAATAAATATTAACACATAGTAATTACTATACAGTAACTATATTTCTAAAACAATTTAAAAAAGACAATCTGCTGTGATATGTGATACGTCTTATTTTTTGGAGGTCTACGAGGAAAATCTGCTGTCACATAGAGGCGTAGTTGGAAAAGGATACAATGTATTAACCGTTTTGTAATGGGTAGATATTCTTTTCTTGATGCCACACAAACACTGAACAGTTCCTAAACAGCCACAATCTAGCTAGAGTTAATTGCATGCTAGAGGGAAACTAAACTGAAGCAATATCATAAATATTTCATACTCTGTTATATTAAAATCTACTGACCTATCTTGCAATGTAAGTGGGTTTTATTGGAAAATATTGATTCACTGAGATTTTCAGATCTCCCAAATGTTGACACATTAAATTATTGTATTAGTTTGCTAGGGCTGCCATAACAAAGTAAAGCTTAACTGTGTGGCTTACATAACAGAAATTTATTTTCTCACAATCCTGGAGGCTAGAAGTCCAAGATCAAAATAAGGGCCGGAAAGGTTTCTTCTGAGACCTCTCTCGGCTTTGAGATGGCTGTCTTCCTATTTCTGCACATTTCCTTTCCTTTCTGTGTGTGTTTGTGTCCTACTCTCGTTTCATAAGGACATCAGATACTGGGGTGGGGTCCTTCCTACTGACCTGATTTAACTTTACCCCTTTAAAGATCCTAACTCCATACATTGTCATATTCTGAGTTAATGGGGTCTAGGAGTTCAAAATATCAATTTGGAGGGGACGTAATTAGGCCCTTAAAATTATCCAATAGCAAAAGTCACATTTGTTAATACTGGCATCAATTTCATCAGAAAAATCTAAGTATTGTATAGCCATGCTGGAAGGTACAGGTTTTTCAAAATTTTAATTTTGTTTAGCAAGCTTGAATTTTACCGTTAATAACAGACAGTGTTGGTTGTTTACTTTGAAGAACAGTTTGATGATTAAAAAAAAAAAAAATTCTGGCCTGGCCAGTGTTGCTCAGTGGTTCCAGGAGGTCACAATTCGATTTCTGGTCAGACCATATGCCCGGGTTGTGGTCTCCATCCCCAGTGTGCAGTATGCAGGAGGCATCCAATCAATGATTCTCTCTCATCATTGATGTTTCTATCTTTCTCTCCTTCTCCCTTTCTCCTAAGTGCAGGCTACTAACCGCTGGCCTGCCTGCCTGCCTGATTACCCCTAACCCCTCTGCCTGCCTGCTTGATTGCCCCTAACCACTCGCCTGCCTGCCTGATCTCCCCTAACCACTTGCCTGCCTTCCTGATGGCCCCTAACCACTCGCCTGCCTTCCTGATGGCCCCTAACCACTCGCCTGCCTTCCTGATGGCCCCTAACCACTCGCCTGCCTTCCTGATGGCCCCTAACCACTCGCCTGCCTGCCTGATCTCCCCTAACCCCTCTGCCTGCCTGCCTGATCTCCCCTAACCACTCGCCTGCCTTCCTGATGGCCCCTAACCACTCACCTGCCTTCCTGATGGCCCCTAACCACCTCTGCCTCGGCCCCTGCTGCAGAGGCTTCGTCCGGAAGGACATCCAGAATGACGTCCGGAAGATCTTTTGGCTGTCCAGTCTAATTAGCATATTACGCTTTTATTATTATAGAAGATTAGGCAACCAAGTCTATGTTTTATTTTTGTGTCTCACCATCACAGATCCCTAGCTATGTTTTGTTTTCAGCTTCTAGGAAGTTCCTGAAATATTTTTTAATTATTAGACAAGATATGTAGTTACCAACATTTCTTTCTTTATTAAAGTTTCCTTCCTTCCTTCCTTCCTTCCTTCCTTCCTTCCTTCCTTCCTTCCTTCCTTCCTTCCTTCCTTCCTTCCTTCTTTCCTCCCTTCCTCCCTCCTTCCCTCCCTCTCTCTCTCCCTCCCTCCCTCCCTCGATTCTTTCCTCCCCTCCCCTCCTTCTTTCCTTCTCTATTTAGTTTGCTCAATTCCATCCTTATTGATGAATGCTATTAATTTCATAAACATATTCACTGAAATATCTTCTTAAAAGGCAGCATGACATAAAAGGCTTTTAATTAATGAGAGTAAGATTAGACATCTTGCTCTCTCACTAATTAAGTACCCTCCTTTCAAAGTTACACTCTCTGAGCTTTAGTTTTCTTATCCCGAAATAATATCTGTGTTGCAATTATACTGGGAAACTTGAAACATAGTATAAATTTTCTTAAAACTATAAAATATGAAAAGTAATTTAAAAAATACTTTTACTGCATGGGAAATAAAGCTAGTTAAGGATAAAATCTATAACCACATATAAGCTGTACACCTTTGAGGAAAGCCAATAAAATATTTTATTAGGATATATTTCTCAACTGTCTTCTTTCATTATATTAATATAACATTTTAGTTACTTTTCTTCTATCATAGCCCTCTCCAAGCATATCAAATACTATATCTCTAAGATCACTCTTATTTCAAAGTATACCTCTGCTTGCTTAATGTACCTAACTTGAAGGATACATATACCTTCAAGTTAGACATTATTAAGAAAAATGTATTCAAACTTATTTTTAAAGCCACAGGGAATTCTCTACCTCTTGAAATATATGAACCAGTGGTTTATGGTATTGATTATTTTAGTAAAAGCAAAGGAGAATAAATTTTTTTTTTTAGTGGGCATAGTACATCAAAGTTGATATCAGTCAAATAAGATGGCCTACAGGTATTTCCATCTGAAAGAATTATGAAGGCTTTGTTCTCAAACATTCATGTAACTCTGGATCAAATTGTAACCTGCATCACTCTTTGCTAGCAAACAATTTGCTTTCTCTCTGTGTGTGTGTGTGTGTGTTTAATCTTGAGGAATACACAGAGCCTTTGCTCAGGGTTGGTCTGAAAGCATTAGATAGTTCTGATAAATGAGTATTTAGAAATTTGTTAAAGATGTACTTTGATCTTAAGGGGCAATACTGCATAAAAAATATAATCAAGATATATATATATAATCAGAATAGACTATTTGTTCTGTATATAATGAGCATCACCCTGTGCAATGAAAGGTTGCCTAGTCAGGGCATGAAAGAAAGACAACAGCCTATCTCACATCCATGTTTCTCTTTCTCTTTGTCTCTCTCGGCGCTCCCTCTCAGCATGTCCTTGGGTGAGGATTTTTTTAAAAAGTGTGTGTCATGGCTTTTTAATCTATTTTTAAAACCAGAGTACAGCATAAGGAAATTAAATATAAATCTCTATTTCTAGTGATTTTTTCATTTTAAAAATGATTAATATCTATCCTTTTGACATATTGGCTAATGAAAAGTCCATATTAATGTTTTCCAGAGAAAATTTTACATAAAAAGCTATAAAGGTGGCATTTTCAAAGTACAGATCAGTGTTTTCCACTTAATTTTTATATACAACTCATACCTGTGATTTTAAGTCACTAAATTTTTAGAAGTTACTGTGCATATTTTTAATTCCTGGCTACGTCACCATGTTTAATTGTGATTTTAAAAAAATTATCATATATGATATAACAAAAAAATGACATGTGTCTTATACAGATGAGGTTGGTCAGTATAAGTTTCTCTAAGATAAGCAGAAAATTCTCAAATGTTTTTGTTTGACCTGCTTTATTCAGTCATCCTTTAATTCATTCATAAAACCTATAGCAAATATTTATTGAAGAAACTATGTAGAAGTCAATCTCCAAAAAGAATTTCAATTAGAACTTGCTTTTTATTTTCTTAAATTGACTTTTTACTTTAACTTGTTAAGTCACTAATTTTTGACTATGTAAATTCTCAAGTTAATTTATATACTTGAACATGATGAATCATGGAGCTTTTTGAGAAGTGATTGCCATACTTATATTTAGGAATATGATTTGATATTCTTCTTTTTAAAAGCGATTGCTATTTTAGTGACTTTGAAAACTAAGAAGAGTGCTAATCCACTCTTTATTTAAACATTGTTGGCTTATTTTATCTCTTTCTTTTCTTAGACATTATATTAAATTCATACTATATTTTTTATGAGCCAGGATGCACTTATAAAACCATATTGAAATTGGATTTTACAATTCTACCCTAAACAGAAATTAATTTGAAGCCCCTTGTATGTAAGTTTCTGAGTAGAGAGAATAAAAGTCAAGCTCATGCACTAAGAGATTATATTTCATTATTAATATGTGCAACTTTTATTATCTTGAACAGTCTCATATGAAGTTGCTCATATTATGTGTGCTTTTAATTTATAGTGTCAGGAAATTTTTAAAAATTGTTTTTACTTAGGAGTCTAATTTCCTTATAATTTCTGAGTATGAGATGGTAAGGAAGGAAATATTAAAAATTACAAAATGTCATATTTTGTCACATGAGGAAACAAGTTAGGTGCAATGAATTCCTCTTATTAGCACATTTAGGAGCAGATGAGAATGAAATCATTGCTGTGAAAGTAGAGCCAAGAGCATTCTTTAATTGTCCCCTTATCTTTTCTTTGATCATTGCCCAAGACGTATCAGTTATTATATAAAAATAATTTGATACCTTACTGCCTCTTAGAGTTATTAGTATACTTTTAACCTTATCCTAATAAATTTTTATGCACTTTTTTTTGCTTATCATTTATTTTCTTGTCTCAAATATTCACTCTATTACAGAAGATTCTCCCATTTTATCAAAGGAGTAGATTTCTCAAAGGCCCTTGGCAAAAATCACTTTGATAATTCGCTCACTCTCTCTGATTCCTTCAGGTCAAGTCATATCTTTTTTATTTTTTAACTTAAATATTGACTTTTATTCAAGCAATAAAGTTATGTGAATATAATAGTAAAGAAATACAAACTGAAGTTTTGACAGGTTGAAGAGTTAACACTTTCCCACATTTCCAAATAGATGCATTAATATGTTGAAATAATTTTTTTTTTTTGCTATTACATGATTGCATGGCTTGTGCACAATTGAACATGACTGAGGCTGTTTAAGTCTGAAGTAAAGAACAATAAAGATTGGCAATTATTATTATTCAAAATGAAGAATTAGTAGGGAAGTTATCAAAAAGAACATGTAATACCGGAAAGACTGGAACTGTAAGAAGTTTGATATACCTATATATATAAAAGGCTGAGTGACCGTCGGACTGTCCAACCAGCCGGTACCTATGGCCCGCACTGACAACCAGGGGGCAGATGCTTAACGCAGGAGCTGTCAAGCTGCGGTCACTTGGCAGCAGTGGTTCTCAGGTGATGCACCCCGGAACCAGAGAGGAGGGAGCCCAATTCCACGTGGAGCCACACAGGTCCACCTTTGGCCTGGGGCACTGTCAGGCCCAAATCTGGTTTACTACACACTTGTGTTTCCCTTCCACCCCTTGTGTGATAGAAACTTTTCAGAGTGCCCACTCACACTCCAGGACCCTTCAGGGGATGTTAGACAGCCTGTTTTGGCCAGATCCCCACAGGCCAGGCCAAGGGACCCCACCTGCCAGAGGGACCCTGCTCACTCCACAGATGCCCTTAGAGCCACAGGGCTGCCCCAGGTGTGACAGACCAGGGAGGGACCATGGGAGGTTGGCTCCAGGGTGTGTCTGGCCTGTCTTGCCCAGTCCCGCCCCACAGGCCACCTGGGACCGCCTGCATTAGTCCCTGCATCAGAGCCAGCACTGCGAACCAGAAGACCCAAATATGAGTTTTCTTTCTTTTTCTCTGACCCCCCACCCCAACTCTGCAGACACTCTTAGAGCTACAGTGTCACCTCAGGAATTCTAATTAATTCCTTTCAATGTGCACAAATCTGTGCACTGGGTCCCTAGTTTTATTAAATGCATTAATGAGGTCTTGACAAAATTCTGGTCTTGCCATGCAATCTATCCTATCTAATAAAAGAGAAACATGGTAATTAGCCATATGTCCGCTACCCTTCCCATTGGCTAATTGGGGCGATATGCAAATTAACTACCAGCCAAGATGGCGGCCAGCAGCCAGTAAGCTTGAAGCTAACATGAGGCTTGCTTGCTTCAGTGACAGAGGAAACCAACGTTCCCTGCCTGCCTTGCCGGCCTCTGAGCTTGCAGTTTGAAACATTGTTATGAATATAGAAGCTAAACAAAACCCCAGAAACCTGCTTTCAGCCAGCCAGGATCTCAGAGCTGGAGTTGATACAGTGTTTCGATTATAGAACCCAAACAAACCAGATACCTGCTTTCAGCAGCAGAGGCCTCAGAGCTGGAGCTAGAGCTAAAGCTGGCCCAGAATAAAAAAGAAAAAAAAAGAAAAAAAGGAGCAGTTGGGAGCTTCAGTCACCCGCCAGCCTGAAAACAGCCCTCAGCCCCTCACCCAGACTGGCCAGGCACCCCAGTGGGACCCCCAGCCTGAAGGGTGTGTGACCAGCTGCAAACAGCCATCATCCCCTCACCCAGGCTGGCCAGGCACCCCAGTGGGGACCCCCACCCTGATCCAGGACACCCTTCAGGGCAAACCAGCCGGCACCCACCCATGCACCAGGCCTCTATCCTATATAGTAAAAGGGTAATATGCCTCCCAGCACCGGGATCAGCGGAGCCAAGAGCCTCCCGGCACCGGGATCAGTGTGACAGGGGCAGCGCCCAAACCCCCTGATCACCCTGCGGCTCTGTGTGTGACAGGGTGCGGTGCCCCAACCCCCCCACCCCCCACGGGCCCTGCTCTGTGTGTGACGGGGTAGAGCCATAACCTCCCCATCAGCCCTGCCCTGAGTGTGACAGTAGCGGCGCCCCAACCCCCTGATCCGCCCTGCTCTGTTTGTGACAGGGGGTGGTGCCCCAATTCCCCTTACAGCCCTACTCTGTGAGTGACAGGGGGGAGCTCCTCAACCCCTTGATGGGCCCTGCTCTGTGCATGACAGGGGGGAGCTCCCCAACCCCCTGATGGGCCCTGCTCTGTGCGTGACAGGGTACAGAGCCCCAACCCCCCTGATGGGCCCTGCTCTGTGTGTGACAGGGGGCAGCGCCCCAACCTCCCCATCGACCCTGCCTTGAGTGTGACAGGGGGCGGTGCCCCAACCCCCCAATTGGCCCTACCCTGAGCATGGCTGAGGGTGGCATCGCAACCTCCCAATCCACCCTGCTCTGTGCATGATAGGGGGCGGTGCCCCAACTCCCCAATCGGCCCTGCTCTGAGCCTGACCAGGGGCTGCACCTAGGGATTGGGCTTGCCCTCTGCCACCCGGGAGCAGGCCTAAGACAGCAGGTCGTTATCTCCCAAGGGGTCCCAGATTGCGAGAGGGCACAGGCCGGGCTGAGGGACCCCACCCCCACTCCCCCGAGTGCACAAATTTTTGTGCACCGGGCCCCTAGTCTATATATAAAAGCCTAAGCAACCTTTAAGACTGAACAACCGGTTGACCAGTTGCTATGACAAACAGTGACCACTAGGGGGCAGATGCTCAATGCAGGATTGAGTGTGCTCTGTGCGTGACAGTGTGCTCCCACAGCAAATATCCCATGGCCAGCCAGAGGTGTTGGCAACCAAAATTCGTTCCTTCCGCACCCGGCCAGCGACTGCCGCCTCCTCTCCTGATCTTGCTGGGGCCTTCAGCCCTGGGCTGGGACAGTGAACCAGGGGTGGATGGCAGCAGATGCAGCCCCTTTCCCAGGGTGGCCAAGGGCCAGCTCCTTCCTCAGGGTTGGTGGCCAACCTCCTGCACACTGTCTTTCACCCCGGCCGACAGGCCCCCACCGGCCTGGCCCTGATCACCAGCCAGGCCTAGAGACCTCACCTGTGCACAAATTTGTGCACCAGGCCTCTAGTTAGTAATAAAAGAATAAGATATCTTTTAAAAAAATGTATCTTTATTGTTGAAAGTATTAAGGATATCTGCTTCCCTTCTGCCCCCATTGACCCCTCCACCCAGCTCCCTCCCTTCCCCAGGCCTTCACTGCACTATTGTCTGTCCATAGGTTATGCATATATGCATATGCATATGAATTATTTGGTTAATGTCTTCTGGACCACTTTGCCTTTGCCTCTTAAATAAGGCAGTCTGCTTCAATGTCTCTGGATCTATTTGTTCATCAGCTTATTTTGCTCATTAGATCCCACATATGAGTGAGATCATGTGATACTTGTCTTTCTCTGACTGGCTTAGTTTGCATGGCATACTACCTTCCAGGTACCTCCATGCTGTCTCAAAGGGTAAGAGATCCCTCTTTTTTTATAGCTGCATAGTACTTAATTATGAAAATGTATTGCAGATTTTATTTTTTTTATCCATTCATCTACTGATGGGCATTTGGACTATTTCCAGGTCCTAGCTAATGTAAATAAAGCTACTGTGAACATAGGGGTGAATATGTTTTTTCTGATTGGTGTTTTGGGATTCTTAGGTTATATTTCTAAAAGTGGGATCACTGGGTCAAAGGCAGTCCCATTTTTAATTTTTTGTGGAAACTCTACACTATTTTCCAAGTTACATCTTTTTTTTTTTTTTTAAGTAGCCTTCAAAAATAAAAATAAAAAGTAAGAAAAGGCAAAAAGGGAGAGTAAAATGAGGAGGAAATAAGTTCAGAGCTTATAGTATTTTATTTAGTTTACTACAGTGACTTATTTGTTACTCCAGAAAGGCTTTATCTGGTAGTATAAGATGTCAATCTAGTAGCAAAAATAAGTAGATAGATGATTGATAGCTAGCTAGATAGTTTGAACAATAAGCATTCCACAATAAGAAATAGGAAGAGCAATATTTATAAGCTCAAGAAATCCTTATAAATGAAGTAATATCTTATTATTCTCATTATTCTCCAAACAAATTAACATAGAAATTAGAAAATTGATTTGGCCAAAATCAATGAAAGATGTGCAAATTTTATTATTATTATTATTTTCAGAAACTGAAACATATAGTTTCACCCAAATATAAAATAATAATCTCCTTCATCTTAAAGTTGGCTTTAAAAATTATACTAATTTGAAAGTTTAATCATTACTATGATAATTTCTAAAGCTAGACATTTTAAATAATTTTCTAATTTTTCGGCTTTTGGCTTCTAGATTGTGTCCCCCCCCATCTTTATAATTATATCTTAACCTATACATCTTATTTGAAAAAATGTGAACTAATCATTACAACATGTATATTGCCTCATTACAGTCCGTACTGTGCTTATTTTTCTGTACTTTTCTCATTACAGATGTAACTTTTACTATGCCCTGTTGTTTTAGGAATTGGTGTAACTCAGTGTTCAGAAAAAGTCATTTGCATGGTTTTAGTTAATTAACATAACTAATATATCAGTAGAACTGATTACATATATAATTACATATAAAAACATGCCTCTATTAAAGTGATTTACTTTAAATGCATTTCAAATGGATGGATGATGGCAAATTAAAATATTGCCTTGAAGGATAAATGATTGATATAAAAGAAGTGGCCTTGACAACATCTCATGAATATGATAAAACAGTATTTCTAAAACATTAATGTACACAAAAATCGATTGGATGGGGACTGAGATTCTGCATTTCCAACAAGCTTTCAGGTGATGCTGATGCTACTGGTTCCTGGACCACATATGAGTAACAAGGATCAAAAAGACTTTTCATGTGGATCCACTACAAACCCCATTCTAATAAAGTAAATTTAAGAATAAAACCAATCCCCTACACCAGTGGTCAGCAAACTCATTAGTCAACAGAACCAAATATCAACAGTATGATTGAAATTTCTTTTGAGAGCCAAATTTTTTAAACTTTAACTATATAGGTAGGTACATTGTTATTAACTTAATTAGGGTACTCCTAAGGCTTAGGAAGAACCACACTTAAGGGGCCAAAGAGCCATATGTGGCTCGCGAGCTGCAGTTTGCCGACCACTGCACTTAGATCAAGCACAGTATTCAAAAAGAGCTTACATAAATATATCACTTAATCGTTTATAAAGACAGCAAAAGAGTGACTCAGAGAGTTTAAGTGACTTGCCAGGAGCAACATGTAATACTTAAAGTGCTATATCTGAAATCCAGGTCTCCTAGGTGTGAATGTTTCCCATTCAGCAATTATAAAATAATTAAGCTCATTTTAAAGCAGAAAATGACTATTATTTTTTGGAAGGGGATAGTATGAAATAACAGTTTTATTTTTACTTTTTACAAAGGATGACCTGTGACAATGTTTATTGAATTCCACGATTTCTAAGAAACTTCACTACATTTTGTGTAGTTATCTGCTATAAGCACATAAATCGAACATTTTCAGTAGTGATAATATATTCACTTTTTATCCTTTTACTCTAAAGCAGACATTTTGATCAATCAATAAAGCATTTGACAGCAATTCTTTGCCTAAACACTTATACAATTGCAAACTCCTAAAGATGCAATTTGTAAACTCCCACTAGATTTATCATTTGATGAAGGGCCGATCTTTCACTTCTTGAGTTTGCTATTTCCCGTCTAGACAATTACAGAATGGTATTTTTTCTCTTGATAATTTTGCTGGTCCTCAATTTTGTTTTCAAACTTTACAAAATGATGCATTGCTTTTTAGCACCATGAAGTTTATGGAGTAAAACATTTCTAAATTAATTACAAGTATCCCTAAAGAAGTCTTGTTCATTCTTTTTCTTAACCCTTTGCCTAAATCCTTTATTCTTCCCCACCAGGGTACATTGCTATCCATTTCACATTCTTTTTACAATTTACACTAAATTTTTG
Source organism: Myotis daubentonii (assembly GCF_963259705.1). NCBI lineage: Eukaryota > Metazoa > Chordata > Mammalia > Chiroptera > Vespertilionidae > Myotis > Myotis daubentonii. Next base: position 39,303,455 of record NC_081849.1, read on the forward strand.
ATGATATTTGTATTTAAGACCAGTCAGACTAATGTTAGTTACTTAAACCAGAATATTTGGATGGGTGCATAATATTATCTTTTCTCCAGTTATATAAAAATGGTCATATCCTCTAATCTTATTAATACATTATATTAAATATAAAAATATAAATATCTGTGCTTCTTTTCTAAAATATTTTTAAGTGTAATAATACACTTATAAAAATAACTTTTTAAAAATGTTGATGACATAACCTAAAAAAAGTACTTCACTGTACCAAAAGGCAGGAATAGCCTGATACCATTGTTAGACTCAGTGGACCAGTAAAGAGTAGTTTCCTAGATTTGAATGGTGCCAGGGCATAACTCCAGATAGAAGTTGGTCACATACTTACATAATACTTCCTTTTATAACTGTATAAATTTACATATATTAGAAAGGGGTGATGCTGTTTAATTACATGGCTGGTTTAAAATACATGGACATCTTCTTTAGATGGTGTCTATTTGTCATGCCCCTCACAGAGATATCTGCTGCTTAGTTCCATTCAGTCTACCTTAGCTACTCATCACTAAAGGAAACACACTTACTTCTGATATAGATTGATAAATAAACATCCTTTCTTTATAGTTAAACTTAATTTTAGGCCTATAATTAGAGCATTTACTTTTCCATATAAGAATTGTCATGAGTGTCCCAGTTTTTTTCTCAAAGTTGTATGATATTATAAAAGAATATCAAAGAAAAAAACCATGTAGGATTTTAAGAAACCTTTATATAAATGTCAGTTGCTTTAACATAAATTTTATCTTATGATAAAATAATATTCCATTTTAGCAGGCCTGAAAATAGATGAAATATAATTAAAAGAGAAATGTGAACGTTTTTGAATGACAACTCCACAGTGAACTGACTGCCGCACAGTTCTATGTAATAATGCTTGTTAGAGCAACTTCTTTGGGTGGTGTTACTCATGTTATCTATGGAATGCTAATTGTGTTTTAAAGAGGAAACCAATTAAATGTAGTCTACACATCATTATTCTCAATTTGTGTTTGTATTTCATAAGTTAATCTGCATGTAATTTAGATTAATATCCCTATAAAAAGAAAAATGTATATTTTATTACTTTCTAATAACTAAATTGATTTTGAATTGCAATTAAAATAGATTTTTTTATATAAAATTTACTTCTTTCTAAAACATTATCTCATAAGGCTCTAATGAAATAGGAAATGTATATATTTGTATATGATTATAAGATAAGTGTTAAGCCCAACTACCTAGGACTTTTAAAAAATTATAGTTGAATTTCCATGACATAAATTCAAATTTTGGCAATTTTTCAAGATAGAATTTTAAAATAAAGAAACATATTTCTTATTTTTCAGATGGTTGTATTAACATTTCCCATCTTTATTAAAATAAATTTTACTATCTGATGTACATGCCTATACTAATGGGATAATATGAAAAATATTCAACAACCAGAATGTATAAACTTTTACTAATCAGCATAAACAATAGACTCTCTGAACAAATTTCAGGAATGGGCAACTTTTTAAGACTGAACAACTTTTCGGGATTGAATACAACCCAGTCTTCATGGAAAATATAACTTTAGAATGTCATAGCCTAATTCTGGAGAAAGCTAATGGAAAATCAGTTTTTTTGTTAATTTCTGTTCATTGTAATACTCATGAACCAACTGAATGTGTTTGCCTGTTCATATTTTTACACTTCCTCTTGGATTTACCTATCTTGCAAAAAACCGTATTACATTTGGCTCAAACTTCTTAATGTACAACCTTGAAATTCTTATAGTGTTATTACCTATTCAAGAAAAGTACTGTTACTGTCATCTCTATGTTTCTAATGAGCAAACTAATGTACAGAAAACTTGAGTGACTTGCCCAAGGTCACATGGCTAATAAATAGTGAAGCTGGACTTTGACCCTACTTGGTGTGGCACGAGTGTCTATAATCTTAACTATTTTGCGATGTTGACTCTCTGCCTTTAAATGCCTAGTAATTTGATTGATGCCTCACAACTGAAAACAATAGGAAATAAGACCTCCACATTATAAATGGAGTTTCAAGTTGTATCCAAGTTGGATTACTAAAATAGCAAACACAATTCACCCATGTCCACAATGTAAGAGAAAACTAGAAACTTGAATGGGTGACTCAGTGAGTAGTCAGTCAGAGTGCTGTGTTATTAACTTTCCTTCTCCCAACTGCCGCCTAAATACAAACGAGGAAAGCTCCAGAAGGGTATTATGCTACCCATGCCACCATTGGATGCTTTCTAAATAGTAGAAAGGCATTAGGCCATCTCTGAGGCTATTAGGTGAGAGCATATTGAGATTAAGTCTTATGTGAGCCTAATATGCATCTCTATGATTTGGGGAATATTTATGAAGAAATTGATCTGTGTCACTTACCATCTTTATACATATGGAGGAAAAGGAATAAAAAACCACAAAAACATGTAGTGCAAGTATCCTGTACCCCTACAAGTGACATGTGGCAGGATGTAGGAGTTACACATTAACCTAGTGAAAATGCTGCACTAATGGCCAGGCCCCAAACATCTTGACAGCTTCCTCTACAACAAGACATCCTGCTTGGAAAAGAACTCCAAAAATGGAACTCTATAAAGTGTTTCCAGGGGGTGGGAAACTGAATGGAACCATAAAATATGCATGGATCCACAAGAGAAATAGAAAAAGCCTTTAGTAAGACTGATGAAAGAATTAGCCTTTGGGGCCTGACACAGTGTGCTTAGATGATAACAAACCAATCACACAAAAAAGTTTCCCTATCCTTTCTCATAAAACACTGGAAAAGGCCCTGGCCAGATGAGTCAGTCAGTTGGAACACTATCCTGCACACCAAAAGGTTACAGGTTCAATCCCTGGAAAGGGCACATAAGGGAGGCAACTGATCGATGTTTCTCTCTCTCTTTTTTTTTTTTTGACAGACAACTGTTTAGTTTTTATTTCATAATCAGAAACTTAACTCTGTAATCCAGCTAGACCGGGAAAGGGGAGGGAAATTATGGAACCCAATAAACTGGCAAGAGCACAAAGATTATGGAACATTCCAAGCAAATCAGGATGAAGGGGTGCTCTCCTGAGCTACAGAAGGAATGGTCTGGTGGTTAAGATAAAACACAAGTCAAATTTATTAGAGTTGCCCACAGTCAGCAATGGTGACCTTCTTGCTGGTCTTGCCATTCCTGGACCCATAGCGCTCCATGGCTGTCACAATATCCATGCCTTCCTTCACCTGCCAAAGACCACATGCTTGCCATCCAGCCACTCAGTCTTGGCAGTGCAGATGAAAAACTGGGAGCCATTTGTGTTCGGTCCAGCATTTGCCACGGACAAGATGCCAGGACCTGTATGTTTCAGGACTAAGTTCTCATCCTCAAATTTCTCCCTATAGATGGACTTGCCGCCTGTGCCATTGTGGCGTGTGAAGTCACCACCCTGGCACATAAATCCCGGAATAATTCTGTGAAAGCAGGAACCTTTATAACCAAATCCCTTCTCCCCGGTGGTCAGAGCACGGAAGTTTTCTGCCGTCTTTGGAACCTTGTCTGCAAACAGCTCGAAGGAGACGCGGCCCAGGGGCTCACCGTCGGCGGCGATGTCGAAGTACACGGTGGGGTTCACCATGGCTAGTCTCGGGCGGCTTCGGGGCTGCGGCGTCTGCAAAGCCGATGTTTCTCTCTCTTAACAATTGCTGGAAGCTAATTCCAGCATGTCATAAATGCAAGAAGTTTCATCAAAAGGTTGATGGAACCTTGAGGAATGCCTGCTGGAAATGGCTAAGGGCATTTCCCCACACTTAAAGATTTGCATAGATGATTGCTTGCTGTCCACAGCTGAGGGCATTTTAATCTATATGTTATTTCCTCCTACTGGCCAAACACCTGAACAGCCATAGGCAGTTCGCCCAATTTGACAATGGATTCTGTACACTAAACTTTGCCTTTGATATGTATATCTACCTTGCTTTAGGACAATTTGTGTTAATAAAAAGCAAGGGGTCCAGAGACACAAGGAGAACTTGGTTTCTTTAGCTAAGTCTTCTCTGGCTCCCCAAAATGCCTTCCAAAATTATATTTCGTCTCTGGACTCTTTAATCATTTACAGCAGCCCCTTCTCCAGATTTCTGAAAACCCTTCTAGATGCTGGGTTAAGACCCCTGGCGTTAATGGGCGCTCTGCACTCTTTAATCATTTACATGTAGCCCTTCTCCAGATTCCTGAAACCCCTTCTAGATGCTGAGAAACACACACTGGCATAAAACATATCCTCAGGTGAAGATTAAAAAACAAAACAAAATAAACAAACAATAACAAAACACTGGAGAATGAAATGAGACCCAGGAGCAGAGGGTGTGAAAGAGAAGAAAGAAAGAAAGAAAGAAAGAAAGAAAGAAAGAAAGAAAGAAAGAAAGAAAAAAAGAGATCATGTTTGCCTTCCCACTACCAGTCCCCTGACCAAGCAAGGTCATAGCTGCACTGTGCACTGGCAATTGGAGAGAAGGTTTCCATTATATGTGAGATTTAAGTTTAAACTTAAATTGGACTGGACTTTATAATATCAAAATGAGTCCATTACTAAAATGAGGCTTGTTCAACTGAAATTTATTGCAAAAGATTCCATCCAAAGCTGGGGAGTATCAGAAATGTTTTAAGATACTAGTTTGAAGAAGGGAAAAAAAAAGAAAGAGCCATTTCTTATCTCTACCCTCACTGGATTCAGTCTATTATTAAAATGTTTAAAATACATAGTGCCTCTTCTCCAGAAGCTCATAGTCCAATGGGGCATTCGATAGCTGTATAAGCTGTTTCAGTATAATGTGAGAAGTAACAAGAAGCACATGTATATATCAACAGGAGGGGTACCTAACCTAGCAAGCTTATAAGAAATACTGGTGTTTAAGTTGGAACCTTAAGTATGAATCTATTCGCTTTGTAAAACGTGGCGGAGATGGAGTGATGGGTTATAATTAGTGTTCTAGGCAGAGGGAGTTTTCTGTTCAGGAAGATTGCCATGTAAGGGGAAACATGACGCTCTGAAGAACTCAGTCCAATATCAACATTGCTCTCTGGAGGAAGAGGGCACCTCAGAACGTTTTGTGGAGAGACCTGTGAGAAATCGAAGCGTGTAACAAGAACGAAGCCAACAGCAATTTTAAAGCCCTGTGTTTCTTTTCTCTTTCTTTCTTCCTTTTCTTTCTTTCTTCCTTTTCTTCCTTTCTTTCTTTCTTTCTTTCTTTCTTTCTTTCTTTCTTTCTTTCTTTCTTTCTTTCTTTCTTTCTTTCTTTCTTTCTTTCTTTCCTTTCTTTCTTTCTTTCTTTCTTTCTTTCTTTCTTTCTTTCTTTCTTTCTTTCTTCTTCCTTCTATCTCTGCAAAGACATTTATTTATTAATCATGGACAGGAACGTCAATAAATAGACCTCAGAAGTCCTTCAGCAGAGATGAGTGAGGGCTAAAAAAGAAGGTACACATCTGAAGTGAAATGAAACTTGGGGGTCAGTTAAGTAAGAAGTTCACTTACTGGTACCGGATCCAGAGGCAGCACTGTACCTCCAGGGAACAATCAAGTAGGTCCAACGCCTTGGCCAAGACGCTCTTCCTTCTCAGGCTCCTGCTCTTCCTTCTCAGGCTCCTGCTCCTGCGGAGGCTCCTCTCCGGCATCTTGCTTCTCTCTATCTGTGCGGCTCCAATTATGAGACTTGTGAGGTGGCTCCCCATCAAGGCTCCCAGTGTCCTCAGAGTTTACCACTTCTTCCTCCCTCCGGGCGTTCACCGGCACCTGCAGCCTGTCCGGGTGGTCCTGGAAAACCTTCTCCGGGTGCCCGTGGGCCTTGGCCACCAGCAGTTTTGCTCCGTGGTCCGCCATCAGCTGGGTGCTGGCTGCAGGGGCACCGACACCCCTGAGGCCCTTGGCGCTCCGTGCCATGCCCACTGCTTCACCAATGAGACGGCGCTGCGCGTGGCCTTCCCCAGGCCATCCTTCCTCGGGGAAGTGACCCTGTTGAAGGAGACGGTCATGCACTTGGCTCAAGCTGCTGCTCCTCGGTGAGGAGGCGCTGGTGTCTCCCGAGCATCCGAGCATCAGAGCATCCGCGGCGCGATGGAGGGCGGCACCAACGCCTCCGTGCCCAGCACCAGCCAACCACAGCCAGACAGGGTGCAAGAGATGCAGCTACTGCAGCTCGTCCTTGGAGAGGCGCTTGCTCTTTGCCGCAGTCTAGCTGCGATGCTCTACGTTGGACTGAAGATAAACGTGCAGGTGGACACATCCCTCCCACACAGCGTGGCCTCCTTCTAGCTAACGGAGGTGTGGGCACCCCGGAACCTGGGCGTCAGCTCTGACAGATGCTGCCAGTTCACGCTGCTGGCCCGAGTCAGTCTCAGCCCCGTCAGCTGCTGCTCCAAAATCTACTGCTTGCCCTGCAGCGTGGGCAGCTCCATGAAGACCGCGAGTCTGGCCTCAGCAAAGCGCTGCCCAATGTCAGCTCGGGTGATGGACGCCAGGGCGCTGACGTGGTGGGCAGTGCCCATTCCAGCCACTTGCAACATGAGCTGGTTGAGGGGCCGCCCCTCCTCGGTGTTGGAGAAACCCAAGGTGGTGGTGGTGGTGGTGATGCTCATGGTGCCTGTGGTCGCCCCTCTCTTTGTGCTTCCTCTCCTCTTCATCATCGTCAGGGTCCTCCTGTTCAGCTTATCATTGGATTGAATCTCCTGCTTCCTTACTTCGGTCCTAAGCATCAGAGTCTGGGTTCTGGGCTGGGTGCTGTATGGACTCCCATCAAAGGGAGGGGTTGGCAGTTACACTTGCAGGCTCCTTGGGGCTCCCACTGCAGAGCTGTTGGTCCACCCGAGGCCTGTGGATGCCCGTGAACCGAGTGGGACCTGCTCCTGGCCCTGAGCGGAGGCCTCGCTCCTGCCTGAGCCCCGCAGCCCCGCCCCTGGCCCGGGCTGAGTGCCTTTTGTTTTCGTTTTTTAAGTTTGTTCCTTAGCCACTTTATTTACTTTTGAATGGGAACATGCTTTAGCTCTCCCAGAATTTGCTGCAGCCTTCTCCCCTAAAGCACCCCTAAAACATCATAAAATGTGGTGCATTTCCTAGTCCAGTGAGAGTCCCGCACTTTCCAACCCTGAACTTGCCGGTCAAAGACATTCTGGAGCCACGGTGTAAATATTATCAAGCTCCAAATTGTATGTACATGTATATTTAGAGTATACTAACACAACTTACGTTTCACTGAGTCATTTTTTGAAGATTATTTCATAGTTTCCTGTTTTGTTTTACAGAAGAGCAAGTGCAGAAAAAACAACTTAATAAACCTGGGGAAGTGATTCAAGCTAATAAAAGCCTGGAATATGTTTACTAAGAGACCTAAACACCAGATGCTCAACCTTCCGAATTCTATGTAGGATGTTCATAACAACAGCTCCTGATTTTGCATCTATCTCCCAGTCTTACAGATAACAAGCAGTGACCTCATTTTGTTTACCATATAATACATGGCTCTTGACTCTTCTCCAGGAATTTATTGATACAAGGTTTATAAACATGACCAAAAATTTGCATTGTGTGAATACCCAAGAGTCTAGGCAAATCAATATGTAGGTTGAGTTATTACTTAAGTAGTGTTTAACAAAATTACATTTGCATCACTTGGGAATATTTTGAAGGGGTGGTTTGATATCGAGGACAGCTACTGTAGTTCTACTCACTTCAATTTATTTAAATGGGAATCAAATTTATTCGGGGAAGTGATCCCATTGAAGGAGATGGTCATGCACATGGCTCAAACCGCATATAAGGTGGAAAAATCTCTATACTCAGATAACCATCACCACTAACTGGTGACATAATTAACCTTCTTTCCTAGGCACTATTATCAATTTGGACAGTACAGTTTTTTTGTTACTATATAAGAAAATGAGATTGTCAGGGCTATATCTATGTGCTTTCCTCATTTTAAATCCCACGGGAAAGCATTGGGCCATTGCATTTATTCAGAGGTAAAAGAGAAGGTAAGTTTCTCCTTAGAGTATACATATTTATCCCAAATCATATTTCAAAATATGTATAGATTTTTAAAATACTAACTGTATTTAGGTCATTTGTATAATAACTAGCAATTTTAGTTTTTTAAAATATAATTATCTCATTTGAGGGTATTAAAATATTAACATAATATTGTTACAATGTCAATGTTTTTCATTTAAATGTCACATAATAAGGAATTGCTGAATGGGACATATTTTTCCCTTGGAATACTCTAGAAATGACCTGCTGGTTCCTTTTTATAGGAGTTATTTTGCAAAGACATTAGAATTAGAAGAAAAACAAGTAAATATTAAAAATTTCCACCATGATGTATTTAATTGCTGAAAAAAAATATGGGTGGCTATCCTAGTTGTGTTTAAATATAATTGGCCATTGCAAAGAAAACATTTTGCAATCCCAGATGACTGGTAAAAAAAATTAGATAAATTTATAAAAATTGACATTTTACAAAAAAATTTCCAGAATATCATTTATGAAATCTTTAGTAAAACAATTAATGGTTTAGTGGTCTGTACCTAATAACTATATGGTGGATATTTGACATTCAAATAAGAAAAAAAGGATAACATGAAACATTGACCTCTGAGTTTTAGGTTGTTTTCATGTCTTGGTCATTGTAAATAATGCTGCAAAGAATTTGGGAGTGCATATGCCAAATATGCAAGTGTGGCCACAGGTCCCTACAGTTTAGATCTGGAAAGGTCATTTCTTTTGGAAGATAAAAGAGTCAAACCAAAAAGAAAAGATAGAGAAGAAGATTAGGAGGGATTTAGAATAATACCATGTGACAACATGGATTGAGCATTTACTCTGTGTAACAGACTTCCTAGGTGTTGTGAATGAGGGTACAAAAAGAATAAAATATTGTTTTTTCCATCTAGAAGGGAATCTAGAGTTGCACGAGAATGAGGAGAAGCAATAAAAGTGAACAAAAAACCGCAACAACATGATTCACACTTTTCTCAAGTGCTCAATGCTTTTCAGGTGCAACTTCTATAATGGCAACAAATGACTTTGCCAATGTGATAGTGAAGGAAGAGTCAAAGGTCATACTAGCTATTCATCCTCAAACTCTCTTTTCCATAAAGAAAGGACTGCTCTTTCATAGAATCTAGGGTTTAAAAACTATGTCCCTAAATGTGAATATTGCCAAGCATTCTCATTTCATTGTTATTATTATTTTAACCCTCAGGCAAGGACATGTTTTACTGATATTTAGGGAATGGGAGGAGGGGGGGGGGAGAGAGAGAGAGAGAGAGAGAGAGAGAGAGAGAGAGAGAGAGAGAGAGAGAGAGAAGGAAACATCAATGTCAGAAACATCAATTGGTTGCCTCAGGGATGGAACCTGAAACCTAAGTATGTGGCCTCACCAGGAATAGAACCCACAACCTTTTGGTGTATGGGACAATGCTCCAACCATTGAGACACATCAGCCAGGGCTCATTCTGTATTTTCTTTCAACAACATAAACAGTTAAAATGTATTTCTGTAAAAAGCTGGTTAGGTAAAATTCATAGAGATGTACTTGATGACAAAGTACTATATTGGAGATAACCGAATATATGTGTTGCAATGGACATATACAAAGTTGAAATTGTTGTAAATGAGATAAATTACTTTAAATGTTCTTTAACCATTGCAGTGAACTTTATTTACACAAATGGAGGATAAAGAATGAAAGGGTTGATAAATCACCATCAATAACACATACTCTTTGCTCTTAAGTAGCTAACAGTCTCTTTAAAAAGACACCTACATTACTAAACATAATGCAGGTATGATGTGTTCAATTGTAGTGGTCAAACCATTAATTCTAGTGGGGTGCAGGAGAAAGATTCCTGGAGGATGACACATTTGTCTTAGAGTAGATGATTTTCATCAGGCGTGTGTGTATGTGTGTGTAGCCATAAGAAATATAACATAAAACTCAGAGAACAATGGTAAGAATGGACTTAAAGTGTGATAGTCTGTAGTCAGAAAGGCCCATTTAAAAGATACTGCACTTGAAAATAATGAGTCTAATGATGTATTTTTCAGTTATTAAAACAGTCTTTTTAAGTCTTATAAAGAAAAGGAAATATAACTTTTGAGTGTGATCACCCCAGAACTCTTTGATTTCGCAGACCTTAGAGGCAAATGTCACAGTTATTTTGTTCTCATTTTTGTAAACTATGTTAACCACCCAGCAATGCATATTTATACTAGTCTGTTTCCTGCCACACAAGCCTGCTCTGTTCTCTTTCCTCTAACCCCACTGCTGACATTCAGATGCACATAGGCACACACACACTAAAGAAAGATTTATGATTCTGCTTGATGACTAGCTATTAAATACAGCCTTTGGCTATGTGAAGATAACTAAAACATACACAGGTAGAACACATTTATATAAAGAGAAGCAACATCAAGTTCAGGAAGTTAATGTTACAAACTAGCTATCAAATAGGATTAGCTTAGCTTCACTGGAGATTTTCCCTTAGATACTAAACTTTCTTTTATCCTGTGAAGATTATTATTTTGCATTCCAAATATCCAGTGTTAACTGAACAAAATAACCCACTTGTCTAGACATTGCCTAATAGACCATGGGGGAAGGGGAGGGAGGATGGAGAAGATTTTCAGCAGAAGAAATATCTGGACAATCACTTTAGTGTATGCATGATGAGATGTTTTTAGAATAAAAATATTGATTGGACTCTGTACTTCATGGGGAGGAGGATTAATTAACTAGAGTATATTCAACATAGAGCACATGGCTCTTTAAAAACTTTATAAAAATGCATTTCTTATTTTGGAGAGACTTGAGTAATTTATGTATAATTAAATAAGCAGTATCACATAAGATGATGAATTTACAGAACAGGACAAAGGAAGCACTACTTTACTCTACTGTTGTAGGTGCTCCCCAAGTAGAATTGAATAGAATTTGTAGGGGAAACAGAGGTTAACCAAAACTAACTCCATTTTCCTATCAGTGTTGTTCCCCCAAAATATAATGTGATAAAAATATTTGGGGAATACAACAGGACTTGTATGTACCTCATTGGATTTTAAATTCCCATGACAAGACCCTCTGCCCTTCACTCTTAGAGTACTCTCACACCTTGACACCATAACATAAACTGTAACTACTTTCATATTCTATGCATTTTCCAAAACTGTTTTGCCATCTATATGACAGAATAGTGTATAATAATTAATGCATTGATAGGAATAGCTTCACCTCCCTGATTTAAACAAAGGAGAGTTGTTTACTAGATTAACTGGCGGGTTTTTGTTTGTGAAAAACTATGATAAAAAGTGAGGTGTAGTAGCGTGAGAAACAGAGACCCCATGTTTAAACTGCATAGTAAAGTGTAGATAAGAGAGAAATAACCTAAAGGGAGAGTTATAGAATAATGGATGGGGATAGGAGAATTTGGAGAATGGATGGAGAATTATTTATGAGGTGATGGTAGTTTTTTTTCTCTGTCTCACCTACTGTGTGTGTGTGTGTGTGTGTGTGTAAGAAAGAGAAAGTAGACTTTTAAGAAATTCTGGTATGCTGAGTATGATTCTCTTTTGCAATTTCCAGGAAAATTCTTGGAAATTGCAAAATTAATTTGACTTTACATTGGCTACATCTATAAATACTATATTTGGGTGTTGTATTTTTTTAAAAATATATTTTATTGATTTTTTACAGAGAGGAAGGGAGAGAGATAGAGAGTTAGAAACATCAATGAGAGAGAAACATCGATCAGCTGCCTCCTGCACATCTCCTACTGGGGATATGCCTGCAACCCAGGTACATGCCCTTGACCGGAATCGAACCTGGGACCTTTTAGTCCGCAGGCTGACGCTCTATCCACTGAGTCAAACCGGTTTCGGCAAGGGTGTTGTATTTTTTAAAAGATAAACTCATTGCTCTCATACAAATATGAAATGAACATGTGAAAACCATTTTTAACTCATTAATAAAGAACACAACTGATTCAAACGAAAATTCTAAGTACTATACTTATATAGGTAAATCAGAAATGCCAAAATGAATTTACAAATAGATGTAAAATTGGCTTTTTCTCACATGAAAGTAGTAAAGTAATTGTACCTTCTTAGGAAGAATTTGTTTGCATATAGAAAAAAAATTAATATGTGTAATGATAATAATGCTATGAATTAGTGGAGATAACCTGGATGATAAGTTAATCAGAATGTTCACTAATAATTTTTGCTCATTTCAAAGTCCTTTACAATTTTTTTCTGGCTGTATGTACCAGATTCATATTAGTTTTAAAATTAGAATTTAGAAACCAGATGCCATATATTTATAAATTGATATGAAAATGAGAGCAAAGCCAAAATGTTTTTGATTCAACTTGCTTTTTCAATTTTACAGTGGTTGTCTGCAATAACGACTCTTAGATTCTGCCAGTTATCTAACTTTTCATCTAAATAAATGCTTTAATTAGTACATTGAAAACCCACATTGGTAAATCTCCCACTTCCCATTCTTATCACATCAACACACTCTTCATCTTCCCAGCTGATAACTGGAATGTCATGTACATGATCTATTGTTCTTATCCCATTGGAATGGAGATAGAAGTGAGAAAAACACAATCCTGATAAGGTCAGAATAAGGAACATTAATTACAGGAATTTAGAGTTAATATGTTTAAAGTGAAGTTCTTACTCCCAGGTTCTCCGTTTCAAAGAATTAGAAAAACCACATTAATTTGTCCAATGAATGGGTATTGAGCTTTAAATGCTAAATAAAAATGAAAGTTATCTTAGCAGTTGGATGGGCACTAAGTTAAAACTATGCAATTACTTTTCTTTTTTCTTGGGAAGGAAGGCGTTTAGCATAGTGGAATTAATTATCAATTTGAAATTAGGAAACTAGTTAAAAGTGTTTGGCGAATTCAAAAGTTTAATACTATAGATGTATTTGTTGTGCTATGCTATATTTACTGATTTTCAATTTTGATGCAAGGGACTTGCAATTTAAAATAATACAACATTTTAATTAAAGTAGGTTACACCTATACCTAAGAAAAGCAAGAGACACAATATTTTGACAGTGTTTGATTAAAGACTCAACACTGTCTTTTCTAAACATGTACCACAGGACATCATGAGAATGGGCTACCAAGCTGTTTCTGGTTTGCTTCATCCACGTTAATAACACTTTCAGCTCAAGCATGATGTATATCCCTATTAAAGTGATGTAAATGTAGGAAGTTTAGTCTGAGAATTACTTGTGTAATTTTTCTTTTGTATTTTGGTGGTATCTAGAGAAGGATTAGTCACATCAAAATAGCTTTGTGTCATTTCTTAGGTGATTTACTGCATGTAGATATTAAGCTTTAGTTCAGGGTTTTGACCAAATAAATCACTGAAGGTGAACAGGAAAAAATTTCCAGAAAATGATTTAGTGCATTTAACAAAAACAAAAAATATATATAATTTGAAGTGTTAATTTTAATTAGATTTCTGGATAAGGCTTACATTATTTAACATTCTTGCTTCAAATTAGCCATGGAGAACATAAATTTTATGACTTGTTAAGAACAAATTACTATGATTTTCCCAGCAAACACCAACCATAGCAACACTATATGGGAACACAATTTTAGTAGCTTGTTAACAACAAAGTACAATACTGAGTCTTTTTATACTTTGTCCTACATGGAGGGATAAAGAAGTAATAAAATGGGACAAGTAATAAAATTGCTCCTAAATATCAAATTAGACTCATGGAAACATGCAAGCTACATTATAATGTGATGGTTCTCACAAAAACTCTGTTTACCAAACTGTAGTCAGATTCCTCTTAGCCTTTTCTTAGACTAGCCTTGTCCTTGGACCTTGCCCTCAAGCTTGCCTAGCCTCGTTGTATCAACAATACTACGACATCAGTTTAGAGAGAATCTCCTATCCTCAATATCTGTCTACCCTGAACCCTGGTCTGCTTTCACCATGAAACCTGTTAAGTAGGCTTAGCAAAATCTCCCCTACCTTTGATGTCTCCTGTTAGTTGTTTTCCACCCCCAACACACACCTGTTCATTGGCTATAAATCCCCCTTGTCCTTGCTGTATTTAGAGTTGAGCTTGAGCTCTTTCCCCTATGTGATAATCTTGACATCTATAGCAATAGTCTTGAATAAAGCCTTTCTGACTATTTAACAAGTGTCAGAATAATTATTTCTTTAATAATTCAAAGGGTATATTAAAAATCAAGAAAATACATTAAATGCCAATTTTATTTTAAGTATGTTTTTATTGATTTGAGAGAGAGAGAGAGAGAGAGAGGAGGGAGCAGGAGAGAGAAACATCAATGAGAGAGAACCATTGATCAGCTGCCTCCCAATTCCCCCTCCTGGGGATCTAGCCTGAAACCCAGGCATGTGTCCTAAATGGGAATTGAACCTGTGACCACTGGATGCACCAGAGGATGCTCAACCAACTAAGCCACACTGGCCAGGGCAAATGCCAAAATTTTTTGAAAATATGCAATTAATTAATCAACTGCCAATATTCTCATGCACAATTTCAACTCTTATTAATATAACTAATGAAATCTTTTAAAGAAACCATATAATAAGAGTTCAAGTTGTATACAATTGCATTAGTTAAAAAATTGAAAAAACAATTTTGATTTTTTTCACCCTTACTCTCCAATATAGCCGTATCAATATTTGGTGTATTTAATATCTCCTTTTGGAATGCTTATTTTTAAAGCATTAATTAAAGTATTTAAGGCACCATTATTTTTCTCTCCATGACTGAATTATAAATGTGTGCATATCTTGTATGATATGTGTAAAATATAAAAGGACAGTAATTCTACTTGTAAAATAAAATAAGCACAACACTGCTCCTTTATAAAATCCCAATGCACAAAATCATTAACTGTGAAGATGCCTGGGGCATTGCATGTGTGTATTTCATGAGTGATTGTGGTAGCAAGAAAAGGATTGGGTAATATCCGCATTTGATTTTCACATTTAAAAAATCACTTTTACAATAAGAAATAAAATACAAAGTCTAGTACTTAGGATGTCTTTGATCAATAATTCACAGAATAACTCCAGATACCTATTGCCCTGCCCATTATATCATGTCTCCAGAAAAAGCACTTCTATTGTGTGATAATCAGATCATTCTGAATTAACTGGTTTTCTTCAGCTCATATGAAAGCATAAATGAAAATATTGTGCTAGTTCCTTCCCAGCATAACTTTTGAGCCAGTGTCCCAAGTTTCCCTTCTTTGAAAAAAGTTTTCATTTAAATGCTATGCATTTTAATGTCTACAACCTTGTTCAACTTATGACTGTTATCATTCAACCCAACACAATTTCCTTCCATCTCTGTGGATAACTTCAGTAGATTATCACATATATATTTTCCAATCAACTTCAGCTGACCACATTCTCATGATTTCCAAATTAATGTTGGCTATCAGTGTAACTCTTCAATTTCACATCATCTTACCCGCCTCAATAACACTCAACCAAGTGATTTTCACTCTAGATTGACCACCCAGTATTACGGCCTCACTCTGGACCTCATCACTACATCCACATCCAACAACTCAAACTTTGTACTTGGCATGTATAATCAAAACTTCCTGTCTTGCTTTCTTTCCCATTTCCCCACACCCACTAAATCATGTCTTTCTTGACCGAGAATGCCAGTTTCTCAGCTTCTCTCTTTCTTTAATTAACTCTCCCCTTTCTCAGCTATATTTGTGTCTGTGTGCAGCTTTGTTCAGAAAACTTTTTTCCTTATGATCGTCCTAGATTCTCTGGTACCAATGTAATTATTTCACCTGGTTGGATTCACAGTAGTTCTTGTGGGCAAGCCATTTACAGTTCCCTTGTTGATTCCTCTATTCTAAGCCTCTTTGACCAGCCTTCCATTAGGTCTATGAACCCAAATACCTATTGGATAATTCTGCTCTTTGTTAAAGCTAGTTATACATTTTACAAAATTCTCTTTGTTACCACAAATGCAAATGATAAATCCCAAGGGCCCAATGAGCACCCTAGCTCACTCAGGTATAGCACAGGATATATCTATACCAGTAAAGACGATAAAGCTTGGAAGCTCTCTAAACTAATCTTTTTTTTTTTTATCTAGGCCAGTGGTTCAAAATACCTTAAGGAATTTTTGGATAGAAAAAATGATTTTTTTTTTTTTGGACACAACTAAATGTAATGTTCAGTGAACAAGTACAACTCAAAGCACAGAATCTCCAGTTCATAAGTAGCAATAACTCCATTGGGATTCTGTGTGCCTCCTTTTGGCCTTGAGGCCTTAACTCAGATGACAAGTTATCTGTCCCATACACACCCAATATATGATTGTAGAACAGAGACAGAAAAGCCACATTCACACAAAAATTGTTCCACTGGAAAGGGAAGAATGTGAGTTAAAAAACAGTCAATATATAGAGGCAGAGCTGCCTCGAACAGACTGTCAAATTACAGCGGGAAGGCCGGGGAGGGTGGGGGGCAGGAGGGGGGGGTAAGAGATCAACCGAAGGACTTGTATGCATGCATATAAGCATAACCAATGGACATAAGACACTGGGGGGTAGGGGAAGCCAGGGGATTGTCAAGGGCGGGGGAAAAAAAGAGACATATGTAATACTCTTTGTAATACTTTAAGCAATAAAATAAAAAAAGGGAAAAAACAAAACAAAACAAAAAAACAACAACAGTCAATAGTCTATAGCTATTCTGAGATTACTGTGAATGCCTCTTGCCCAGCATATCAGGAAATTCCTTAAGTAGGATATAACTCTCCTGGGAGAGTTTTTTTGTTCATTTCCTTTATTTTCCATTATCCTCTTTGAAAAAGGCTTTTCTGCCTGGCCTAGGTGGCTTAGTGGTTGAGTGTCAAACTATGAACCAGGAGGTCATAGTTCAATTGTCGGTCAGGGCACATGCCCAGGTTGCGGGCTCCACCCTCAATGTGGGGCGTGCAGGAGACAGCTGATCAATTATTCTCTTTCATCATTGATGTTTCTATCTCCCTCTCCCTAGATGCTTCTTAAAAATGCAGATTCCCTTGCTCTGCTCAATTACAATCTTAAGAAATGTGGTAGGAGGAAGGTTCTGGGAATATGCATTTTAACAAACTTGTTAAATTATTTCAATTCTCTGCAAATTTTGGGAAATACTGGATCACACTGAAGGTGATCATTTGAGGTGGGAATCTTTTTGAGTTTTTCAGAGGTAAAAAGGTAGAGGGGCTGAGAGACTGAACTAAACTAGAAACAAATACACAAATATAAATTCCAGAATTATTTTGGAGGTAGAATCCACAAAAACCAGAAGCTTTCCAGGTAGGAGATGTCAAGAAAATAAAGGGCCAAAACCGGTTTGGCTCAGTGGATAGAGCGTCGGCTTGCGGACTGAAAGGTCCCAGGTTCGATTCCGGTTGAGGGCACATCCCTAGTAGGAGATGTGCAGGAGGCAGCTGATTGATGTCTCTCTCATCGATGTTTCTAGCTCTCTATCTCTCTCCCTTCCTCTGTGTAAAAAATCAATAAAATATATTTTTAAAAAAAAGAAAAGAAAAAGAAAATAAAGGAATAGGATGAATTTCCAATTTTTGCATAGGATCGAGTACATAGGAATGTTTCTCATCAAGTTCCAGATAGAAAAGAGTTTTTCTTATTGATTTGGAGTTATCTGTGAGTTGAGGGTCATTAAAATGAGAAAGTAAAATAAGTGAGTGGAGTTCTGTCCCAGTGTCGTTCATCTAAGATTTGATTAGTGCACTACATTCTCAGGCCCTTATGCTAAATAGGGACCATAGTCCATGCACTGGAAAGTGATTATATATATTTTTTCTTTTTTAAATAAGAATTCCTTGAAAAATTCCATGATGTATTTATGAGAAAAAATACTTCTACTTAGTAAATTACTTTTGAATCTAATCTTATCTAATAAAAGAAAAACATGCAAATTGACCATACCTCTGCTACACTCACAAGGCATGCCCACAAGCCACACCCACCAGCCAATCAGAGCAAATATATGCAAATTAACCCAACCAAGATGGCACCCAGCAGCCAGGGAGCTGGAGCAAGCAGGAGGCTTGGTTGCCCCGGCGATTGAGGAAGCCAAGCTTCCTGGCCGGCTGCTGCCTCCTCTCAAGGCAACAAAGTTTCAATTATTATAGAAGATAAATAAATCCAAGATACCTGCTTCCAGCCAGCCTCCACTGGGAGCTTGGGTGGCTGGGGGCTGTGGCCAGCCTGCAAACAGCCATCAGCCCCTCACCCAGGATGGCCAAGCACCCCAGCGGGGACCCCCACCCTGAAGGGGGTGTGGCCAGTCTGAAAACGGCCCTCAGCCCCTCACCAAGGCTGGCCAGGCACCCCAACGGGACCCCCACCCTGATTCGGGACACCCTTCAGGGCAAACCAGCCCGCCCCCACCCATGCACCAGGCCTCTATCCTATATAATAAAAGGGTAATATGCAATCTGACCCTAACAGCATAAAGACTGGGAATGACTGGTCACTATGACACACACTGACCACTGGGGACAGATGCTCAATGCAGGAACTGCCTCCTGGTGGTCAGTGCGCTCCCACAGGGGGAGCTCTGCTTAGCCACAAGCCAGGCTGATGGCTGCCAGTACAGCGGTGGTGGTGGGAGCCTCTCCCGCCTCCTCAGCAGTGCTATGGATGTCTGACTGCAGCTTAGGCTTGCTCCCTGCTGGAAAGTGGACATCCCCGAGGGCTCCCGGGCTGCCAGAAGGATGTCTGACTGCCAGCTTAGGCCCAATCCCCCAGGGAGCAGGCCTAGGCCAGCAGGTGGACATCCTCCCAGGGGTCCCAGACTGTGAGAGGGCACAGACTGGGCTGAGGGACCCCCCAGTGCACAAATTTTTGTGCACCGGGCCTCTAGTTTATCTATAATAATAAAAGCATAATATGCCAATTAGACTGGACAGCCAAATGACCTTCTGGACATCCTTCTGGACAACCTTCCAGACGAAGCCAGGGCTGCGAGGGCCAGGCAAGCCGCCGCGGCTGCGAGGGCCAGGCCCCTTGCACAAATTTTGTGCATTGGGCCTCTAGTTCAATTATTTATACTCGAAGAACTAGAACTCAAAATTTTATTGACAGAAGGATGTAGGATTCTGTCTCCTTCTCCTTTTCTGAAACTTTGATAGCATTACCTCTTTTCAGCAGCTAGTGTTAATACAGATAAATTAAAACTAGGAATGTGTTCAAGACAAATTTTCCCTAGCCTTGGAATTGATGTATGTCTCTCAACCCCATAGGTCTCTGGTTAGACAAAAGGAGAGATAAAATATGTGGCTTCACCAGAGGATGTAAGTATCTGCTACCAGTGCCTTTGCTCATTTTTTTAATAAAAAAAAATCAAGAACTTTTATTATACTTTGTGATGATCTACTGGAAGTATAGATTCACTCTATTTTGCTCTGACTTAAGACTTCACTAGGATTTTTCCATTTAATAAATAGGGGATTTAATAATGTGTTCATGCCATAAACTAAAAGTGCCCCTGGAGGCTCTCTCAAAGAACTCTGACAATTACAGCAGGGTGCTCTGGGGACATATCAGCATATCAGTGTTGTCTCCTGGGAGCATTTGATCAGCTTATCTCTCCCAAGTGGGATCATTTTGCCCGGTCAGAGTTATCTGACCTTTTCATCACCCCACTGCTTGTCATCCTTTCTGCCACCACTCTACCTTTCCAGGCTGGGCCTTAAGGCAACCCCTAATTCTATAAGACACCTGCATTGTTGTCATTCTGGAAAAAAAAAAGTTTAAAACTCAACAAAAATACCTATTTTTACTAATTTTTATTTGCTGAAAATGTATATATTTAGGTAATTTTTAAAAAAGTACTCTATCTTGTCTTCATATTTTTAGAATTTTATGTCCACTTCTTTTATACATTAGGCAATTATGAGCTTCTTATTTATTCTGTACAAAGATTTATATGTGTTAAATAAAAATGGAAAATATATTCATATTTTGTTCAATATAAATCACATTTATAGTTTTTTCTTTGCATGAAACAAGTGTCATTTAGTCTTTTATGTTCTTTTTTATGTTTGTGTGACAGTAGAATGCCATCGTGTCACAAAGGAGAGGCAAGTGTTTATTTACTTCTTGAAACCTTATGTGTCCTTTATCTGAGAGGCCCTGTAACCTGATCTGGTCGTTGAGATTTGTGAGACCCCTCACTATTTCTGGCTCTGACATTCCCCACACGGAGGGAGGAAATATCCTGTTTTTTAATAACACAGTAAGAGCAAAGAGCTTGAAGCTGCACTGAATGATCCGTAATAAGAATACTGATGTGATTAAAATGATGTCAGTGGAAAATTCTGGTGGAGGAGTAATAGTATGTCTTATTGGGAATGATTTTATCTCAGATAATCTCAATTTACCAGTATTAGAGATACTCTCCTTGGAGACAAGCCTCATTAATCTCCTGGAAATAAAATGCTTCATTTTGAGTAAAACAAAGCATTATTTGTTAGTGTAATACATATATGCCTTTTACATCTGAATAGAGTAGAAAACATTTTAAAACTGGAACAATAGAGGTGTTTGGAAACATTTTATTAAACAAAGTAAAACAGTGAAAATAATCAACAGAGACAGAGTTCATTGATGCAAAAGTTATGATCATTGTTAGGAACTTCCACATACATTTCTTTGTTCTGCCTAGCAGATCCCAAATTTTCTATTTCAGCAATAATAATAAATATACTAATAATGCTGATGTACTATAGGGATAAATTAGTAATACTTATTAATTGTTATTTTTTAAAGGAGATCACAGGCTGTTTAGGTAGTAATTTTAGGAGATAATATTGGATCATGTACTTTTTTTTGGTCATATTCTGCTACTACATAGTTATATTTCCTAGAGACATCCTAAATAAGGAAACAAAATGGTGCATTCCTAATAATATATGAGCAAATTTAGCAGTCTGCATATTTTAGAAGAATTAAAGAAAACAAAAATACGTCGATCTCCTTATTTGATCATTTGAAATTATGAAAACTAATTTCTTCTATGAACCACATTTTATTCTTTTTTTTTGCTTGCAACCACACATATAATTAACTTTACACAATTAATATTTAACGTTTGGCATTTAACTAACATATTAATATCACATGTGTCTGAATATGAGTTTATAAGATATTTTTAAAGAGAAATAGATTCAAATAATTTCCTTAAAAATAATTGTTTTTATTTTTCCATAAGGCTAAAATGCTAACTTAGGCATATTATACTTCTTGATGCTAACAATAATAAGCTGACGAAAGAGACAAGCAAGGTACTTCTAATTTAACAGTAAAAAAAAAAAAAGCCCTAACTGGTTTGACTTGCAGATAGAGCCTCAGCCAGTGAACTGAAGGGTCATGGTTCCATTCTGATCAAAGGCATGTACCTTGGGTGTGGGCTCGATCCCCAGTAGGGGGCGTCCAGGAGGCAGCTGACAGATATTTCTAGCTCTCTATCCTTTTCCCTTTCTCTCTATAAAACCAACAAAATATATATTTTAAAAATAGAAAATATAAGTAGTTCCTTCCACATATTTTAGGCAAATGATTTTCCAAAAATTATTTTATTTTCTTCCTCTCACATGACTGCTAGTGAATAAGGGAAGATGCTTTTGGGAACCAACACCCCGTGTTATTTGGGCTGCTCAGCCTAGCAGCAAGCATCTCCTCGCTTAGTTACATATTTCTTCATGTGTGCATTTCTTCTTCCTTGTCTCATCTTTAAAAGTAAATACATTGAGCACCTAACTACGTGCCAGATATTTTAAATACACTGTCTCCTGTAATTCTCACAAAAACACTGTTAATTTGGAACTGTTCTCAAACTACAGACGAGGAATTACGGAGTCAGTGAGTGACTGATGAGATCCAAACTTTTCTCCCTTCTTGAAAGTGAGGAACAAACAGGGTTTTACCAGCACTTGAAAATAATTATTTGGTAATAAGTAATAACCAATGGATTGATTGGTTTACTCTTTATTTTATTGCTATAATTAACCTTTCATAGCAGATTTCTTAATACTATTGGCTCAAGTTTTACAAATATCATATATAAATAATTTAACCGAATTTTATACTCGGCACTTGTTTTATGAGTTCTCAGCCAGGGCAATAACACAGCACTGTTCCTCCCCAAACTTTAGAAATGTGTGGGTGGTTTTGGTTGTCAATATTTGAGGGTTACTTCTAGCATCTAGTGGACGAGGGTCATGCACAGTAAATATCCCACAATGCAGAGGAGACTTTCATACAACAAACGACAATAATCCTATGGAATAACCCTGATGGAAAAATTGGCACAAAACCCAAACAAATATTTGCAGTGAGGCCACCGTCATTAAGATCTTAGTCACTGAAAATTATTTCATGCTATGTTTTTAAATTTTGATAAATACATTAGTGACTTAACAAGTCACTGTAATGTTGTTTTGTTACTAAGTTTTTAAAAAATAAACATAGAGAACAAAAAATATCAGATTGTCCTGCATACTGTTAGGGTAACTATTATGTAAATTATTTGTTTCAGTTATATACTTATGTACAAATGTCTGTGTATAGTGGATTACCATAAACATTTCTTTCTTTCTGAGACTTGACATTAAACAACAAAAACAAAAACAAAAACTTTAGAACCAGTTAACCTGAACAGTTTGCTTTTTAATTTCATCACAACACAACCTCACTTGGGGGCATTAAGCCATTAAGTCTCTTGAGCTCAGTAAAGCAGGAGACAATTATCTATGCAAGAAATATATATAAGCCAAAACAACAACTTAATTTTAGTGGGGAGACAAGACTTCATTAAAAATTAAAGGACAATGAAAGAAAAATATATGTATGTTGATATACATACACTTCAACACAAATGACCTAGGAAGCCTGAAAATAGAAACATCAAGATGGACTTGAATAGTCAGGATTTTGAGGTAGATGTTAGATGATCTATATTTTAAAGAAAGTGTGGAATTTTCATTGAGCAAAAAGAGTTAAGGGGGAGGAAATGTCTCTATTGTTGAGGGATTAATTAGAAGAATGTGAGTATACACTTCACTTAGTTTTGAAACTCTCTTCTCTTCCCTCCCTCTTTACTTCCCTTTCTCTTTACCCTTCCCTCCCTCCTTCCTTCCTTCCTTCCTTCCTTCCTTCCTTCCTTCCTTCCTTCCTTCCTTCCTTCCTTCCTTCCTTCCTTCCTTCCTTCCTTCCTTCCTTCCTCCCTTTTCTCTACCTGAAAAATTTAACTTGCCTATCTTGTTTTTAAAAACCAGTTCCCGCCGAAACCGGTTTGGCTCAGTGGATAGAGCGTCGGCCTGCGGACTGAGAGGTCCCGGGTTCGATTCCGGTCAAGGGCATGTACCTGGGTTGCGGGCACATCCCCAGTAGGAGGTGTGCAGGAGGCAGCTGATCAATGTTTCTCTCTCATCGATGTTTCTAACTCTCTATCTCTCTCCCTTCCTCTCTGTAAAAAATCAATAAAATATATTTAAAAAAATAAAAATAAAAAAAATAAAAACCAGTTCCCTTTAAAATTTTAAAACTTGAAAGTTCATAGACAA
Source organism: Myotis daubentonii (assembly GCF_963259705.1). Classification (NCBI taxonomy): domain Eukaryota; kingdom Metazoa; phylum Chordata; class Mammalia; order Chiroptera; family Vespertilionidae; genus Myotis; species Myotis daubentonii. Next base: position 39,327,155 of record NC_081849.1, read on the forward strand.
ATACTTAAAAAAGAATGGAAGCTGATATTCAGGTGACTTTCTCTTAATGACCATAGAATCTGAAATAGCAGGTGTTACAAATTCCTAAAATAATGCAGCAAACAGAAGTGGCCTACTATGTATACCAAATGTGGATTTTGTATTTCTAACATCTTTTCAACACATGCTCAAGAGTTTTGCCATAGCATTAGCATAATATTTTGAGCTTAGTATAGTGTTAGTAATATATTTGTGGAATAAATAGATGAGTGAATGAAATTTACTATAGAAATTAAACAGTTCTTTATTGTATTATTAATATTCTTTAGTAGCATATAAACTCTTTAAAATTCTTTAAGTACAATAAACAATAGAAAGTAGATTACTATTTCTTATTCCTCTTAAACTGTATGTACTTTTTATTTGTCAGTCAGTGAACATTTCATCTGTTTAAACAATTCCATGGGGTGTTTTCTGAAACAAGTTCATTATCATGAGTGAAGTAAAGCCAAACGTATTGAACATGTATACAAAATGTGACATATTTCACAATGTGTTAGTATTAACCTTTGAGTATATAACTATAATATTTGAATTTATATGCATCTTTATGAAACAATATTTGGGAATGACATATATGTGCCAGCTGTCAGAATTCCTACATTATGATACAGTTAAAATTATCTCGTAAGTTGTTCTCCCAAAATTGCTGCTTCCATAATTTACATGAAACCCTTCAGAGCCAACAGCTGAATTGCATTCTAATTTTTGTGTTAAAAATATATTGTTAAAAAATGTGTTAAAAGATATACAGAAAGCAAATGCCCCTAGTCCTTAATTATAAGTCTGTGACTTATCTATGGAATTGAAGAAATGTATGTCTTTGTATGTAGTGACTAATGAAAAATTATCAAAATTAGTTGTTTCCATATTTAATTTGTAGGCTTGGAAAATTACTTTAAGAAATAATTATAGGGTGTTCCCCCAAAATGTATAGACACTTTGAATAATTAAAAAGACATTTTTAATTGAAATACATTTCATTGTCAAAATTGATATATCAGTTGTTAAAGTATATGTACATTTTGGGGGGATACCCTGTATTTGTTATGCACAGGCTTATGCACAATTATAATTATTCTAGCTGGATTTATATTAGAATATTTATCTTCCAATAAAATATTTGATATCACAAAATACTATGACCAAAATAAAAATGTACATATGTCTTACAATCATATGGCATTAATGTGACTTTGCTCAACCGTTTTATATCATCTTTTAGATGAGCAAGAAATATTTACAGGACTCATGATTTTTAGATTGAATTTTCACCATTTTTCGTTTATTCAGGATATATTACAGATATTATATCTCTAGAATTATATTTTAATTGGACATAAATTCCTCAAACTCCAGATTCATTTATAAAAGCCTGATATGTACGGTTATTTGTCTTCCAGAAACTGTTCAGTTGTTGGTGAACAAGGATTCCATGCCCACTGTTGTCGGGAGCCGGTCCATCCTTGCTGTTTCAAGGGACCTGGCATATATGGCATACGGTTCTTAATATGTTTGCTCACCTTCTTGGCGCTGTGTTCTAACCAAGGTCACCTCTCCGAGAAAGGTTGAATCCCCAGGTAGGGATTTTCCCCTGAAGTTAGGGAGGGAATAAAACCCCTCAACTAAGTGCCAGGCGGGTAATTAATCACTTTAACTATGAACAATCATGCTTAAGCTACATAATCTTTACTCCCTGGAATGGAGATAAGAAATGCCCTAACCTTTGTAATAGAGATTGATAGGATTGAATCAACTGGTATAAATACAGATGTAACAAGACAGAAAAAGACAGAACTTAGAACACAGAACTTAGGAGACAGAACCTAGGCACAGAACCTACACAGAACGTTCTCTAGAGACAGAAGAACTTCGCTGGAGAACCTAGCGAGGGAACTTGGCTACTGAACCTGGCTACCGAACCTGGCTAGAGAACCTGGCTCTGCTGATCAACTGAACGCTGTCTCCGTGTCATTCCTTCTTCGCCGACTCCGTCTACGCCTTTGGGGACCCCTGGACCTGCTGGGGTTGGACCCCAGCACACTGTGGCATGTACATTTTTTCTTGCCTACCCAGATCACCCTTTACTAAAAGAGTTCGATTGTGTCGTTAGATTTGTACCACATACACTCTTACCTAGCCCTCACTGTTTGGATTGGGATGAGCACCTGCCTCAAAGAAACTCATCTAACACCAGGTGAAATGAATAATGCCTTTCTCAAATGAGAATTTAAATAAGTTGGTGGTGGAATATGAAATTGAGTGATCATGAACATTGTCAGCTTGGTTCTCCAGCAATGGAAAACCAAGGGCAAGCTGAAGTATGGGAATCAGAAGCTATGAATCAAAAGGAAAACTATACTGTTGATAACAGACTAAGAGCATCAGAAACAAAAAAATCTGCCCAAAAGAGAGAAAGATGGTATTATTTCTCATACTTTCTGTAGAAGACATGGTTGTATTTCCTGCAGTTTGACTTCAAGTTGATATAATTTAATACCTTTCTGTATGGGGTTTAGTTGTTTGTAAAAAACAAAACAAAAAACAACTCTGACACTCAGTACCAATGGTAGACTGTCTCACTACACAATCCTTTCCCTGCATGCAGTAAAGGACAAATATATATTTCAGATAGTGTACCCACTGGTTATAACCTTTTGTGGTTACAGAGAAATAATACCATTGTAAAGATTTTTACAGGATAGCTGCTTTCCTTTATTGTAATGGGATTTGATAACTCCCAATTAGCAAGAAATTATGTCCCAGTATTCACACATACAGGAGAAATGACCTGAATGTACAGATCCCTCAGAAAAAAGTATCCAGCAATAAAAGTACTTACTTAAGCAATGCTATGATCTGAATGTGTGTTCCCTTTCCCTCCCCAGTCCATATGTTGAAAACCTAATGCCCAAGCTGATGTTATTAGGAGGTGGGGGAGTTTGGGAGGTGATTAGATCATGTGTGCACAAGTGTTCATGGATGGGGAAAACTTTCCCACTCACAGCAACATCAACTCTCTCCTAGATGAAATGGGCCTGCTCTATAAATGTAAAACATAATTATTTGTTGTCCATTCCTTAACCAATTTACTTGAGCTGCAATTTATTTTGCTTGTCTCTTAAGAAGTCCCTCTCCTTCTTTCCATCCATCCCCTGTTGAAGGAACTTTATACGATATTTCAAAATGTTTAGGACCAAAGAAACATTTTATCCTGACTTTATTTGATACAATAACTCTCTCTTTAGAAACAAATGATGAGATTGCTAATTGCGGAATAATGTCACAGGAGTGGTGAGCATGACTAATTTAAGATATTTTTAGGCAGAATGCATGTGCACTACCTATTTATACTTTATCTTACTGAGAATAATAAAAGTAGATACCTATGTACTAGTTTATGGTATATGTATCGAGTATTATATACATATCTTAAATCTCACCAAAACTTATTATAGTAGGTGGTATTTTATACCAATTTTACTACCAATGAAACTGTGAAATTGTGACTTCAAGAAATTAAGTAATATTTTGGAAATGTCATTTAATTAGTATATGATGAAGCTGGGTCTTGAACTCAAGACTTTTCATTCCAACAACAATGTCATCTTTTAAGAAAAATGCTTCCCAATACGATACCACATACATTTTCAAAACTCCTATGCAGAATGACATTAAATTCATGTTTATTTGTTAATCAGAAAAAAATACACAGAAGGAGCAAAATCAAATATATTTTATCTATATTTTTCTCACATCTGCATCTCTTCTCAGAATTTCTCTTGAGGTGGGGGGCTTTTAGTATGTTTAATTACAGTTACATATTGTATATTTATATTTATATACAAGCATATTATACACTATAAAGTGAAGTTAAATAGCCTTTCAATTTAATTTTTCTTAAAGTGAAAATTTTCACCTTTTCAAATTTTGTACTTTGAAAATATTAAAGGTTTCTCTTTGTTAATAATAAAAAATTCTGAAATTTTATTCTCAGGTTAAAATAAGAAAAGAAAAATGTGCTATGTAGTCCAAAATGTAGCCAATAATTATATGCTTATTAAATGTAAAATAATTTAAATTATATAAGAATTCATTATTCTCACTAGCCAAACCTCAAGTGCTCAATAGCCACTGTGCCTACATGATATTTTAATTGTTTGCCGTCTTACCTCTCCTCTTCCTTATTTGTTCTCTCTTCTCTCTTTTATATTATTTCAATCATATATATTCCTTTACTTGAATTGCGAAATGAATAAAATTCTCTTCGGGAATTTCCTAGTAACTTGACAAATAAAAGAATTACATAGACCTAGATTCCTGAATATTTTAGTGATGATGACACTACAGTAAAATCACAGTAGTGTTTTTAATAAAAATCACAGAGAATATCATTATCCTGACATTTGGAACTGGGATGTGGAAAGAAAGTAATCTTTCTGTTATATGGGCCTGAGTAAAGTGGAAAGTTCCCTGGAGATGGAGTCTCATACGTATCTTCTTTTGCTTATTTCTTGCAAGAGAAAGTTCACATTTCCAATATTGATGCATACTACTTTTGTTCATTTCAGATAGATTTATTTCTTTAAAAATCTCTAAAGACAGGATAAAAACAGTGTCTATTTCTTATTTCACTCTTATCTAAAAAACAGTCCAAGGCTCTCCCCACTTCTTTCATATAATAAAATGAAAATTTCCTTTGACTGATTTCATAGGGGATAATAATATCTACAAAAAATATAATTTATTTTAAAAATATCTCCTGCTACTATCCGGTAATTGCAGTTGAAATTTGAATTCACCTGCTATCTTGAGCTATGTAGTAACTAAAAATAAAATGTTGCCTATGTTTATGAACAGTAATATCAGCCTGATAAGAAAATCAATTACACTGTATCTACAAGTAATTGCTTTGACTCTTGGTAGGTCAAACAATTTAGCAAATATTTGGTCTGAATGCTTTACTGTGCTCTATTTTATTCATTTTACCCAATAGTAAAAAAATAATGGAGATTGATAAAATAGGTTATTTTCCTTATCTAATGCTACTAGTGATGATCATACACATCTACCTGGCATTACATAGCATTATATAGGGGAGAATTCATCACATGTATATCCCATTTCTGCCTCTTGCTAGCTGTGTAACCACCCACAAGTTACTTAACCTGTGTTCCTCAGATTCCTCATCTATTATCCTATATAATAAAAGTGCAATATGCTAAGTGTCCTACCTATCAGTTGACCGTTTGGTCGACCATTCAACCAGTCGCTATGACATGCACTGACCACCAGGGGGCAGACGCTCAGACTGGTAGGTTAGCTTGCTGCTGGGGTCTGGCTGATTGGGACTGGGCGAGAGGGCCGGACATGCCCTGGAGCCCTCCCAAGGTCCCTCCTTACTGCGCCCCCCCCCCCCCCCCCCCCAATCATCTGATCACCGGCCAGGCCCAGGGACCCCACCCATGCACAAATTTGTTCACTGGGCCTCTAGCACAGAGATAAAAGTGTACTTATCTCATGGGATTGTTAGAGAATAAAATGAATTAATACCTGCAAAACTCTTAAACAGGGCCCTAATAAACGCCCATTAAATGTTAGAGAGCTCTGTCTTATTACAAGTGGACAAGTGGAAAGATATCATGTATCAGAACCAGTCAGGTTTGTCCCTAAATCCCCATTTTGCACCACTAGTCATGTAAAATTTCCTGAGCCTAAGTTTCTTCATCTATAAAATGAATTTGGTTGAACCTAGTTTTAGTAACTATGGTAAAGGTCAGAGACAAAAAATGTAGGATACTTGACATACTTAATAAGTGACAGTTTATACTAACATTATGGTGTAATAATTAGCTGACTCATTTAGCCAGCCAATAAATATACATTTATAGGCCCATTTCCTCAATCCCTGAAACCTGTCTTGTAAAATCTGTTGAATAAATGTCTAACTAGTGAACTTTGTGCTTGCCTTTCAAGAAAAGCATACTCTTTGTTTGCACCAATATATGGCTTTCACTCCACTCAAGTTAAGCTGAGGATCATGATTTCATAGACCATGAGAACTGGGAGGAGGCTAAAATGTATGTAAATTAGTCTCCTCAATCACAGATGTGTTCAGTGGGGTCCAAAAAGGTCAAACTATCCCTCCAGAGTTGTACAACTATTTGAACAAATTTATTCCAGGAAGCTGGACTGACCCCAGTCTGTTGTTTCTTCCATCACTTTTCTTTTAGCATTTATGCATATATATACCATCTGTATAATTATTTATGTAACTTTACAGTTGTTCTCTAGCTGCTCACATGTACACTAAGTTTTGAGCTTAGTGTACACATGTTTCTCTAAGTTCTAAGCTTCTTGAAAATAAGGACCTTGGAGTCTTCTTCTTTTAGTTCCTTCCAAACACATTAATATAAACAAAATTGATGAATGTTTAATCACTGAAAGAATTGTGATAAATTCCACAGTAGAGTTAAAATTCCAGCACGTAGGATGTTTTAGTCTTCTTGGGATGCCATAAAAAATGTCTTAGATAGGGTGGCTGAAACAACAGAAATTAGTTTTTCACAGTTCTGGAGGCTAAAAAGTCCAAGATCAGGGGCCAACATGGTTGAGTTCTTTGAGGGCTCTATTCTTGGTTTGAAGATACCTACCTTTTGCTGTGGGCTCTGATAGTGGTGATAGCCAGCAAACTCTTTGGTGGCTCTTCTTAAAAAAGCACTAATCCCATCATAAGGGCCCAATCTTTAGGAATTCATAAAAACCTAACTGTGTCCCAAAAGCTCCATATCCCAATCCTACCACATTGGGAGTTAAGGTTCCAACAGATGAATCTGGGGGGACACAATTCAGTCAATAGAATAGAGTCAAGCTTCCTAATGTAATTTATATAAGCACTTCCATTCAAATTAATCTCCTTACATGTAGACATTTCAGACATTAACACACAGCAAACACATGGGTACATGTACAGAACATTCAGAGTTGGCTCCATTTCCATTGTTCATGTTGTTACTCTTTCTCAGAATGCTTTTGTCACAGTGATTTGAATGGTGAAGTCACTTTAAAAACAACACACTTTCTACTCCTAATATGCTGACATGCTCCAGAAGGTTTTATTATCTCCCAATCTCCAATTACCACAATTATTAGCCAAGATATATGTTACCTTGCAAAACTGACATGGCCATTTTCACTAAACTTTTAAAAAGGTATAAATTTGAAGCTTTTAAAATTACTAAGTTATGTGTGAAATAGATTTTTCTCCGTATTTTACTTACTCGTACACTCTCTCTGACCCTAGGAGTGGTCGCCATTTCTTGGAATCACAAATATGTTAAGGCTCAGTTTTATGTGGGTTAGAAGCCAGAGACAATGGGGAGAGAAAGGGGTAGAATTAAGGTCAAAGTAATGGAATGAACTCATTCCAGGATTGTCTTTTCATATGTAAATGGGTACTTTAAAAAAATCAATGATTCTACATTGTAACAGATTCATATTAATCATACCAGAACAACTACAACAAAGAGACTGCAACAACAACAAAAAATCTTACTTTTAATCAGCACTATTAATAAGAAGAGTGAGGTTGCTCATTTGCATTGGGTTAGATAAAAGATTGAGAATACATAGCCTTTCTTGGAGTTTGCTTAATGTATTCTCAATGACATGCACATAACATTTACTTAAATCAAGGCTATATACTTAATATATTCTTTTTATAAAATATATTTTTATTGATTCTAGAGAGAGAGGAAGAGAAAAAGAAACATCTACCAGCTACCTCCCACATGCACCTAAACTGGGGATCCAACCCGAAACTCAGGCATGAACCCTAACAAGGGAATCGAACTGGAAATCCTACCCTTCGATGATTAACCAACTGAGCCACACCAGCCAGGGCTTACTATTTTCTTGGTACATTTATATATTCAGAGAATAAAAATGAGAAAAAAGTAAGGATTTTTTTTCTTCCCCAAACTAAAGAACTTTTATTATCAGCAATTTCTTAAGGCATTATTATGAAAACAGGAGAGGCAGAAAAATCAATTTGTTGTTCCACTTACTTATGCATTCATTGGTTGCTTCTTGTATGTGCCCTGACTGGGGATTGAACCTGCAACCTTGGCAAATGACGAATCAGGATGGCACTCTAACCAACTGAGATACCTGGCCAGGGCCTCAATGTCACTTCTTCTTTATATCCTTATTTGTAGAACTTCCTTTCTGCTACATTTCAGGCATTTCTGAATGATGGTGATTCTGTAGTTTAGTTGTATTTTTTATGTGATTGTGGGAGGATAAGAGTACCAAAGAGTTATTAATTTCAACCAGTGAAATGACCTTTGGTTAGTTTAACAGAAAAATTAATTATTGAATGGTACCTGGTATCCTCCAGAACGAGCAGGTAGGCTGCTGAACTGGGCTGAGAAAAATAGCAGGATGAAAGGGAGACCACGTAACCAAGAACACAGCCACAAGCACATCATGCACTCAGCCTGGTTAGACAACTACCTCCAATGCCAGGACCACGGGGCATGTCCTGCTGAATTGTTGGAATTCAGTGCAGCTGCCTCTGTGGCACTGGACTCTGGCTATTTTTACTGCCACCACAGTGTCCCAGAGGATTTGTAAACTATCAGTTAGTGCAGAAGTGCCGTCTAGGGCAGGCAGATCTGACTGGCAGAGCAGAGATCCCATTCAGGCTGAGTCACATGCCTGTATCTGAGCTGCCAAGGGCTTATGAGAACAGGGATCTGGCCCTTTCAGTTTCAGAAGAAAGACTTCACCAGATCTCACAAAATGACAGGCTGCCTAACCACAGGAAAACCATTTCATAGCTAATTCACTCAAAAGCAAGCAACCTCTAACTTACTGTTTGTCTGTTGTTGATTTTATTCTTGCCTCTATTGTGACTCTTATCTCTGGCCACTCAGGAGCTTTAATTATATTTTCCCCAAAGTAAATTATCAAACTTTTCTGAACTGTTTATAACTCAGCCTGAATTTTGTAAGCATTGTTGATTATTACCAAAATTATTCTTCCTAAACATTTCAAGGTTTCATAATAGCGTCTTATTCAGCTTTGGCTCATTATCAATAATAAAGAGTTGAATTGCACCAACATAGTGTCTTCTTCCAAGGATGATTTTAACGGCGTTGGATTTAGTTAAAATTGTGATGAACAAGTAATCTAGTACCCAGTTATAGGTAGGCTCTCTATTATTAGCTATTACATATGGTATTTAGCTCTTATGAGTGAACACTGACTAAGAATGTGTTATTGGTGCACAGACAGAAAAAACTGCTATTTGTTCTCAGACCTAATTTGCTCCTCTCTACAGTATTAATACTAGCATGTCAGTGAATGTTACACATAATTATGTTCCTTGATCAGTTTCCTAGATAACTGTCTCTAAGTGACTAAATGCATGTGTGCAGCTGTTAGTACAGGCATTCAAGGCACACACACACACGCACACACACACACACACAGCTGCTAGTTCAACCACACTATTCATCTGCTAGTTATAAGCAGAGATATGTACAGGTAAACTATAGGTAGTCATAAACCTGAACTCACTATTTCACAAAAGACAAAGACAAAATTTATGGATATAAATTATGCCTCTGAATATTAACCCTTAAATAAATTTTCTATTCCTTCCATGTAGCATATATATCAAGATAATATGCTGAAATTCTGACTTAAGAGTTAAAAACATTGTGAATTACTGAGATAGAAGCTACTCAGAGGATATGATTATTATCAAACACACCAATATAGTTTTAAATTAACAAATTTGGTGCTGTTATGCAACCTCAATAACAGAAGCTATCAATATTGATTCTGCACAAATAGTCTGATTTACCAATTTTTGTTGATGAAGCATGTCTACTATTAGTAGAAAAGTAATCTATTGACTAAACAAGAAAGATAGAATTTATGATAATTAGCAACTGGTAATCAAAGGAAAAAAACTAAAGTAAGACAAATATAAATGCAAGTAACAAATTTGTAAAGAAAGGGGGACAGGAGAAAGAAATGTAAACAAAGTGACTTTCAATTAATTGGGGAGTCTAATCAGATATGGGTTAAATTTAGTAAACTATGATATCATAATAAAATCTTGTCATTTAGAGCTATACAGTTTATCCCCATAACGGTGAATAGAAAAGTTCAAATATTATTACCTCTTAAGGCTAAATTTGGGTTGGTGTTATATATATAAAGAGAGAAAGAAGGCAGAGATGGAAATGACAATTTTATTTTGTAAATTTAAGATTGTATTGTTTTGTCTACATATTTACATAAAATGTAAATATATTTTAAAAATCCACAACATAAAAAGGAAAACATTAACCAATTTGGGGGAAATCACTTTAATGAGCAATAATATGCAAAGATATAAAAGTTCATCAGATTTCTTTATATTAGAGTATAAGAAAAATGAAAACAGAATAAGCAGGGCACAATAAAAAGGGATTAGATAAGTAAATGATAATATAACTATATGGTGAATTCCTTTACCATCATGAAAAATTATGTTTTAAGTATGTTTTATAGACCGCATATCAATTATGACTAAGTTTGGATCATGAAACTAAAAATTCTAAAATAGTGATTTAGCTATAAAATTTTAATTTTCTCATGCTTAAAAGAAGTCTGGGGCCAGACAGGCCAGTATTTACACTGTAGGACATGGCTGCCAGGCTCAGAACATGGCCACTGGCTTGTCTTTTTAAGAATCTTTTTCTAGAAAGCAGGCTTAAAAGAGACAGGTAGTGTTTCCCTCTTAAGCAAACAGTGTGCAGGCTTATACTGACTGTTATAAAAATTTCAGGTTTTTAAATGCAGGTGTTTTGTTGCTTGGCACTCTTCTCATAGCCCTGCTGAAAGGCTTGCAATTGGCTCTCAGAAAACTAGGAAAAGAAAATGCTGCTATTCTGACTACTGCTTTTATTGTGAGACATTTATCTCTGACCCATCAATCCCATATCTTCTGCCCACTTCTAGAAGACAGTGGTAAGCTAACTTGTTTGCTTGCAGGCAGTGTAGAATCTCAGAAACATTGCAGTCTTTACAGTCTCACACAATATTTCTGGCAATATCCCTTTGTCCAGAACTTAGGCAAATAGCACAGTTCGCTCCAGACTAAGCCTAGGAAATGTTTCATTTATCTTGGCACTAAACCTGGTGTATTGCTACCAGGAATAGGGAATAATAGAGTTCATGGTAGGACACAAAAAACTCACTGTCATAGCCCAGCTGGGGTAGCTCAGTGGTTAAGTGTCAATCTATGAGGCAGAAGGTCACAGTTCGATTCCTGGTCAGGGCACTTGCCTGGGTTTTGGGCTCAATACCCTGTAGTGGGCATGCAGGAGGCAGCAGATCCTTGATTCTCTATCATCATTGATCTTTCTATCTTTCTCTCCCTCTTCCTCCTCTCTGCAACCAATAAAAGTATAAAAACAAACAACAAAAACTCACTGCCATAGCCTAAAAAACTGTTTACCAGTTATCCTTGTGTAAAAAAACATACTAATAAACAAAAGGAAATAAGTCACATATTAAAGAATTCATAACAAATGTTTATAGAGATGATCTCTGAGTAATGAAAGTGCTGCTGTAGCAAAGTACCACAACCTAGGTGACTTGACAGTCATTGTCTCAGTTCTGGAGGCTAGAAGTCTGAGATGCAAAGTGTCCGTTAGGCTGGTTCCATTTGGACCTGTGAGGGAAGGAAACGTTTCTCTCCTAGGCCATCTTCTTCCTGTGCCTGCTGACATGATGTTCTTTCTCCCTGTGTCCAAAATTCCTTTGTTATAAGGGCACCGGTAATAATGGATGAGGACACTCTAATACCTCATCTTACCTTAAGTAAATACATCTACATCAAAGCTATTTCCAAATAAAGTCACATTCTGATGGACTTCAACGTATGAATTTGAGGGGGCCCAACTCAATCCATAACAGGAAGATTTTCTGCTTTATTTTACTTTTCAAGTATTATTATATTATTATTTTTTTTGTAATTTAAAAAAATATGATTTTTTAAAACAAAAGTTTAAAGTGTTTTGTATATTTATTACATTTATATAATCTTGTTAATAATCTCAAACTGTGGTTTAATATCACTCCCATATTTTTTAAATCTTCAGTGAAAATTTTGCTTAGTAGCTCAATCAATAGATGACTGCCATCAGATTTGCCAATGCCCATTGCTACCTCTCTCCTCTAGCATTTTTTTTATAATGTGTTTTGTTTTATTTTACCTGTTTGTTTAAATCACTGGGGCTCCATATATTCACAAAACCCTTGCAAATACATAGATTTAGTCCTTGTACTGTATCCTTCAATAAGAGTGGCTTCAAGTTTGGGACATTTAAACCATGTATTATATTTCTGACTCCAGTGCTAAATTGGTGGGAAATCATATCAACTATGCTTCAGTTCCAGTGATACAGAGACACTGAGTGGGAGCTGTGAGTGATGACTCTTGGTGTAGAATGTGAAGGTAATTGTAACGGTTTGGCATGCAAGAACAGAGTGACTGCTTCAGGCATAAAGACACAGGGAAAAACCAGAGATAAAAGGAAAACTTGGAAACAAAGACCACATTCTGAACCGGTTATTTTCAAGCACTTTACTCTGGAAGAGAACTTGTTAATGAATAACCACTATTGAATAGCTGCCATGAAAGCAAACAGAGAGCTATTCTGCTATTAGTTACATTTTTATGCAAAGGTTACTCACTTGTTCCCCAAAACTAAAATATCCCACATCACCCAGAGGTATAGGGTGGAGAGGAATGATTAGGTAACCAGCTTAGACCAAAAGAAGAGGTAGAAAACAGGAATAATGAAGAAAGAAAAGTTGACCACAAATGAAGGAGTCTAAAGCCAATAAAAGGAAAGAATGGAGGAAAGGCAAACCCACATTTGAGATGGGAAAATGTGTGGTTCATTTTACTAAACCCAGAATAAAACTTGAGAGCTAACATGTGAGTCAAGGTCATGGAAAGATGGGTCATTATATTCTTAGAAGTATTATTTCCATATAGTAATATTTGTTGTAATTTTAAATCCTTGTTACCATAAAAGACTAGACCTTTGTATAAGTATTATTATTCTTTGTTTGACATCAACAATATGATGGGAATCTTAAACATTTAAGATTTTCAGTGTCATGTTTACAACTTAGTGCTGTATTTATAGGACTACAGTATTTCTGATTTTTTATTTAGAAAAAAATTATAATTCTTCCTTTTTCAGTAGAGCATCTATAATAAGTTTGATTTAATTATTCTTCAGGCCGGGGTGTGTGTGTGTGTGTGTGTGTGTGTGTGTGTGTGTGTGTTTATGCTTCCTACAATATCTTCTAACCACAACCACAGCACCCTCTTATGAGAGGTCACCCAGAAATAAATCACAGGATTCCACAAGATATGTCATTTTAGTTAATATTGTGCTTGATAAATAAAGTACAATTAACAGTGACATTCATTAAAAGTTAATATTTCAAATCCTTTTTTATTAGGTTTTCTCACAATGAATGGGTCAACTTCAGTTTTCTAATGGCTCCTCTCAAATTTCAAACAAAAGTCAAAAGTCCAATAGACACTTTCAGCCTCAGGGGTTCTTGTATGGAACTACACAACACAACTCATATTTAAACTGTTGAGTACATTGGATGTTATCTATGCAAGGATTTACACTCTCTTGACTTCTAAAAGGCATAGCTCACATAGACTCTGAATGTGTCTTTTATAGTCTAGTTTAAGTGTCAATTTGAAGGTATGGTTCAATGTTAATAACTCAGCCAGGAAGAATTTATCATTTTCCAGGTCTTGAAACAAGTGCATTTTGAGAAAATAAAATATTTTAATCAGATCTCATGAATAATAATTTCAGCCTAAATAATGTGCTTTATTCATGAAAAAAAAGAGCAAAAAGTATCAATATTTTAAAAAAATACTAAAGAAATGGAAATGTTCTTATGTAATAAATAAAAACGGTTAGGTAATATATTATTCCTATATTTTCACCCCAACTTCTTCTCCCGTTTTTACTTGAACAAAATATAGCCTGCATATCTGATACCCACACTTTAATATCCTCTATATTTCTATAACAAAAGTATAACTCAGTAATGATTTTATAACAATTACTAATAATTTTTATTCTAAGTCATTTTTTAAATTTTAAATCAAACAATAAATTAAAGAACAAATTTAAACAAAATATATTATTAAAATTTAATAAAATATGTAATGTATTATTTAAAATACATACTTTAATGCCACTCCCAAAACATATTACCCCTTTAATATTCACACTCTATTTTACTTTTAAAATATTAAGTATAATCAAAAACTCTAAGTGGTCTCATAGAATGGTAGAATTAAAGTTACTCAAGTTGTTTCTATATTTTTACAGTCACTGTGCCCTCACCATTTATTTAGAATCTACTGTTTAAATACAAGGCTATGTAAAACTAGGGGGATAGAAGCAAGATCTATACCTATAACTTAAATGATTCTGAACCAATAAGAAACTTAGTATAGGAACAAACACAAGTCACCAAGTGTGTATTTGTTGAAGGTTACAAATATATGAGGTAGTTTAAAAATACTCAGGAAGAATCTCAAAGTTACTTTTTCAATAAAATTGATTTGCATGCTCATGTGGAGTGAAACATTTATATTGAAAGAGACCACTTGATGTGCTATGACTTTTTTTTCAGATCTTTTCAACACTGAAAACACAGACATAAAACATTTTTCTCTTCAATCCTGAGAAAATGATATACCAAATTTGTATTAGGTTAGTTGCAAAATTGGATCAAAGGATGCTAATCCATGAGAGATGTGTCTCCTCCTCTATTTTTTCTTTCCTTTAAAACCAAGAGATGTGTACAATTTAACCATGCTTGCTTTGGGTAACAACCGGCATGGGGTTGAAATGTATTGAGTCTGCTTTCTAAGGAAGTACAATACTTCACATTTTTAATGCATCACTGAACAGAGGTCAAATCGAGTAGTTCTAACATAATACTGCACATCAAACTGTCCACATTAAAGTAACTCAATATACCCTGTGTATATTTCTCCTACATTAACAAGTGGGTCATCAATCTCTCAGCCAACTTAAACCCAGCTGAACAGTTATGGTATTATACTTCCCAATATGTTCCTGCTCAGTTTTCATCAATTGTCTCTAAGATACAACATCTTAGAAATTTAAAAAATTAAGGTATTTATTTTCGAATGTGAGATTAATCTAAAATGCTTTTTATTTCCTATTAAGAATTTGTGGAAGCGACATAAACTAATAAAAATAATTTTATTTTTAACAACAGACGAGTTATATTATAATTATCTATCTAGTTTTCTTTTAAATATTTTGTAACTATATAACTAAATTAGCAGTGGGACAATCTCCTTGAAGAGAAATAATTAATGTCAGATAGTAGAGGTTACATAATCCCTAAATTTTAAAAAAGATAATTGCACAAGAGCAAATATGAGAGTTAGAAATTCTATAATTGAGAAAGTAGACATTTCACTTAATGTGGGTGAGAAAAACCTACATATACATATACTAACTCCCTCAAGTTAGTATATTTTTCTTGCTGTTTAGTACTTGTTTGAGGAAGTTCTCTCTCTCTCTCTCTCTCTCTCTCTCTCTCTCTCTCTCTCTCACACACACACACACACATTTTAAGTAACAAAGAGCAACAATGACATATTTTAGAAAATTGGCTTATTTGAACAATTCTTTACAACAGTGTGGTCTTAGGTTTAGAAGATTTTTATTCCATATTTCTTTATAAAAGAAATCTAATCACTTACCATATTTATATATATCTTTACTTTAAAAATATCTCCACTATGCATTTATTTAATAAATATTCGAACATTATGCATATTTTGGAGATTTGACATGTTTCCTGGCTTAAAGAGCTCATAAACTAGGAGAAACCTGGCAACCAAATATATATATATATATTTAGTTAGACTGGGTATTTTATTTCTGTTCTTAGGTAACAATTAGGCAGTGTGCCTTAAAGCACAGATACCTTAAAAACTCATGCTCTTAATCAATGAGGCATAGCTCAAATTGTTTTGACATGTGTCCTTCTGAAGATTCATAGGGGAGACCTGACCTATGCCACTGCAAATCATAGAAGTAATGCTATCTCTGCACAGAGGGTCCCCTTTCAGAGCAGGTGACTCATCTCCCATGGCTGTCTAGGCTGGGACCTAGAAATAAAAAGTGAATGTGCAAGCACAGAGTCTGAGATTGCTTTTTAAAAGATAAAGTTACAGATTAACTAGAGAGTATGGATCGAAGATTTATTGCTGTGTTTATATGCCTAAGCAACCAAATGACTGAACAACTTGTTGCTACAATGCACACTGACCACCAGGGGGCAGGCGCTCAAAGCAGGCCTTAGGGGTCAGTGCACTCCCACAGCAGGAGTGCCACTCAGCTGACCAACCCATCTGGTGGCCCACCAGCTTGGTGGCAGCCACTCCCTCCCTCAGTAGTCCTGCAGGTCCAATCTCCAGAGAATGGGCCAGGCACCAATGGACTGGCGCCACCGGCATGATCCCGACAGCACTGCCAGCCTCCTGGAAGTCGGCCTCGGGCACTGCAGCCACTTCCCTCCCTAGATGCTCCACAAGGAAGAAATGATATAAAAGTGGCTGCCAGGTGGCTCCCAACAACCGGCGCGAATGTCAGAGGGACAGATCCAGATCCCAGGCCGGCAAGGGCATCCCACCATCCACCCAGAGGGCCGATTGTGTCACCACGCGGCCCCCCCACCCCCCACCTCCCTTGGGAAAGGCACCAGATGCAGGGCTCACAGCTGGTGAGTGCTGCTGTGGTGGTGCAACCTCTCTCGATCAGGATTGACTGAGAACCCACTGGAGGTGCAGCGGGGCCAGGATGAGTGGGAGCAGCAGGCAGAAGCAACAGGTGGTGTTGGACTGCTGGGTTTGGCCCAATCCCTGCAGGCCACTCCAAGGGATCCCACCAGTACACGAATTTGTGTACTGGGCCTCTAGTTTATTCTAAGGGACTGTCCACATTGTAAGATGTTTTGCAGCATCTCTGGCCTTTACCAACTAGATGCCAGCAGCACCCACAGATGTGAAAAGCAAAAATGCCTCAAGCCCTGGATGTTCCCTGGATGCAAAAATCAGCCCCAAATAAGGACCATTATTTTAGGATAAATACCCAAACACAATTGCTGGGTCATATGAGTATATATTTAACTTAAAAAAAGTGGTGCATCTACATTACAGTGTGGTTGTATCAATTCGCATTCCCACCAGAAAAATACATCCTCAGCAGCATGTCATTATTCAGTTTGTTTGCTTGATTCACTTAAAAAATGAGCCTTTCCAATTGGTGTGTAGTGGTACCTCATTATGTTTTTAAATTTGCAATTCCCTAGTACCATTGCTGTTGAACATCTTTTTTATGTGTGTAAGTACTTCCATCTATATATCCTTTTTTTTGTTGTTGTTGTTAATCCTCACCTGAGGATATTTTTCCATTTACTGAGGGTTTTTTTTAGAGAGAGTGAAAGGGAAAAGAGAGAGAGAGAGATAGAGAGAGATACATCAATGTGAGAGAGACACATTGATTTGTTGCTTTCCACACGTATCCCTACCAGGCCTGGGGATAGAGCCTGTAACTGAGGTACATGCCCTTGGCTGGAATCAAACCTTATAAATTCCCAGGTTAATCTCGCCCTACCCACTCCCACCTTCCCTCTGAGATTTGTCAGTCTGTTCCATGTTTCTATGTCTCTGGTTCTATTTTTTTCATTAATTTATTTTGTTCATTAGATTCCACATATGAGCGAGATCATGTGATACTTA
The DNA here is from genome assembly GCF_963259705.1 of Myotis daubentonii. Taxonomy (NCBI): domain Eukaryota; kingdom Metazoa; phylum Chordata; class Mammalia; order Chiroptera; family Vespertilionidae; genus Myotis; species Myotis daubentonii. The sequence continues at coordinate 39,345,090 of NC_081849.1, forward strand.
TCTTTCTCTGACTGGCTTATTTCACTTAGCATAATACTCTTCAGGTGCCTTGAAGCTATCTCAAAGGGTAAGAAATCCCTTTTTTACAGCTGCATTGTATTCCATGGTGTAAATATAACATCTGTGATAGTCTCCCCTTTATTTCTGATGATGCTAATTAAGTTATCCAGTCTTGTTTTTTTTGTTTTTTTTATTCCTCATTTTGACTAGAGGTCTATCACTTTTATTGATCTTTTTAGTCAAGCAACTTCTGATTAAATAGATTTTATCTATTTCTGCTCTTTTTTATTTTTCCTTTCTTTTGCGTGAATTGGATTATGTTTACTCTTTATGACTAATTTCTTAAATTGGCAGCTTTGATTATTAACTTGATTTCTTTTTTTTCTTTCTAATATAGACATTTTGGCATAAACTTCTCTCTATGCACCACTTTCTCTGCATCTGTCAATTTTTGATATGGTGCATTTTTGTTTTTATTCAGTTCAAATATTTTTATTTTCTTTTCTGTGTGACTTATTCTTTGACTTTGGAATTATTGAGAAATATATTGTTTATTATAAAGATATTTGAGTTTTAACGTTTCTGTTTTTTAAGTTTTATTTTTATTTTCATTATGGTCAAGAAATGTAATTTTTCAACCTTTTAAATTTAATAAAGTTTGTCTTCTGACCCAGAATATGGTCTATTTTGGTGACTATTTAATGTCTACCAAAAAAGAATGTGTATTCTACTGATGTTCTAAAACAGCGGTTCTCAACCTGTGGTTGCGACCCCTTTGGCGGTCGAACGACCCTTTCACAGGGGTCGCCTAAGACCATCCTGCATGTCAGATATTTACATTATGATTCATAACAACATTACGATTCATAGCAACATTACAGTTATGAAGTAGCAACGAAAATAATTTTATGGTTGGGTCACAACATGAGGAACTGTATTTAAAGGGCCAGAAGGTTGAGAACCACTGACAACTTGGTTGATATTGTTCTTCAGGTCTCCTACATTTTTACTGATTTTCTGTCTACCAGTTCTATCAAGTACTGAGAAATGAGTGTTGAAATCTCTAACTGAGGTTGTGGATTTGTCTAATTCTTCTTTTAAATCAATCAGTTATTGCTTCATGTATTTTGAAGCTCTGTTATTAGGTGTAGACACCTTCCTTCCTTCCTTCCTTCCTTCCTTCCTTCCTTCCTTCCTTCCTTCCTTCCTTCCTTCCTCCCTCCCTCCCTCCCTCCCTCCCTCCCTCCCTCCCTCCCTCCCTCCCTCCCTCCCTTCCTTCCTTCCTTCCTTCCTTCCTTCCTTCCTTCCTTCCTTCCTTCCTTCCTTCCTTATTTTCCCCCCAGGGCTGAATACTGAAGAGCATAAAAATTAAGAACTCAAGTAGAAATGGAGGAAGACCAATAGGGTATAGTCTTAAAGAAATTAAGAGAAAAGTGAGTTTTAAGAAAGGAGAGAGGGACAATCATGTTAATGGTTATTAAAAAGTCCAGTATAGAGTAACATAAGAGGAATGGCAGTGTGAGAAATCCCCTTGGTGTCTTCCCCTGAAATTTCCACAAGTTGATCAGCTTCTCTGCTCAGCATAAAAGCATGCCTAAGAGATTCACACACTGAAGAATCTAAAGGTGGGCAAATCAGAACAAACAGAGGAGGAGAAAAGGGAGGAGAGATCGGGCTACAGACACAGCCCTGCAATCCAGAGCTCGACTCCGCCAGAAGAGGGGAGGAAGCAGGTTATAACTGGTGTTTCCTTCAGCCAGGAGGAGCAGAGAGTCTCGGTGGGCATGCCTACAGGAGTGAGCACTGTGGCTGAGCCAGCTGAGAGACCTGGGCAAGGACACAGCTCAGGGGCTCTGCCATGGTTGTCAGCTGTGGGGCAGTCATTGTTCCAAACAAAGAAATGGGGCCACAGAGCCCTGTTGCCCCTTGGACTCCCCAAAGCTCACCTCCCATCGTGGGTGGTAAGGGGTTGTGGAACACATTATCTACAAACCTGAGAATCGCTATTTCCCTCTGTGACTGATCCCTGGTTGAGTCATATAGGAGGGGGAACCCCCACAGAGGTCTGGAGGCATTATCAAGAAGTTCAAACAAACCCCACCCCCAAGCATTGTGGCTACACTGATTGCAGACACAGGAATTTCAGAGCTAAAACCCTTGTGATTCAGCGCCACCTACTGGAAAGTAGTAGAAAGACCCTTCATAGAAAGCTGCTTGAGATGTGCCAATCAATACAGGCAATCCGGTTACCTCGGACTCGATGTATGTCATTTCGTGGTTACGTTGCCATCTCCCATTTATTTATTTAAAAAATAAAGTTCCGTCATTTCGACATGTGCTTTATGTTTTTTGTTATTTACCACAAGTAAAGGTCAGGAATTGTTATCTTTCTTTTAAATTTTTGTTACTGTTTCACTTCATTACTGCTGTGCATGTGCTCCATGTGACTGATGTAGGTGCTTATGTAGGTGGGTTCCGACTTATGGTGAAAATCGCGTTATGTTGCGCCGTAGGAACGGATCTCCCACGTAACCAGAGGACCTACTGTACATAGATGCCTAGACAGAGAAGAAGCCCATCAAATACCTTGAATAACCAGGGTAGAGAGGCAGCACAGAAGGAAAGTGAAAAATCTCCAGAAAGCAAAACTGGAACAAATGGAAGTATGTGATATAAATGACAGAGAACTCAAGATTGCATTTCTGAAAATACTCAACAACATGTGAGAAAATACAGCAGGGAATTTAATGCAGTCCAAAAACAAATTAATGAACAAAATGAATACTTTATGAAAGAGATTAAAACTTTAAAAAAGAGTCAAACAGAAATTCTGGAGATGAAGCATTCAATTAAGGAGATAAGGAATCATCTGCTGAGCATAGAAAACAGAGCCAACCAGATGGAGAAAAGAATTAGTGATAGCGAATATAGGAATCTAGAAATGATGCAGAAAAGAAAATTACCTGCGAAGGAAAACCCATTAGTTATCATCAGATTTCTCAGAAGAAACTCTACAAGCCAGAATAGAGTTGAACCAAATATTCAAACAACCGAAAAAGAGAAATGACCAGTCAAGAATAACATATCCAGCAAAGTTATCCTTTACATATAAAGGAGAAATAAGAATTTTTCAGACATCCAGAAGCTGAGGGAATTTATCACCAGGAAACCTCCATTGCAGGAAATACTCAATGGGATTATTATACCTGAAACAAAGAGCTAAAGGTCACAAAACTACTAGCAAGATCACCAAAAAATGTACAGCATAAACAGGGATAATTTTTAACAACAAAACATAAAAGGAGAATGGGTAAAGGTCTGAACTGGCAAAGGAGGATAATGATCAGATGCACTCAAAAGAGAAAAAAACAACAACTACTGTATATATGCAATGTAATTTTTTATAAACCTAATGGTAAATACACACACACACACACACACACACACACACACACACACACACACAAACTGAGACACATAGCTTAAAAAGGGGGAATCAGAGGAAAGAAGTATGGACTACCATGAAATAAAAACAAAAGACAGAAACACAAAGGAGAAGAACCAGTGGAGGCAGAGAGCTACCAGAGAATCCTGTATAAAGAAAGGCTAATATGCAAATCGACTGAATGGTGGGTCAACTAGTCACTATGATGTGCACTCACCACCAGGGGCAGAGCTCAATGCAGGAACTGCCCCCTATTTGTCAGTGCATTCCCACAGGGGGAGTGCCGCTCAGCCAGAAGCCAGGCTCACAGCTGGCGAGTGCAGAGGAGCCTCTTCCACCACCACAGCAGGGCTAAGGATGTCTGACTGCTGGCTTAGGCCCGCTCCCCAGGGAGAGCGGGCCTAAGCCGGCAGTCGGACATCCCCCAAGGGCTCCCAGACTGCGAGAGGGTGCAGGCCGGGCTGAGGGACCCCCCTCCCAAGTGCATGAATTTCATGCACCAGGCCTCTGGTGTAAGATAAAATAGCTGTAGGAAATCCTCACATATCAATTAATGACCTTAAATATAAATGGACTGAATTCACCAATAAAGAGGCACAGAACATCAGATTGGATAAAAAAAAAAAACACCCCAAAACCCCAGCCATATCCTACCTTCAAGAGACACATCTAAGCTGCAAAGACAAAGGTAGATTCAAAGTAAAAGGGTGGAAAATGATTCTCCAAGCAAATAACATCCACAGAAAAGCATGTATAGCCATATCTATATCTGACAAAGTAGATTTAAAGATAACAAGATAAAAACTTGGACATTTTATGATAAAGGGGGCACTGCATCAAAAAGACATAACACTGTCTTCTTGATGCAATGAACACCTGCAATCAGGAAACACCAAATCAGGGAACACCAAAATATATAAAGCAACTACTCTCAAAACTAAAGGGAGAAATAGACCAAAACATAACCATAATGGGGGACCTGAATACTCCATTGACTATTGTAGATAGATCATCCAAACAGAAAATCAATAATCAATAGGTCTTAAATGGCACATTAGACCAAATGGACATATTTGACATCCACAGAGCCTTTCACCCCAGAGCAATCAGATTATACATTCTTCTCTAGTACATATGAAACATTCTCAAGGATAGACCATATGTTGGGTCACAAAACTAGCATCAACAGTTTCAAGATTTAAATTATTCCAAGCATATTCTCTGACCACAATAGCTTGAAATTAGAAATCAACTGCAAAAAGGAAGTAAGGAAAGCCACAGATATGTAGTGAGTAAACAACATATTACTAAAAAATCCATGTTATCAGAACATTATTTTATACAAATGAGGAAGCAAATTTACCATGAATAGTTAATATTTGAATCCAAAGGTAGGGGGTAAAACCTATTTACTCCTTCTAATGCATACATTTTAAGAAGAGAAATAAATACCTATGATCCATTTGTAACCAATTTATAGGATGCCCAGGTTGTTTTGAGTTCTAAATGAATCCATCATACTGTATAATAATGAAGACCATAAATGTGCCTCCCGTCCCACCCTTTCCATATAAAAGAAGTATTTACTGAATGAAAGGAAAATATTACATAAAACTTTTATTATTACATTATTAAGCTTGTAATACAGTCTTATTTTTTATGCTCATGGGAAAGTCATCTTAAAATAGTTTGGCTTTTTCTCTTTTCCCATATTCATACCTATGTACAACCACACACAAAAATCCATATGTAGATTTGCGGTACTCAAAATCTTCTTGTCTTCATATTCCTAATTTATAATGCATTTGAGATATTTCCATGGTTTCATTGTCATGTCGGGTCTTACATTTCCACATGAGGCTACAGTTCCTGAATCTTAAAAGGAGAAAAATACTAAGCAATGAAACACTCCAAGGTTTTATTTATTTTTACGTCTCCTACTTTCATTGTTAGCCTGTATCTCATTGTTTGGGTTCATGACTAGTTCTAGTGGTTGCTAATTTTACATTTATGAGACTGACGCGCTACCTACTGCGCTAACGAGGCACCTTAATTTTACATTTAATACTTCAAGCAATGTACCGGTAATGTGATTTGTAAGGAAGGTGTAAACTGAGATAAAATTGATAAAGGCAATTCTGGGTAAGCTTAACTTCTCTATTTTTCTTTCATATTCACTAATATCCGTGTTTTATCAAACATACCCCTGAATGAGTTTTTGGACTGGGATTTTACTAAGTTTCTGGGCAAGGATCCATGTCAAATGAAGTGACACATTCCTCTGTGATGGATTTCTGTACGCATCACTGCTGAAATGCTGGAAGGGCCAGTTGAATTGCTGGGCTTTTTATTTTTATTTTTTAATGTTTAAGGTAAAGGCTGCCTAGGTTCATCACACACTAGAACTCTGGATTTGGCTTGAACTTGCTCTGAGCCAAATAGTCCCACACACATACAAGAAAGGCAAACATTACCAAGGGATTTATTTTCCATAAGAAGCTGTGCACTACCAGCCAAAGAAAACAAACACCAAGAACAAGAAAGCTCTTATGAAGCAACTAGAACTGACTCTCAAAATTCTGCTTCTCCAGCTCCTAGAGGACAATGGAAGGTATTTCAGTGGTCAAAGATCAACAAGCCTAAAAGGATTTTCTGTGCAATTCCTTGGCTTTTCCTTCACCACATGTTTAGACAATAAGGCAAAACTCCTTATTTGCCTACAACAAAAAGAGATCCTACACAAGGTCAATAATTCATCTGTTATTCCTTTCCTCCACATTCTTCCCAAGAGGGAAATAGAAAAGCTACATTGTCTTTTGTACTGAGATTTTTCATCTTCCTTTGAAATAGTGTCAGATCTATAATAGTATCTGTTATAATTTGTTATTCATTTATTATCAATTTAGCTGTCTTATTATTTATTAGAAAGGTAACTTCAATCTGAACTGATGCATTACTCTTTTATACTTTGAATATGAGTAACCTCTCTTGGCTGTGGATTTCAGGACTTTGCAGGTTATGTTGTATACAATTCCAGGGAGTGCAATATATGTGGGCTACATGGAACACGAATGCCCTCCCAGAAACATGTCACTAATGTAGACTATAGCAAATTAAGTAACATGATACGATGCCACTTTCATGGAATGAAAAAGATAAAAGAAAAAAAGAAAAGAAGGAAGGAAGGAAGGAAGGAAGGAAGGAAAGAAGGAAGGAAGGAAGGAAGGAAGGAAGGAAGGAAGGAAGGAAGGAAGGAAGGAAGGAAGGAAAAAGGGGGGAGGAAGAAAGGCGAGAGGACTGAGAAAGCTATGAATTGTGTGCACAGGCATCATAGTATTGCTTCCCTCCCCTCAGAATAAAAACCTTGTTTTATTCAGATCAATATGTTATTTTCAGTCTAGAACTTCCTGTATGAAATGCAGTTTGAGCCTCAAACCAAATTTTGTAAGATAATATATACATTTATTTGACAAACAAGTTAATTGAATGCATGCTCTTTTGGATGACAGTTTGTTTTTTCTAGTAAAATATTTTGATGAGTTAAAGTTTTTCAGAAACATGTGGATTAAATTTTTTTCTTCAAATACACAAGGGTTTAGAGAAATAGGAGTTTAAGCATTTGGCAAAATGCTTGACAAATTTTTGAAAAGTTATCTGGCTTAAAATATGACTGGGTTCGCCCATCCCTTTAGGAGACCAGCTGTTGATGTGTCATTAAAGGAGGAAAAAATAAAGGTCAGTTCAGCTGTGTCTGCAAGCAGGCATGTCAGATGTAGACACTTACACTGTGAGAGGTCACTTTAGTATATGTGTCTCCACTACCAACAAAAAAAAATGTTCAAACTCCAGTAGCTAAGATATAAACTTGCATTGGTAGGAGAGGTATTGCAGACCATAGCACATCCTTTTCAGAGCATACATTTATGGAATGGCAACAATGAAGAATTTCAGCTCTATGCAGAACCCATTTGTACGCCTTGTGGAGCTGGCAAATTTGCCAAACCAGCCACCATGAAATAATTAGAAGCAAGGGTGGGAAAAAGAAAAACCTCATTTTAATGGTGTATTTAAATCTCAGGAGTCCACAGGCTGTGTCCTCCTTGGGGAAAATGTAAATAGTGAGCTGTTGGATAGGAATTTTCAATGAGAATCAAAGGCAAGTCTCCGCAATGTTGCCCAATAGGCAGAGCTGGCTGTGAGAATAGACCTGGAGTGGCTGGTTGCTTAGACGGTGAGCTTTTGAAGCTACTGATTGGCTATCAGTCAACCACCATCATTATTTTATTGTCCTGAATATTGTTTCTGAAAAATTTACAGTTTAAGCCCTTATTAAACAACCTTTTAACTTGCCAGTTAAGGGCCTAGCAGGGAATTAAATACTTTATAGCAGCGGTTCTCAACCTGTGGGTCGCCAACCTGTGGGTTGCGACCCTTTGGGGGTCGAACGACCCTTTCACAGGGGTCGCCTAAGACCATTAGAAAACACATATATAATTACATATTGTTTTATGATTAATCACTATGCTTTAATTATGTTCAATTTGTAACAATGAAAATACATCCTGCATATCAGATATTTACATTATGATCCATAACAGTAGCAAAAACAGTTATGAAATAGCAACGAAAATAATTTTATGGTTGGGGGTCACCACAACAAGAGGAACTGTATTAAAGGGTTGCGGCATTAGGAAGGTTGAGAACCACTGCTCTATAGGATTGCAGGTAACTGGGAACTCCATATCAAACTCTGCCCAATTGACAATTTTGCCAAGATAAGGTCTAGATACAGGGAGATAGAGATAGCCACTGATAATGCAGTGTACTCTTAGAGCAAATGGAAATTTAACAACTGTAAATGTTTACTCAGAGAAACCCTGGTGGTGAAAGTAGAGTCAAGTGTTGAAGTGTGAAAGGTTAAGGGTCATTAGAAGAAAAGATAGTAACAGAGTTATGCCCTTTATTTGGAGGTTTATAGTTCTCCAAGAACTTCCAGATAAATTCACAGATTTGATCCTTGTAGCAGTAAGATTCCTGACTGAATTGAATAGCAATAATGTTGGGTAGCATTGCTGAGTATCAGCATGAGGTGTTTATGTGATTTAAATGATATTGGCTTGTAGACTGTCTCTATTCAAATTGTATGAGTCACTCCTGATCCCCGGAGATTGTTTGCTTACATCAAGGGTTATGTTATCCATTTCAGCTAAATAAGAATTAGTTTGAGAAAGAGTTTGTTTCAAATTTTAAAGGAAGATCTAAATTTTCTCCATATATAGTATATACCATATATTCCTCTCCCTTCGAAAAATTACTAGTTTCACAGCTTCCTTGCCATACTCCACTTGATATCTGATTGGCGAGCATATCATATAGCTATTCCTGGCTGCCAAAGAGTTTGAGAAACAAGTGTGGAGCTGGATTGGAATATTAGGTTCAGCCAACCCGCAGTGTTGTCACAGACCAGATTCTGAATTTAAGTAGGACAGTGAGGAGGGCAATCTAGACTAGAGATGACTATCAAGGGGCTTTCAAGGCTTACTTCATGATATGACTGAAAAAAAAATGTTGGTCATTCAAATGAAAGGGATTAGAAAAAATAAGAAAGAACTGCCATAGCTACCACATAGTTTTGTGTGATTTTTTAAATAAGTCCATGTACTTCCTGCTGAATAGGGACAGCTAAAGGGGCTGAGACTGATGATGGATTGAAGATATCATTTCATGGGAAGGACAGAACCTTACTTCTTCTGGACCTGGAACAAAATGCCTCTAAATTCCCCCCAAAGCTGGAATTGTGCCATGTTGGTGTTGCTCCTGGTTGGTTACCCATTTGGACGTCTCTAAAATGTTCAGAAAGAGAATACTCTATAGCCTTAGAAGATGTTGGTATAACCTGGGTAAGGTAGATTTACATCTGATGGATCTCTGCTTCCACAGTGTTCAGCAAAGTGTGCTAAAGGATGCAATGAAATATTTCTTGCCTAAGCTTTTATATTAACACTATATCATGTCCTTGAGCACCAATTTCCTCTCTGATTTGTTTCAATGATGAACCTATATATAAATTCACCTTGAAATTAAAAAATGTGCTATATATGTGTATATGTATGTTATGAATATGTAGGAAGTGCTACATACATATGTATGACTGTATTGCTGTCTTTCAATTATACAGACATGGTATTTATTTTTAAAATATATTTTATTGATTTTTTACAGAGAGGTAGTAAGAGGGATAGAGAGTTAGAAACATCGATGAGAGAAAAACATCGACCAGCTGCCTCCTGCACACCCTCTACTGGGGATATGCCCGCAACCAAGGTACATGCCCTTGACTGGAATCAAACTTGGGACCTTTCAGTCTGCAGGCCGATGCTCTATCCACTGAGCCAAACCGGTTAGGGCCAGACATGGTATTTAATGGTTTCAAATACTGTAAGTACCCTTCTTCATATATTTCCATACCATAAACATCCTATACTAATAAAAGAGAAAAATGGTAATTGGCGTACGACCGATACCTTTTTCATTGGCTAATCAGTGAGATATGCAAATTAACTGTCAGCCAAGATGGCGGCTGGCAGCCAGGCAGCTGAGAATAGGAGGCTTGGTTGCCCCAGTGATGGAGAAAGTCAAGGATCCCCGCAGCTGCGGGGCTCTGAGCTCCTGAAGCAACAACTCCAAAAGATACAATGTTTCAATTATAGAAGCTAAAAGATGGCGGTTAATTTGCATACTCAGGCTCCAAGCAGAGCGAAGCCAAACAGCCCTGAAGCAGCAGGGCAGAGAGGCCTCAGGGCCTGGGATCAGCAGAGTCGAGAGGCCTCCCGGCCCCATGATCAGCGGAGCCAAGAGGCCTCCCGGCCCGAGATCAGCAGAGGCCAGAGTCGGCCCAGCCCCGCAATCAGGGAGGCGAGAGTCGGCCCAGCCCCGCGATCAGCAGAGCCTAGAGGCCCCCCAGCCCCGGTTATCATCCGAGCCGAGAGGCCTCCCGGCCCCGCGATCAGCGGAGTGGAGGCCCCGCGATCAGTGGATCCGAGAGGCCTCCCGGCCCCAGTGATCAGCGGAGCCGAGAGGCCTACAGGCCATGGTTATCAGCAGCCGAGAGGCCTCCAGGCCAGGGATCAGGGGAGCCGAGAGGCGTCCTGGCCCTGGGATCAGCAGAGCAGCGAGGCCTCCCAGCACCGGGATCAGTGTGACAGGGTGCGGAGCCCCAACCCTCTGATCGGCCCTGCTCTGTGTGTGACAGGGTACAGAGCCCCAACCCCCCTGATGGGCCCTGCTCTGTGCATGACAGGAGTGGCGCTGCAACCTCCCTATGGACCCTGCCTTGAGTGTGACAGGGGCGGTGCCCCAACCCCCCAATCGGCCCTACCCTGAGCGTGACTGAGGGTGGCATCGCAACCTCCCAATCCGCCCTGCTCTGTGCATGACAGGGGGCGGTGCCCCAACTCCCCAATTGGCCCTGCTCTGAGCCCGACCAGGGGCTGCACCTAGGGATTGGGCCTGCCCTCTGCCACCAGGGAGCAGGCCTAAGCCAGCAGGTCATTATCTCCTGATGGGTCCCAGACTGTGAGAGGGCACAGGCCAGGCTGAGGGACCTCCTCTCCCAACCCTGAGTGCACAAATTTTTGTGCACCGGGCCTCTAGTATGTATATATACTTCTATTTTCTCTCTAAGACTTATTAGTAAAACTAATACCATTTTTAATTAAAAATTGATTTTTGAACATTTTTATATTTTCTTAACTGGTGTTTTTAGAAATAAAGATTATTCATCAGAAGCATAGACCAAGAGAAGAACTTATAAATCTTCTGAAATAATAATTTAATATGTACCAATAGAAAAACAATTCTTATTGGTATTGATATATATACTAGACCTTCCCTCGCAGCTACGAGGGCTGCCTCGATCCCATGGCTATAGCCCCAGCTTGATCCCAGAAGGACATCTGGAAAGACGTCTGGTCTAATTAGCATATTACACTTTTATTGTTATTATAATATATATACGCACTTTAACAGCTGATAGCTCAATTTTGAAAATGAAATGTATTTTAATAAACAATGCTTTATAATTATTCAAAGTGTGTGTATACATTTTTTGGGGGACAACCTATATATAAGAATATAATTACAAAAAAGTGGTCTTATTAGAAAGCAGTGATCATCAGTGTGGACAAACTAGGGCATACCCATGTGGTGTGATTTATGTTGAGTGGAATAGTTTCACTTGACCCTAATAAGTTCCTTCTCCCACCTGTCCAACTGTACTATTGGCTTATAAGAAAAGTAATAAAAATAAATACATTAAAAAAGACACCTTTTACCAAGAATGGGCTTTGTTAAAATACAATTTGAAATCCTGTATAAGAATGAGGACAAGAATTTGGAGTTCCCATCTTTAAAACATGGCCATTGATTAACATTACTATTCCAGCAAAAAAATTAGGTATCAATATTATTAGACATTAATTATACATAATTATAATGCCCAACATCTGGGACTAGAAAATGGTTTACAGAGATGAAAGAGGTGAAGTGCCTGTTCCCAGGAAATGTAGAATATCAGCTACACAGAAAGAAGCATGTGTAGGATATTATAGAAAAATATAATAATATGGTAAATTGCTTCTGGATTCAGCACTTGGATTTTTGCCACCAACTAAAAATCTTCAGGACTAGCTATGTACTTTAATTTTGAAAATAAACTTTATAATGTGATAACAATTCTCATTTAATCTTCATTAAAGCAAAATAGAAAAACGTCGTTTACCTCCTAGACTAGAAGTAACTCGGTGAAACTGGCAGATGTTGGAGGTCTTGGACCTTGTAATTCAGAGTGAACCCAGATTTTGAATTCTTATTATCTGATTCTGGCCTTGAGATTTGGCTGCAAGAGTTCTCTCAAAAGAGGTGGAAGAGAAAACAACCTCCCTTAGCTCAGAAAATCTCCACCCTACTTAACTGAGTCAGGATTCCTGGGTGGGTCTTTGGCAAATCAATTCAGAGCCATCTGTTTAAAAGAAATATAAAAGAACCTGTTCTTTCTAGATGATTATGTCTTAGCTGAAGCAATGGGAGAAAACAGAACTAAAACAAAGTATATTAAAGGAAAAATTAAGAAGTAGATGTACTAGCTCAACTTTTAAGGAATACCACACTCCATGTTTTAGTTCATAGTTCATGCATTTGTCAACTACACAGTTTAATTTTTAATTGAAATAATGCATATGCATAATTTTAAAAGTCAAATTGCTCTCTAGATTATAATGTAAAAAACTGAAGTACCGTAATGGCCCCACTTTCTTCCCAGTGTGCATTTCTGTGAGTACAATTTCCCAGATGGAATATTTTAAACTCATGTAGCTGTTTTCTCTGTTTTTTACGTCCATATATCTAAGTAATGTAGCAGCATTTGCGAAGCACCATTTCGCAGCCCTTAGCCCACCAGATGGGCATTTCTATGCATGATTGTCAGTGTTCCAGATCGAACTACTCTGTTTTCACACAAAAATCTTTCACTCATGGGCTTGCTCCATCATAAAAAGCAGAAATGTCCCTGGTACAAGCTTCCAATATAATTAGGGAAGAGGGGGGCAAAAGGTGGACTTAGGTGCCCCAGCTTCCCCATCCTCTGTGGCTTAATTCTTCTGCGAGTTCAACATTATACCTCAGGTAGTCACCAAAGGGATAGTCTCTCAGTTGCTCACAGTAGTAACCAATTTGGTAACATAGTCTTTATTGTCAATTAACACTTTCAGCTTACTTTTCTCATATCCTACTATTTTTGAGATTACCTTTTCAATAAACTATGTATCTTTCCAAGTCCCTGTCTCAAGTTTGGCTTTCAGAAGGAACCCATACCTCTAAAGGACAGCTGGTTCTTTAGAAACTACCTTTTAAGTTGGGATTTTGGGATTGGATCACCTACCAGTCATATGGCAATAAGGATAACATATTTGGTAAGTGGGGTGGTCACAACCCCTGGCATGCTTCAGTTTCACATTCCTCTGACTCTCACTTGCTTTGGGTTGGATTGAGATACACGTAGAAGAAGCAGTACTGATTACACCAATGATTCTAAAAGTGTGGCTCCTGGGCCAGTAGCATTTGCATCCCCTGGAAACTTCTTAGAAACACATGTTATTATGTCCTGTCCCAAACTTTTGAAACAAATTTGGTGGATGAAGTCAGTCCAGAAACCAGTGATTTAAGTAGCCTTTTATGTGATGCTGATGCATGCTAAGGTGTGAGAATCACAGTTCAACTGAAATGGTTCATTGACATCTGGACATGATGATGGACTAGTAAAACTGCGGAGGAGATGCTGAGACTGACTTGTTAAAGTGTTAAGGTAGATATCAGAAGGCTCTGAAAAGTGGGAATATTAGAGGGAAGTAGTCCATTGAACCAGAAATGTTATTCAGATTACCTGGAGGTCATTTTCTCCTCTAAGGCACTTTGAAATGCCCTAGTGAGGGAACACCAATATCTTTGAAAAGCGCAATGTTAGTTGTCATCTACAGTATAGAGTTGATAGTAAGAGATATTATTCTTATTAACAATATAACTGATAGCTTCCTATGATAGGGGAAAAAAAAAACAAGGAATGATGCATAACCATCAATGACAAAGTGGATATGAGGCCAAAATGGCAAGAAAGGAGTGGCAGTTCTGGGGCTTTTATCTGCCAGAATCTATAGAGATGACTAATAGATCATATTATTTCTAGTCCTGAGACAGATGGGCTACCAACTAGAGTATTGTTTGACTTGTACAAACAGAAAAACAAATTTGTGTAACCAGAAATATATCAAAATAAATAAATAAAAGGCTCCATCCACCTACACAATGGAAAAATAATTGCTTGCCCTACATTTGAGCCAAGTAACAAACTCAAATGATTATTCCCAAAGGAATATGAGTTCTTATGAAGAAGGACTTCACAATCTAAATTCAAAACTGTAAACATACTCCCCTCAGACCTTCCCAAAGGTATTAGAGTAAAGGTATCCTGGGAATCTAGAAATTCAGATCTTTTGAGGGGTGCAGTGTAAAAACTTTGAGCTAATACTACCTGTGGATCTACATACTACTATGCTCCACAGTTCATATCAGGTATTATAAAGACCAGGTGATAAATGGAGTTCTGTCCCAAGTGCATTTCATCGTGGTTTCAGTGTAATGGTAGTCATGTCCTGTGGTCTTTTTCCCAGACCATAAGTGTGTAAATGGGAAGGTTATACTAAGCAGCAGACAAAGCATTCACATTGCATAGTCCAGCCTCTGGAATAAAAGCCATTAGGATAGCAAAACAATTCTTCCTAAAGTCCTTAAAATTTCCCTCCTTCCCAGTCAAAATAGTAAATCAGAAGCAAAAATCAGGAGAAATTTTAGAGAATGGTTCTTTGAAATCTGGACATGATGATGGACTAGTAATTTTAAAGAACTACAAGAGTGGTTGTCCTTAAAATATTAATGGTCATTTGGCCTATATCACCCTAGAAGAAGTCAGATGGATATGGAAAATGATAATAGATTTTATCCTAAAATTAATGAAGTGTTAGCTCCAATTAAAGTTGCTGTATAATATGTAAATACATTTTCTAGGTTATATTAACACAGCATCTTTCACTTGGTTTATTTGATCTAGTCAGAACAAAAATAATCAGAATCAGTTTTTTTTTTATGTGAAGGGTAGTGGTATACATTTTTGTCTTTGCCCAAGTGTTTGTCACTATATAGTCTAGAAAATTAATTATTTTTATTTTTGAAGAATATTATGGTGATCAACTATGTTGATTACAGTAAGCTAACTTAATTTGGTAGACAAGAAATGCCAAGTACTGAGAGTATGCTAATAATATAAATTTCAGAGTGTAGGAAATAAACCCTTCAAAGATCTAGAGGCCTGTTACATCAATGGCTTTTTTAGGGACCAAATGATCAGAAGCATACCAAGGTAAAAGACAAGTTATTTTTCTCTGACTGCCTATTCTGCTTAGCATAATACTCTCCAGGTCCATCCATGCAGTTGCAATTTCTAAGAGTTCCTTCGGTTTTACAGCTACATGGTAATCCATTGTGTAAATGTACCACAGTTTTTTTATCCACTCATCTGCTGATGGACACTTGAGCTGATTTCAAATCTTAGCTATTGTAAATTGTGCTGCTATTGTAAACAAAGATAAGTATCACATGATCTCACTCATATGTGGAATCTAATGAACAAAATAGATCCAGAGACATAGAAGCATGGAACAGACCAACGAATTTCAGAGGGAAAGTGGGGTGGGAGGGTGAGTGGGGGAGATATTGGCCTGGGAACTTATATATATACACTAGAGGCCCAGTGCACAAATTCATGCACAGGTTGGGTCTAGCCAGCCCACCCAGATCAAGGAGTGGAGGGGGACCAATCAGGGGTGGGACTGGCCAGGGGGAGGGGCCACAGACGGTTGGTGGGCTGGCCCCACCCCTGATTGGGGGTGGGGGCGATTGGGGACTGGCCGCCCCCTGGTCGAATTCCTGGTCGAACTCCTGGTCGAGGGGACAATTTCCATATTAGCCTTTTATTATACAGGATATGCATAGCCCATTGACACAAACAATAGTGTAGTGAAGGCCTGGGAGGGGCAGGTGCGGGTGCAGGGGGTCAATGGGAAGAAAACCCTAAAAGGGAGATCTGTAATATTTTCAACAATAAAGAATAAAAAAAAAAAAGACAAGTTATTATATCTTGAATCTCCAACCACTAAGAAAGAAACAGTTCTTTTTGAGCCTCTTTGGATTTCAGAGAACCATATTCTGTAATTGAGAATGCTACTATGACCAATTCATTGTAGGATTCAAAGACTACTGATTTTGAGTGAAGGCAAACAAGATCAGGCTCTGCAGCAGGTCCAGGCTGCAGTGTGAAGTTCCCTTGACAGAGCTAACAGAATTAGAGGACTCCTTGGTAGATAAGGATAGGCAGGTAAGATTCCTACAGGGCTCTGTGACACAACAATCGAGGAAATGGTATGGACCCCTAGTGCTCTTTTTGTTCTAGAGAACTAATCATTTTAAATTAGTTACTTTTATACTATTGAGTTCTACTAGATACTGAGTGCCTGACCATCTGACATCACATGACTATGAAAATAGAGCAGTGTATTATAGACTAGATACTATCACATCAGCCAGGAATCCATTTCATGATGGAAATAATTCATCTAAGATCATGGCCAAGCTGTTCGGTAGAGGGCATAAGTAAATTACATGAATAGGTGGACCAAGTCTCAATGCACCTTCCTTTGTTTCATCTTTGCTTTTTATTCAGATAATAGCAATAATCTTGATGAATGAGTCCATGTAACAGAATGTCAGAGAAGGAAACATCTCAGGTTTTATTTAATGTGTGAATCAGTCTGATACATTGAGCTGCTATTACACTATTGCCACTCATGGGGTCCCTAGAACATGGTGCTGTCTGTCTCTAAAACATAATGTTTAAAGGAAATGCTGTCAGTTGAAGATGAAAAACTCATTGTTTATCCACTGTATATAAAAAAGAATTAACCTGACATAAGTAATACACAGGCTTCAAAAGAGTACCAAATGTATTGGCTGGTTCAGCAGGGCTCTGGAAATAATAAGATGGGAAAAGCAGAGACAAAGCAATTTCAGGAAGAGGCATAGGATGGACATGAGCAGGTGGACACAAAGTCTGTGGATTTTTTGTCTCAAATCAGAGTGCACTAGAAAGGATCAACAGAAGAGGTACTCAGAAACAGGTGGGAAGTAGGCCTCATCTGTTAGATATCTGCCAGTCTCAGCCACCCCAATGCCTGAGCAATGACTCCATGGACAGAGGCAGACATGGGTACTATGCTTGCCCCAATCATTTGGGCTCTTTTTTGTCAAGGATGATCCAGCTTACTGCTGCTGAATAGCCAACCCATCACTGGCAGAATGTACATACTTTTGTCTACAAATAAAATACAGACAGTACTTAACTGGAAAGAAATCCCTATAGAGAAAGAATTGACTGAGGGTTACAAGTGACTTTTAAAATGGTCTTTGACCCAAACACAGAAATTTGAAGGCTTCCTATAAACAGGATTTTGCCAGTTGTAACAGTAATACTGTTAGTGATTTTTCTAGACCTGTGGTTTATGGCTGGGCTTTGCTGGCCTTTGAGCACTGTCTTTATGGCTACCAGAGGACTTCTGAGATAGAACTCTGACACAGTCAAATTCAAACTGTCAGAGTAATTTCACCCTGGTCGCAAGTCTGCAGATGTTTACATTCATATGTATGTAAATGACAGTAACAAATTTGGAATTGTTTTCTATAAGAAGGTTAATGAGAAAATTGAAACTTCAATAAATCTTGTTTGGACAGCTGGTTAGTGACAACATCCAATTAGCACTACTGATAGACACAAGTTGGACTGTAGAAATTCTGCATTTGGTAAAGTACCTAATGCCTATCTGCATGCACATGGGTATACCTAGACCTTTAAACCAAGACTCAAATTGATCCTGGCAGTTTAAAATTACGAGAAGAATTTTATTCAGAAGATCATTAGTTTGGGTTGGGATTTAAATTAAAGGTTTAATGTGATTTTGAATAAAGTATAGCATTTGACCCTGGAGATTAAGAGAAATGGACCCACAATAGTTGGGCCTTAAAATTTTCTGTTGAGCATCATTCTGTGCACCAAAAGTTGCCGATTCCATTACCAGTCAGGGCACATACCTGATATGTGGGTTTGATCTCTCATTGGGGAAGATATGGAAGGCAACCTATTTTTCTCTCTCACATCAGTGTTTCTCTCTTTCCCTTTTCTCCCTCTCTTTAAGCATGTCCTCAGGTGAGGATTTAAAAAAAAAAAGACTATATATAACATGTAAGTAAATTATGAAAAATAATAAAATATACATCCATTAAACAAGTACTCAATATTATTTAGTTTTATGTTTGTTTGTTTTTAAATAGGAAACCCTATGTAGTATGTAGTCAATAATGAAATATATTAGGAGAAAGGAAGATTAGGAAAAATACTTTAAAATTTTAATGATTACGGTGGATTAAATGGAGGACACCCAAAAGATATGGCCACATCTTAATTTCCAGAATTTGTACATGTTACCTTATTTGAAAAATGAATATTTGAAGATATAACTAAGGACCTTGAGATGACAAGGTCATCCTAATAATCTAGATGAGCCCTAAATCCAGTGGTTCTCAACCTTCCTAATGCCGCGCCCTTTAATACAGCTCCTCATGTTGTGGTGACCCCCAACTTGAACATAATTAAAGCATAGTGATTAATCGCAAAAATAATATGTAATTATATATGTGTTTTCCGACGGTCTTTGGCGACCCCTGTGAAAGGGTGGTTTGACCCCCAAAGGGGTCGTGACCCACAGGTTGAGAACCGCTGCCTAAATCCAATGCCAAGAGTTTTTATGGAGTGAAGAAGTGGAAGATCCCACAGACACAGAAGAGAAGACTGTGACAACTAAGGCAGAGACTGGAGAGTGATTCAGTCATAAACCAAGGAATTCAAGGAGCCACCAGAAGCTGAAAGAGGAAGAAAATGAATTCACCCTTAAATCCTCTGGAAGTAACATGGGCCTTGCTGACTTCTAGCCTCCAGAACTGTGAGAATAAATTTCTGTCCTTTTAAACCATCAAGCCGTGGTAATTTGTTCCGTCAGCCTCAGAAAACAAATGCAATGTTTGTTTCTAAGTAGTTTTTAAATTTTTTTCCATAAACATTTATATTTTGTTCAATGTTCCTGTAATCAATTTGCTTATGATATTTTCAATAACATTAAGTAGTAAAAGTTTTCAATGACCTTTAGAGGACTCAATAATGGCAAAATCAGCATGTGGGGAAAGTGGAGCCTTTCATACTCAGAAATTCTAACAAGGAATACAAGGAAGACAACCTGAAACTGTTCTGGAGATTAACACAGCTCTCAGCTATAAAGGATGTCACACAGCTCTTTATCGCCAAGCAATGTCACAGTGTCTGGAGAAAGCAGTGTGGAAACTAGATTCTAACCTGGCTGACATATGACTGTCTTTTCTTGACTTTAAGACTGATTTATAGAGAATCAATTTTGCTCAAGCCTGAAAGGATCTTAAAATTAAATTACAGAGATTATAAATAGTTGAAGAAGAAGAGTGAGTGCAGCCTAACTTTACCTAATTTATATTTACCTCTAAATAGTTTAATTAATATTTAAATAATGGATTAGTCTATTTTGTTTTACTTTGCTGTTCTAATATAAAATCCCATTTGTGTAGGAAAAGTCCAAATGATGTGGAAAGATTTGAAACCTGAAACTAAAGCCAAAGCATCCCCAGGCAATTTTTGGCTACAAACCAAATCTACTGGTAGATCAATATATCTATGAAGTAATAGCCTCTGGAGTGCTCCTGGCTTTATAAATTGACATTTGTTGTTGGTAAACATCACCAACTCTAAGTAGTTCATTAACTAAGGAATGTAAGATGTGGTCACTGTTCTCTGGATGATGGGTATATAGGAATACAGGGACTCTAGTTTTCTTATTTTATAACCATATTATTTTAATACATTGTACAGTGGGGCCTTGACTTATGAGTTTAATTTGTTCTGTGACGGAGCTCGTAACTCAAATTACTCGTATGTCAAATCAATTTTCACCATTACAATGAATTGAAATGCCATTAATCCGTTCCGGACACCCAAAAAACACCGCAATTGTTTTTAAATAAGAAAAATGTATTTAAAAATAACGAATATTGTATAAAAACACAATACTGAACAATAGAATGTAGTGCAATAAACTTGTACATTAAACTAAGTTTAATGTACAGCATTTACCTTGGAGATCAAACGACTTAAAGATGCTGATGGAGTTGGAGGAGAAAGGCTGAACTGAATAACTGAATCTTATTTGCTGATTTTTTTCCTTTTCGCCATGCTTTCATCACTTTCATCTACAGGAGTTTTCGATAAAAACCTGTCCAATGAGATCTGTTTCATCCTCCCTTTCAGAATATTTCTGAAATGAGTTAGGCAAGTGTCATTAAATAGCTCCATCGCACGCCCAGTTGCAATTTTTTCTGGGTGTTTCTTTTGAATAAAGTTTGAAAGTTTCTCCACATTCCCAACATTTCCTTTATCTCACTTATAGAGATAACCTCCTCCTCCTCCGTGCCATCTATTTCCTGCAAAACCTCCGTGTGCTGCTGCGTCTGTAGCTCCTTTAGCTCCTGTGTTGTCAGTTCCTCGGAGTGTTCCTCGATGAGCTCATTGATGTCACCTTCCTTTATATCCGCGCTCGCTGCCTCACCATGTCTGACATCGGAGTGAATGCCAGTCCTCTTTTTAAAATTTTCGAACCAGCCCCGACTGGCTTTAAACAGCTCGCCCGATGCCTTGTCCATTGAAGGGCCTGGGGTCTGCTGCAGCAAATCAGCGTGAATAGCTCGTGCCTTCTCGCAGGTTATAGCCTTCATCACGTATCTCCTGCGAGCTGCTTCTCCGTTAACCACACCATCAGCAGCTTCTCCGTATTTTCATGGGTAGATGTCCGCTGTTGAGAAATTATTTTAATGCTCTTGGCTGGAGTTGTAGCCTGTATCGACTCCTTCTGCTCCAGTGTGGTGCAGATCGTAGACGTGCTGCGCTCGAACCGCTTCGCCAAGTCGATCACACGCACGCTTCGGTCATGTTTTTTGATAATTTCTTTCTTTAATTCAATGCACATCATCCGCTTCTGCTTCTCAGCACTGTCCTTCGCACTTACTTTCTTCAGACCCATGGTTGAAAAAACGAAGTTTTGCAAAATAACTGCAAGTACAAATGCGAGCACAACACTGATGCTTCAACTAAGAGCTAACTAACCGCTTAAAGTGAACGAGTGAGACACGTGATGCTGGGCTGATGTTGTGGCGTTCACTGTGACATTCGCTGCGCCAACTAGCGGTGGGGTATCTGAAGCTGGCTCGTAACCCGAATGTTAGCTCGCAACTCAAAGCAAAAAATTGGCCGAGAGACGGCTCATATCTTGAAAAACTCGTTAGTCGGGACACTCGTAAGTCAAGGCCCCACTGTATATAAATACGATTTTGACAAAGAACTTCAGGAAAAAAAAGATACAGTCCACTTTATTAACTTGGCATTCATTTACCTTATGAAAAATTCATGAAGTTTTTATACACAAGCAAACTCTGAGATAGTTAAATTGATTAATTTCTGGATATACTCAATTCTAAAATCTCTTCACATAAAAAGTTCTCATACCTTTATATTCTCCTCAACATCAAGCTAAAGTACCTTAATTTATGCAAATGAAGTGTGTGTAAAGTATGATTAAAGCCATGTGTTTTTGTTCAGATGGTTATTTTTGGCACTTAATCTTTTGTAAGATATCTTATTACAGTATGTACCAAGTAAAGGATACACAATAAAAACACACACAACACAATTATGTCCATTTGTCCCATTGACTTGTATACTCAGATCCAATTTGTTTGCACAGGTATTGAATAGAATCTAATGAAAAGAAGTATTTAAATATTTTACTTCACATCTGATTTTCATATCATGCATCCTCTTGTTAGCAATAGCCTCCAGATGGGAATGGATGTGTGTAATCTGGAAATTAGCTATCATCACTACCCCTGACAGTTTAAATCACATTGCAGGCATTTCTTTCCCCACATCTCTGAAAAGTCCCAAGAGGACCTTATATCATCATGGTCCCTTCTGGCTCTATTTTTCTACTTTTACATAATTAACTTAGATTATAGATTATCTTGCTTTTCTCCACATGCAGCTCGTCTTCAGCCTCAGATGGACACAGATGTGGAATGTGGTCCATTTTCTTAATGTCCACAAAGATAACCTTTTTCACTCTAAATGATGCTTGTGCATAGTGTTTACCTGGTTTAGTGGAGGGATGGGGGGAGGTGTTACATCCCAGAATGCAAACAACTTTGCAATGAGAATTGAGCATCCTGTGCCACAGCAAGAGGAACTCCTCCCCCCCCCCGCCCCCGCCATTCCTTTTGACTGCCTAGTGCCATCTCATCAGTTTCCGACTCCCTTTTTACTCTCACACATCTCCTCTTCCTATTCTCCAACCCTTTCAAGCTAACCAAGTAGAAAGCCAAATTCATATCTAGACATAAGGGGTGGCTTGATTTGGGATTTCTAAGTTTAGGAGTGTTTTAAGTCATTGTACCGGCATAAAAATGAGTGGGTAGAGAACAGATTACGACAGAGGGAAATTTAGCATTTTAGAATAGAAAAGAGAGTTAAATCAAGAAAAGAGACAGAAAAAGTAAAAATTGATGTGGGAGGAATCCTAGTAGAGTGTAAAATCATAAAAATCATGTATAAAATCATTCCCCAAAGGTAAGACTTATAAACAGTATCAACTGCAGTGAGAAATAAGAATTGAGAACTGATAATCTGACATGACCAGAAAAAGGTAATTAATAACACTGTCAAAACCAGTTTTAGTAAAATAAAACTTTAGGATCAGGCAGAGGAGAAATTTGGAGGTGAGAAATTATAAATAATAACTATAGACAACTCCTTTAAGAGTTCTGCCCTAATGCAGTTTTAATTAGGGTTTTATAATACAAGCAAAAAAAGAATTAAATTAGAAAAAGATGTGAGTGAGCTCAGTGGAGAGGTTGGTTTTAGATAGAAACTCAGCTTATTTGTTTTGACCAGAATAAAAGGCAAAATACAGCAATATATACAGACAAGTTTATAGAATTTGATATGGGTTATTTCTTGTTTGAACATCCACAGTTCCTCAGGGAAATAAGACTAAATGTTATTTGTTCAGCTGGGAGATGGGAGACAGGGTGTTTCCCAAATAGTTTGCTATAGTATAAATTCTCAGCAGCAATGTATGTATCAGCAAGTTACTTAATATCACCCTCAATGGTGGTAGGCATTTTGGATGATTTTTCACAGTTCAAGCAAATTTATAACTTGCTGTTAATTAATTTTGCATGTCTATAATAATCTTCAGGGAAACTTAATTAAAAAAAAGACAGATACTCCCTGCCCAGTGTTGCTCAATGGTTAGAGTGTTGGCCTGCACAACGAGAGGCTGCAGGTTTGATTCCTGATCAAGGGCATGTACCTGGGTTGCAGGTTCAATTCCCAGCCCCAATCAGGAGGTATGGTGCATGCAGGAGGCAACCAATCGATATGTCTCTCTCACATTGATCTCTGTCTCTCTCCCTCTCTCTCTCTCTCTTCCTCCCTTCTACTCTCCCTTAAAAAATCTATGGAAAAATATCCTCCTGTGAGGCTTAACAATAACAACAAAAAGACAGATCCTCAGTAAAAAAAAATAATAATTAATAATAATAACGATGATGGAGAGACCAGAGATAGGAAAGGATTAAATCCAAGATATGGCTTCTCAAGAAATTTGTGTTTAAGTTCCTTATATTATTGGTGACTGTATTTATTACACTTTGGAACAGAGTCCACAATTTGAAAATGACTTTGGATCTTACTTAAGACATCCCTCATCCAAGAAATTCAGGATAAATAGCCATGTGAAGATAATATTAAGAAAGGCTGAACAGAGCTGATAAATTAATTTTAGAACAATATTTCTCTTTATTTTCAATTAATAGAAATATATTCTTAACATTATATGTTATTTTATCTCTGCTTCATAATATTAATAGAATTACTGAAACTACTTAGCCATCTAACAAAATTACAAACTTATAACTAGTTGTTCAGTCTGTTAGAAACTGGATTTGGTTTCTCTCTAGTTTTTGTTGTTGTTCTTGTTGCTTTCTTTAGACATTGAGACAATGCTCAGTAAAAGAGAGGAAATTAAAGCTGAGTAAATGTGCAGGATTCTTTCCACTTCTGTATTTATGGGTTTAGTAAATTTAGTATTTATGGGTTTAGCAAATTTTCATGGTGTTTTAAAGTCAATTCGCTAAAGATGAAGTTACAAAATTTATACTGAATGAACACTACCAGAGGTTAAGTTTCTCAAGGTTAGGTGGTTAGCTGAATTGTATGTTGCCAAAAATAAATCATTTCTGAGTTTGAAATGAAGTGTCATTTGCCAGAGGTAATATTGCTGAAAGGAGCTTTGTCAAAATATTTTTTGAGTTAAGGTGTGTTTTCAATGAAGATACAACAAGGTATATAAACTTCATAATTCTAGATTCAAGGTTCTGTTTTGATTTAGTTCTTGCATACTAACCTGTATTGCAAGGGATAAGTTTAACCTTCACTTTGGGTCACAGGGATATAAATGAAATAACTTTAGCAACATTGTTAACATTATTAAAAATGTGTTATTACAACTACTCTTCTTTAATATCCTTGAAATAAAACAATTTTCCATAGCAATTTTCTTTAAAGAATAGAACACATATGCACATTATGTAAAAATATATGTACCAGCATGTGCATATGTATATGTGTGTGTATTGTATCTCTCCCTAAGTGGTCTTAGAGCTTTGCTTGGGAGTTCATGTTATTGATTAATGTCATTCTTAATTTAACATCTACCATATTTACAACCTCTGAATCTGAATGTCTTCCCTTCCATTTTGACCCTCATATTGAATCTATTACCAAGCTCTACCAATTAATCTTGCCTAATATTTTCCATTTATTCTACCCATTGGTCCAAGTTTGTTTCTTTTGGATTGCTAAAATAGCCTCCTGTAGCTCTCTTTCCTCTTCTTCCTGGGCATACAGCCATAAATTCTTTCCCCAGCTCCTTCATGGCTAGGTGTGCTAGAAGCCATCCTATATAATATCCTATATAATAAAAGGGTAATATGCAAATTGACTGAAGGGTGGAATGATCGATCGCTATGACATGCACTGACAACCAGGGGGCACACACTCAATGCAGGAGCTGCCCCCTGGTGGTCAGTGCACTCCCACAGGGGGAGCGCCGCTTAACCACAAACTGGGCTGACAGCTGGCTAGTGCAGTGGTGGTGGCGGGAGCCTCTCCTGCCTCCGCAGCAGCACTAAGGATGTCCAACTGCCAGCTGAGACCTGCTCTCCATGACGAGTGGGACTAAGCCATCAGTCAGACATCCCCCAAGGGCTCCTGGACTGTGAGAGGGCACAGGCCAGGCTGAGGGTCCCCCACGAGTGCACAAATTTCATGCACTGGGCCTCTAGTTGTGATATAAATGGAAGTAACATGCAGCACTTACAGTTGACATACTTATTGTGCTTTGTTATAGTATGTGGATGCTCTGAGATGGGAAAGAAATGTTTGACAAATGCAACTTCTATATATATAAAAGCCTAAGCGACTGGACGACTGGATGACCGGCTGGTAGCTATGATGCACACTGACCACCAGGGGGCAGACACTCAATGCAGGAGCTTCCCCCTGGTGGTCAGTGTGCTCCCACAGCAGGAGCACTGCTCACCTGACAGACTGGCGCCAGATACTGGGCTCATGGCTGGTGAGCGCAGCTATGGTGGTGCGAACCTCCCCCACCTCCATGGCAGTGCTACTGAGCAGTGGTGGCAGCAGGTGCAGTGAGGCCAGGATGAGTGGGAGCAGCACGGCGCCTGGCCAGGACTCGGGCTCCTCACTGGCCACCTGCTGCTTCATGCACTACTACATCCCTCAGGGTCCCAGATTGCGAGAGGGTGCAGGCCAGGCTGAGGGACCCCACTGGTGCGCGAATCTGTGCACCGGGCCTCTAGTTAAATTATAAAACTCCATTATGGAGTCAATGGTAATTCATTTTGATTATCTCATCAAATGCATATTTTATCAACTTAAGCTTTTTCCCCATAAAATTGTTAAAAATAAATTGTATATACATACAGCAAACACTATTATGTCATTAAAAATTAGTATAGATGCAAAAAGCTGATGTTAACAGAATAAATATCAAGACCAATTATTTTGTTTACTAGATTCCAAGTAGTTTCAATTCTTTGATTCAGGATGCATTTTTCCACAGTAGAGTTAAGTATATTCTAGGCGTTTTCTGGGGAAGGGGGACAAATGAAAGACACAATGTTTTCAGAATGTGATTTCCCATACATGAAAGCAATCCTAAGGTAAAATCATTTTGTACTGTGTTGTTCACATGCAAAGTAACAGTGTGTTCAGCATCACAACATCAGGCAATATGGCTACAAACAGCACATATGGCACTATTAGGTTAATAATTAGGTGAATTTTTCCTCATAGGTCTATTCAAAAGTGAAGAAATTCTACTCTAGGGACTCTTCTGTCATATTTGTAAACAATGCCATAAATACCTAAATATCAGTTTCTGTTCTTTGGTAGCCACTAGTATTGTTCTAGTAGGAAATAGTCTTGGTCTTTTTGAAGTTTGTTCTACAGTCTTCCTTAGCTACCCCTCTTCTGTTCCCTATTCTCTTTTAAATAGGATGATCATAAATCTTGTTAACTCCAACAGTCTTGGAACAAGCCAGTTGTTCTGGAATAGCTGCTCCAGTTGGGTGGGGAATTAAAAGATCGTCCTGCCTTTAAGCCTCATCTCAGTCATTACCTCCTTTAGGTATGGTACTGCATATACCATTTTGTAATATAATTCTTTCATATCATAAAATTATAACACAATTATAAATATTTTTTAAATCATTGGGGTAATGTTAAAGTAAGTTTTATGAATTATTTATGTTTATATCCTCAGACTCCAGAACATTTCCCCACATATGTTAGTGCTCAAGAAGTATTTATTGAATGACTGACTGACTGAATGAATGAATATGTGAAATTTAAAGAAGAAAGGAAAACTTGGAAACTTTAGGGCACAAGTAATCAAATAAGTGCCCCTAGGGAAGTACTGATCTTGCTCTTGAAAATAGTTGAACTCATAGCAACATTTCTTATACCAAAGAGTATTTGAATTAAAGAATATGAAGTCCATTAAGATTCATGACTGAATGATGGTGCTCACATTTTTCAGTTTAATCTTTCCATCTTCTTTAAGAAATCAATGTTGAAGATGTTAAAGGCACAGAGGGCTGTTAAGGGGGAATGCTCTCTGTTTCTCAAAATAACTCAGAATCGATTTTTTAAGTCTCTCAAATAACACAAATCCTCTGGAACACTCTTTTTTCCCCCCAGGTTAAAAATTATTGGCATTTATTTTCCTGAAGGTATATTTTCATGTATCTAGCTCTAGCCATTGACAAAAAAAGTACTGCCTAAAAATGTATGCAAAATGAGCATTGTGAACATTTTAGCAAAAAATTATAAATAAGAGAAAAAGTAATCTTCTAAAATGGTACTAAATACTCATTTAAGAGTCTCAATTTTGAATGAAATAGGTGTATTTAAAAAACTTTTGCTTAAAAAACAATAAATACTAATTTTCTATATACTTGTATAGTTTTAACATAATCTCATTGAGTAGCATATATTTCTAATACAAATTTGGAATAAATCTATTCTTTAATGGATTTTGCAGTCAGTAAATCATAGCTAAGAAACCATAGACTGTCTGAACCCATGTGAAGTGGATCCCATAAATATATTTCTTGGATTTCTCCTCACATAAACTTATATCACATTTTAGTTATTTATTAAAATAATGATATATTTTTTAAAATACAGATTGAAAATAATATCTGTATTTATGCAAAACTTTATTTCAAAGTATCATAATTATATACATCCTATATCATTTTTAAACACTACACAATTTTGAATGTTTTTTGTAAAAGTTTAAACTATAGAATTATCCTTCAACAATTTCTTGAGCAAACCACACAACTAGAAATAGCATTGGCAAATTAATTAAATGCATCTAAAGTTATAATTTACCTAAAAACCAAATTCATCAGGGCAAGAAACAAAGCCAGGGTCCAGAGTTTCCATTCCATGTTGGAACTGGGTCTGGTTCAGCATCAGGTTACTTGCAGTCCATTAGTCCATTGTGTGGGTTCCACATGGCTGTGGGCCACGTGAGCAAATGCAGGAGCCTGAGAGCCCCACAAGCCAGGAGTCAACCAAGAGGGAGCCAGGAGCCAAGAATGCAAGAGAGCAAACTCCTTTCTGTAGGGGATGAAATATCTCAAATCTCCCCCATTTGCTGTGGCTACTCCTACTCTGGCCAATGACCTGTTCTCAGGTATGACTGAAAAGGAAGTACTTTCCCTATTTCACCCTGACTGCACTGGACATGCATTCTCTCCTTGTCCAGTCCCTTCCCCCAGGATCTGCAGGGCACAGACCGGTGGCCCCCTGGGATACATATTTGATACCATATTTTGATACATATTTTGTAGTTTATTTGAGGTTAAACTACAGCTTCCTGGCAAAGCTGCACTAGTAGCATTCCTGTAATGTTTGGCCTTCACTTAGCTCCTTTCTGTTATTCATGACTAGGTTCATTACAAAGGTATCAGGTTCATGCACAGCTGTTACCGGAAAAATAAACTTAATAGCTAATGCTATGAAAGCTTAGTCAGAATCACAAAATGTAAACAATTTTTCAGTTTATCTTTTATAGAATTATTCAGCCCTTTCCATGCTTCTGATCATAAATGACATCTGAATGTGTTCCTGAGGGACTACAGGGACTTCCTCTCCGTGCAGAGGTAAGGAAGGTGACTGTCACGCTGATCCTTGGGTCTGAGCTGTTTGTTGTTCATAGGCTATTCCTGCAAGCACTGTTGGCCTCTGATGCAGAAGTCTATGGTAGATGAACTCTTAGTTTACTCATTGGCTCAGGCAATGGTACTAACAAGTACAGGGCACTTCTCTGGGTTGATTTGGTTTCCGCTCAGTTCTTGGCATCTGTGGACCTGGGCTCAGCCACCTGTCTCCCCATCTCTCTCTTCTGTTGGGAGGTCATCATCTTGTTGCTTGAAGGCCTGAGAGCAGTTCTTTAGGCTCCAGAGTTCATGTCACCCAGGAACTGAAAGTGGCTTAGGCAAGGTTACCTGCTTCACGTCCTTTCTGGTTTGTTTTGCTTTTTTTGATCTGGACAAGTTTGTCAAGTTGCTATGTGTCAGGGTGGTAAAGGGGTATTCCCCCCCCCCCCCCGGAATCCAGAAATGATTGAAGTCCTTTTGCTTTGCAATAAATAATATCATCACTCATTTAATAAATTTCCCCAATAAAGCTCCAAATACCCAGAAAAAGATAGCAGATTCATTTTCCTCTCACTCTCTTTTTCTATTTCATCATCCCCCACTGCTAGGAAAGGGATACCTCTTACTACGTTAAATCCTTCCTGACTCTATGTAAGCTTTAAATGATCCTAGATATCCTTTTCACCCTCTGAATAAACTCTAGGAGATGGGTTTTTCAGGCTTGTGCTTGATGTAGTAAATAAATTAAAAAAGAAATTAGCAAATCTTTTCTAGTGACTTGCCAAAAGATCTAATGCCTATAAGATAGAGGTTTCACTGAAACCAGGAACATGAGTAAAGTGTACACAGCAACAGGCATGTTATGAGCCTGTTATTGGAATGTCCAGGGCGAAGCAGCACAGTAGACCAATGATGCATAAACCATATATTAAACAGAAAATCAGGTGCAACAGACTCAGAACAGAGCACCATTGCCTTGAGAATAACATCTGTTTTATTGCCTACAGCAAAAGGACAGTGAGGGAGCCAGCTGGGAGGGGTGGTAGGGTCAGCAGCTCAAAACCATGAGTGAACGGCACTTGAGAATTTAGCAAGAGTTAGTAGTCTGGGGTTCTTAGCACTTGGCTCCACATTAGAATCATTTGAGGGAGTTTTTAATGATCCAGTTGCCCAGGCAATACCTTATTGTATCAGAACCTCTGGTTATGGGATTCATATTTTTAAAATTCCCGAGGTGATTCCAATGTGCAGCCAAGTTTGAGAACCACTGCACCACAAGAAGAAAACAAAAAAGAGACTGGAAATCATCTTTTGTGAAAACAGGGGCTATTAAGCTGTCATAATCTCTTTTCAATGTGGACACAATTTCCTTGCAGATTTCAAACTGTTATTTTACGTATTATTTCTCTAAAGCTTATGAGTAGTGGGAGGAATGGGCTTTTGCTAGGGTTCTATTGCTCTAGACCCATGATACTTTCCCATATTATTTTCTAGACTACAACTAGTGAGGATAGAGAAATAAGAAAAACTTGGTTAAATAAAATGAAAATGGACCTGAAAAATTAAATCACAAGGTAGAAGATCCATGGGTCTTAAAAGAGTTATTTTTGACCAAATTCACAGCTAAACTTTTTACCCCTATTCACTTAAATAAGAAACAAACCCAGATTCCAGATGCAAACTACCAAATCTCTAAACTCTGAGTCTAAGAAGATTAAATTATGTGCAGTACCTTTTCTGCTAACAATTAGCCAAGGAGTGATCATTCATGAGTTCTGGAAAAGAATCCACTAACATTTGCAAATCAACCCAGTATTTCAGTGCAAAAGGAAATGTAATATAGTTCACTTAATCAATATATACTCCAAGGGAACTAGAAAAGCCTTTATATTATTTTCTTGCCAAAACAGGCCCACACATTGTTTATCATTGTAGACTGTCCTTTTTAAAATGACATTTTTATAATGCGAAAATCATGTTAGCTTGTGTAAGTATGAATCCACATTTTTCATTATTGATGTCAGCATGACAACATGCCTGGTGAGAAAACATTACACATTCCCGAACGTGAATGTTAGCCCTTGAGGAGATAGTTAAAGATAAATTCCATTCTTTTGGGTCCATGACAACCTCTGCTAGGAAAATGGATATGATTAACAAATTTTGGAGAGGTTAGTAAGCCTTGTATGTGTAAGAATTTTTAGAAGACATGATAAAATACAGGTAGTGAATACAAAATGAGAGGTGCAAAGGAGAAGATCTCTAGCATTGTATTAACTAGCAAGCATCCTGATTTGTTATTCAAAGATTATACTTTCCAACAGATCACAGTAAAAGAAAAAAAAGAAAAGAAAAGCGCCCTGGTTGGTGTGCCCAGTGGTTAGAACATTGGCCCTGCACCTAAGGGTCATGGGTTTGATTCCCAGTCAAGGTCATGTATCTGGGTTGCAGGTTCGATCCCTGGTCCTGTGTAGGAGGCAGCTAATCAATGTGTCTCTCCCATATAGATGTTTCCCTCTCTTTCCCTCTCTCCCTCCCCCCATCTCTTCCACTCTCTCTCTCTCTAAAAAAACCAAAATAATAATAATGGAAAAAATGATTTTGGATGAGGATTAACAAAAAAAAAAGAAAGAAAAGAAAAAATATATATGACATTAAAGCTCCCAATGAAATTTTTGATGAGTCTTTTTTGTCATCTCTCTCTTAGAATTATAAGGCATTTTTAACCTAGGTGGGATTTTAGATATCAAAGATTATCATAACTGAATAATACATAGCTTCTTTCAATCACAATTTTGTCAGTTAATTCCTCTAGGATCTTAGACGAGTTACTTAAATGTCCTGACTATGCTAAAATTGTGATGATTAACAAATAGCATATATTTAGTTACCAACTCACAGATGATGTTCCAGAAATGCTAGTTGGGTAATTCACAGAACAATATTTGAGTGATTAGTCCTTGGCAGCTCAGCTAGTCATTGGCACAGTTGAGACCAGAACCACAGGCTTCTGGCTCCTTTCAAATACTAGTAATTTTTATTTTTCCTCCTGTTAGCAGACTAACCGGGTCCATTTGCTGGTACACATCACACAGAGCCTAATAAGACAGGAACAGGAGTTGGCAGCAAAGAAAGTAAGGGTTTATTTTGAGGAAGCAGTCCACACCAGAAGACAGTGAGCTAATGCTAAAGACCTGGCTCCTTGATGGCTTTGGGGGGATGGGTAATAGAGGGGGAAAATCTTTAATTCTGGTGACTAAGGGAGGTAGGGTTTTGTTCTCTACTAATTGGTCAGTGCTAGGGTAGGGGGTAGCTGATCAGTGCATCTGGTCCTGATGTCATCCATGGCCTTCACTTCAAATGTTTTTGGCACTTTTCTGGTCCGGAGCTGAAACACTGCTGAGGCCTAGATGCTGTCTTGTTTGATTGTGGTCAATGGACCTGAGGCTTTGTTCCTGAGATTATTTGATACTGATCAGAACCTCATTGTCCTGAGGGTTTAATGATTAAGGGAGTGGAGTGCAAGGGAGAGGAGGCAGGTGAGAGTCAGGGTTCTGGATGAGACCAATTTGAATCAAAAGGAAAGAAAAGAGAAAAGGTCACATTTAAAAAATGAAGTTTTGCACAGTTACACTCCTACTGTAAAAGGCAGAGGAAATCTTTTAAATCTCTTAGAAATTGCACCAGGACCCCCAAGCTCTTTTAAAAGGAATAGAACACTAAGTAGCTTTTATATTTGATGTTTGAAGATAATTATAGAGATAATTCTCAAATTCTTTAAAATTAGAGCTTTGAAGTCAAGATGGAAAAATATTTTGAAGTTTTCTGAAAGATAGGCCGAGTTTATGTAGCAATTAAGAAACAGAGCTGGGGTTTGTGCATCAGTTTTCCTATGTATAAAACAAGAATAGGGCTTTTATGAAGGATATATATATATATATATATATATATATATATATATATATATATATATATATTAAATATATATCCTAGTATAAGGCTGTAATATTTCATAAATGTTAGCTATTTTTATTTTTTAGTGTCATTCTCAGCAGATGTCAGCTATGGATAGATGCACTGTAAGGACCACATTCTTACATTTCACTTTCACAACATTCCATTAACTACTTATACTCCCTGTAATTCAGAACATATACACAGCTGAGGCTTGGGATAGGAACAGGAAAGAATCCTAAATTTACTGGTAAAATTTTAAAGGGACTTTTTGATAAGGTTCAGGTTCTGTAATCAGGTAGAATTATAAATTAAGGTATATGCAATGTCTGTATAAATATAATTTGATATGCATATATATGAGTGTATGTATTATTTGACATCTAAGTATGTGGTATTTGAAATCCATACCACCAAAAAGTAAAGGTTTTTTGACTGAAAATTTCTTCTTAGTGTGACAGTAAGGTATTTGTTTTACTGTCTCATGTTTGAGAGTCAATGGTAGAATAAAATAATTTAAGATCCTGCTAGTGATTAAGTAGTATAGTAGCATAGATTTGGGGCTAAGATTCTCTCAATAATGTTTTAGAATAATCTGTTTCATAACTGTTTTTATTGATTAGTAGCTAATCTATATATATAAAAGCCTAAGTGACTAGCTGATTGGCCAGTAGTTATGATGCACAATGACCACCAGGGGGCAGATGCTCAACACAGGACTTGCCAAGCTGTGGTCACTTGGCAGCGGTGGTTCTCCAGTGATGCACCCAGAACCAGAGAGGAGGGAGCTTGATTCTGGGGTGCATCACCCGAGAACTGTTCTCTCGCAATCCGGGATATCTCGGGGGATGTCAGAGAGCCAGTTTCGGCCCAATTCCCACAGGCCAGGCCGAGGGACCCCACTGGTGCACAAATCCATGCACTGGGCCTCTAGTAATTAATAATATTTGTCCATTGGAAACTAAACAGAGAATAAGCCCATTAAACGTACTCTGTAAAAAAAAATCATTATATTTTATTTCTGATTAAAGAGAGGTGAAATAATATTTTTGACCCAAAATTGGCATGTGTTAAATAATCAAGGAAGACTAAAATAAAAAATACCATAAGTTAATCATGTGCTGCTGAGCATGCTTACCATTTTAAGATCTAAAACTTGTAACTGGAAAATTTCTGGGCCTTTCAGGATAAAGAAAGGAGTATAATGAACATCAAGTTGCCTTTAATCTTTATGGATGGAAAGTGTGAGGGCCTCTACTCATTTATGTGTCTTACTGCAATTTTGTGAACACCTCAACTCAAAAGGACAGATGTTGGCACTTAAAAGCTTGACTTTGAGACTACAGGGATTTCAGCTTTCTGAGGTTTTCAAAGTGGAAAAAAGTGTTCATAGGGACTCAGAAAAATGAAAATTTAAAGAGGGGTGAATGGGGCAGTACAATTTAAATTTTATATATTTTATCTAAATTTGTAACTTTGTCTACCAAAGAATGTTTTACCTCCTCACTCCCCTTCTTTACCTCCGTCCTCCTTTTTCTTTCCTTTGTCAGCAATCTGGTTTTACAGTCCAATCTTTTTTTAGTGTCCAATCTGGTTTTAGAGTCCATATGGGTGAACAAGTACACTCTACTACACTAAGGTGGGGTGCTCTAATGGGCAAGTAACTTCTAGATTATATACCACGGATTTTATAGCTCCAGTTCATCCTACAGCTTGACTTGAGAAATAGAATGTGATATTAAAAAAACAACAACACACTAGGTGAGTTTTAAATCAGAGAAAATTATGGTTTGTAACTAAGAGGCAGTAGTTCAACACCTATTGTTTCATGACTACAGCCATTCATTCATTTATACATTCTACAGATAAATACTAAGTCACTGAGTGCCTGAAGCACTTGCATTACATGATGGTGCTAATCCTTTTCAGCTAAATTCTTTCAGGTTCAGCCTTGATACACATACATCTACCAAGATTATCAGTTTTATGGAATGCTCTAAAAACTCAGTAATTCATACATATTTCATATTTTATATTAAATATATTTGCCATAGGAGGCTGAAAAAAACATAGAGCAGAGTAGCTGAGAGCTTTCTTTAACACAAAAAGTAAAATATTGGTTGGTCATTGTAATCAGAAGAAGAGGGGGAGAAAGGTCACAGGAGAGCACCTGGGCATAGGCAGAGCAGGCCGTGCTGACTTCACTGACCTGATGGAGAGAAGATGCTTTTGTGGAACAGACATCAGGTGTCACTATTCTGCTCAAAACTTTCCAGTGATTAGGGCACAAGAGTGTAATAGGGCCTATAATTAGGCTTTGTCACCCTTCCATAAACACCGAGAAAACTGTAGAAGTTATATGGAACACTAATTTTAAGAAAAATCAGGGTATGTGCAATTGTTCAGATCCATCCTCTTCAAATTTCTTCTTAAAGAAATTCTCCACTGTAAATATGTTGCTTTTGGCTTTAAGCCTTCACATTTTGTTGTTCCTTATTCTGATATCCCTTTGTGTTTAGTTCTCTAATTAATTGACTCATTTATTCTGTTCTGACCTTTATTTTCTTTTTCCTACTATCCATACATGTGCTAGGGTATTAGCTATCACCCTGTTCAAAGTAGAATATGTAGTCTATACAGTCATTAGAGGTCTTACCTAAATGAGGAAGGTATGAACAGATATTTCTAACACAAGATTACTATAGAAAGAAAACTATAAATGATAGGTAAGCATTGGTTTTAAGAATGTTCTCTAGCATTTCCAGTTTAAAGTATGGGTGTAACTTAAATACCTGGTGGAAAAACTGATGTAGAGTATCCAGCAAGCATTTCTAAACCACGGCTCTCAAACTGCTGTATACTTTAAATAACCTGGCATAGGTAGAAATGTTGAGTCTTGGAATCTAAGCTTAGGGATTCAGTAAATACTGAGTGGGTTCCAGAAAACTAAAATTTTATGATGTTCCCTGGGTGATTTTAATTAAGTGGGCTCATGGATCACACTTAAAGAAAAAGAGTACAGTGCTGTAATTTGAATTTCATAAATTTTCTCCAATATAAGGAACTAAATATACCAGAAAAATATGAATTCTTGTATAGAGTATGCCAAGCAGACAGAAATCCTAAAAAGTTACTACTTACTGTACATTACAAATGTTCACATGTCTGTAACTACATGATTTTGGCTAATGAGGGGATTTTCATATGTTATATGTTTCAATACTAAGCAGGAAGTAGGCTATATCAGACTAAATAGTATATTTCATACGGACTCTTTTGATGCATGCTAATTAAACAGCTTTAAGCCTGTGAGGTGTCAGGATCAATGGTGAGTCAGATTTCTTTAAAACACATATTTAAAGCCCTTTGGTCATTAATCATTCATCTGTAATGAATGTATGGTAGCCATCAGGTGTAACATACCTGCTATGCTGTTGCTGGAAAATCCCATCCTGGGGTTGCACTGACTCAATGGAATGTCGATGGCAACATCAGCTAAGTAGATATGGCAGGAGAATAGAACTGGCTGCAGCAGTCAAAGGAATCCAGAGTTGCAAACTGCAAGTGCATATTAAAAAACAGATTAGGCCAAATCTGATGATTTGGAGCATTTATAGTCTTTGAAACACTACATTATTCTTATTCCCCAAAGACAGTACATGATAGTTGGGATATGGATGTCCTTTGCTATTAATTCTGTGTGTCATTTGCTGTAAACTGAATTCAAACAAGATATTACTTAATTAAATCATGTTTCAAATATGACATATAAACCATATTGCTCTCTTTACTTGCCTCTTGTGGAACAGAGCAAAGAGCAAGATTTCTACTCGTGAAATATACTAGCTCCTTTGACCCCACCATGGTGGTCTGGGTATATATAGCAGATCTCAAGCAAAAGATGAACTCCTTATGTTCATTATAAGGAAGAAAAGAAAGCTGAACAGTCTTTATTCTGTTAAAATGTTAACAGACATATTCTAAACATGTGAAATTATATTAAAAATAGCCAAATTCATAAATGGATATTTTCACTGGAAGTAATTTGATGATATTCAGATAAGTGGAAAATTATGATACAGTATCTTCATGAATTTTTCTTTTGTTTCTAAGAAAGACATTTTGATAAAATGTCTTTTAATTAGAGGAAAGTATGTGTCAAGCAGCCAGATTGTCAAAAATAAGAGCAACAATCCCATGAATCAATCTGAGATAATGATACTCACTAGGAATGCATTTTAATATGGTGTTAATTAAAGAATGAATAAAATTATTTCTTGCATCTTAGTGTGATATATAGATAATATAAAATAGACATAAAAAATGTCCCATGGAAGTAAAACAATGAATTGTAGAAACTAGCACAAAGCCTGTGATTATGCCTCCTGAAAGAGCCAAATAGCATAAATTGTATTTAAAACAGTATTAAAATTATTAAAACACATATTTATATACAGACTAAAACTATCCTGCAATTATTTATTCAAAAGTTTTACCAACTGGTAACTTACTTTCCCAAGATATTTATTTATTGTTAACTTATTATTAAACAAGGGCAAGCATATTTAAGACACTGAGAATATAAATTGATTTATTAAAGTATAATGGACATACAAAATTATACAAGTTATAGGTCTACAACATAGTTATTCAGCATATACTTTAGAAGTGATTACCCTGATAAATTCAGTAACCATCTATCACTGCACAAGTTATTGACTATATTCTCTATGCTGGGGGAAGCATTTTTGTGAAGAGAAGTTCAGTCCAAGATTGTCGCATATATTCAATTGGTGATGCACAGAAAGCAGTTGGATATATGGATTTCCTATGGAGAATGTCTGAAGGAACACATTCAGCAAAATTATGCTAACTTAAGACAGAGGAATGTAGGAGATTGCTCAGAGTGTGCATAAAATCTGAACACAAGATGAGCTCAAGTGGAACTCTTAAGAATCCAATAATTGAAGGGTAGAAAGAGGAAAATATTCCTTTGAAGAGATGTCAGAGAAATCTGAAGAAAGTTAGAAGAATGTGATAATTTTTAAATAGGAAGAAAAAAAGTTTTTGAAAAAATAGGGTGTCCTATTCTGTTTGGGCTGTTATAACAACATACCACAACCCGAGTGGCTTATAAACAGCACACATTTATTCTCACTGTTCTGGAGCCTGGAAATCTGAGATGGAAGCCAGAATGGTTGGATGAGAGTGCTCCTTTTGGTGACAAACTTATTGTGATAGCTCAAATGGCAGAAGGGCCTAGGGGGCTCTGTGAGGTTTCTTTTAAAAGAGCACTAATCCCTTATGAACTTATCACTTCTCAAAGACCTCCCCTCCTAATACCATCATATTGGGCACTGAGATTTTAACATGAATTTAGGGGAAACACAAATTTTCAAACCACAGCAGAGAGAATGGCCAATGTTAGCAAATGCCTCTGAGAAGGCAAGTACAAACTAAAAGCCATTTATTTTATTTTTTAAATATATCTATTGATTTCAGAGAGGAAGGGAGAGACATAGAAACATCAATGTTGAGAGAGAATCGTTGACTGGTTGCTTCCTGTACGCCCCACACTGGAGATTGAGCCCACAACACGGGCATTTGCCCTGACTGGGAAGTGAACTGATGCTCAACCACTGAACCTCGCCAGCTGGGCCAATTTTAATTTTGGGGAAGCCATTATTAGCAACCTGTGGAAAACAGTTTCCATTGAAATGACATGGACTGCAGAGTTGAAAGGGTGAATGTGCAGAAAAGCAGCAGAGAGCTATGGACACTGTTACAAACTGATGTGGTACATGTATATTAAAGGTTTAAAAAGGGTTTCTGTTTTGTCCATCAGTCAGCATATACGTTCTGAATTAAGTACACACACACACACACACACACACACACACACACACACACACACACATTGTAAAGTTGTCCTTTACACCCTCTAGATGGCAGGCATCAGCTCACATCCTGCTTAGTTTGGCCCAGAAGAAAGGACTGTGTCAACTGCAGAGGGGCACTAGGCTGACTGCTACATGATTTGCCAGTAGCATACCTTACTGAGAACAAACTCTTCAGATAATTATAAACATAAAGTCTGCAACTCAAGCCAGGATTCTATTTCAACTCAAGCCATCTATAGAAAGCAGGAAACTCAAGTTTGCCAAGCACAGAGGCCAAGAATGAAGCCGTTATTGTTCCAATTGAATTATTGCCAAGGAAGGCAAACTATAGGAGAACTGGGAGAATTTGAGGATCTAAACCGTCAGGGCAACAGATTACGTCCAAATGGGCGAGCCAGGGAAGAAGACTGGATAATGTCACACACGATTCTAAGAAACAGAACAGCAGAAAAATAGAAGACAAATTATGTCTGACAAGAGAGGAGCAGAAGTCCCATCTGGGTTCCGAGTCATGGGCCAGAGACTTGGCTCTGCCCTTCTAAAATGTTAAAGGCAACATGTCAGAAAATAAGCTCCGAAAAATGAATAGCCAAGCACTAGCTTTCCTGAGTCCCTGTATTCTGATCTACCCTCTCTAGAGTTCTTAATCTTTAGATACTCAAGACAAAGAATTTATTATAAACATGGAGTATAGCGGGGGTGGGGGTGTGTGTAAGGATTTATTGCATCTTCTACAAGTGAGTGACAGGAGACTTATTGAAAAATACAAATTGTTCCTGACATGTAGAAAAATCAGACAGGTGAGTTTAAATAATAATATATTTAACAAGTACTCAAATAGAAGAAAATATGAAAAACCAACCTTTATATGTTTTCAGAGGCAAAAATCTGCTTCCTAAAGAAAACAAAGAACTCTAAGAATTGCCAACACTGTCCTCTGGGTTGATCATATTGTTATCTTGTCACCAATGAGATGATGCTGAGCAAATTTTTGTTTATCAAATAAAGTTCTCTTTGGAAGCTGCAAAGTTACATCTACTTTACAGCTGTCCACACCTGATTTTCAATTTTAAAGTCTCACATTAGAAATCAGCAAGATTAATAGTGTTGTTCCTCTAACCGGGGGAGGGAGTCATATTTTAAATTTAATTATATCATTCTTGGTAAATACTGCAGTTATGTTCAACTTGGAACTACTGTATTACTGATTATGAAATAGGAAAACATTAAAAGATAAAGTGTGTGGGATATGTGTGTCAAAATATAGCAAAAAAATTCTCTGGAAATTAGAACAGCAGTTCATAGCAGATGTATAATGTATTTTCCCCAAGA
Source organism: Myotis daubentonii (assembly GCF_963259705.1). NCBI lineage: Eukaryota > Metazoa > Chordata > Mammalia > Chiroptera > Vespertilionidae > Myotis > Myotis daubentonii. Next base: position 39,385,326 of record NC_081849.1, read on the forward strand.
TATACCAAGAGAACATGAATAATAAAGTATAAGTAACAAATATTCTTAGTAACAATAAACTTAAATTGAAATAAGCCTTGAGGAAATAAAATCACAAGCATCAATTTGGAAATTTCTTTAAGATAAACTGATAAAAAATGAAAATAATAATGAATGGTACATTCATTATTGCTTGGCACAGCATTGATATGCTTCTGTCTGACAAAGACATAGTCGCCAAGGATTATTGATCCTTGAGGCTATTTTAGGCCATATATATGTACATATCTATACATAAGTGTTTTAATAAGCTGTACAAAAATCAAAGTAGAAATACACATTCATTTAGATTAATTGCTAAAGATCCTTTTTGCTCTGGGAAGAGGAAGTGTTTCTATTTAAGATTTCCATTCACAATCTCCCCTGCCCTGCCCCCACAAATTCTACAAGTTTGCTCATCCATAGATGTCTGATTAGTTTATCACAAGACTTGACTTTCACAGCCATGCCTATTGATTATTAAAACCAGGCATGTGGACTCTGCTGCATTTATGAGCATATGTTCCTGCGCTTCCAGGTCTCTGATTATAGTGCAGAGGTGCTACACTCTGCTCACATGATTACAACTGTTTTTACACCACACTACTCTGCGTTGTGTTTTTCAAAGATCAACCCTTGACCTCAGAGCTGGAAGGAGTTGTCCATACTATTCTATTCCCTCCATCTTTAAACATACTCATCAGATTGAGGTTAATATGTTAACTCACACTCTTAATCTCTCAGCCTTCCAATTTATGTCACCTACAAATACTCATTTTTATTTCACTCATTAATAAGCTTTTGTCTTATAAACATGCTCACCCCATCTAGGTAACATCATTCTCGCCAATATTAATATCCGTGTGGTTGGCCCATCCAAAACCAGGTCTTTCATTTTATTAATTTACCCATTTCATAGGCATTTTCTTCTGCTCTCTCCACCACTCCCATGGTTGTAACCTTCTGGGATTTGTGATTATCAAAAAACTACGTCATAATTTGACCTTTCAAAAGTGACATCAAACTTTCTGATTTGTTTTTAAAATTTGTCCTAATTTTGGTTCATTAAATTCAAACTCCTTATCATGTTCTACAAAATTTTGTTTCATCAAAAATAAATTTCTATATGAATATTAAACCCACCCCTTGCCCACTAGAACCCATTCTGTCTTGTTCCACATAGTCACTCAGTCCTTGTCCGGTACCCCCTCTACATAATTATATCCATTAACATGTTGCCATATTTTCATCATCAAAAACAAACAACATAATCAAGAAAAATCTCCTTTTATTCCGCATTCTCATTGTTCCTCCTGAGAGCTAAACTCTTAGATGTATATAATCATTGACTCTGTCTCTTCTCCTCCAATTTCTTTAGATCTCTTTCCAATAGGTTTTTTTCTTGTTTTGTTCTACTAAAACTTCTCTTGGCAAATTCCCCATTGTGGAAAAGTATTTATATAAATTCTGTTATATTAACTTATCCTTGACTAGAAATTGCAATTGAGATCACAGACTTCAGTTAACATTTCATTGAGGAACCTCGAATAGAATTTGAAAGATAATGACACAGATGCTTGTAAAGACAAAACCATTACTTTGTCTATATATTTGGTTTAAATAGACAATAAAAAATTAGCAAACCATTGCATACTTTTTTTCTCTATAAATTTTAAGTTAAATTTATATTTTCTATATCTTCATTGAATTGGGTTTCTAAGTATATTTGTTAAGGAAGGCAAAGAGCTTTCAAGTAATATTAAAAGGGTTATTTTAATGTTTCTAGAGTCTGTGTCTATAAACATTGAAACTGTTAAGATTAGTTATAAGAAATGACTTTAGCTAAAATATGTCCTATAAAAATTTTTGCTCGTTTAGTTTATAAATATATTTCTTTTGTAAATTTTGGAAAATAAAGGAATACAAGTTTCTCTAAATAAATAATGTAGACATACATACAAATGGGTAAGTTGGTAAAATCCTAAGTTAAAGATCTTTGAGTAAAAATTTGTTTATGTTGCTTAATCTCCCTCAGTACTTAAAGAGAAGTAATTAAAAATCCTACATAATACAACCCTAATATGCAAATCAACCGACCAGCAGAACAACAGTGGTCATTATGACTTGCACTGACCACCAGGGGCAGATGCTCAATGCAGGAGCTGCCCCCTGGTGGCCAGTGCCCTCCCACAGGGGGAACACTGCTCAGCCAGAAGCCAGGCTCAAGGCTGGAGAGTGCAGCAGCAGTGGTGGGAGCCTCTCCCGCCTCTGCTGCAGGTGGGCAGTAAGGAGCTAGGGGTCCCAGACTGTGAAAGCCCTGGACTATGAGAGGGATGTCTGACTGCCAGCAGGCAGACATCCCCTGAGGGGTCCTGGACTGTGAGAGGGCGCAGGCCGGGTTGAAGGACCCCCACCCCCAGTTCACAAATTTCATGCACTGGGCCTCTAGTTTTAAATAGCCCTTAGGAACCAGAGATTCGAATGATTAATACACTATTTTTTAAAGAAGGAAAGGAAATTGAATTTACAATTGGAGAGTTTTTTCTGGGATGTCACAATGTTCACAAAATGTGTTTCCTGGAAAACCAATGCTTTGGTATATTAATAGGAATCTTAATAAAAGAGTTGTTCAGTCTACTAGAGTAATTCTCACAGAATGCTCTCTGGACCCATGGAATTCCATATATAAAACCAGGAGATCTATTAGGTTAAAACTATTTCATAATAATGCTAACATGTTACTTGCCTTGTTTCTGTGTTGATACCTACACTGGTGCTACTCAAACTATGATGGATATAAACTACAGTGGCACCAAAAGAATTTGTTATTGTATTCATGAGTACCATGCAGTCACAGTAAAGGAATATTTTAATTTAAGATGATCCTTGATGAAGCAGTAAAAATATTAAATTTCAATCCTGGAGGACACAAGTCTTTTAAATATTCTGTGTGACAGAATAATAAGTATACATAAAGCCTTTTTTCTGTATAGTGAAATGCAATGTCTACATTGAGGAAAAACACTTTTGTAATTGAGTTGCCATCTAAAGTAGCCATATTTTTATTGGACACATTTTTTTTTACTTGAAAAATGATTGATAGGCATAACTGGGTATTTGGCAGAATTCCTGTAAATTTACACCTCTCCTTGAAGGAAAACAACTAACATTTTTGCCAATGATAACATTTAAACTTTCAAGGGAAAATTAGAATTTTAGAAAATATGTTACTATCACTTTGTGCTCTGGAACTTTTCAACAATAAACATATTTTCTCATGTGACTGGTTGCATATTAATAGTGTGAATATTATTTTATATTGTATAATAAAATACTTTGAAACTGAATGATCAATATTTTCTAATTGTTCAATATACGATACTATAAAAGCATGTACTATGATCTGACTGTGTGCCCCCCCAAAATCATATGTTGAAATCCTAATAAGATGGTTTTAGGGGGTGGGGACTTTGGAAGGTACTTAGGTCATAAGGGGAGAGCCCTCATGAGTGAGATTAATTTTCCTATAAAAGAGACCCCCATAGATCTCATTGGCCCCTTCACCATGCAAAATAAAACACAGCGATAAGTTGCCATCTATTAAACTAGAAGAGGGCCCTCACCAGTATGTAACTATACTGTCAACTTGATCTTGAACGTCCCAGCCTCCAGAACTGTGAAAAATTAATTTCTGCTGCTTATAAAGTACCCATTCTATGGCATTTTGTGACAGTATCTTAAGTGGACTAAGACAGCATATATAGATTCAAGATTCATTTACTATAGATTTCATATAGTCCAGCGAATCTTAATGTATATTACTAGGTAATGTAGAAATCCCAAACTCATTATAGATGATGGATAGTTCAGAGAAGAGAAAAATCTGAAAGATAATTAGCATAAAATTTCTCAACAAAAATCTCACATTCATTGAATTGTGGTCATCAGTTCGGCATTACTTATAGATGCTGAAAATGTACACGTTCCATGATCCAGCAAGCTAACTCCTTGGTTTATATCCAAGATAAATTCTGGCTTATATGCATATGAAGACTTTTTATTGCAAGCTTGTTACACATAATAGTGAAAAACTGAAGACATCCAAAATGCCATCAATAAGAAAATGAATGTATAACAGTGTATTTGTATGTTGGAACACTTTAAAGCAATTAAAAATGAATACATAAAATTTATATTTAGCAACATGGCTAGAGTTCAAATAATGTTGAATGAAAAAGGAAAAAAAAGGCAAACTGTAGGATGTTTTATAGTATATGATAGCAGCAAAACACAATGACAAATATTATTTACAGAGAGACTTATATAAAGTAAAGAAATGGTTTGGATAATTAATGATAGCAGCTGTTCTGAAAATAGAAGCTGGGGACTGGACCTATGAGGATGATCTAGGGATTCCAAATTTGCCTCAATTTTTCTTCTGTAGCATTTGTCATTACAATATCCTTCTTCTTCAAATAATTTTCTCTTTTGACCTCATTGATCTTGCATTATCCTGGTACTACTTCTGCTCACCTACAGTGTTGCCCATCCCTGTCACACCAGTCTCTTAGCCACACATGCAGGGCTTCGCTGACAGGTCCTTGTCACCATTTCATGTTCCCTTTCATTTCATGTCTTAGCAACACCAAGCAGTTCTGAGTTTGCTGAACCAGCATGCTGTCATCATCTTTGTGTACCTGCTCACACCTTTCTAGCACAGATTTTTCTCCCTTCGTCCTATAGCTAGTGCCTACACATTTTCCTTTTAATCTTCACCCCAGGATATTATTATTGATTTCAGAGAGAGAAAAGGGGGAGAAAGAAAGAGAAACAAGGATGTGAGAGAGAAACATCCATGTGTTGCCTCTCCTACGTGCCTTGACTGGGATCAAACCTGCAACATAGGTATGTGCCTTGACTGGGACTGGAACCGAGAACTTTTTGGGTGTATGGGAAGACCCTTTAATCAACTGTGCATTCCAGCCAAAACTAACATCTTTGCAAAACAGATGTGAATTCTGCCTTTGTTGGACATTAATTTTAGATTTTTAATAACATTTTATTTATATTTTAAAAGTTGTATTCTATTGATTTTTATGCCATTTATTTATAGTGGGCAACATGAGTGCTTATAAGGACTGCTTCTCATTCATTTTTTTTGACATTTCTATAACACATACTACATTGGACATGATACATGTGAAAAAAGAATTTATTGATATAAATACTATTTAAGCAAAAATTATGGAAATGAAATAGCACTTTTTTTGTCATGTTACTATGGGTAAATATGTGTACTATAAGCATGTCTGAAGAAGTCTTTGATTTCCATATTCAATCAGAATGAAAGGGTAGAGCTAGATAAGAAAATGCGCAATGCTTAGGAATTTATGCTTTTTACAAATGACTCACAATTTTAGGCATTTTCTTATCATGATGAAATGTATGTGTGATTATAGCATATATAAATGTGCTTTTAAAATCTGTATTCTATTACTGTATAATATTCAAGTGTTTTAAATTATGTATCAGTCCTGTATCCCATTAATTGGAAATATTGGCTGTAATATATGTCAGAGATTAAGTACACTTTTGGGCATTTACAGGGGTGGTAATAATAACTTACTGCAGCTGGCTTTAATATTTTTATGTTAATAGGAATTTTATAAGTAAAGAGTAATTTGAATTGATAATTTTAAGAGATATTTATTTTATTATATAAACTCCTGTACCTACCTTTATCTTGAAAAGAAATAAAAAGGACTTGCTCATTTCATTTATGGTAATTAATCAAACTAAGATACTGTCTGTCTTAGTTTGGGTTAATCCAAAAATGGAGCCTGGGATCTTTAGGTTGAGCATTATCAATGAGCATGGTACCAATACTATAGCTGCAGCTGAAATCAGAGGCAGGTCAAGGGTTTGTGGGGATGGGTACCCAAAGTGCTTACTATACCAAAGATATACCACTATTTTATTTCTCTCTAAGGCAGACAAACAATGCTGTCAATTTCACTGTGGTACAATGCTTTTTAAAATCACTTAGACATCATCATTTATACTTATTTAACAGTGATTTTTTAGATTTCTTTTACACACAGATTCTTAAATTTCTTCCCCCCTCTACACATATGTGTGTGTATAAAATAAATTAGAAAATGTATTTGTAAAACTTCATATTCAAGGTTGGATAATTCTGAATGGTATTTTGACCCAGAGTTGTCCATGTTTTTGCTTTTCTATGTAAATTGTGCTGTGTGACATTGAGTGTTGATAATGCAACATTTTTTTCATTATCTCTGGGACTTTTAAGCCCTAATAGCCTTGATTCACATGGGAAGGCAATAACAACTACATCACAACTGCTTTCTGTCTGGTGTGATTTTTTTAAAGATACATCCTGATTTCAGAAATGTTAAAATGTGAAAAAATATGCATCTTAGATGAGATGAAACTGGTGTTTAGGCTATGTTAAGTAAGCATTGAAAACGTTCTTTGAGAGGGAGTGCTACTGCAGTTCCAGGCACTCCTCTTAAAGGGCTGTGCGCAGACTTACTTGGACTCACTTACTCTGGGCTCTAGCACTTTGATGGCAGCTCAAAAGGTACCAGGGACACATGGGGAGAAATTGCATTGTGTGGTTCTGGGGAGAGAGCTAGAGGGACAGAAGAGCTGGCAGAAGCAGTTGTTCCTTTGCTGAGTCCTCCCCACCACAGAGCAGGCAGACAGGTGCCATATCTGAATCTTCAGCAAACTTGCAACTCTGCTTGCCCAGGCCTGCTGATTCCCTGAGAGCCCATCTCACCCAATTTGCAGGCTCACCAAAGCCATTTTCTGTGGCTTTTCCATACAAACAGTCTATCTTGACTCACACTTCAGACTTTCCTAAAATCTCTGAAAGGTTCACAAACCTCAAACAAGAAGCATCTGGCCTCAGCATACCCTTGCTAAGTGGCCCCAGGCCTGGTAATAGTGGCAGCTGGCTTCGGTTCACAACTTGGCCTCTCGCAGGAACCTCCAAGCCTAGCACAGGAAGCAGCCATCTGTAGATAGCTATGTAACACATTCTCAGTAGTCCCAGACAGGGCACAGGCAGCAGTTGATCTTGGCCTGCACCTCCTTGGAGGCCCCAGAGCCAGCATATACAGTGGATAGCTTAGGACCTTGCTAGTGCACCACCCAACCACCTCCATGAGTGACACACTGAAGGGGTCATTGAGCACCTACAGCCAAGATTACTCTATCCAGCAAAGCTATCATTTAGAACTGAAGGACAGATAAAGAGCTTCCCAGACAAGAAAAAGCTAAAGGAGTTCATCACCACCCAACCAGTATCACAAGAAATGTTAAAGGGTCTTCTTTAAGAAAAAGAAGATAAAAAAAAGACAATAATAAAAATGGTAATAAATACATATCTATCAGCAATTACTTTAAATGTAAATGGATTAAATGCTCCCATCAAAACCTCCCATCAAAAAAAGATTAAATGCTCCCATCAAAAGGCTGAATGGGTAACAAAACAAAATCTTTATATATGCTATCTACAAGAGACTTCAGATCAAGAGACACACACAGACTTGAAAATAAGGGATGGAAAAATATATTCTTAGAAATGGGGGGGGAAAAAGCTGGGATAGCAATACTTTACATCAGACAAAATGTATTTCAAAATAGTCAATGAAGCCTTTAAAAAAAGAGACAATGAAGGACTCAGCAATTTAACTTCTGAGTATTTATCTGAAGAAACCCAAAACACTAAATTAAAACAACATACGTATCCATATAGTCATTGCAGCATTATTTACAATAGTCAAGATAGAAAAGCACCTTAGGGGTCCATCAATAGATGAATGGATAAAGAAGAAATGGTGCATATATATAATGTGAATATGACACAGCCATAAAAAAGAATGAAATCTTGCCATCTGCGAAAACACGGATAGACCCAGAGGATATTGTGCTCAGTGAAATAAGTCAGACAAAGACAAATGCCATACGATTTCAATTTCACTTATATGTGAAATTTAAAAAAAATAAATAAACACCCAGCCCAGAACAAAAACAAACTAATATATATAGAGAGAACATTTTGATGGTTGCCAGATGGGAGGAAGGTTGCAAAGGAATGGGTGAAAAAGGTGAAGGGATTATTAATAAGTATAAATTGGCAATTAAGTATAGTCATGGGTATGTAAAATGCAGAATGGGGAATATAGTCAATAATATTATCATAACTATGTATGGTGTCTGATGGGTACTAGATTTATCAGGGTGATCACTTCTTAAGTTATATAAATGCCTAATCACTGGGTTGTATGCCAACTCTAATATAGAAACAAATTTTAGTTAAAAAAAGGAAGTACTCACTAACTAGTTTAACATATCCACTGTTCTCTACATCAATTTAATATATATTTCATATGTATCAGCATATATTTTATACATATCAGTATATGTATTTTATTATTAAGAAAAATACTGATTGAAGCTTAATTAGGTCAAAGATTAATTTTTTAAATATTGTTTTCCATGTACTAAATTTTAAAAATAGTGTGATGTGTCACAGGAATCAGAGATAGCTTTCCTGGATATTTTGTTTAAAATTTTAAAAAATTGTTATTGTGCAATTTTAAAATTGAACAATTAAAATAAAATTTTTGTTTTATTTTTAGCCTAGAGATATAGTCAATCATTAGCAAAGTAATGTGCTGTGCATTGGTCCAAACGGTGTTTAATCTATTAAAACTAATAAATATTAGAGGTGTCCTATCTTATGTTTTTGATGTCCAGTTCCTAGATATGTTCATATTTCATGAGCTTAGAAGTCTTTGTGAAACAGAGGTGAAAAAGTGAAAACAGGTGCCATTTATTAAAACTGTATGTTCAATGTTGAGTCCTTAGGGAGAAAAGAGGGGTTAGCTATGTGGAATGGAGACAGGGCTAAAATAAAATTAAAATTGAAGAGTGAATAATCTAGGTTGCAAGAACCTCAGTGCTAGGCATTCTTTCATTAATGTGTTCTGTTTGTGTTTTATATGCAATCAGATTTGGGAACATGCATTGCCAAGATTATAAATTTAATGTATTCATTATTCTAAATACACATATCTTCCTGAGATGTCATATATTTCTTCATACCTTTGATAAAAACATAAGTCTAAAAATAATAAACCTTTGAAATATGGTCATTAAATATTTTTACACAAATAATTTGAGGCTTTGAAAATCAGTTTTAAATGTTTGCACAAATTTTGATAGTTCATTTTGAGAATTTTTATAAAATTGTACTAAGACCATTTAAGCTTTCCTCTACAGATAGTATTGAATATTTTCACAACAATAATTCTCTTTGGATGGCATTTAACACACATTTTATAATATTTAAGCTTATATGCTGAGATTCTTTAATTCTACTTGAAATAAACATTGCATTATGGCCTCATTAAACATACGTTATAACTAGATCTTACTCTAATTGTTGCAATAAATCTAAAAAAGTGTTTAACTCTTGGAATTCCTAGAAACACACTGCTCACTGGAGCCAAATTTTATCCTGCCAGCCATCGCTAAGTTTGCCAGGCTTAGCAAATTAAAATAAAGGGAACAGATTTGAATATTAGATCAACAATGGGAAATTTTAAAATATTTAAGTCATATGCAATGTTTGGATCTTGCTTATATTTTTAAACATATTCAGTTTATATGAAACTCACATTTAGTTAGACATCCTATATTTTTTCTGGCAACCTTAGTGATCAGTCATCATCCTGCAATGCTGGGACTGATCAGAAGGGGGTTTGTTCATCCACAGGAAGTTCCATGTGAAGTAGGGCCAAGCACAGATTCAAAATGGCAGCCACTGGTGTGTCCATCTGAAATGAGAGATTAATCATTTGAAGAACAACTCTGATTAGATAACCTGCTGCAGACTACGTAATTGCATGAACTCTTCTCAAAATGTTTCTTGAGGAGAGTTAATTAGCGAGCAAGGAACCACTGTACTGAGATAACATGGAGTTCAATGCCATGACAGATTAAGATCAACCCCTTTTCTTCTCATGATGGTCTGGTACCCCTCAATAGCTGCCTTTACCTAAAGAGCCTTTGCCAAGGTAGAGATGCAGCTACTCTTTTTGCAGGTTATCAGGCTGAAAGAACATGAATTAAAGTCAGTTGCTGCCAACGAGAAGGCTCCTGGTGAAACAGTCCCATATACTCTGAAACTATGACCTGGTAAGTCAGGGTACAGAACCAAAGTTCATCCTGGGTCCTGGACTGCTAGTGCCCTCTGGTGCCTCACAACATAAAACAAAAATCCTCTCTAAGTAAAAAAGTATCTTCATCTTTAAATTATGTCTCAAAGTATTTTTAGAAACACTGTACACAGTGTACAACCAAATATGTTGATATATGTGAAAAAAAGAAATAAACCAGACTCAACAGAACCAAGAGGTAACACATGTACACTTTTAAGAAGTTCTAAATTGATATTATTTTATTAGACACAGATTTTAAAGCAACCATGCCTTTTAGAGATAAAAACAAAATTTAAATTTTTGAGTGAAAATTATCAGAAGAAACACTGCATATTTAATCAAATAGCAAGTAAAATTATGTTGAAAAAGATAGTTTAAAAGCATATGATCCCAGCTGAAAAGAGAATTAGTGAATTGAAAGATAGGTCAAAAGATGTGGAAAGACAAAATGAGGAAGAGACAGCAATGATACACCAAGATGATATTTCTTTATTTTTTATTTTTTAAATTAAATTTATAGGGATGGCATTGGTTAATATTAGATTTCAAGTGTACATTTCTATGATATACGATCTCTATATTGCATTATGTACCCACTACCCAAAGTCAAATCATCTTGTCACTACATATTTAGCCCCCTGAAAGATAGTTCTCTAAAGTTGTAAATTTTTGTAAGGGGGGTGGGGGGAATGCAACCCCAATCTAAGCATAAATCAGGAAAATAAACGCCATCGCTCTGGAATTAGTAATTAGGATTATTAGAGAAGAATCTTTGACATCCTATATAATAAGAGAGAAACATGCAAATTAACTATCCCTCTGCTACGCTCAAGCCACGCCCACCAGCCACGCCCACCAGCCAATCTGAGTGACGATACAAATTATAGTAAGTCTTAAAGCTGATAGAATCAGAGATCAAATTTTGTCCTTGTTTGATATTTTGTTGACTATTCTGTTGTTTCTTTCTTTATTTTTTTTTTTTACCTCTTTATATAAACTTTGGAATCAGTTGGTTGATATCCACAAAATATCTTGCTGTGATTTGGCTATAGATCAAGTGGGGAAGAACTGATATCTTGGTAATCTTGAGTCTCCTTATCCTCAAACACGGAGTATTTCTCCATTCAGTTAGTTTTTATTTTTTTTATTTTGTCCATCAGAGATTTATAGTTTTCCTCATATAGATCTGTATACATTTTGTAAGATTTGTACCAAATTGTTTCATTTTGGGAAATGGTAATGTAGACGCTCTATGTGTATTTTTTTATTTCAAATTTTAATTTTCATTATTGGTATATAGAAAAGGATTTTCCTTGTATATTAGCCTAGTGTCCTTAAAACTTGTGATGATAACTTGTTTTAGGAGGGTTTTTTTTTTTATAGTTATTTCAGACTTTTTTTTTATGTTGGTGAACATGTCATCTGTGAGCAAAGGCTTTTTTAAATCTTCCCAATATGTATATATTTTATTTCCTTTTTAAGCTGTTTTATTAGCTAGAAATGTTAGTGCAATGTTGAAAAGGAGTAGTGTGATGCACTGGTCCGAATGTAGTGAGTTATCACAAATGACTGTATACAGTCTGTTACAGATTGAAAAGGAGTAGTGTGACAGGACATCGTCTCCTTGTTTCTAAACTTAGCATGAAAACTTGTAGTCTCTCAACATTAAGTATTGATGTTAACTCTAAGGTGTGTTTTTTTATGTTTTTAATCAAGTTAAGAAGGTTCTCTATTCCTAGTTTACTGAGAGTTTTTACCATGAGTAGGCATTGAGTATCATTGTTGCTTTTCTGCATCTATTAATATGACCATGTGAGTTTTCTTCTTTAGCCTATTAATGTTGATGTATTACATTAATTGTGATTATTTGTTTTATTTTGTTTTTGTTAATCCTCATAAGAGGATATTTTTTCCATTGATTTTTTTGGGGGGGGAGGGTGGGAGAAGGAGAGACACAGAGAGAGAAACATCGATGTGAGAAAGACACATCCATTAGTTGCCCTCCCACATGCTCCCAGACCAGAGCTAAGAATCCAGCCTGCAGCCAAAGCACCCAACTGGAATCAAACCCAGGACTCTTCAGTCCATGGGCTGATGCCCTATCCACTGAGTCAAACTGGCTAGGGCTATTGATTGTTCTTTTAAAAACAGAAATAAAACAATTAAGTACTTGCTTTATTGACATACTAGGCTTAGACCTGTGTTTAATAAGCCAACCAAAAATAGCACCACTATAGCCTGTTTTTATTTTTTAAAAAAAATATATTTTATTGATTTTTTTACAGAGAGGAAGGGAGAGAGAGTTAGAAACATCGATGAGAGAGAAACATCGACCAGCTGCCTCCTGCACGCTCCCCACTGGGGATGTGCCCGCAACCAAGGTACATGCCCTTGACCGTAATTAAACCTGGGACCCTTCAGTCCACAGGCCGACGCTCTATCCACTGAGCCAAACCGGTTAGGGCTATAGCCTGTTTTTAAAAGCCATCACTTTACAACTTATTAAGCAAACAAGGGATCAAACATCTCTCATCTACCTGATGTGATCTTTTTATACACATACTGATAATAAGTCCCATTTGAAACAGCTGAGTATGTTTTTAAAAGCTTTGCAGATGAGCTCATGAACATAAATTTCACCAGTTAAGTTAGGTCGAACAGAAGAAACTCAAAACAAGTTGTTGCCCAATCAGAGCTCATTATTTATATATTATCGGCCTGCCCCCCCAACCCCCTTAGAACGACACCTTGATTCAATTATTGAAAATCTACATGTGTATAAAGTGAAAGGATTAATTCCCATTTCTCAGGTTTTTTTGTTTATTTGTGTTTTTTAAGAATCCCTATAAGGAATATTACCAAACTCAGATAGGAAAATCAAAGCCTGCATTGTTATGAATCATAATTTTTCCACCACAACCAGATTTCATACAATTACATGAACTTGTTCTGTATATAATCTAGAATTGACCAGGACAAAGTTTAGAATAGAAAAGCTGTAAGAAATAGGTTCCTAACTATAGAAGTTGTAAACTTTAAAAGGGTTTGAAAAAACTAATGAAATGCGACTCTTGTCCCTTTACATTTTAAAGAAATAGACTTTCTGTAAAAATATATACAATTCTTACAAATACATTTACAAGTTGTTTTTTATCTTAAACATTGAGGACAATCCACATTTGTAACTACAATTATTGAGCCTAAGTCAAGTATTCTTGGCCATTGCAAGCTAACAAACTAAACCACTCAAATCAAGCCAAAGTAGAATAGGTTTAAGTCCTGAGCACTTGGACTTTGTATTCTTCAAGGAGCATACCTGGGAAAACTAATTATACAGACGAAAAAACTCCCCTTCACATTCTGATGTATATTACTGAGGCTTCTAGTCATACTTCTATTGGAGCTTAAATCCACTTTACAGTTCACTGGCATTGTTAATGCTTCTCTTTTAAGACTATAGAAGTTAAAGGGCCTATTTAATGAACTCTGTATGACTGGCCTGGCTACGGGTCACTCCCCTGTTCTTGACAACGATGTCAAGTCTCTCCACCCTTCCATCTTCACTAAATCCAAAAGTCCTCCTCCAGGGCCTCCCAAAGTTTGTCTGTTGCTGAAATGTAACTTTGCTTCTTTCCGACAGTAACTCCTCAAGGGGACCACTTTTTCCATGTTATTTATTCCTGTTAGTCACAATCCTCTTGCCACTTGCTTTTCCGTGTTGCTTGGAGGTTACAGCCTGGACAGCTTGAAGTCAAACTTCATACATACACTGGTTTCACAGCAGATTGGTTGTGGATTTTGGTGCCTGAAGTTGGTTAAGAGTGAATTATTTCACTTAAAAGCCTACTTTATTAGATATGGCAAACCAGCTCCTACTCCAGCACCTGCAAAAGCCAGCAGCACATTTCTGACGCAGCCTTCTAGGTCCTCCACCTGGAAGAATTCCACAAACCCTTCCCAGCCTCTCTGTTTGACAACCAGTGGTCGGCAAACTCATTAGTCAACAGAGCCAAATAGCAACAGTACAACAATTGAAATTTCTTTTGAGAGCCAAATTTTTTAAACTTAAACTATATAAGTAGGTAAATTGCTATTAACTTAATTAGAGTACTCCTAAGGCTTAGGAAGAGCCACACTCAAGGGGCCAAAGAGCCACATGTGGCTCGCTGGCCTCAGTTGCCAACCACTGGACTAGCCAGTCTCGTTCTGTCCCTATGAGAACATCTGCGACGTCTTCTGCTAACGGTCCAATGCAGCTTTCTTGGTTTATACTCTTAAAGTGGCTACAAAGGCACCAAAAGAAATGAGTCACAATCCTGCCCGTTTGTCACTCCGTCCCTAAAAGCATGAACCATCACTTGAGACAAAGATTTGACGTCGTCTTCGTTGTTGGTGTCCAGTTCCGAAGCGAAGCGTACCTAGGAAGGCAGTCTCCTGCCGCACCCCTCTGCACCCCGCTGCACCCCGCCGACCCGCGGGCCCTGGCTTTGGTCCCTGGCGCCGTAGCCTGTTCCCTAAGGTGCTGAGGGATCATCTCCAGCGACCGCAGGGACAACTCCTCCTCCTCAGCATGGGGCTGCGTCGAGGGCAGTGACCCACCTGCACGGGGCCTTCGCTGGCCTCCCGGACCAGCTGGAGCAAGGGCAGGACAGCCGGCTGCTTCCGGAGCGGCTCCGGCTCAAACCTGCCCAGCTCCTCTCCTGGCGACATGATGGCGTCGGCTGCCAGAGCTCCCAGCTCTTCAGGCAGCAAGGCCCGGCTGATGGGCGAGAACAGCCACCTGGCAGGGGCCGCGGTGCCGTCAGGACCCTCCGCGCCCATGGGCGAGGGGCGAGGATGGGCGAGGGCCGAGGGCTGAGCGATCCTCCCAGCATCCCTCACGCGACCCTCCCAGGATCCCTCGCGAGAGTGGCTTGGGGGCTCGCGCCAGCGCTCCAGCCAATCACCGTGCCCGTTTCCCCCCCATCCCCCCCACTCTTGCGGGCAGGGATCTCTTTCAGGCAGGGCAGTCGGAAGCCCTTTTCCTGAAGGCGAGGCCAGGCTTCGCTGCTGCCACAGGCCCCCAACTTGCCCCCCGCGGTGGAGGTTGAGTCCGATGAATGCATTTCTTTTGGGACCAAACAGCTCAAGCCTGCGAGCTGTCACCCTGCTGAGAAACCTGGGGGAGCGCCTACTCCCTCCTGGAAGGAAGCGGAAGTAAGTCCATTGTTTTCTGATTGTTGAACCAACCTTGCATACCTAGGTCGTGTTATACAATTCTTTTTATAAATTGTTAGATTCAATATGCTAAGATTTTGTTGAAGAATTTTGCGTTTATGTTCAAAATGGACTATAGTTTTCTCCCCCCCCCCCCCATTGTCTTTGTCTGGTTTTGCTTTTTAGGGTAATGCTGGTCTCGTTGAGTGAGCTAGAAAGTATCCCCTCTTGTTTCTGTCTTCTGGAAGATATTATAGTGAATTGGAATAAATTATTCATTAACTGTTTAGTAGAGTTCATTTAGTGAACTCATCTGGGCCTGCTGCTCTCTGTCTTGAAAAGTCATTAATTATTGATTCAATTTCCCTAATAAATATAAGCCTCTTCAGACATCTGTCTTATATAAGTTTTGGCAGACCATGTTTTCCAAGTGACTAGTCCATCTTATTTTGGTTATAAACCTGGGGATATATAGTTATTCATAATATTATCATATTATCTTAACGTCCATGAAATCTAATAATTTCTAGATTTCATCTCTTTTAAATAATAATGATTTTGTGTCATCATAGTTATTTTAATTTTCCTGCCAGATAATTCCAAACTTCTTTAATATCTAAATCTTGTTCATATATTTGCATTGTCTTTTGAGACTGATTTTTTCTTGCCTTTTAGCATGTCTTGTAATGTTTTGTTCAAAGTAGGACCTGTTGCACTGAGCAAAAGGCACTGAGTATATAGGCCTTCGTGTGAGTTTTTATGGTAATCGTGCTAGCAGTTGTGCTGTGTTTAATGTTTGCTGCAATTACATGTTTCAGAGGTTTCAGTGTACCTCTCTGCCCTTGTTTTTCTCTGCCTTGGTGATTTTGGGTTTCCAGAGGTACTCCTCCTGAAAGAAAGCTTGTGTCTTGGTTCTCTTTTTGTCTATAATAACAATACTCCTCTGGGTGTGGTGGTGAGGTGTGGGGAAGGGAAGTGTTTTATAATTATAATTAAATTTAAATCTTGGAGTGGACCTGCACCTTGGGTTGTGATCTTCACTGATTGTTGTAAGTGAAGCGGAAAGGCCAGAAGGGGGCCTTAAGTGTGAGACATGTCACTCCCCCTGCTGGGCTGAAAATCTGGTAACATTATTTTCACCTGGAGAGAATGCTCTGCTATAATCACAATGATTATTTTTCTCCTCTCACCTGCTAAACTACCAGAGCAGTGGTTCTCAACCTTGGCTGCACATTAGAATCACCTGGGAATCTTTTTAAAATCCTGATTTCTGGGCCTCATCCACTGGAAATTCTGTTTCTTTGTTATGGGTTGGGGCCACAACATTAGTTACAAAGAAACAGAATTTCCGGAGGATGAGGCCCAGAAATCAGGATTTTAAAAAGATTCCCAGGTGATTCTAATGTGCAGCCAAGGTTGCGAATCACTGTACCAGAGGATCTTTTTTTAGCTATTATTGTGAGCCCCTGATCAAGTTCCTAAAGGGAAAACATGACAGTGTGGGAACACCCTTACAACCATGTTCGCAAGGAGTTTCTCATTCTCATGGTAGTCCAAAATCAGCCTTTAGCAATTCATGAAAATTACCATTAAGTGTTCCTGCCATTGTACAGCTCCAGTGCCTCTACCTCAGATAATAGATCCTCACTATGAATTTGTGGATTTGCCTATCTCTTAAGATTGTAGGGTATAGATTTTCCTTATAAAGTCAAATGTCTGATAGTTTCAAGAAAAGTCATTGACTTGTTTAGTTTTTACACGTAAGCGTGAGAGTGAAGAATTCTAAGCTCTTTACATGTCTGCACTGAAACTAGAAGTCCCCAAGGAAGCTTTTTATTTCTCTTCAACATAGAGGGCTCTGGAAATATTTTTATTTATTTATTTTTATTTTTTAAAATATATTTTATTGATTTTTTACAGAGAGGAAGGGAGAGGGACAGAGAGTCAGAAACATCGATGAGAGACAAACATCAATCAGCTGCCTCTTGCACACACCCTCTTGGGGATGTGCCCGCAACCAAGGTACATGCCCTTGACCGGAGTCGAACCTGGGACCCCTCAGTCTGCAGGCCAATGCACCACCCACTGAGCCAAACCGGTTAGAGCTGGAAATATTTTTAAAAACACTTATTAAATGTTATACTATATGCCAGATATTATTCTAGGTATTGGCTGTGCAGCCTTTAACAAAACTGGACTAAAATCAGGTACTGCGCCTTATAATTTTTACTCCTTGGTCCTATTTGCTTGACAAGACTCTAAAAAAATTATAACAGCATACACCCTTGATTGCACATAATTTAGCACCTGTTTTTAAAACATAACAGTCTTAGAGTTGGAGGCAGTAGAGACTATGGCGTGTCTTTATTTTGTACCAGAAGTATTTGAATTTTAAGCCCACACTTTCTTTGGTTAGCACACTGCTTCTTCCTTTTTAATTTCTTATTCTACTTTTAACTATGAGTCATCCCAGAAAGAGAGATAGACCTATTTGCATTAGAAAATGAATCATAGTAAGAGATAAGAAATAAAAACTCAGCCAAAGTTTAACATACACTGAAATCTTGTGATACCAATCATGTAGAACAATAGATAATTTTGTGTTTGTTTTTTTCTATTGAACCATTTACTCATTTATTCAGCAAGCAGTTCTAAATAGCAGTTTTACTCCAGGTTCTTTCAATCATAACAGATAATTGAAACATATCTATTTCTGTTGAAAAAAATCAGTCTATTAATGGAGGTGCACATACTAATTAATGAATGTAATACATAGTAGTAAATTCTATGTTAGATCTGCCTACCGACAGAGCAAACATTTGCAAAAACCACATATGAAAATACATCCCTAAATTTAATTTAAAACATATTTTAAATTTATTTTAAAATTTATTTTATTATAAAATTTCACTCATAAATACATTTCTCAACTTGAAAAATGATTCTTTTAACTTGATTCTCTCAAATTTTATTTAATTGTATACTAAAACATAACCTTAGTGAGCATATGTTAACATTATTTGTGAAAGTCACGTTGCCTCTTAGGGGACAAATAGAAGATAGACAAATTTATCTAATTGTGCTCATGGATGGTTCCCCACATCATAATTTATTAGACTTAACCTAGTTAATTTTATTTCTAGAAATAGCCAATACTCCCAGGTCTTGTAATCAGAGTTATTATTTTCCATATGGAAACAATGTTTGTATAACTAATGTGTGCATATAAGCTTCCATATGAATATGTAGGAAGGAATCAAAATTGGAAGATGAAGAGGAGAAAGTGGAAGACATTTCTCTGAGTTACTTTCAATACCCTATTGATTCTATATTTTCAAACATTGGGTTTTGTCATTGGTACTACTCATGAAATCACATAAGATAAACTTATAAATAAGAATAGTTGCATATGTTTAAAAATCATCTGGTTTAAATCTCAGTAGACTTCTGAAATTCTTAATTTTGTTTCAGTAAATTATTCTTAGAAGAAATTGTTTTTCTCTGATTTTAAACACATGAAATAATATTTTTAAAAAACCCAATTGTTCTTAATTTCAGTGGCTTATAATTTTAAAAACTGATGCACATGCATATCATTAGATAGACCAATTGCAATTTAGTTCAATTTACTGTCAACAATATGATATTATTATTGTGTAAAATGACATGAGCAAGAGAATGACATGGTTAGACATTTTTTAATAAGAAGGATAATGTAAAAATATTGAAAACATGTATTGGAAGGGTAGAAATCATTATGGCAAGAAAATTTAGATACCTACTTTAATAATTATTTAGGAGATAGATAATGAGGATCATATTACAGTTGTGATAATGGGAGTAGAGTGAAAGATATAGTGCCCTTTAAGTCACATCTACACTAATAAAAGAGAAGGATGCAAATTAACCATACCTCTGTGACACCCACCAGCCAATCAGGAGTGAGTATGCAAATTAACCAGATAAAGCTGGTGGCGGCCCCGCCCTCCAGCCACTCCAGGCCTCTGGGCAGCACGCATGCAGGCGCTGAGCAGCTGGGCGGGGTGGGATGCCAGCTGTGAGGGGGAGGGCAGGGAGTGGAGGGAGCTACAGGAGCAGTGCTCAGGCAGGAGCGAAGACTGAAGTCTCTGGCCACAGCAAAGACTGAAGACTCTGGCCAGAGTGAAGATGGAAGGTGGCGGCCAGAGCGAAAGCCTGGGTCCCAGGTGCCGGAGGAAAACCAGTGCAGGCAGCCAGGGGAAGGAATGCCTATTGCACGAATCTTCGTGCAACGGGCCTCTAGTAAGTAATAAAGTGAAATTGAAGATAATCTTAATAATGGCTACCTTTTATTGGGCATTTAAATGATAGACATTGTGTGAAACATCATTTTACTTAATGCTAACAAAAAATGATATTAAAGTTATTCCTTTTTAGTGCATGTGGATTTTGATAAAGAACATAATATAATTTGCTCACAATTGAATAGTGGTATTGTGGGGAGTCAACCTGGTCAAATTCCAACAAATCTCATAGTATTTGCCCTTCTTGCTGGAGCGTTTTTTTCCAGACTAAATGATAGTAATGCCATTATCCCAACCAAGTGGTAAATAAGGAATAATATGTCTGTAGGGGATGAGTTTCACCCTGGGCTTATTTGAGTTTGAGGAGCTTATAGAATACCTATTTGGCTTTTTTTCTTCTTCTTCTTCATAAACAGAAATCCTATGTGCTCTGTTACAATTGCTGTTTCTGTAACGCAAATTAGCTTTTATTCTATTGCTGAAGTAGGATGTATGTGATTATAATGCAGAATTTGCTTTGGTTCATAAGCAAATTTTTCTAACACATGAATGGTTTTCAACACAAAGAAAATGCTCCTGAATATAATATACACCAACTCAGCTAAATGCATTACTATCCACGATGGTTATTCACTCCATGCTTCTTTGGGCCAAGTGCTCTTCCTTAGAAGTGTTTCTCTCCTTCCTTCATATTTTCAAGTCCCCATAATTCAGCAGACTCAACCCTTCTTAAACTACCATAAAATTACCTTTGCCATCTTTAAAGACCACATCTCACATTATCTGGATATTTCTCAATTTATTGGGAATTTACATCTCTTTTAAACAACATTGTTTTTTAGTAGTACACTCTAACCATAATTTTCCCTTAAGTGTCATTTTTAGTGCATGGTTTTGCAGAATATGAAGTGTGTTCAGTCACACATATATTGTGTTATAGCGAAAACACTCAAATGATTTTGACACACAAGAGAAATGTCAAGATTGATATATAAATGTAAGAGAAATTTCCGTATAAGAGGAAGTTGAAGTAATGGAAATAAATTAAATCTCATGGAGAGAGTTAGAAAAGACCTGATGATAGAAATCTGGAGACATTTGCAGGAGAGACTGAAGGAACAAAGGGTCAATGAGAGAGAAGTGGTTCTTTTGGCTCCTTTGTTCGTGTATTATTTATTCACTCATTCAACAAATATTTAGTAGGCTATATTCTCATTGGGAAGGAGGTTGTGAAAATAGCCCAGTTTCTTCTTTGATGCAGTTTTAAATTTTAAAATAAGTACATATTACATAAATGCTATCATTAAATAGATTTTTTTTCACCAGTACCTCATGAAATCCATTTCCTACTCAAAAGGGACCAGAAGCTCTGCCTTTGATTTCCTGTACATTCTCAAATAGAATTATTTCTGGCTCCATGTTGGCTTGAATTTCATTGGTTCCAAGTAAAGAAATTGGTGTACTTTGCTGGCCTAGTTCATTTTCCAGTCTGTATTTGCCAGGTATATACAGCTTAAAGTAAGTCATTACTCTTTTTGTGAGTCAGCCAAGAGATACAACAGAGCAATAGAAACAAGTTAATTCTGGTCCCTTCCTTATTTTCTTTTGTGAAGTAAGTCATTAAAGCAAATGTGTAAATGTATTGTGTATTGATTTGAGCTTGAGAAGGTTAAGTTCCAATTTATTTATCCATTTCATTGGCAGTGCATCCAACTTATTGGCAACCAATACATTTATTTGCATTTATTTGATAGTCCGTTTTTTTAATAGCTTTCACCAGATATGATAAATGTGGTGCCAGAATAGAGAATCTCTTTTTCATTCAGGCTGGTCTATTCACATACATTTTTTCAGGATATATAGATGCCACTTTGAAGCTATAGGATTTTTTGAAAACTTTAACAAAAATATGAAAGCATATTGGATGACAGATTCATGTTAAATTGGTGATAGATATCGTCCATTTGAAATTTCTTAATTTTTATTTTTATAGTGCCACTTTGGTTACTTCTCTTTAAAAATATTTATATCCTCAAAAGCACTCCTCTTTTAACACCTATCTACTATAAATTTGGTGTAGGTTGGTTCTGAGCCATAGCATTGAAAATGATTTATCATAGTATTTAATAATAGTGCTACAAGTAATTATTACTAGCTTATTGGAAATCACATGATCAAACTAAAAGAGCTTTATTTTATCCCAGAATCTATAAAATATACATATTTTAAGTTATATATGTTATATTCATGTATATGTTTATTATATATATATATATATATATATATATATATATATATATACCATAAAATATATGTGTATTTATTTGTATGCGGGTATATATGTATATATATATGTAAAGAGAGAGATTTAACTATTTTGGAGATTTATTTATTAGCCATATATTATCAGATATCACAACTACAAATTCAGGGTAGACAATTATATTGGTTATATAATGTCCAACATATTTTTTCATACCTAACATACAGAGCATATTATACATTTGTTTTATTTTAGTTTTAAAATTCAACTTTTGTACAGATTATTGTTGATAAGAGTTTTTTTTCTTAGTACCATCAGTATGTTTAAGGAGCCAGTGAAATCTATAACATACCTACA
Organism: Myotis daubentonii; assembly: GCF_963259705.1. Taxonomy (NCBI): domain Eukaryota; kingdom Metazoa; phylum Chordata; class Mammalia; order Chiroptera; family Vespertilionidae; genus Myotis; species Myotis daubentonii. The sequence continues at coordinate 39,407,699 of NC_081849.1, forward strand.
AATAAGTTAGTTACAATATTAGGGACAGTGATACAGGATTGGAATGCTACTTACTATACATTGTTTTCACAGTTCCTACCATCTGTAATCTGTAAGTAAATTTTTTGGGTTGTATAGATTAAATATTGCATAAAACTGTATTTTTATGCAGTTTTGTATACTATAGCAAAAAGATATGGAGAATCCAAGTAGATCACATTTCTTTTAGCTACATGAACTGACTTGCTTAAATATCTTGAAAGTACTAGTTAAAAAGATTTATAACAGTTGCAGAAATACATATTACAGTGATTTGATTTGGGACATAGACCTGTCATCACACTTCCCCATTTACTCATGCACCTGCTCATGTGGTGTGCACATGTGAAGTGAAAGTTATGCCTTTAGATCTTATTAAAAAAGGTATTTATGTCTGAATCAATATTAAACATACTATGTAACTGATTTCTTTATAATGCTTCAGTTTGACATACAGTAGCTCTTTCACTGCCTTTCACATAATACCTTTTGCAGTTGTAGTTACTGTGATATGTAGCTACATATACAAATGTTTGTAAAATATATTTGAATAATTCATTGTTGAGTTAAATTGTTTTAAAAGTATGTCATAAAATTTTTATCAGAAAATATAAATAAAAACTGTGCAGAGTATTCTTAAGCATTCAAATATATCAAGAACATAATATATATAGTTTAATTATAAAATGTAAAGAGCAGCATCATCTAATTTCATTTTTCTTATTGATAAACTTGTGGTATAAAATTTTTAACTAAACAGACTTATTAAATAACAATTTCAGGGAAGAAAACTTGAAATACATTTTTACTTATAATAATTTAACTTTTCCTTTTCCAATGTATTTATATTTTTATTTACTTATCATAAGCCTAAAGATTATTTAAAATTGTAAATTTTCAGATGTAAAGTCATTCTACTCTCAAGTAATTTCTCTTTTGTATGCTATATATTTTAGAAGTGAATTCAGCCTTGGAAGAATTAAGTATAGGATAACTATGGACTTTTAATTTTTCTTAAGAGTGTTAATAAGTCTACTGTGTGATACTTTATAAAGTAGTCATTCTCAGTAGGGTGCATCACCTTCTATGGAGGCCTTTAAATACATAGGGAGAGTTTGGGGTGGTTACAATGATCAGGTTCATTGTGGCATTTAAAGATTGGGTGGGCTAGATTTGTTAATCTTCCCAAAATGATTGGCACAATATCTATTACTTTCAATTTGCCATTGTAGTATTTACATAGGTAGATCATTTATTTATAACTAGAGGCCCAGTGCACAAAATTTGTGCACGGGGCTGGGGGGTGGCGGTGTCCCTTAGCCCGGCCTACACCCTCTCCAATCTTGGACTCCTCAGCGGATGTACAACTGCCGGTTTAAACCAGCAGTCGGACATCCCTCTCACAATCTGGGACTGTTGGCTTCTAACCGCTCACCTGCTTGCCAGCCTGATCGCCCCCTAACCGCTCCCCTGCTGGCCAGATTGATGACTAACTGCTCCCCTACTGGCCCAATCACCCCTAACTGCCCTCCCCTGCAGGCCTGATCACCCACAACTGCCCTCCCCTGCCGGTCATCTTGTGGTGGCCATCTTGTGACTACATGAGGCGGCCATCTTGTGATGACGTCGCATGAAGGCATTGCACGGGGGTGTGATGCAACCTAGGCTTTTATTATATAGGATTATGTGAGTCTGGATCCTTTTTTCTTTTCCATTAATACAAAATAAATTTTAAATGTTTTTATGGACAGTAAAATTTTCAGAAGTGTATCATGTAATCTTTCTTTTATTAAAGGAAGATTATCCTGTTTTTGGAACTTCACCTGGTTTACCATTTCAAAAATCATATTACTGACGACAAAGCTATGCCTCTTATTTGCCTATCCACACAGCTAAATCTGTTGGCATTGACAGTATTGGCATTTTATACATAAGAGTTTAAGCATGTGACTATTTCAACATGTCTTCTGGTTAATCATTCCCAAACACTAGTATTTTGAATGTTACTTTACTTTTACACTTTAATTTTCTTTTTTATATTAAACTAGAGGCCTGGTGAATGAAATTCGTTCACAGGTAGGGTCCCTAGGCCTGGCCAGCGATCATGGCCGATCAGGTTCCCCGCCTCCCTGCCTCCTCCTTCCCTCGCTCCCTCAGCACCCCACTGCTGCTGGTCGCTCACCATATTCTGTGCCGCCCCCTGGTGGTCAGCACATGTCATAGTGAGTGATTGAACTTTGGGTCTCTCAGTCAAACTCCTGAGGGGATACTTTGCATATTAGCCTTTTATATATAGAGAATTAAGGTAACATTTTTCTTAAATTTCATGTTTAAATATATGGTCAAAGAATCTCATAATAGACTAGGAAATTTTTGTTGTAAAAGGCTGCTAATAACAGTGGAAGGTTATAGTGTACTTCATATATGATGTCTTTTCTGTAAAATGTTTAAATTGAGGCATAATGTACATATAATAACATGTACATTTTTAAACATATGTATACATCTCTATAATCAGCAACTTGAGTCACAAAGGATGTTTCCAGTTTATGAATCAATATATCCTCTAAAGAGATAAACTCTTGTCTTAAGTCTTAATTCCATGTAACACCAATACATTAGGATTGCTTGTTCTTTTTTTTTTAAGTCTAATTTATTTACTTTATTAAATCTAGTTTCTTTATTTTAAATAAATCTTTATTGTTGAAAGTATTACAAGGATTTCTCTTCTTGAACTCTATAGAAATAAATTCACAGATATTTAAAAAACATTTGGATTAATTCTAGTTTAGACATATTGTGAATTAAGTTGATATGAGCATTCTGGTATCTGTAAATTGGTAAGTATATGTACTCATTTGTGACTTATATAAACCCCTGAGTGCCCTACCAGGTCATAGGATACAGATTTTCAGGTTTAGTAGGCACAATCAATTTTCCAAAGTGTCTGTACTATGTTATATTATCATCAGCAGCATCTGAACTTCCTTCTTGTTCCACATTTTTATCAAAACTTGCTATTATCTTTCTGTTAGGTTTTGTGCCACCTTTTGTACATGGAATGGTATCATAACAATTTTTATTTTTATTTTCTCGATGGTACTAAATGGCTAGTATATATTTACATATTGATTATCCATTTGGATATCCTCTTTTTTGAAGTTTCTTTTGTATCGTGCACATTTGAAAAAAATGAATTGTTTGTCTTTTTTTACTGATTTGTAGGAATACCTTATGTACTCTGGATATGGTCCCCTCCCATTATTTGCTGATACCTTAAACTTTTTATTTTAAAACATTTTTCTCCTTTAGCCTAGGTAGTCTAAAATTTGAAATGGGTCTATAACAATAATGGTGGCATCTGGAATACATTTTTAGCAATAGGCAAAGCCAAAAGTCAAAGGAATGCAACATGTGGATAAAATATTATAACTTTAGCTATGTGGTTAGGTATTTAAATGCCCTTTAGCAGTTGATGTCTTTCCTTTGATATGCAACTTTAGAATTCTGATGTGCATACTGCACTGATATTTCCAAAATATGAACATGTTTTGATATCTATCATCCAATATGATTATTTTCTAAGACCTCAGTTAGCTTGTGTTATATGTAATGCGAGGAGATCCTTCATTGACTTTAAATTGTATATTATCTTTGTGAATTAAATCTCTTCAATATCTACAAATTATATGGTGTTAAAGAACCGTGGGTAAATAATTCAGGAAATAAATATATTTTCTGTTATTAGGGTGAAATGTCAGGTATCAGAGTAAATCCAAACCACTAGATTATGAGGAAATAAAATTCAGATATCCTGTCTAAATCTTCCTTTTGAATATGTAATAGATTCTCAGACTGTCCAAGAAAGAGAGTGGGAAGAAAAAGAGATGGCATTTTATATTAGGAATAACATTTGTTCTATAACTTTGAAAATCTAGTTTTTATTATTTCCTTTTCTTTTGAGATTTTAAAGCTCCGTGTTATAGTACTCGTATATCTTTTTAGCTTTTCAGTTTTTCTACTCACTCTTTCTCTATTTGTGTGTATGAGTATGAATGTATATGTGTGTGTGTGCGCAAGTGTGCTTATTTACCTACCTGCCTATGACCTAGGGCCTAGGCCATGCACACAAAATGAATTAAAGTAAAATATAAAATTAACAAGAATTCAAATAATTACAAGGGTACTTCTATAATTATAAGGGGTAAGTACCTATCTCAATAATGATATTTCTCTTCTCTTCTCTTGCATCCCTTTCATTTTTCTGCTTTCACTTTGGTAGATTAGTCAAGAGGGCAATCTTACAACTGTTCTTTTTCCAGTATTAGTATTTTATCTACAGAGGCTGAGCTATTACATGCAGGGCTTTCTCGGTAGCTTCACATCTTACGGATATTATGGGCTCTTTCTTTTCATCATTCTTCATTTCAAAATTCTAAGCAATATTCTTAACCCCATTGTTGATCATCCTAGCTATCCTCTTTGGACCACTCTGCAGCACACCCAACATATAATTCAGTTCTTAGTTTGTGGACTGATTATCTTCTGGTTGTTATTTCCCACTGAAGAAGAAAGGTATTGTCTCAAGATCATGAATATATTCTTATAACAGAATTTCTCTCACTTAACTGCCATGCTTTTGCAAATAGGGAAAGATTGATCTCTTGACTGGTCTGGTAAAATATGAAACTAATTTATTTTTTTCCTTTTTTCAATGTTGTAATATGACTTCCAACAAAATTCCTTTTTTTTCTTTTCTAGGGTAATGAAAATTGACTTGATAAGATTCGTTAATTTAAAAATGTATAGTCACTCACTAAAGACAATAGTGCTGTACAGAATATGTCAAAAATAATTTTCAAAAAATTAACTAAGTATAGGGCTTGTTGTATTTTAACTATGGTTTCATGCCTTAATTACTTATTAAAGATGCTAATTATCCATTGTCCCAATTTTCCTGCAAATTGCCACATCCCATCAGCAAAGCTGGCATCTAGAAGTAATAAAAATAATTAAATTATCAATTTATGAAGAACATACAAGTATTATTTTTCCAAATTATGTAAAAATATGACCCATCATATTTTGACTAGCTTTGTACAGTAGACCCTTGAAAAACATGGAGGTTAGGGGCTCACAGTCAAAACTCCACATATAACTACTAATAGTCTACTGTTGGACCAAAACCTGACTAATACATAAACAGTTGATTAACACATAATTTTGTATTATATGTGCTATATACTGTATTCTTACAATAAGGTGAGGTAGAGAAAAGAAAATGTTTTTAAGAAAATAATAAAAATATATTTACAGTACTGTACATATTTATTGGAGGGGGGCACATGTAAGTGGACCTATGCAGTTCAAACCCATTCAAGGGCCATATACATGTCTCTTTATGTATATACAAATTAAAGTTTATCCCCTAAATTAAGAGATTTAAGAAAATAAAGTCGTAAAGATTTTTTCTTCTTTTTTCATCTTTTTTTTCTTTACATTCTCATTCTCTTCCTCTTTCTCTTGTCAAGGAACCCAAATATGAGAAATTAGTTATTATAATATTTCAATACAATTATCTTACAGGTAATATATTAATTACTTTAGCAATATTCTAGAAATGTTAAGCTATGTTAACTGAATTAATTACTTAAAACAATATATCAACATATTTCCTACATATCTTCCATATTCTGGATTTCAAATATCTGTGTGCTTTGTGATTGGGAAAATATTTCTAAAGAACTTAAAAGTGATTGTTGCCCATGATAAATTTCTGCTTCCAAGTAAAAATTAAAATTTGGAGAAACTTGTTTTGCCAGTGTGCACTTAATAGTTTCTCAATACTTAATGGCTTATCCGATAAGATTGGTGGTGATGTATAAGGAAATTTGTCAACATTCTTCTTTGTGAGAGCTGCATAACTCAGTGAACTAATATTTTCCAACTGGCCAATACATCATGTTCCCTCCCCTCCTTTTTTTTATGTACACTCATTCTCTCCTCAAAGAAGAAAAGACAAAAGCCCCATTCAATCATAGAATTAAGATCAAAGTCCAGGATTGTTGGGTAATTTACAGCAGACTCCACCTGAGGGGATAATGTCCGGTAGTCTCAAAATGAGGCTCACAGGTGGCTCTTCTTGAACCAGACAACTTTGAACTGTAACCACAAGTCGTGCTGACTTTAGCACAAGAGATATATAATAGTGGTACAGGGACAGGAAAATTTCATCAGGTGCTCCTAGTGAGAATGGGGGCAATCACAAAAAAAAAGCCAAAACTGGTTACTGAAAATTCTGAAACTATTTGGTCAGCTATTTTAAGGGCTTGCTGTGAAATGTCCCTTGTTAAGTTTCTGATTATGTACGCTCAGAGTAGCTTTCTTGTCCATCATTCTCTTTCAGAGATTTTCATCTTTAAGCCACGCATGAAGTGACTATGAAGTGGCATATGCTCCTTGGAGGCTGATCAGCTTACTTAGTCTTCTTTCTGCTCTTAGAAGGCTTGCCTGGTGGTTATTTTAGGATATAATTTCTTATGATCTCAGCTGGTGTCTTTGTTGTCATTATAGTTCTCTAGAAATTTAGTAGATTTATCTATTTAATTTTAAATTCTAGAGGCAGTAACTGTAGCCATTATACTTTTCATAGAATAATTCTCTAATCTGTTCTATTTCTTTGTCCACACCTTCAGATTCTCTACTTTTCCATTAAAGATTGTGCCTATCAGGCTTTGAGATGAGCACACTTTTACATTTCACAAACTCCCCTCTCCCCTCAGCCTTTTTGTCCAATTAAAAGCTCATACTAAGTGCCAACTTAATCCATTCAGATCTTTAATTAGTGTGGTTCTCTTGACAGTTGAGGAAATTGAGAGGTTGAGTAATTTTCCCAAGAGCACACAGTTGTTAATTGATAGATTTGGACATTGAACCCTGGCAGTGGCTGCAGGTGCTGCTGGGGAAACCTGCTCTACCGCTTTCTTGATGATGGTGATCATTTACTTTTCATAAAGCAGGACAGATGGAAGCTAAGTGGATGTGTTTACACTGGGTATAGCTAAGTGTCATAATCCATCAAGGAAGTTATTCAAAACCGTTTACTTGAGATTGTTATATTGTGAATTGTTTTAGATAATTTAATAATGCTACTCCTGGAATGTAATGTGTCTTTTTAAGTTTTTTGAGCTCCAAGGGACCTAAACCTGTTTTAAAAATGTTAACCCCGTGTACTCTAGGATTCTAAAAATTTACTCCAGACAGGAAAATGATTTTCTTTCACCAGATTGCCAGGAAGATCAGAGAATATGTGCTTGGTTAAGGAAAAGCAGAGGTTGTATGGGTATTTACAAGGTGTTATGAAGATGTGTTGAAATATTAACTATTCTTAAGGAGATTCCAGCGCCTTTACAGGTGAACTTTTCTATGTAAGGAGTCAAGACTATGTTTCTGTTTTCCACCTGTGTATAACTGAATCCAGTATCACAGAAGAATTCATTTGAAGAACCTATTAACAAAACTTAAAATCCAGGTATAATATAAAGCAAGTGTTTCATTTCTAACATTAAGTACTGTCCTCTCTGGGGATGAATCATCCATACCAGTTTTCATACTATTCCTGGTGCTCCTTGTGTAATCTTCCAGCAAAGAAGCCACATACACTCACATTTTTCTTTTCAAAAAAATGCACTGATCTTATTTTCTCATTTTCTAGCTTTGTTCTCTTCTAGGGTATAAATAGGACATTTATGATTAGTCTATACTAGTGGGTGAATGAATAATAATGGCTAAATATGTGTTCTCTTCCAAGTGATCTAATTGCATTTTAATAGGGTTTGTTAATTTTCTATGGTTTCTAATGTCACAACTCAAGATATTGAGATAATAGTAGTAATTTCAGACAATCTACAGGCTAATAGCACAAATAACTTAAGAAAATTAGACTGAGGGCTATCCAAATCATCTGATGCAGGGAGACTTTGATTCCACATTTATTGTCATTATTCATTTTAATTAGTAGCTCTCCTAGAAAGTCATCAGCTTCAATATATTTAATAATACACACTATTTTTTAAACAAACAAATGAGACCATTTATTATGAAAGGTAGAAATAAATTTAAAGTCATTAATTTGTGATTTACTTCGTATTTTCTTTAACCATAAGTAAGGATATACAGAAATCATTGAACGATTAACATTTGCTTTTTACCCTTCTTAAGAGTACATGTGCAATATTTAAAACATGCAATAAATAGGTATATGGAGTTAAAAAACAGGTTTTTGGAGTGTATGTGTATATGTGTATGTGAATGTGTATGAAAGAGGGGAAGAGAGAGAGGCAGAGACAGAGAGAGAAACAGAGATGGGTTAAGTGTTTAAAAGGATGATCATAAAGAAATAACTTAGCCTTTTCTATACATTTTACAGTAGAAGATGCCATTTCCTTTATAAGAACAACTGTGTTTGGAGAGCTCATTATTTTTTTTCCCCTCCCTTAAATGTCATCGGAATGGAAATTGTTGCAGTGAGACTGACTAGTGATGACAACCCTGGTCAAAACTGACCTTTACTTACTTGATTCATGACATCTCAGCAAGGCTTTGTCATCATTAACAGCAATGTATTCAGTCAGATTCTCTAAAGTAGGGCCCCAGAGCTTTATTTTATTGAAATATTATAACAACTAATTTCTCAATCTTGATTTCTTGCCAAGAGAAAGAGTGAATGAAAAAGAAAAAAGAAAAGAAAAAAAAATCTTTATGACTTTCTTTTCTTGACTCTCTTAACGTAGATCAGAAATATTTGTTTTTGAAATAGTTACTTGGAAAATTAATTCATATAACAAATATTAAGCCTCTGTTATGTTTTAAGAATAAAAACACAGCAAAAATGTTTTTATGGTTTTATGTTCAGTAGGTATGGGGACCAACTGTCCAGGTTGGCCCAAAACTAACCTGCTTTTAAAACTGAAAGATATGCATCTTGAGAAATTCCTTAGTCCAAGGCAAATGGGAACTATGATTGTGTGTATATCTAACTCTAATAGAGCATAATTGTAGAGAAAAAGTGACTTCAAATAATATGCTTTCTACCATTCTATACTTTTCATTTGTCCAGAACTGGCAGCTCATTGGTTAATTTAGGTTACAGACATGTTTGGCTTGGTGTACTATATATTGTTTTGTAACAAATTGTCCCAACACTTACCATCTTAGAACAACACACATTCATTATCTCTTATTATTTGGGTTACACACCTGGGCATAACTTAGGGCTTTTGGACTGACGGCCTTAGTTCCTTTCTTGCAGTTGTTTGGATGTCAGCCTTAGTTCTTTGCCAGTGAGCCTCTCCAAGATGGCAATTTGCTTTAAAACAGTCAACCAAAGAGTGAGTCTGCTAGCAAGCCTGAAGTCAATATTGTATGTAACATAAGCACAGGAGTAATTTACTATATTTTATTTATTAAAAACAAGTCACTAGGTTCAATCCACACTCAATAGAAGGGAATTACAAAAAGATATAAATACCAGCAGGTAGGGACCAAAGGAGGCAATCTTACAGTCAGTCTGCCATACTTGACTCTCAAAGTATATAAGATAAATTAATTATATATAACTATATATTATTATATGGGACAACATTCTATATTAATATAGAATGCTAGCATTACTTCCTTCTAGTCATCATCCTCTCTCCCAAAGTTAATAATTTTTCTAAGTTATACTACTATAGATTACTTTCTCATCTTTTTGGCCTTCATATATGAATGGAACCATACAATAAGTACTGTTTTATTTCTGGCTTCTTTTATTCAATATTTTATTTTTGAAATTCATATACATTGAATATATATCATCAGCTTTTTTTCCCCATTATAGAGTACTTACTATATGAATGTACCATAATTTATTATTGTACTTTACTTTGCCTCAGTAGAAGAATTAATGTTATAATGAATCATTGTGCATAATAACCTTTTATATCTCCATTTCCTTTTCTACAAATTTTTCCCACTTCAATATTTCTTTTCTTCCAGTTTTCCATGTCCTCATGGCACTCTAGAATTGACTCAAGGGAAGAGATTCATATAAACTTATGCCCACAAGGTGTTTCTGTTGTTGGATTTGCACTGTCTAAAATTAAAAAGAAACTTTAAAAATAATCTATGCATTTTAAAAGAAGACACCTCTGAGGTGAAAGTGTAATTTGGGTAAAGGGGAATCTATACTAATAAAAGGGTAATATGCTAATTAGATCGGGTTGACCGGGCATCTTCTAGATGTCGACTTCCTTCCGGACAAAGCCGTGGTGGCAGGGGCCAAGGCAGAGGCTGTTCGGGGCAATCAGGCTGGCAGGGGAGCAAGCAGTTAGGGGCACAATCAGGCTGGCACGGGGAAGCAAGCAGTTAGGGGGTGATGAGGCCAGCAGGGGAGAGTAGTTAGGGGGCGGTCAGGCCGGCAGGGGAAGGCAGTTAGGGGGCAATCAGGCCAGCAGGGGAGGGCAGTTGGGGCAATCAGGTCGGCAGGGGAGGGCAGTTGGGGCAATCAGGCCTGTGGGGGGGGGGGAGTTGGGGAGCCATCAGGCCAGCAGGGGAGGGCAGTTGGGGGCAATCTGGCTGGCAGGCAGAGGTGGTTAGGGCCAATCTGGCAGGCAGGCAGGTGAGCGGTTATGAGCCAGGAGTCCCAGATTGGAGAGGGTGCAGGCCAGATTGGAGAGGGTAGGAGCCAGGAGTCCCAGATTGGAGAGGGACACCCCCCCCCATGCACAGATTTTGTGCACCAGGCCTCTAGTCTATAATAATAAAAGCATAACATGCTAATTAGACCAGATGTCCTTATGGATGACCTTCCAGACAAAGCTGGGGCTGCGAGGGCCAATAGCAAGCTGCCACAGCTGCAACCGAAGCGGCAGGCTGCAGCGGGTGGGTGGTGCCTCCCTCTGCAAGGGAAGCCCAGGTCCAGGGTGCCATAGGGAAGCCGGTACCAGCAGCTGGAGAAAGGAAGCCTACTCTTGCATGAATTTCATGCATCAGGCCTCTAGGATTTAATAAAACACACCTGTCAGAACACACTCACTTCATCTCTAATATTATGGTAGGTTGGCCTTCATGATTCTTACCATATATTTAGTTACAGTTGAAAAATAATTTCTTTCGCAGAATACCAATATAGCTACAATTTGAGGTGGTAATGTGATATCCACTATTTTACCATATACTGTAAAGTAAGGTGTCTGTTCTCTGAGTGTATTGAGATGATATTAAGATCAAAAAGCAGAAATGCACATGTGCAGCCTTGGAAAGGAGATATTGTGCTTGAACCACAGGCAGTGTAGATGGAAAAAAACAAGCTACAAATTCAAGGTAGTTATTTGGAACTTGTTCTAAAAAAAATTAAACCCTTTACTAAATTCCTCCAAAGCCTATTAGTAGTTAAAAGTATTACAGGAACTTGGAAATTATTCCACCGGGAATACTTAATGTTTTCTAAGTTCTTCCATTTAGGATTTGTAATTCTGAGTAGGCCTATTTGCACCAAATTCAGCATTTCTTATTCATGTTTGGGGAGCTATATCCACTTTAATCTTAAAACTCATATGTACATGTGTGCTTATTTTCAGAAAAACAATCTGAATATTCAGTTGTGGGTGTGGTAACTTTCATGTTTGCACATTTGGAATTTCTCATGTGTTGAAAGCCTTGCTTACTTTTAGTTTTGGATGAAGATCATATCTTCTGAATAATCTCATTAGCATGATGTGTTGGGGAGTAGAGAGGGGCACTCCCCTAAAGTTATGTACCAGGAGGAAATTTCAACACTTTCACAATCTAGCTTATTTCAAATAAACAAAAAATGGAAGTGGTTTATACATAATAAATCCCTGCTGTGCTCTGCTGTGTTTTCATGACTAATTTCTTCGCTAACCACAGCCTCACAGCTTATGACCTTACAACAGCAGGCATCCTTTATAAAAACATGGGCTTACTGTTAGGGTTGTGCTTTTTCTCATCCACAAACTCCCTGGTGACTTGTTAACTATCCAAACAAATGTTTTCAAATGACTTATGGAAAATGCAGTTGTAAGATTTTTTTGGAACCATAAAAGGAATCTTTCTATTACAAAGTCAAAACTAAAATAATAGTAAAGAGTAAGTTGTTATCCTAACAGTAGATTTGATACATTTAATTTTCCTTCACAGAAATGGCAGTTCTGGTAGGGACTTTGAGGTATTCTTTAGTCATTTCCTCATGATGGAGCAGAATGACAAACTCTCTCAACTGACATTTCTAAGTGACTTACCTGAAGCTAACAGGTAAATTTGAGATAGATACTTTAACCTGGTGTTTGTTCTACCTCATATCTGTTTTATGACTACTATACTTTAAAAATATATATATATTTGTATTGATTTCAGAGAGGAAAGAGGGAGAAAGAGACATAGAAACATCAATGATGAGAGAGAGTCATTGATTGGCTGCCTCCTGCATGCACCCTATTGGGGATCAAGCCTGCAATCTGGGCATATGTCCTTGACCAGAATCAAACCTGGGACCCTTCAGTCTGTAGGCCAATGCTCTATTCACTGAGCCAAACCGGCTAGGGCAGTGGTCGGCAAACTGCGGCTCGCGAGCCACATGTGGCTCTTTGGCCCCTTGACTGTGGCTCTCCCTAAGCCTTAGGAGTACCCTAATTAACTTAATAACAATGTACCTCCCTATATAGTTTAAGTTTAAAAAATTTGGCTCTCAAAAGAAATTTCAATCGTTGTACTGTTGATATTTGGCTCTGTTGACTAATGAGTTTGCTGACCACTGGGCTAGGACATGACCACTATACTTAAAAATCATACACTGTACTTCTTTATGTCAGAAGCACGTCTAACATTTTCTAGTTGTTGCATTTTCTGTTAGTTCCACTAGATATCATTAATGTGCCTTGAATTTGTTTGGTCTTCTAGGGCAGTGGTCGGCAAACTGCGGCCCCTTGAGTGTGGCTCTTCCACAAAATACCACGTGCGGGCACGCACGTACAGTGCGATTGAAACTTCGTGGCCACACTCAAGGGGCCAAAGAGCCGCATGTGGCTCACGAGCCTCAGTGTGCGGACCACGGTTCTAGGGGAAAATAACTATATTTCAGGTGAAATCTACTTACATAAATAACAATGAGGTTCCCTTTATCACCATGAATCTTTCCTATTTAGCTTCTCTCATGGAATTATTAACCCAATGACAGAAACAAGGTTATTGTCATGTTTCAAGTAAATCTCTTAAAATTTGTCATTTGTTTTTTATCATTAAACATTCTCCATGACTCAACCACAAGATCTTTCCATTCTCTAGGACTGAAAGTCTCCTTATGAGTTTGCTGATTGTGCAAGTGGGCAGAATTGTACTAGGGTACTGATTGAATATGCAATGAATAAAATTTATTGTGCCCATTAAATGAAATAAAGAAAGCAAATGGCTTAGATTTTTGCACTTTCTCATCCATTCTCTTCAGCATTTATAGATAATATATAGAAGCACTTTTTCCAACTTCAGGGTTCTTGGGATCTCTTTTGCTAAAACCCTTCTCTGGGAGAATTGCATACCATCCACCTTCAGAAACTACCTCTGTAAGCATGCTGTTTGTATTAGTCTTCCCTTCCTTATGCCTTGCTACTAATTTGAACAGAGTCAGACAGCAGTTTATCCAAGATATTATTTATGTTTACATATATATTTTTCAGGCATATCAACACTAATAAAAGAGAAAAATGGTAATTGGCGTACGACGATACCCTTTTCATTGGCTAATCAGGGCTATATGCAAATTAACTGCCAACTAAGATTGGCAGTTAACTGACAACTAAGATTGGCAGTTAACTGACAACAAGATGGCGGCTAATTTGCATATGTAGGCACAATGCAGGGAGGCGAAAGGGAAAGCAGGAAGAAGCCCCCTGCCACTGACAGTGATCGGAAACCCAGGGGGGAGCTAAGAGCTGGGGGGTAGGGCAAAGGCGGCCCTAGGGCCGCCTTTGCCCTGCCCCCCAGCCATGATCGGAGAATCAGGGGCCTTTTCCGCCCTGGCCAGTGATAGCAGGAAGTAGGGGTGGAGCCAGCGATGGGAGCTGGGCACGGTCGAAGCTGGCAGTCCCAGGAGCTAGGGGTCCCTTGCCTGGGCCTAAAGCGGAGCCCACGATCATGGGGCCACTGCAGCTGCAGGTCCCCGCTGCCCAGGCTGGAAGCCTCATCCAGAGGCGTCAGGCCTGGGCAAGGGGCCGATCCTGCGATTGGAGGGTGATGGGGGTCAACGCCTGAGGGCTCCCAGTATGTGAGAGGGGGCAGGCTGGGCTGAGGGACACTCCCCTCCACACACACCCAGTGCACGAATTTCGTGCACCGGGCCCCTAGTAAGATTATAATTCAACATTTGTATGCACTACATAGTGATCGCCACTGCAAGTCTAGTAACCATCCACGGCAATTGAATCAGTTACAATTGATTCCTTTACTGTAGTCACTTTGTAACATTTAATCTTTATTATTCACATCCATGGTTAGTGGTAGATAAAATGGTCTCTAATAAAGATGGAAAATTGAATCAAGATCAGTTAATGCACCCAAGGCTGTAGAAGTATTAAACTGTGAAACAGTGTGGAAATGGGTGTCAGAGAAATCTTTCAAGTCTACGTTAATACACAAAACCCAAAGTATCCTCTTAACTACTTAGGTCAGTGATTTTGAATCTCTTTCATCTCATGGTACACATAAACTAATTATTAATATTCTGTAGTACACTAAAAATATACATTTTCTGCCAGTATCACAAAAATAAGCATAATTTTCATTCATTCACACTGACAGCTATAGTTGTTTTGGCTGTTGTCATCTTTTTATTTGACAATTTAAGGGAAAAGAGGTCAGTACCCCTAAGTAGTCAGGTATTGCATGTTTTAAGAATTCTTGTGGCACATTGGTTGAAAATCGCTGACTTAAGCAGGCATAGATACTTTCTTCCAGAGTGGAAAACGAAAGAGCACAGTAACTTCAACTGATATATATATATATATTATTTTAGTTTGTTGGAAGATGAATAGCTACAGGTTTAACATAATCAAATTTTAGACATTGTCCCTATATTACTTTTACCAATTGCTATATAAATCATGTAATCTCGGCAGTCTTCCATTTCTGTTATGACTTACAACTTTATTTAGTGAAAACAGTTCTAGACTTATAATCAGAGAACCTGGGCTCAGTCCCAGTTCTACAATTTGCTGGTTTTGTGATCTTGGATAAATGTTTTATATTATCTCTGTTTCATTTCCTTATTAGTGAAATGGAAAAATTAAAATTTGCCTGTTTCAAAGTTTATTATGGGAATCAAAAACTATGTGAAAGTCCTTAGAAAGTTAGATAGCTCTATTATTAACCTATAAAATATTATAATTTTACATTGGATCTTTTATTGGAACTTTTAAAAAAATCTGTGGGTCTATATTAGCTTCTGATATTTCCATCTTCTAGTACATGTGCAGCATGCAGCTCTGGCCTGATTTCCTTCTCCAAGATTAGCAGTTCTTTGTTACTTACTTTACAAAGGTTAAAGATCTCAGAACAACCTTTTTGATTTAATGAGGTTTGGCTCCAAATTCTGTCTCAGAAAAAAAGAATTTTCCATTAGGAAATGACTCCCAAACTCATTTCATTTCCTTCAGGATTCACCTACCTCTTATTCTGTTATCTCTGTCCTCTAAAAGAACTGAGTCCCAGTCCAACCTATTTGCTGTTGGAGTTAGGTGGCTTTATTTAGTGTGTTGCTTTAGCCCTTCAGACCACATATTCCCAGCTTTTAAATGTAATCACGAATAAAAGCAATTCTCACATTGTGTCAACACATATTTGGGGTATCATGGTTAGCTGTGAAGTAGGAGCAATAATTTATTACTAACCAGAATCTACTAATTTGGGAAATTCTTCTGTTTTTTAAATAAATTACAAATTTCTTATTTCTTCTCCTGAGTGAAAGTGGTTCACAAATGTGATGTATAAATTATTTCATCTACATTATATTCATTGTGATTGGAAAATATTAAAAATCACTGATTTAAAACAAGTAACTTCTAAATTCTACTAAAATTTTTATGATTTATATTTAAAATTTTTCAATTACAAATTTTTAAATGTTTATTTATGATGCACCCCAGAGCAGTAAGGTGTAAGTGAGATCTGAATGTTGGTTGTGATAAAGTGTGGATTAGGAGAAGAGAGAAATAGTACCAACTTGTTCTATGCAGGCTGGGCAAACACTAGTTATTATCAGTCATGAGAGCATGAATGAGAAGAGCTTGGCAAACAGGACTCTACAGGGCACATGTTTTTCTGTTGTATAAAAGACATCAACAACCCTTGTCTTTAGTTTCCCTCCTACTGTGCCTCCTAAATCTATTGTAATTAGGCTTTCACTCTCCTTCAGCTCTTTACCCAAAGTGATCATGATGAACAAATTAATGATTTCTATGTTGATAAATCCAGTGGTCACTTATCTGTTCTCATAATATTTGATTTATAAACAGAATTTTATAAAATGCTTGAAAATTTTTATTTACTTGGCTTTGGTACACAGCATTAACCTGGTTTTCTTCCATTTCCCTTTCTTCAGACTTCCTTTTCACCTCTTCTTTCCAGTCACCAAACATTTATATCACAGAATTCAGTCCTTGAAACAACTCTTTTCCATCATTAATCACATATAACTCATCACACCTAGTCTCATGTCTTTAAGTCTTCTATATAGGCTTATAAATCTCACATATTTCCTGCTTAATCTCCCTTATGCATCCGGGCTCAGCTATCCAACTGCCAACTTTACATCTTCATGTAAATGTCTGATAGATATCTCAAACTTATCACATCCAAAAACAAATATCTAGTCATTCTTCCCAAACTTGCTCCTCCTAAATTTTTTCTTCATCTCAATAAATGATAACTCTATTCTCTTGATTGCTTAAACCAAAAACATTGATATTATTCTTTACTTTCTCTTTCTGACATCAGACTTTGCATTTGAAATCATAGAAGTTTGGAGATAATGAATAGCATCTTCATACTCTTGCAAACTAAGAATTATATATCTGGTAAAGGAATCATATATCAGACAGGTTATTTTTTTCCTGTAAACACGACAGGAAATTTTTTTTTTAAGTTCATAAAGTATGTGTTCCATTTGAAAATCATTTAAAAAATTACTCTAAAAAACTATAGGATTGTACATGGGGAAGAGATTAAGAGAGAAATCTCAACTGTGAAGTTTATATATCTATCTACACTTACAAATTATCTCTAAATATATATATACTAGGGGCCCGGTGCACGAAATTCGTGCACTGGATGTGTGTGGGGAGGGGAGTGTCCCTCAGGCCAGCCTGCCCCCTCTCACATACTGGGAGCCCTCAGGCGTTGACCCCCATCACCCTCTGATCGCCTGATCGGCCCCTTGCCCAGGCCTGATGCCTCCGCCAGAGGCATAGACTCCCATCACCCTCCGATCGCCTGATCGGCCCCTTGCCCAGGCCTGACGCCTCCGCCAGAGGTGTCAGGCTTGGACAGGGGACCCCCATCTCCCCCTGATCACTGGCTCTGGCCCCCGCCCAGGCCTGAGGCCTCTGGCCCAGGAATCATGCCTGGGCAGGGGACCCCCATCTCCCTCTGATCGCTTGCTCCACCCCCCGCCCAAGCCTGACGCCTCTGACCCAGGCTTCAGGCCTGGGCAAGGGAACCATCATATCCCCCCAATCCCCGGCTCCGCCGCCCACCCAGGCCTGATGCCTCGGCCAGAGGAGTTGACCCTCATCACCCTCCGATCACCAATCACCGGATCGGCCCCTTGACCAGGCCTGAGGCGTCCGGCAGAGGTGTCAGGCCTGGGCAGGGGACCCCCAGCTCCCCGTGGTTGCAGGCTCTGCCCCTGCCCAGGCCTAACCCCTCTGGCTGAGGCATCCGGCCCGGGCAGCGGGGACCCGTAGCTGCAGCGGCCCCGCGATCGTGGGCTCCGCTTTAGGCCCAGGCAAGGGACCCCTAGCTCCTGGGACTGCCAGCTTCGACCGTGCCCAGCTCCCATCGCTGGCTCCACCCCTACTTCCTGCTATCACTGGCCAGGGCGGAAAAGGCGCCTGATTCTCCGATCATGGCTGGGGGGCAGGGCAAAGGTGGCCCCAAGGCCGCCTTTGCCCTGTCCCCCAGCTCTTAGCTCCCCCCTGGGTTTCCGATCACTGTCAGTGGCAGGGGGCTTCTTCCTGCTTTCCCTTTCGCCTCCCTGCATTGTGCCTACATATGCAAATTAACCGCCATCTTGTTGTCAGTTAACTGCCAATCTTAGTTGGCAGTTAACTGCCAATCATAGTTGGCAGTTAACTGCCAATCATAGTTGGCAGTTAATTTGCATATAGCCCTGATTAGCCAATGAAAAGGGTATCGTCGTACGCCAATTACCATTTTTCTCTTTTATTAGATAGGATATATATACTCAAGAAATGCCCATTAATCAGGAAATAGCAGGAATTGCCTCAGAAACATTTTTAACTAATATAACAAACAAAAACTGGACTTTGTTGCACATTCTACATTCTACAACTTTCTCTAACCTCCGAATTCACGTTTTACAGACATGTCTGCAACCAGGGCATGTGCCCTGATTGGGAATCTAATCGTGACCTCCTGGTTCATAGGTTGAAATTCAATCAGTGAGCCATGCTGGCTGGGTTACACAATCTGATTCTTAACATCATAATTTTCTCGGCAAATATCTTATATATAAACTATATATGAATTTTATGAATGTACTCTCTCTGAGACTATCCATAGCCAAATCATCAGGTCTAAATATTTGACTTGCTCTAAGCTCATTTTATAAAAACTATTTTTGTTTGTATTTTTCTCATTCATCAAGACAGCATGTATTTTATAAGCTGTGAGCCTTTTGTGCAATCCAGTGTTATAAATGAAATTTCTACCTTGTACCAGAACAAGTAGATGCTGAATACCAAGATAAACACAGAAAAAAAATGCAGGACTTAGAAGTGCATATTCTATATCTGGGAACTTGAATCCTAGACAACTTAGTAAAATCAGTTATGTGAAAGCTGGATGAGGGCATGTAGAAGATAATGAATTTCCTGAAAACGTATTTCTAGGAGCTGCAAATCCTCCCCACCCAAAGGGAGTAATTGCCAACTTTGTCACATGAAGCCTAGTGGTAGGTGGTGGTGCTCTAAGTAGTTCACTTAAGAACATGGTATATAATCATTATAATCTGGGGAATATCTGACCCAAGAATTCTTGAGGATAAAGAGAGTGTATCACTTCTATGGTTTTTGGCCAGGATAGTTGCTGCAGGGTTGGAATTAGATAGTACTCTGAGTTTGTTGGAGCAAAGGATGTGTGATTCCTGTAAACGAGAAGTGAGCCATGCACTTAGGCCAGTGCCAGTGTGGAATCTTCTTGGGTCCTGGCCAACAGAATAGCTCACATACAAGGGTAGAGACCTAAGCAACAAGCAGCCAGAGGATACAAGGGCTTCCTAGGGGCTTCTGAAGGATTTATAAACATCTTTCTGAAATAGAGATTCGTCTGTTGGAATTTAGGGAATTGCATACAGGTGAAAGAATACCAGGAGAATTTCAGAAGAACTTTTAAAGTGCCCAACTAGAAAAATAAATGATTTTAAACATTTGCCAGCCTGACACTAGTTTATAATAGGACTAAGAGTGTTCAGTTGAAGTGAAACTATCTTATTCCCATTATCCTCCTCTCCCCTGTACTTGGAGGGACGCAGAGCAGGAAGACTTAAAGCCTAGCACGACTCCTTCCCACTGTCAGAGAATACCCAACTGCTGGCAAGGTGGAAAAGAATTCTCATAATGAAGATTTATGGATTAAGTGACAGACTAGATGTTTTCAATTTTTGATTTGACCTGCTCTGCATCACTAAAAGTGAATATAGGACCCTTGATTCCAAAAAGAAATTAATGGAAAGGTCACATGACCTGCACATATTTCACCCAATGCTATCAGGAAAAGATTTATCAATTAAATAAATTTTGAAAGCAAAATGGAAGACATTTTGATTATAATATACATCCTATATGTTATGTTTCTATGAGATTTATGCAGAAGTATATACTTCCTGATATGTATATATATATTTCTTTCTAATTTTGACCTGGATTGGATGAGAATCTGACAATAGGATCTAGAATAACATAAAGTCAACAGCTAAACCTAAAAGATGATACTTAACTCTCCATATTTCCTATTATTTATATGCTTATTTTTACAATCTTACAAAATTCTAGTTAAATGTTGAAGGTCCAGTCCTAGCTCCAAGTATGTTTGGTATTTACCTGTGTGTTGTTGTTTTTTAGGTTAGAAAAGCATTGTTTTTATGTTTGATTTTTGCAACTAGAGAATAAAGTGCTCTAGGGATGACTGCTACTGTATTTAGTAGGTAGTAGTAAATAATAATTGCATGGAATATTTAAAGACTGTGAATTTGGAGGTTATTATTTGGTGCATTTTTAAAAACTGTATTTGTTCATATTTATTTTAACATATTTTAAGACACTAATGATTAGTGACTAATCTATCACCTTTTACGTACTTTTATTGTAATGTATTAAAGTAAGTTTGTATATAGCTAGCAAATATTCATAGATCTACTTTTTTCTTTTTTTTATTGATTAAAGTATTACATATGTGTCCTTATCTCCTCATTGCTCCCCCACCCCACTCCCATTCATGCCCTCATCCCCCTGGTGTCTGTGTCCATTAGTTATGCTAATATGCATACATACAAGTCCTTTGGCTGATCTCTCCCCTACCTTCCCTCTGAGGTAAGCCCCACCCTCCCGTACCTTCCCTCTGAGGTTTGAGCTACTGATCAATGCTTCTCTGCTCTGGATCTGTTTTTGTTCATCAGTTTATGTTGTTCATTATAATCCACAAATGAGTGAGATCATGTGATATTTATCTTTCTCTGACTGACTTATTTTGCTTAGCATAATGCTCTCCAGTTCCATCTATACTGTTGCAAATGGTAAAAGTTCTTTCTTTTTTATAGCAGTGTAGTATTCCATTGTGTAGCTGTACCACCGTTTTTTAATCCACTCATCTGCTGATGGGCACTTAGGCTGTTTCCAAATCTTTGCTTTTGTAAATTGTGCTGCTATGAACATAGGGGTGCATATATCCTTCCTGATTTGTGTTTCTAGTTTCTTGGGGTATATTCCTAGAAGTGGGATCACTGGGTCAAATGGGAGTTCCCCTTTTAGTTTTTTGAGGAAACTCCATACTGTTCTCCACAGTGGCTGCTCCAGTCTGCATTCCCACCAGCAGTGCAGGATGGTTCTTTTTTCTCCACATCCTCGCCAGCACTTTGTCATTTGTTGATTTGTTGATGATAGCCATTCTGACAGGTGTGAGATGGTACCGCATTGTCGTTTTGATTTGCATCTCTCGGATGATTTGTGACTTTGAGCATGTTTTCATATGTCTCTTGGCCTTCCTTATGTCCTCTTTTGAAAAGTATCTATTTAGGTCCGTTGCCCATTTTTTGATTCGTTGTTTATCTTCCTTTTGTTAAGTTGTATGAGTTCCCTGTAAATGTTGGAGATTAAACCCTATTGGTGATAACATTGGCAAATATGTTCTCCCATGCAGTGGGCTTTCTTGTTGTTTTGTGGATGGTTTCTTTTGCTGTGCAGAAGCTTTTTATTTTGATGTAGTCCCATTTGTTTATTTTCTCTTTAGTTTCCATTGCCTAGGCTCCAGTGGTCGGCAGACTCATTAGTCAACAAAGCCAAATATCAACAGTACAACGATTGAAATTTCTTTTGAGAGCCAGATTTTTTAAACTTAAACTATATAGGTAGGTACATTGTTATTAACTTAATTAGGGTACTCCTAAGGCTTAGGAAGAGCCACACTCAAGGGGCCAAAGAGCCACATGTGGCTCGCAAGCCTCAGTTTGCCGACCACGGAGGCTTAGGCACAGGCTGTATCAATGAAGATAATTGATTTGGCATATGTCTGAGATTTTGCTGCCTGTGGATCCCTCTAATATTTTTATGGTTTCCTGTCTTACATTTTATTCCTTTAGCCATTTTAAGTTTGTTTTTGTGTATGTTGTAAGTTGGTGATCTAATTTCATTTTTTTGCATGTATCTGTCCAATTTTCCCAACACCATTTATTGAAGAGACTGTCCTGACTCCATACTGTCAAGACTGTATGTTCTTGCCTCCTTTGTGAAATATTGAGCATAGTGGTTTGGGTTGATTTCTGGGTTCTGTATTCTGTTCCATTGGTTTATATGTCTGTTCTTGTGCCAGTACCAGGCAGTTTTGAGAACAGTGGCTTTGTAATACAGCTTGATATCTGGTATTGAGATCCCTCCTACTTTGTTCTTCTTTCTCAGGATTGCTGCAGCTATTCGGGGACTTTTTTTATTCCAGATGTATTTGGAGAGTTCTTTCTAGGTCTGTGAAATATGCCATTGGTATTTTAATGGGGAGTGCATAGATTGCTTTGGGTGGTATGGACATTTTAATAATGTTGATTCTACCAATCCATAAACACAGTATATTCTTCCATCTGTTTATGTCTTCCTCTACCTCTTTTTTCAACGTCCTGTAGTTTTCTGAGGAAAGGTCTTTTACCTCCTGGGTAAGTTTATTCCTAGGTATCTTAATTTTCTTGGTGCAATGAGATTGTTTTTTAAATCTTTCTTTCTGTAAGTTCCATAGCTCTACTTTTTATGGAGTCGTCCTTAAATGCTCTCATGGCAAAGTAGAAGAGCATTGTAAAAATTAAACAAATATGGATATGAGCTTAGATTTTTGCCACTAAATGGCTGTTTGACTTAAAACTTCAGTTTTTTCATTAGTAAAATATTTAGAAAAAGATATCAATCCTTTAGGGTTGCATACAAAGATTTAAAAAAACTTTCTTATACTTAAAATTTATCTCTTATACCTCTTCATCACGTAAGAAGCAAAGTAACAGAAATTACTATTCTAAAAGAAGTACATTATAAGTTGGGATTCCTTCCTGTGTTACCTAGATACTATCATAGGTGTCTTGGCTTTGAAAAGACATGCTGAATATATAAAAAGGCTGTTTTGAAAGGGTTATGTAGTATGACATAATAGCAATAGAAAAAGGGTTACCTGGCATGACATAAAAAGAAAAAAGAAAATTTGTTGAGATATAAAATAAAGTAGAATTATATTGGTGAAAATACATCTTAACAGAAGAGCATACCAATCAATGTTTTTAATTATATGAAATTCTTCCATCTGGTACAATTCTAGCAAGAAAATAAATACTAAGGTGGAGTGCTTAATCTCATTTTACAGGGCTAATAATAATAATGAAGTAGAGTGAAAGAAACTATTCTTGTGTACTCACTTCTTTTGCAACAGCATACAGCTGGATTCTATCTTTTATTGTGTATATTATTTAAGAATTGTATTTCTTCAAGCTTTGATCATGTAGTTTTCTTACATCTGGTTCTATTTAGCACGTGCTACAGAAAATGTATAAAATGTTAGGTGGACATGTATATCCATCTATAATAAAAAGAGTGTGGATTGTCTACAAAATATACACATATATATTTATGTACAATTTAATTGCTATTTCTATTGTCTTAATACACATCTATCAGTATGATTTTAAAATGGTTAAAAGTAAACTAGTTAAACTTGTAAGATATTACTTGAATTCCAATCTCACTTTGGTTATTGCTACTAATTTACTATCATATATATTTAAGCTACTATCTATAATAATAAAAGTGTAATATGCTAATTAGACGGGACAGCCAAATGATCTTAAGAACATCATTCTGGACTAAGCCCTGATGTCAGGGACCAAGGCAGAGGCAGATAAGGGCAATCAGGCAGGCAGGCAAGTGGTTGGGGCAATCAGGCAGGCAGGCAAGCAGTTAGGGGTGATCAGGCAGGCAGAGGGGTTAGGGGTAATCAGGCAGTGGGGTTAGGGGTGATCAGCAGGCATGCAGAGTGGTTAGGGGCAATTAGGCAGAGGGGTTAGGGGTGACCAGGCAGGCAGGCAGAGTGGTTAGGGGCAATCAGGCAGGCAGGCAAGTGGTTAGGGGCAGTGAGGCAGGCAGGCAGGTGAGCAGTTAGGAGCCAGCGGTCCTGGATTGCAAGAGGGATATTCGACTGTCAGTTTAGGCCCGATCCCACAGGGCCTAAACCGGCAGTTGGACATCCTCTGAGGGGTCCTGGATTAGAAGAGGGTGCAGGCCAGGTTGAGGGACCCCCCACCCCCATGCACAAATTTCGTGCACCGGACCTCTAGTTATATATAACTGAAATATGTATATATCTTTTCTGTAACTTAGTATTGATAGGGAAGCAGTGTAATTATAGGTCAAGACTTCAGTTTCTGCGCTACTCTGTGACGCTATGCAAGTAACAAAACCTGTCTTTGACCCAGTTAATTTAACTAAAAATGGGTTTAAGTGTAGTATTTACCTCATAGGATGATTGTAAGGATTTAAAGAGCTAAAAGGATTTAAAGAGATAAAAAGAATAATTTTTTAAAATTGAGCCAAATCTTGGGGCAATGCTAATCTATTGGATAATCATTGGGCAATTGCCAGTGAGAAGAAGTCCTTCTTCAGTGGCTATAGAACAAGTAACACACTCTGGAGATGAATGGTGCTCACTGGCTGATGAATGCGTAGTGTACAGGTTCTAGGAAAAATTCTCAAGGCTTCCTGTTTGGGGAAAATAAATTTGCTTGGATCAAGATTAGAGAGTCTCTCAATATTGACTTTAGTTCTAAACATAAGATATATTCAGGACTGGATTCCTAGTACTATATAACCCTACCCCTTCCCTCTCATTACTTATTTATAATCTTAGAGTCTGGAAGTTTCTTCTAAGCAAGATACAAAATCTCAGAAAACATTTTGGAAAATATTGATTAATTGACCTGAAATGCAAATAAACTGAAAGGCCTCTGAATAGCAAAAACCAAACCAAACAAACTAACAGTGAAACAAAGTAAAACAGAAACTACATAAAGCTAAAAAATGACAAGAAACTCAGTTAATAGTTCATACACCAAACATTTTATATAAGTTGCTATGACAAAAGCAAATAATCCAGTAGCATAAATGGATAATGCAATGATCAGGCACTTTATAGAAAAAGAAATCCCAGAGGCTAATACATATATAAAGAAAAATAATAAAGTCTATGGATAACTTAATACCAATTGCAATAGTTTATAGGGAAAAAATGCCATGAAAACACCTTGTTTTTCTTCTTCATTTTCAAAATCATTTTGGTTGCTTTGATTAGACATTCTGTGCTAATTTTTTGTGCCCGTAGCTCATTTGAACACAGCTTAACTTAAAAAAATGTTAATCTAAAGATAGGCTCTCATTTTTAATTAAATTAGTAAAACCACTTTTTTTTTTCCTATTCCAGTAGGAAATAGCTATTGCCAAAGTGAGGAAGTGGATACTATTTCATCTTGTTGTAAAAAGGTTTGCAGAGAAATTGGTTTCTTAATAAGCTTGTGGTTTCAAATATATCAGTGTTCATCTATGCCATCTTTCCAGTTCCAAAGTGGTTCTGTTCCATTCAAGAAATTTGAAATATGTAATTGGAAATCCTTAATAAAATTTGCATTTAATTTTTTAAAAATGCAAATTAAAGTAGGCTTTATCTACCAGCTTAGCAAATATGCTGAAAGTTTTTATAATAAGTGATAGCAAAACCAGGGGAAAAATGGTCAGTCAGTCTTGTACTACTGTGGGAATGTGAGTTGGGTGTAATATTTCTGCATGAATCTTGAAAATATGTATTGAATTTTATTGAACGTGTATGTTTGGTTACAGCAATATTACATCTGGGAATTTTCCCACTGAGCATATTCCCAACATATATGCAATATTGTTTGTTATAGCAAAATGCTACAAAAGTCAACCAAAATGCTCAACAATATGATATTGGTTAAGTAAATATATTGCATTCTCACGATTAAATATTTGCTGCTATTTAAAAGAGGGAGCAAGATTTGTATTGCTGAGATGGAAGTTTTTGAAATCTATATTAAACTTAGAAAAAAATAATGTACAGGCTATTATGAATAGTCATTAAGCAAAGTAACGACTATTCATAATATCCTATACATTATAATACATTCCAAGAGCTTTATCTACATCTTAAACCTTCTGTAGTCTAATCCAATCTGTTATCCCTGGTCTTCAATTATCTGTTCTGTAATTTTTCATCATGAGTCTGGTTTAATATAAGAATTTGGTAATAGGACTCATTTCTATTCTTTATATTAAATTTCTAATTTTAAGCCTCATAAATATTTTTTTATTAAGCCACATGTAAACAAAATAATTTACCATTGCATACATATGTAACACCTTTGTTCTTTTTTCCAAATTTTGCTAAAGTCTCTGGTAAATAACCAAGTAATTAATTCAAATTGTTAATAAAAAGGTGTGGTTTCCTATTCTACCCACCAAACATGATCCATCAACATTCATAAATAACAGTTTCATCACTACTGACCTGAAAATTATAGTTCTTTATTCTCCACAATTTTATAACTTAATAAAATGTATTTATCTCAGTTTCTGTGGGTCAGGATCTGGGAGTGGCTTACTTGGTTGGTTCTAGTTCAGGGTTTCTCACTGAGGTTGCATCAGCTATTAGCTGAAGCTGCCTTTACCTCAGAACTCAATTAGGGCTTGAGAAACTGCTTTCAAGCTCATTCATGTGGTTGCTGGCCAGTTTCAGGTTCTCCTGGCTGTTGGGTGGAGGTCTCCACTTCTCCCTACATCCTAGTGTCTCTAAATGTTTTCTCCATCTTTGCAGAATTTAACCTATTGTAAAAAAAAAAAAAAGTTTAATGGACTCCCTGTAATTTTACTCCCCCCCCCCAACTTATGAAAGGGCATCTTGATGTTACTATTGTTTTAACTGTACAGACCTCCCTCCCCATGTCTATTCTTCTTCCTTAGTAGCTGTTTAGTAAGAAAAATCCAGAGAGAATATTGGCAAGGGACATATTAGCAATTACCATAGGAAGCTGTGAAAGTAGGATGTCTCAAATACTCAGATATTGGCCAGGACATAAAAGTAGGAAATCTAATGACATAAAATATCAGGAAAATCAGCAGTAAAAGAGGGAGAATAAAGTTATATTTCAGGAGGATTACAGCACTGAGAAATGGTCTTGAGTCGAGGGAAATCTGAGTCTTCCGTTAAATTGAAAGGAAGGCTTTTCATACTAAGTTACTCAGGTTGGGAGTTGGATTGGGAGTACCCCAGGACTGGCTACTGAATCTTCAAAAAGGCCTATTCAAAGCAACAAAATAGGAACATGTTCATTGTCTTGATCAGGTGCTTGGACAATCTAGTGCAGTGTCAGCCAAGTGCTGAGTTAGAGATCATTTAAATATTTATATTATATATGTAAGTATAGAAGGTAAAATGTGTACTATACTGAGAGCATGAAGGACTAGTTTATACGATACATTAAAACCATAAAAATATGTATATTATTTTGGTAGCATTTGGAGACTTTCCTGAATGTTTTTCTGATCCATGTCAAAGGCTGTGGTTGTCATTCCTGTGACAATCAGAGCCTCTTCACAGCTACTTGCAGTGAGCAGTGGGTGTCTACAAGGTCCTCTGCATTCTCCCATGGAATGTTAAATTCATTAACAGAAAATATTCACATATCACACTCCCCTTCTGATAGTATATGGAATTGCCTTTTACCTACACAGCTGTGCTGACAGGCAGCACCCTCTTGTATATTCTTCATTGCATTCCAACTTCAATACTACCTTTGGCCTGAGTCACATTCCGGTGTGTATGATTTTTCTAACACCAACTGCAGGTGGTATGCTGGATCAAACACACACTGACTTATCGGGGCTGATTGTTAAATTTTCATGAAATTTACCAAATGGTAGTTAAATAATTGGTAGCTTGAAATTGGCCACAGTGAGATATTAATGACCATCCTACCCCAGTCTCCACTTCAGCCTTTGAATCCCAGGAGTATCCTGCCATCTAACCAGATTTCTCAGCTGGTTTCTGCAAAAACCCTTCATTTAGGGAAACTGAATTACAGGCCTCCTTTCCCACCTTTTTGGGGAAAGTGCTTTTGTTTTACCTGTGCTTTGCTTGAAATTACCACACCATCTGTCTGAACTTTTATACTTTCTCTCTTGTACATCACATGTACCTGCAATTGGGACAGATTTCTTGTGTCCTCATTTAGTTCTGGATCCTGATTGTTACCTTTCCTGAGTTATGATTTCTTCCTTTTTCCGTATTTTCATATATGTTCTACCCCTTCCTACTGTATCACCACCATTTGAGGTGAGAGGTGAGCATCAGAGGATGCTCCTGGTGACTGGCACTGACAGAGGTAAACCCTTTGTCTGCACAGAGAGATGGGTGGGAATTTGACTCCCTCTTTGATGCTCCACTGGATCTTATTTTCTACCGTGGCTTTTGTAACCTGTGAAAATGAAACAGTTGAGCTCATTGCACATTCAGCAATCCAGTCTTTACTGGATTTGAATGTCATGGATCATTAATTGGGAATGTAAAAAAAGTTTCCTTGGCACTATAACAAAGCATCTATTTGAAAAGTCATTTCGTCAACATGGCTACATGATGTCACATACTAGGAAATCAACTTAGTTTTGAAAAGAACCTGAACCAGCCATTTGTTCTCAATTTAGATAGATAGAGTGATGATTGCCAACTGAATTTTTAACTGAAAACACTGAATTCCTACACTTATTTGCCTGTAATATATTTCTCTAGCAGAATTTAATGTCACCCATAAGCACATATAGTTTTAAATATATTTTATTACAAATTTAACCAGAAATTTTCTAATTTATGAATATTATAAAATGATTCAAATAATACAGAATTATACAGATATACTAAATACCTACTCAGCTCTTTTTTTTTATTATAATCTATTCCTAAAAAGCTTTTTGTCAAAAATTTAATATTCATCTTCTTATCTAAATATATTTTTATTTCATAAAATCAAATGCCTTTTAGAAATAAAACTTTCTTATTTATATTACTTTATTATCATTTCATTTAAAATGTTATATTGTTTAAATTTTTATTTTATTACATATATCTCTATTATTGGATTCTTAGCATTTTATTTTAAAAATATGGGTATACCACAAGTTATTTAAAAACTTATATTGTGATGGATACTTAGGTCATTTTAATTTTTTGTCATTATAAAAAATTTGCAGTTTAAAATCTTAAACATAAATATTTAGGTATACACTTTTGAAGAATGAATTTTTAGGAGTGGGATTACTAGATCAAAATGAATATGCATGTTAAATTCTGAAAGATATTTTCAAAATGTCCACTGAAATGTCCTCCTGTGAAACATACAAAAATATATGTTTCAAATACAAAATCCCCTGATGGGCTAAGTACATTTAGTTAAGGTTAATTTCCACTTAAGTTTGAGGCATTTAAGCTTTAATAGAAGGCTACCTTATTTCTGGAAGTATATATGCAGTCCTACCAACTATGTAGTCATGGCAGATCATTCACAATTTCTTAGATTCACTTTTGACTTTAAGACAGTTTCCGTAATTCTATTTTTGCAGTTATGTTTTGATGGTTAGATTATCATAACATATATGCTCAAATTGACTATATCTGTTTTCTTTAGAATGGAAATTTGTGCCTCATTTCAACATAAGTTCTGTATGTCCTTGTATTATTTTTTATCAAGTCAATCTACAAAGCCAGCATTCTAAGAATTATCTAGAACTTTAATTGATTCAGTTGTCAATTAACAGCACTGTATTATCTGGTTCTTTTGTGAAATGTCCACAGTCTTGAGTCATTTACTGAAGAGTGGTTTATGTGTTCTGTAAAATGCTCTTATTTTCGAGACTTATTTAGAAAATAAAATATAAAGAAAAGCATAGCTTGTAAGGCCATTTACCCCCAAATGTACTACAACATTACTACTGAACAAACCTCAAATTAGTAGATTTTATGTTTAAGAGTGCCTAAATTTTTAGCGGTTTGTCAAAATCAATAATCAAGAATTACAAAATAGTCCAGCCAGTGTTGCTCAGTGGTAAAGTGTCAACCTATGAATCAGAAAGTCACTGTTCAATTCCTGGTCAGGGCACATGCCTGGGTTGCAGGCTCAATCCCCAGTGTGGGACATGTAGGAGGCAGCCAATCGATTCTCTCTCATCATTGATATTTCTATCTCTCTCCCTCTCCCTTCCTCTCTGAAATCAATAAATATATATTTTAAAAAAAAGAATTACAAAATAAAACCCATGTCAAAGGCACAAAAGAAAACATGGCAGAGGAAAGGGAGTCCATATTATCAAGCCCCTGAGTATTAGAAAGGACTGCTTATGAATGATCCTTTTTTAATTTAGTGTTTATTTTAAAACTAGTGGCCCGGTGCATGAAATTCGTGTGTGGCGGGGGGTATCCCTCAGCCTGGCCTGCACCCTCTCTAATCGGGGACCCCTGGAAGGATGTCCTACTGCTGGCTTACAGGGATCGGGCCTAAACCGGCAGTTGGACATCCCTCTCACAATCCGGAACTGCTGGCTCCTAACCGCTCACCTGCCTGCCTGCCTGATTGCCCCTAACCACTCTGCCTGCCGGCCTGCTCACCTCCAACTGCCCCTCGCCGCCGGCCTGCTCGCCTCCAAATGCACCCCCTGCCAGCCAGATCACCCTCAACTGACCCCGGTGCCAGTGTGCTTGCCCCCAACTTCCCCCCCTGCCAGCCTGCTCACCCCCAACTGCCCCTCTCCCCCCCCCGCCAGCCTGCTCACCCCCAACTGCCCCTCTCCCCCCCGCCCCCCCGCTGGCCTGCTCATCCCCACCTTCCCTCCCCACTGGCCTACTCGGCCCCAACTGCCCCCCCTGCTGGCCTGATCAACCACAACGACCCCCACCCCCACCCCGCCACCAGCCTGATCACCCATAACTGCCGTCCCATCCTGGCCTAATCACCCACAACTACCCTCCCCTCTTGGCCTCTAACTGCCTCTACCTTGGCCCCACCACCATGGCTTTGTGGCGTTCCATAAGAATGTCCGGAAGGTCTCCTGGAAGGTCTCCCAGTCTAATTAGCATATTACCCTTTTATTAGTATAGAGGCTTGGTGTATGGGTGGGGGCCGGCTGGTTTTCCCTGAAGGGTGTCCTGGATCAGGGTGGGGGTTCCCTTGGGGCGTGGGACTGCCTGGGCGAGGGGCCTGTGGTGGTTTGCAGGCCGGCCATGGCCCCTTGGGGTGAGGGTCCCCAGTGGGGGGGGGCATGGCCAGCCTGGGTGAGGGGCTGAGGGCCATTTTCAGGCTGGCCATGCCCCCCAGAGACCCAAGCCCCCATGCCCTCCTTGAGCAGTGGCCAGGGCCAGCTGGAAGCCTGGGTCGTGGCGACCCAGGGCCCCAGCCACTCCTTGAGCAATGGATAGGGTGGGCGGGAACCTTGGCTTCCTCCGTTGCCAGGGGCAACCCAAGTCTCCAGCTACGTGGCTGCTGCCATCTTTGTTGGGTTAATTTTCATACTCACCCTGATTGGCTGGTGGGCATAGTGGAGGGATAGTCAATTTGCATGTTTCCCTTTTATTAGTGTAGATTTATCTTTATTGTTGAAAGTATTACAGATGCCCCCTTTTTCTCCACCCATTGACCCCCCTCGACCCCCATACCTTCACTGCACTATAGTCTATGCATCGATTATGGGCATGTAAATTCTTTGGTTAATCTCTTCCTGTTCTCCTCCCCCCCTTTTCTCTGAGATTCATAAGTCTGTTCCATGCTTCCCTGTCTCTGGATCTATTTTGTTCAACAGTTTATTTTGTTCATTAGATTTCACATATAAGTGAGATCATGCCATATTTGTTTTTTTTCTGACTGGCTTATTTTACTTAGCGTAATATTCTCCAGGTCCATTAATTTAAATTCATAATTGAGCTTATGTGGATTAGTGATTAATGATAATGTTAACTCTTTAAGGGTATTTCTCTAGAGAGATCTATTCACTATAGCTACTTATAGCCACCAAGAAATTCAATATTTTCAAAGATATAGGTTTGTATAATATAATGATCTTCTAATTCTTGTCAAGGCATCTTTCAGTATCACAGTATACTTTCAGGGGTTAATAATACCATAACATGAAGCCATCCATAAAACATGTTGGGTTTTTGTTGTTGTTGTTGTTTTTTTAAATAATTCTTTTTGTTTGGTATTAGAATCAAGACACATGAGGATGCCATTTAGATCTAGTTACTTTTGTTAAAACTTGTCTAACTTTGAAAATTTTGAAGTTATTAATCATTCTTATAATTAAAATCTGTTTTTTGCTCTGTTACAATGAATGATTGATACAAATAATTGTCTTCATCTTGTAATAACTAAGTTTTATATCATCACAGCTAAAGAGCATTTGTTTTAGAGTTGTATTTGATAATTAAATACTTTTCCCTTCAGCAAATTAAAATGTTTAGGTGAATATATAATTAGTGACTTTAGAAGTCATATTCATATCACAATAGGATACAACCTATTAAAAATTAGATTCATAAAAATACAAATTAATCAGATAATTAGTTATTACTAAATAATTATTTAGACTTAATGAAATCCTAATATGTATTTGATAAGTATGGATGTGAAGAGATATAAAATGTATTAACTGATCACAATGCTTTATAAATTAGAATTGGGGAAATCTTAAAGCAATTAACAAAAAAAAAATGCATATTTCAGGATCTTCATATAGTTCGTGAGAATCCAGAGGAATAGAAAACACCACATATTTTGGTAAAGAAAAGATGCTTCATATAAAAACAGGGAACAAAAATTATTTTTACGTTGAATGTGGATGAGATAATAAACATTTAAAACGGAAATGATAAGAGTATCAGTAAAAGCTGTGAAACCATCATGTTTGCAAGTGACAGCAAATCTGGTTTCCTTCTAAAGTCTGATTTAGTTAGAGAGGTTTTGGAGCCTGGAATGACAGACTAACATTAAACTTAAGTCTATAGACTTTAGAGAGTCAGTAGCTGATTAGGCAAATAATGCAATCAAAATAAACTGTAATAGATTGGATTCCCTTAAGTATTTGGACTATGTAAAGAATTGGATAGAATGGACTTAGAAGTGGAAAGACCAGTCATATGTGGAGAATTATGCTAAGCATAATACTCTAAATACATATAAAAAGTTCTAAATTAAAAAAAATTATTTCAGCACAATGTAAAAAGAGAAGCATTGGATTAGAATATGATACTTTTATGACCTATAAATTGTTCATATCATATCTGTACCTAACTTTCATACTATTTTTATATTTTCACAAAATGCTAATTTGAAACCATTCTTTTGTTATTTTTTACAAATAATTTACTGGTATGTGAATGAAATGTAAAACGTGTTCATGGTATGGGTTATGAATAATTTTCATAGCCTGCTAGTCTTTATTTTTCTGGATTTTTTTATTATTATTTAAAGAATTCAGTTTAACTTACCGTTTGGAATTGCAATACTAAATTGTCTTCAGGCCATTTCACATGCAACTTTGGGGGCTTCTTTAAAAAAAAAAGTAAGATAAATATTTCAATACCTTTGTAGGCTGATGGGAATGTGCTACTATGTAAAGAAAAATCAACATTTCAGGAGAAAGAAGACACCTACAAGACTAATATCTTTAGGTAGTCAGGAAAGGAGTGGTTGCCCTTAAATGGTTTTTAACAATCATCAAAGTAATGTGAAGGTGGGGAGAAATATTTAGCAATTCTCTCTGATTAGTTCTGAGGCTATTTCATTGGCTTTGAGCAAGGAGAGGGGAAAAATTAACAGATGTTTGAGAGAGAAGGAGAAGTTGTAAAATAAATCACAGAGTCAGAGAGCGAATTGATTAAGGAAATTTAGTTGGGTTGCTTGTAGTAGTAAAAGCAAAATTGATGTTAGGTAGTCATGACTTTAACATCAGTATGATGCTATGAAGAAAAATTTTTGTAACAAAGTTGAGGAGGCACATGAGAAAGTTATTAGAAAAATGGGCTGTGGAACCTAATCCATGTCTGGTGGTCTTAAGAACAAGACAGGAGTGAGAACCAGTGAAAAATCTATAGATCCTGTGAGAGTCAGGACAATTTTTAGCAAAATCAATCTATGATTATGAAAGTGAATACCTGAAGAGAATTGGGGATGATGTTATTAACAAGGAGGCACTCAAGAAATGGTGATAGGACAAGATTGGAAGTACCATTTCCACATATATTGAAATCATTAAGAGCCTATACAGGACTGATTAAGAAAGATGAAAGACAAAATCTATATATATAAAAAGCCAGTGACCAGAACGCCATAACAACCGGAATGACCAGTTGCTATGACGCCCACTGCGGCCAACGAACCGGCCCAATTGGAGGATGGGGTCAGCTAGGCAACTTCCTGTGGCCTCTCCCCCTGGCTGGCCCTTCCCCTGATCAGCCCTCAGCCCCTCCCCTCATCTGGCCCCGTGCCTGATTGACCCCCTTACCACAATAGGGGGCAGGGCTAGAAGGCCAACTTCCTGCAGCACCTCCCCCAGGCCGGCCCTGCCTCCAGTGGGCCCCCAACACCCCGATCGGCCCACAGCCCCTCCCCCCAGCCAGCCCCACCCCTGATTGCCCCCACCACAATGGGGGGTGGGTCCGGCCAGCCAAACTCCTGCAGCCCCTTCTCCCGGCCTGCCCCACCCCCATGGGCCCCCACCAATCCAATTGACCCACTGCTCCTCCCCCCTGCCAGCTCCACCCCTTATTGGCCCCCCCACTCTGATCCGGGTCAGGGCCACCCAGCCAACCACCCATGGCCCCTCCCCCAGACCACTGGCCCCTGATTGGCCCCCTCTCCCTATTTGGGGGTGGGGCCAGCCAGTCCACTGCTCACATCCCCTCCCCACGGCTGGCCCCACCCATGATCAGTCCCCACCACACCGATCAGCCCACAGCCTCTCCCCTCAGCCAGCTCCGCCCCGACTGCTCCCCCACACACCAATCAGGGGTGGGGCTGGCTGGCCAACCTCCCATAGCCCCTCCCCAAGGCCAGCCCCACCACCAATCTGCCCCTCCACCCCAATAGGGGGCAGTGCCCGCCAGCCAACCTCCCACTATCTCCTCCTCCCGACAGGCCTGGCCCCAATCTGCCAATTGGCCCCGAGCATGAATTCATTCACTGGGCCTCTAGTTATTGTTATAAAGATGTGAATGTTGGTAGGGGTTTCTCAGGAGAACAAAGGGCTCTGAGAGTCCCTGCTCAGTCACTCTCTGATGGCACCAAGTAAGGTGAAAGGTGGGTGACACTCAGCATCTAGATAGAACAACTCATATTATAATGAGTTAATAATATGTTTATAAATATTAGATTATTGATTGATCTATATTCCATTTTTTGCTCTTTAATTTTATTTCCCAAAAAGTTATCAATAAAAATTTCTCATCAAATTTGCTTTATAAATTTTTACATATTTCTAATTAAACAGGGAAAAAGTTTTAAACATTTTCAAACAACCTAAAATCAAAAATCACTTTTCATTTTCAATTGATTGCACAAATGACACCAAACTTCAGGCAGTCAGTACTAGTACATGTACAAATGAGCCTCACAATAGCCAGTGTTCTGTTACTATGACGCTGTCTTGGTGCTGTAGTCTTAGTAACATATAAAATGTTAGTATTTTAAGGATCATATGAATCCTGGTTTCATTATGTTCTTGCAGATGAAGAGTTGGAAGGAATACTCTCATATAATGTCATATTTTCAGTTTGCCATGGCTTTCAAGACCAGGATATATATATATATATATATATATAATTTGTTTCACACTACCTTGAAGTTATCTCACTTTGCTTTCTTCTTTGTGGCATTTCATTTAAAGTTTCATAAAGTTACGCCATTTTTACTTTCTGTAAAGATTATAATTACACTAGTTTTTTATCTTATTTATAAAAATCTTGGCAATTTCTAATGTTGCTCAAAATTTGTCATAACTCCCAATTGGTTTAAGAAAATGAAAATTAACTGTTCGGTGGTGCTTCTCCTTTCCTAATAATATTCTAAGGGCAGATAAATGGCATTAGTGTAATGTGACATAACTGCTTGCTTGCTTTTGTGCTTTTACTTTGAATAAAAGCATCAACAAATATATTTATCAAGCACTGTTCATTGATCTCTAAGATTATGGACAGTTTTCCAGATAGGGTTCATTTAGAGAATCTTCTTCAGAGTGATTTTTTTTCTCCCATCTATTAATGATGTAAATTTGTAGAAAGGTAACCAGGAGTGGAATAGAGCATATAATAGAATAAGATTCTCAAAAGCAATGTTATACAGCAATTCAAAGGCAATAGAAAAAGTAATTATGTTTTTATCTGAAGTAGAAAAGGAAGTTAAATTATGTTTCATTTTAAGTTGCTGTGACAAGGCTGTCATTTGAAAATACAGTGTGGATTAGTATAATTATTGTATCATAAATGAAATAATATTTATTCTGAACATTTGCATTATTTTTAGGTAATTTATGTAGAGTATTAAAATTCTCTATTATATCTCCCACTCCCACACACATTCAAACACATAACACAGATATCACAAGCAACAGCTGCGATATTTTCTTCCAG
This sequence comes from Myotis daubentonii, assembly GCF_963259705.1. Classification (NCBI taxonomy): domain Eukaryota; kingdom Metazoa; phylum Chordata; class Mammalia; order Chiroptera; family Vespertilionidae; genus Myotis; species Myotis daubentonii. Next base: position 39,444,479 of record NC_081849.1, read on the forward strand.
ACTGATGTTTAGAAATAATTGACACAGATGCCAATTTTACATTTATACTCATGTACTTTAATTCCTAGAATAGAAATATGAATGCATTATTTAGATGGCTTCCAAATTTGCATATGTTCTGTGTGATTTGGAGTATGTTATTCTATATTACATTAAAGGAACTATAATTGACATACTTACTTTGCAAAATATCATGTTCTTTGATAACTTGTCAGTGTTACTCACTTTTAAAATTGGTCTTAGTCATTTAATGGGGGATTAAGTCACAGTTTTTTAGAGTATGTACATATTCTACTTAAGTAAATTAATTTAATGTTAGCAATTTGCAAAAAAACCCCACTGAATTTAATTAAAATGATTATATTCCAATCTTTAATGCTGTCCAACCTTATTTGGTGGTAAAATAATTCTAGAAAGATATACCTAATGAGCTGTCTTTTTTTCCTTTTATGTGCCTGTGTGGTGTGTATGTGTGTGTGTTGGAAAGTGTGTGTGTTTGTATGCATGTGCTCTCTAACAACAAATAATAAAAGAAAACCCTCAATAAAGATATTTAGTTAAAGGGTAGATAATTTATAAAATGTTGAGAAATGTATCTGAATGTTCTCAAATTTTCCTTAATTCTTACAGTTATAGTTTGTGGAGGTAGGCCAAAAGCGCGTGTAGAGGGAGTATTCATTTGGCTATAAAGCATGAAGAGGTACAATTAATCTTAGTCAGCTATAAAGTCTGACTAATACATTCTAAGCTGATCTCAGTCATATTCTAGCACCACAAACTCATATTTCTTTTTCTTCAGAATAATATTTTATAACAAATTGAAACCATGAAGGGTGGGATAATTAAGAAGAGACTTTTGACATCACCTTCTGCCTAATAATGCCTTAGAGATACATTTTTAGCAAAACCCCACCTAAATGGGTACATTTTAAACAATATTTGGCTAAATTATTGCAAATGTGGTGAAATGTATTGCTGGCATATTACATTTTGCTTTTTCTGAGCTGTGTGCTCCTCTCCCTAATCTCATGCAATTAAGTCACATTCCTGAGGCTTCTGAAGATAGTTTAAAAATTGGCACAAATATTAACCTTTATTTAGTTCTTATGGCCATTCTAATAGTTATGGAGAGGAACAGGTCTGGCTTTATTTACAGATACCTAGGAGGTTCATGAATTTGTAGGGTATAATTAAAGAAAAAAGCCACTCACATTGCTTCATTTCTTTATGCCTAACACACATGCACACTTCTAATGGATTGTGATTTGTATATCATGTAGAAACAACCTACATTAGAAATCTTATTATACTTGATTTGGGGTTGAGTATTAAATTTACCAAATAAATCAAGTTTTTCTTATTCAATAACCAATCTTTAATTTTATTTTCCAGAGAAAGGGATATCTATCACTGTACAAATATTTTACCCACGCAAGCTAGACGGGCCTATAACTTAATCTTAACTCAGCTACAAACTTTTTAGAGACTAAATTTTTTTATTTCTATTTTTTATAGGCCTGAAGGATTGTTGTGATTGTTAAATAAAACAATGTACATGGAAGGCTGATTTGGCAATGGCATATAATGAAATGCCAATGAATAAACAACAGCTCTTTTCTTGAGAAATAATTTTGCTATCATAATGACATTTTTGGTTGGGATACTTAGTATTAGAATGACATGTAGATACTATAAGCAATTTGAGAACAGGACCATATCATTGCAAGTTGAAATATTTAAATAAATATTTACATAATATTTATTAGTATTTATAAGATTCTCCTATTTGAGGGATAGTGAATTTCTTTTATAGGACAAGTAAAATTCCTGCTTGATATGATAATTATTAATTGGATTTACTGTAAAAAGATAATCAAGCTAATTAAGCTACCTTTGTGACGGACATTCCACAGTGAAAAATGGGGAATAAACAAATTATGAGTATGTTGAAAGATAGAAGCTGTTTACAGAATGGTATCCCAAAGTCTCAGATTGTTTACATATCCAAGTCTGACTTAAAAATGATCTGTAGATTTTATAGACATACAGAATATTCCTACTGTGATTAAAACTAGACAGGACAACTTGGTCTAATTTAAGTGATCCCTCTATATTTGGATCTTTGTCAGATTGAATGGATGACACAAAACAATCATATGATTGACACTAGAAGATGCTTCAAAATTTACAGAAATATCTGGTTCACATCAATGGTCATTCAATGCTAGTATGCATAGCCTGTCTACAGGAAGCTGATTAAATAATTGAAGTATAATAAACATGTTTTCTGATATTGATACAGATTAAATTTTTCTTGTGATAAATTTTATATTATCTATATATATAAAAGGCTAAGTGACTGTCCCACTGTCCACCCGTCCGACTGGCTGGTAGATATGATGCGCACCAGGGGGCAGACGCTCAACATAGGAGCTGCCAAGCTGTGGTAACTTGGCAGCTGCAGTTCTCGGGTGCCGCACCTTGGAACCAGAGAGGAGGGAGACCAATTCCTCACTGGGCCGCGCGATTCCACCTTCAGCCGTGGTTATGTTGTTGCTGGGGCACTGTCGGCTCTGAATCTGGTTTACTGCATTCCACACCCCGTACTACAGCAACTTTGCAGAGTGCCCTCTCGCACTCTGGGACCCCTCGGGGGATGTCAGAGAGCTGGTTTCAGCCTGATACCCACAGGCCAGGCTGAGGGACCCCACCTGCTGGAGGGACCCCATCACTCTGCAGATGCTGTTCTAGCCAAAGTGCTGCTCCAGGCGCGGCCAGCTGCGGTGGGACCGTGGGAGGTTGGCTGCAGGGCTTGTCCGGCCCTTCTTGCCCAGTCCTGCCCTGCCAGCCACCTTCTAATTAATTTCCTTTCAATGTGCACGAATCCGTGCACCAGGTCACTAGTATTTTTATAAACTCAGGAATATAAATTAGCTTTACTGAAAAAAAACAAAAACACAACAACAAAAAACCTGGAATACTTTCTATTTTCATGCAGCATAGGAAGCCTAAAAATATTTGTTACATTTTAAAGACTATGTAAGAAACATAATTCTCTACAGTGATATTTTAACCCTTTGCGGTCGTATTAAATTTGGACATGGGTGTCGTACTGGTCGGAATTAATTTCCATTGAAAGAGCAATGATACATAACATGCAAGATTATGAAGAATAAACAAGATTTATTAATTCCTTTTTGGAACTACGTCACTACTAGTAGAATCACAACAAACGTTATCACTTTCTACATCAGAGTCAGTATTCAAGGTGCCAAAATAAAACTCTTCATCGTTACTTTCAGATTCGCAGTACACTTCTTTCGGTAACTTTCTTTTTGCCATTTTGGAGTATTATTTTGAAATATCTTAACAAGCGAGAATGCCTAATTACAGTTAAACGTAATTTGTAAAGCTTTATTTGAAATTCTGCAAAGTATCTCCGAAGCTTGTTGATTTCTTCACTCTCAAAAGGCGACTGACTCGCCACGGTGTTTTGCATGGCGTGTGGAACGACTGCGTTTGTTTATATTGAGTTTCTATATCTCCGATTTGTCGGGGCAATGTTCTGGTTCGTGACAAGGTCGCTTAGACACTTAAGAGCTTTCAGAGAAATTATGAATTGATACATGAATGAATAGAGTTAAGATTCGTACGGTTCCTTGCTGTGGTGGCTGAGAGCAGACATACGACCGGAACGGTAAAAAGGCTTTGGTGGCTGAGAGTAGATAAACGACCGCAAAGGGTTAAGCCTGAAAGTCAATTTGTCTTCCCTCAAAAATAGAATGTAGCACTGATTATGGGAATGTGAAAAGAATATCTGGTAAGAAAACCAGCTACACTCAATAAAATCTTGAAAAGTGACATAACCCCATTTATTTCATCCAAGTCACTAGTTTGGACCAGCCTTGTAGGTGTAACATCTGTATTCTATCCATAGAGTTGACTTGAACCTTTGAGATTGGCTTGTGCTCTTGAGATTTATAAGTGATATGTGGAAAAACACTTCTCAAATTTCCAATTATTAATTTACATTGAGGAATTACATTGAGAACTAATTATATCATTCTATAATATTAAGGTGTAATATTTCTCCTACACTGAGAAGGCTTGAATACTTCTCAGTTTAAATCTCTGCCTAGATTTTTGGAAACTTTATATCTACTAGCAATATATGGTCTTAAAGAATAATCCTCTACCTCCCAGGAAGTCAGTGATAGATACCCAAAACAAGCAGAAGTGTATGTCTCCTGGAATCTCGAATAACACCCTAGAACAAGCATGTCAAACTCAAAGGCTAACGGGTCAAATAACGAGGTATGCGGCCCATGGGCTGCTAGTTTGACATGCTTGCCCTAGAGCCTTCAGAATATATGAAGTGAGAGTTGACTGTGAAGAAAGGGCATGCTTCTGTGCTCTCCCTCCAACTTCCAGTGGTTAATTATTGGAACTAACACACACATAGCTGGTGTCAAAATTATTAAATAGAATCTTGAGTTTGTTTACAAATTACTAATCATTACATTGAGCATAGTTTACAATGATTGAAATATATTTATTATTCATCTTCAAATATTTTCTGAAAATTTTTAGGAGACCACTAAGAAGAGAAAATATTTTTACTGAATTCAGGGTAGCAGGCTATACTCAAAGGGAGTTAACTTCTGAGCCATAATTCATCAGTTTATGTCTTAAATCCATAGAAAATAGTTTATTTAAAAATAAATATCCATCCCATGGGTAACAGATTTTTCTGATGAACCAGTTAGTTCTCAAAATATTTTCTTAGCAATATGAAAATTTAAGAGTGAAGGCAATAATAGTATACTATATCCTTTATATCTTTCATTAAAATATATTACAAATTTTGACCATTTCCTTTTGCTCAATGTTAAATTTATATAACATATTCTTTATTCAAAGTTTTTATATCAAAACTTATATAATGTGGAAAAAATGACCCATAAGTGGTAAATGAATGTCCCTCAGCCCAGATATATTATAAAGATCACTTTCGAAGTCTGAATTTAATTTTCTTTATGAAAGGCCATTATTTTTATACTGTTAGTGTACTATAAGCTCTCATTTAAGCAGAGGTAATTTTAGTAAATAAAAATAAGCTTTGCATATTAATATAGATATCTATTTAGTCAATTAAATCAGAGAAATTGTCAAAATTTGAGATTCTTCAACATTGTAGGCTTTCATCATATAACCTCTACCCTTCTGAATTGTTTCACTGCAGTTGCTTACTTTGACTTAGAGAATAATAACTTGTTCACAGTTCTTATTCCTAGTTCAGTCCACTTGATACCCATTTCTTCTCTTGCTAATTGCAATTTGTATTTGGAGCCAACAGACTTAGTAATTTCTTCATTTAGTTTACAAATATATTCAAAACTAATAAACCTAAATAACCAACAGTGAAGAGGTATTAATTGTTGTGCTGCCAAACTATTATCTAAACTTGAAAATTTTTAGATTGGAAGGGAGGCAGAATAATGAATCCTTCTGAATATCAAGAGTAAAATGGGATTTCCCCCCACCTCCCACCCCCGGCAAACTGCCATGAATAGTCACTTTAATTATTTAGATCCAATAAAGTGTAAAAGAATAAAGCATATTTGAAATACTAAATTGGAAAATTAAATAATCACAAAAAGTAAAAGATATTGTATAGAGGTGTGTTTGAGGGCTAGATGAATGTTGCATTCTATACGTGTTCTCACAGGAAATAAATACGAGCATTTGTGTTTTCAGATTTTTAATGTCAAAGAATAAAATGTTAGAAATTTTGGTTGTTTTGGTAGATGGTGAATATGTATAAGTAATGAAAAGAAAAGTGAGGTTTTGTAGGTTAAAAAAAGAAAATAATGTTATCAACATTAATTTTTAAGTCACTGACATCAGTATGTGCAGTGGCAGGCACTTTGGTATATACTGTGGATGCAAAGATTGCATTTCATTCATTGTTCTTGAAAGGCTCACTCTAGTAAAAATACAAATAAAACCAAGCAAATGGTTAAATAAAAAATAAGTTCAATAATACACATTAACAAAGCTCTGAAAGAACACACGTGAAGGGAGAAATGTGTCTTTGGAAGCTGGGGAGATGTTTCACAGCTATTTGTATTGAAAGCTGCGGCTAGATAAAGAATGGGGAAGGAAAGAATGTGTGGTTGCTTCATCCCAGAAAATGAACAGACTATTCCAAGGCAAGAAAAAAAGGCCTTTAGTTATGACTGCAGTATAGAGTACATGTTTGAAGATAGCATAAGGGTGGATAAAGCTACAAAGGTCTTATGATAAAAGGTTGTATACCCAGAATTTGATATTTTACTAAATTTGATACTTTACTGACTGGGATATAATATATTTTTATAGAGTCAGAGATGTTACTGAGTGTTGTAGGGGTTTTTTGTTTGTTTATTTGTTTGTTTTTTAGCAGAGTTATATTTGAACTTCAGAAAAATTTCTCTGGCCCTGATCATGTGAATGGATTGGGGAGGAATTATACCTAGAGTAGGAGGACAGTTAGATTAATTTTCAATAAATCAAGCAAAAAAAAAATAAGGACTTGAATTAAGCCAAAATCAAGAAATATGCAGGAAAGGAGCGAGAGATTATGAGATGCTAAGATCGTTAAGTGAGCTGAATTGGTAAAATGACTTCCCAGAGAGGTAGTGAACATGGAGATCTTAGGCTGTGGTTGCATTTTTCAAAGGAGAAATATGGAAAGAGGATCAAGTTGAGAGGCAGATGGTGAATTTAGTTTTAAAATTCTTAAGGTTGAATTTGAAGAATGTATAAAATATGTAGGTGGAGATATTCAGTAGAAAATTAGAAATCTAGAACTCAGGAAACTTATTAGGATAAACTATTAATTAAAAAATTATGCTATTGATGGAACTGGAGAGCATTATGCTAAGTGAAATAAGCCAGTCAGATAAAGATAAATACTACATGATCTCACTCATTTGTGGATTATAGAGAACAACATAGACTGATGAACAGGGACAGATCCAAAGACAGAGAAACAGTGATCAGACTATCAATCCCCAGAGGGAAAGTAAGGGAGGGTGGGGGTAAGGGGAAGAGATCAACCAAAGGACTTGTATGCATGCATATAAGCCAAACCAATGGACATGGACAACAGGGGGATGAGAGCATGAGTGTGGGGGGGGGAGGATGGGGGTTAATGGGGGGGATAAGGACACATTTGTAATACCTTAACTAATAAAGAATTTTTATAAAATTATGCTATATATAAATTTACCTCACAGATCTTTTTCAATATTATCCATCACCAGCCAGGACTCTCTCCACTGTGATGATTTTTTCAGTTAAAATTTGTTTTGTTTTATTGACTTGATTCTAATCTCGATCTTTTGATTTTTCAAGACTTTAATATTATAACTAGTTATAAACACTAACTCTAGACTACTCTTATGAATTTCTTTTTGGGAAAAAAGAAACACCCTACTGCAAGAAATAAAAGGGAAATATTTTGCTATCAGTACAACCAGTTTTTCATGATTAAAGATTTAAATTTGGGTCAATAAACATTTATGGGATATTTTTATACATTAGGTACAGTGTTGGAGATAAAGATAGTGTATATTGCTGGTCCTCAAAGTGTACACTTTTTAATAGAGATTTATACGAAGGCTCCAGAAATGAAATTTAGATTTATCAATGTAAAAAATAAGTATGAAAGTATCCAAGTAAAGCACAAAGAATAATTGATCAACTCTATCTGTGGATAGAGTTCAGTTAAAAATGGTATTGACACACTATGATCCTCATTATTTTATGCATTTCTAATTATCATATTTAAACATTTAAAAAACACAACTAGAGAAAAAAACATATTTTGTAGAAATGTTCCATAAATTTGTATTAAAATCATTGGCAAACCACTAGGAAAAGTAAATCTTAATGGTTATCAACAAATAATATTGATCCTTATAATTTTGTTATAGAACATGAAAAATACATTCATTGAAATACACATCTTAGATTGTTTTAGAATATCAGGTTAAATTTTATCAGCATTCTCTTTCTTCACTAAATGGAATACTAACACACATGATAGCCATATGGCTTTTCTCTCTCATCTCAAGAATAATGGTGCATGTGGGCTTTCATTATAAAAATAAAAAGAATTGGCTACAGAGTAAATGATTTTTCAGAACCACACCTAACTGTGATATAATACAATAAGAGTGAAGGAGAAAGCAGCCAAGTATTTACTTTTTATATAAATACTAAAAAAATAAAAAAAATTATTTCAAAGAATGATTCAATTTTACATATAAGCATTCTTTCCTTTTGAAATCTAAAATAACAGGATGTGGCATACTTTTTAGTATTTGAAAATTAATTATAAAATAGTTTTTGTGGAAAGATACGTAAAAATATGAACATGTCCAGCTGGCGTGCCTCAGTGATATAGCATCAACCTATGAACCAGGAGATCATGGTTCTCAGTCAGGGCACATGCCTGGGTTGTGAGCTCGATCCCCAGTAGAGGGTATGCAGGAGGCAGCCAATCAATGATTCTCATCATTGATGTTTCTATCTCTCCCTCTCCCTTCTTCTCTGAAATCAATATATATATATATATATATATATATATATATATATATATATATATATATATTTATAAAATTAATATTATTTTTGGTTCTATAAAATCCAGGAAATTTTTTTGTCTTGGTTCTACTAGAAAACTATCAAATACTGACATTGGATACACTGTGCCTTTAATTTAATTCTCTGTACAACCATCTATTATAGCTATAAGAAGTATCATTTGTATATCATTATATCATTAATTATATATAGGGTGACACAAAAACACAGTGCTATCATAATTCACATTAGAAGTGTCATAGTTCAAATATGATTCTACATATAGTTCTTTTAAAGAAAATACTCAAATTATTAAAATTATTAATTGTAAGTTTAAATGTTATTTAAGGTATTTGATTTTATATTTGTACTGAGAATAATGTTTCATAAAACTTCTATTTTAATGTTTTTTATAAAGTCCTTCTATATTCTCTTAAAACCCCAAAAGAATCTCATGCATTTATTCTACATCTATTACATAAATAAATGTAATGTTACACACTAGAATCATTAAAAATTTTTTTTCAAGTATGTTTTTCATTGATTTTTTTAGAGAGAGAGAGGAAGTAGGAGGGATAGAGAGATAGAAACATTGATGAGAGAGAAATATCAGTGATCCCTGCCTCCTGCACATCCCCACAGGGGATCAAGCCCCGCAACCAAGACTGCCCTGACTGGGAATCAAACTGGCAGCCTCTTGGTTCCTGGGTCAATGCTCAACTGCTGAGCTACACTAGCCGGGCTAGAATCAAATCTTAAGAGATATAATAATTGCTGCATTTGACTAGTCACCATCCCAGAAAACAAACAAAAAATAATTTTGCCTTCATATTAATGGCATAATTATTACAACTTTCATACCATTAAAACAGCTTCAATAACTCGATATAGTTATTACTGGGTACGGGGTCTCTGGCAATTGATTAAATGATTTTGTAAAGAGATAACATCAACTTCGCAAAAATTATAGTCACAATTTTTTGTTAGTATATCAGAAACTCTTCCCCTAATCCAGTTTATATGCATCAAATTTAATGTAGGAGAGGACCATTTAATTTTACAAAAGAGCTATTGCCAAAGCACATTGTGTCTTGCGTGTTTTTTTCATGCCATGAAGTCTCTAAAATAAGGATATTAATAGCATCTACTTCATAGGGTTGCTGTGAACAGTGCCTGTTTCATAGGTAGATGCTATATATGTAATAACTATTATAATCATTGCCCCCTTTCTTCCTGTTTTTCCTCTGATAGTTCCTAGAAGCTCCAAATTTTCCCCCCTTTATTATGCAAAGCAATTAAATCCCTGAAACTCATACATCCAGGTGTATATCTCTTATATGTTCCTGTAATGTTCTGAATATATTCTGATATAATACTTACACTCTACTGAGATTACTTAATTAATTACTAGGCCCACAAGAACATAAAATATGACTGTCTTATTTATAGTTGTGTGTCAAGCAGTTAGCACTGATCTACTCTTCAGTAAATAGGTAGAGAAAAGAGAGAGGAAAGCTACTCCTCACTAACCCCCCTGCCGGCCTGGTCACCCTTTATGTCCTCACCCACCCCAACCCCTCTCCCCCGCCACCGGCCTGGTCACCCCACGCAGCCTGCTGTTCAGTTGTTTGGTCATCCCTCACTAACTCCCCTGCCAGCCTGGTCACCTCTTACTGCCCCCCTGCCAATCTGGTTGCCCCCAACTGCCCCCCTCTGCCGACCTGGTCGCCCCTCACTCCCCCTGTCCCCCGCTGGCAGAGTGGGCAGTTAGGAGTGATTAGGCTGGCAGGGGGGCCAGTGAGGGGTGACTAGGCTGGCAGGGAGGCAGTTGGGGGAGACCAGGCTGGCAGGGGAGGCAGTTAGGAGCGACCACCTGGCAGAGGGGGGCAGTTGGGACAACCAGGTCAGCAGGGGGGGCAGTTAGGGGCGATCAGGCCAGCACACAGAGGCAGTGAGGGGGAATCAGGCTGGCAGTGGGGGGGGGCAGTTAGGGGCAACCAGGCAGGCAGGCAGGTGAGCAGTTAGGAGCCAGCAGTCCAGGATTGTGAGAGGGATGTCCGACTGCCGGTTAAGGCCCGATCCCTGTGATTGGGCCTAAACCGGCAGTCAGACATCCCCTGAGGGTTCCAGGATTGGAGAGGGTGCAGGCTGGGCTGAGGGGACCCCCCTTCCTGTGCATGAATTTCTGCACCGGGCCTCTAGTAATTTAATAAACTTATGTAGTATAATTGAAACCAAAATGCAATTTCTTAGTAAAATATATGAGAACTGAAAAAAAGTTTGACATTAAGGAAATCAAAATGGTATTTCCCTGTTTAGAATATCTGACAAAAGATTTAAATACATATATGTGCATACGTGCCCATGTGTGTGTAAAAGAAATAGGTCATATGTGGGTTGAAAGATAGGACTCAGAGTTTAATTCCAGAATACAATATTCAGGCTGGATAGTTTAAGCAGGAAGGTTATTAGAGATAATTAAATAATCCTATCTAATAAAAGAGAAACATGGTAATTAGCGTACGACCGCTACCCTTCCCATTGGCTAATCAGGGAGATATGCAAATTAACTGCCAACAAAGATGGCGGTTAATTTGCATATGTAAGCACAATGCTGGGAGGCGAAAGGGAAAGGACAGAAGAAGTCCCCTGCCACTGACGGTGATCCGAAACCCAGGGGGGAGCTAAGAGCCAGGGGCAGGGCAAAGGTGGCCCTGGGGGCCGCCTTTGCCCTGCCCCCCAGCCGTGATCAGAGAACCGGGCACCTTTGCCAACCCCGACCAGTGATCCAGGGAAGCAGGGGTGGAGCCCGCGATGGGAAATGGGCAGGGGCGGAGCCGGCAGTCCAGGGAGCTAGGGGTCCCTTGCCCAGGCCTAAAGCCTTGGCCAGAGGCATTAGGGCTGGGTAGGGGCGAAGTCTGCAACTGCGGGGAGCTGGGGGTCCCCTGTCCAGGCCTAATGCCTTGGCCAGAGGCGTTAGGCCTGGGCAGGGGCGGAACCAGCCATCGCAGGGGGCGGAGTCAGCGATCCTGGGCAGCTGGGGGTTCCCTGCCCAGGCCTAAGGCCTCGGTCAGAGGCATTAGGTCTAGGCAGGGGCAGGGCGGGAGATCGTGGGCAGGGGCGGAGTCAGCAATCGTGAGCAGCTGGCGGTCCCCTGCCCAGGCCTAATGCCTCAGCCAGAGGCATTAGGTCTAGGCAGGGTCAGGGCGGGAGATCGTGTGCAGGGGCAGAGTCAGCAATCGTGAGCAGCTGGCGGTCCCCTGCCCAGGCCTAATGCCTTGGCCAGAGGCATTAGGTCTAGGCCGGGGCAGAGCAGGAGATCGCGGGGAGCTGGGGTCTCCTGCCCAGGACTAATGCCTCCGCCAGAGGCCTTAGGTCTCGGCAGGGGCGGTGCCAGAGATCGTGGGTAGCAGGGGTGGAGCTGGGGATGGTGGGAGCTGGGGGTCCCCTGCCCAGGCCTGACGCCTCTGCCGAGGCCTCAGGCCTGGGCAAGGGGCCGATCCGGGGATCGGAGAGTGATGAGGGTCAACTCCTCTGGCTGAGGCATCAGGCCTGGGCAAGGGGCCAATCCTGCAATTGGAGGGTGGTGGGGGTCAACGCCTTTGGCCCAGGCGTCAGGCCTGGGCGGGGGGTGGAGCCATCAATCGGAGGGGTGTGCGGGTCCCCTGCCCAGGCCTGAATCCTGGGCCTGAGGCGTCAAGCCTGGGGTGGGGGTGGGTAGGGTGCCAAGTCGCAGATTGGTGTGAACTACAGAGGAAGCACCTTTTCTGACCGCTCATTGGTTAAGCTCCCTGTATGCCACTGTTAATATTCTTAGTAACTTGGGTAATAAGAATCCAAAATGGTGATCTAGGGTTTTTCACCACACTCCTGGTGAAAAAAATGAAGGTCCGCTGCTGGAGGGCTAAGAAATGTCATATCCTGCCCTAGCCAGTTTGGCTCAGTGGATAATGCCTTGGCCTGCCGATGGCAGGGTCTGGGTTCAATTCTGACCAAGGGCATGTACGTAGGTTGCAGGCTCCTCCCTGGCCGAGGCCCAGGTCAGGGCTCATGCAGGTGGCAACCAATCCAAGTGTTCCTCTCATTTTGATGTTTCTCTCTGTCTTTCCCTTTCTTTTCCACATTCTCTAAAAATCAGTGGAAACATATCCTCAGGTGAGGATAAAAAAATAATAAAGAAATTATTATTATATGAAAGACACATCTTGAAAATGCCTAAAAATGTTGTCATTTTTTCATGGTGAAAGGACTGGAATCCGTGTTGATGAAAAAACCTTGCTGGCTGCGGTGACTGGCAGTGGCTGCAGCAATGGGGTTATGGGGCTGGTGCTTTCCCCTGATCAGCCCGGTCACCTCCCACAAAGGGAGGCCAGACTGCAGCTTAGGCCCGCTCCCCAAGGGGAGCTGGGAGCAGGCCTAAGCCATCAATAGGACATCCCCTGAGGGCTCCCAGTATGTGAGAGGGAGGGGGCAGGTTGGGCTGAGGGACACTACCCCCCACCCAGTGCATGAATTTCGTGCACCGGGCCCCTAGTAAATTATAAAATCATTGGGAGGTTTGAACAAATATACCCACCCTACCAGAATCAGGAGATTTATATACTCAGTTTCCATAGTCAGAAATTAGCTGTTACTGCTACCATTTACATAGTTTCACCTCACTTATTATAAACCACACTGGTAAATGGATGTCCAGGCCTTGCCTATTGACACTCCCAAAATTTAAGATTGTATACTGAAACCACTATTCATTTGCTTCAGAAAGCTACAAACCTCCTTACGTAGTTGCATCAGAAATGGTAATTGCATCAGAAGTTTGGTCTCTGCCCACATTCACTTTCCAATATCACCCATGGACAATCATACTGCTTGAATTTAAATCCCATTTGGAACCCCAGTTCCAAAGAGATCTGGGAAGTGCAGTCTATCGTTTTCTAAAATCTAAATTCAAGAGGTACTAGGAGAGTAGAATACTTATTGAGTACCAATCTACCATATCCATACAGGATGCCATCATATTTTATACAAACCTAAAAGCATATGTTTATATCAAATAACTGCAGCCACCAGAGTACAAAACAATGACTTTAAATAAAGCCATTTTAAATAATTTAAATTGTAATATTAAATTTGTTAATAGGCTGTGACAAATGCTAAAAATAAACACAAATTGGAAATCTAAAGCTTCAAGAACTGCTTAGGTTTATTCATAGATAAATTATCCTTTATAATAAAACCATACTATGCAACTCGACCAAATGGCAGAATGACCGGTCACTATGATGCACACTGACCACCAGGGGGCAGATGCTCAATGCAGGAGCTGCCCCCTGGTGGTCATTGTGCTCCCAAAGGGGGAGTGCCACTCATCCAGAAGCCGTGCTCACTGCTGGCAAGCACATTGGAGGTGGCGGGAGCCTTTCCCACCTCCGCAGCAGCACTAAGGACCCCTCTAGGCAGACATTCCCCAAGGGGTCCCAGACTGTGAGAGGGTGCAGGCCGGGCTGAGGGATCCCCGCAACCGCAGTGCACAAATGTCATGCACCAGGCCTCTGGTAGGCTTATAAATAGAAACAGAGGATCTGTTTGGTTATATATTCTAGAATAGGTAATGACAATACCTGAGTTAATAATCTTTTGGGATTAATGTCCAGCATGGCCTCTCTCAATTCTGGTTGCCAGTATAATCACTTAAAAATATTTAAGGAATATACTAATGTCCACACTACTTCCTTGACTAATTCAATCAGAGTTTCTGGGTTCCCAAAGATCCATGGTTGAATCTAATATGCATTCAGTTTGAGCATCGCTGATTTAGCATGAAAAATCAGTCCTAAAAACACATGTCTACTAAATAAAAACTTGAAGATTGTTGAACTCATGGGACTTATCCAGAATAGTATTTATTACAGTTATTACAGTATACACACACACACACACACACATATATAGATAGATGATATAGATATAGATATAGATAATGATTGTTTTAGGTACATTTTCAATAGAAAATACTTTACTTGTGATATTGATCACATTTAAAATTTGTCTTGGACAACTTTATTCATTTAGAAAGGAGAAAAGATAATCTGATTATCTACCAGTAATACATTTCTTAAAGGTAAGAAAAGGACAAATTAGATAATGAATGGGAGATTATGTAGAATTTTATGATCACAGCTGGATCAATTTGGGGTTAAATGCAGAGATGGAAATTCTTATTTTGCATCCCTTTTGGCAAAAGGCAATATATTTTGGAAAAACCTTTCCTCAAAATAATTTCTGTGACCTAAGTAAGAAAGATTTTTTATGTTATTATTAAAATATGATCTGTTAAAAACAGGATATATATATGTATTTATGTAAGTTATATAGTCTCTCTGTTATCTTTTGATTATATCAAATATAAATATATATTCTAGAATAGGTTATGACATAATACCTAAGGAAATTGTTAACATTTTGTGAAAGTTAATATGAATTCTTCTAACATTCAACAGTGCATTGCACACTATAAACACCTAATAGTTTTTTAAGTGCATTCATATTGGAATTATCCAGCAAGAAAAAAGATAATCACTACCAGGAGAGGAAAAGCATATTACTCATCTTCATAAAATTATCTTTACATAAACCAAAAGGTATTTGTGCATAGTAGTTTTTCAGGATGGAGTTGCAATCCTTTATCATTTATCAAATGCCCCACTTGGATTTTGCAGATATTGATCTTTCAGTTATCTTATTTAATAAGGCTTTCAAAATTTATGAGTAAAAATGACAAAAGAGAGAAGATTAAAAACTATAAAATTAAGAGAATGGTAAAATGCCAATAGATGAAAGAAAGAAATGTTAATGTAATGGATCTCAATAATCTCTTCAATGGTTTATAATTTCAAAGAAAACAAAAGTATTCATCCTTCTCATGCTTTTCTTTGAGTGACTTATTCCTGTTTTCAGCCATTTTTATATGTATTAACCTGAAATTTTCAACAGCCCACTTTAAAAAGTACCTATACTTCTCTGTAGCTTGATCTATTAAACAGAAATCCCCACTCTAAAAACAGATTAAGCTTTCATATTCACAAATAAGTCTATTTGAACTTTGATGGTTTATCAGTTTATGTTGCTGTGTTCTTATTTCCACTGAAAAATGTTTACAATATGGAGGTATTTAGACCATTTGATTACACTTTCCCTTGCTTAGACTGCTCTATGTAAGCAGAGTATCTGAAATGGGACTAAATTTCTCCAGAAGATATTGTGGATTGGATTTCTCAATTCAACTCCATTTTAGCATGCTTCTAAATATGGGCAATGCTTAAAAACAAAATAAATTTAAATAAATCTTAGAGATTCCTCTGCAGCTGCTTTTTTAAAAGGATCTTCCAGGAAGAAAGTTTAGTAGAAAGTTAGAAGAGATGGAAGAACTTGAGCTACAGGAAGAGACTGGTGTTTTGTATAAGCATGAAACAGGAGGCGTTTTGTTCTGTGGCAGCTCAAACACAGATCCTGATATCTGCCTCCTGTTGTCATAGGTGCAAAATGTCATTGCCAGTGTCCATACTATTACCACAAGAGCAGTCTTGCGGCTATTTCCCTTGACGGCCTTTGTTCTGGGTTGTATCTAGCCACCTTCCCATCTCTAATTGCTCTAAGGATTCTATAAGCAACAAAATATCCTCATATATCTCTGCTTAAAATTGTCAGACTTGGTTTTGTCATCCTTACCTTAAGAACCTAAATCAAAGAGTCTGCTAAAGATGTTTGGGTAACCAGTCCTACTTAATTACTTTAGGAAATTGGAAAGATGCCAGGAATATTGCTCTGAAACATTGTCTAGAATGAGTTGCATCATCCCTGGAGATGTGTCCAGCAGAATCCTCTCCCACTGACTCCAGAGTCTTACAGGATTATCTCTCTTTTAGTGATCTCACCCACTAAAAAGCTTCTTTGGCTTTGTGGCCAGCCTTAGCTAAATATAGGCATGTAGATTTTTGTCAACAGTCTTTTAACTGAGAATAAATGGCAGTTGAAGTCACCTGCTCTCAAGTCTGTTCAGACAAAGGGTGGACTCACCCACAGAATTATTTATTAAATTTAGTGCCAATCACAAACCAAGCTTCTCTTTAATTTTTTTAATTTCTTTTTTAATTTAGAGAGTTTCTTTTAAAAACCTTTTTTCTTTATTTTACACCAGCACAACCTACATGGTTGCTTTTTCAATTTTTTCTAAATTATTGATTTTAGAGACAGAGGAAGGGAGAGAGAGACAAAAGACTAATTTTTTGTCCCACTTATTTATGCATTCATTGGTTGATTCTTGTATGTGCTCTGACCAGGTCTCAAACCTGCAATCTTGGCATATCGAGATGATGCTCCAACCACCTGAGCTGCCTGGCCAGGGACCAAGCTTCTGATTCCAATTTGTATTAGTTCCATATGTGGGCTTAGGTGCCTAGAGAAATCTCCTTTCTTTGGGACTTGTTTTCTGTAAGCAAGTGCCTTCTCATAGTGATATTATTTTCTCTTTTTGGTCACCCAGGCACTTTTCTACAAAAGCTGAATCATGCATATTGTATAAACAAGATGATAGAAAATATTTATATAAAAAATTTTTGAAACTATACATAATTGTTACTTCAGTTAACACTGTTTAGCTTTTAACTACCAATGTATTCTAAAATGATTAGCAAATTATTTACAATACTAGAGGCCCGATGCACAAAATTTGTGCATGGGTACGGTCCTTAGGTCTGGCCTGTGATCAGGGCCATCTTCCCCAGCTACAGGCAGCTGGCCCCGCCCCCACCGCCACCCACCCCTGGCTCCCGATACTCCATCAGGCATTTGGAGCCTGCTGGCCAGGGGGAGGGACTCAGAGGTCAGCCGTTCCCACCAGCTCACCGGCTTTGTCCCTGTTGTGGTCGCCCCCTGTGTGTGGGGCAACTGGCAGGGCAGGGGCCTTGGCCTGGTGCTGCCTGTATCCCCCACCACCCACCTCTGGTTTCCCATTTGCCATCGGGCAATGGGAGCCTGCCGGACAGGGAAAGGGACTGAGAGGTGGTCAGTGTTCCTTATAGTGACTGGTCGAGCGGTCTTTCTGGTCATTCTGCTGTTAGGGTTAATTTGCATATTACCCTTTTATTAGGATAAGCATTATTTTTATGAATGCTTGGCTACTCTTCATAAGAGACATCACATACCCACTTCATCCTATATATTCAGCAATGTTCTTTTCTCTCCCTAAACCAGATTTCCAAATAGCAAACAAGCCTGGTTATTAGTAGACATAATCTATCAAATCAACCTGATCTTATTATAACTATAAGTTTATTTTTGCTAATAGTAGTAAATAAATAAAAGAATTGGCCTTGGAAAAGATAATTTATCACTATAAAATTAAAGGGAGGGCTAAAACTATCCTAAAAATAATACAACATACATCTATAGAGAATTTAAAGGATATAGAGACTAGTGGGATGCCACAGTTTTCCTATCCCAGCTTTACCATATCCACTATCCTGGTACATATCATCTTCTCCATACCTTTAGCTAATATATGTTCGTAAGGCAAGTCCTCTTTTGAAAGTTTGAGCTTTATTCTTCTATCTGTATCAAACACATTGAAGAGGACAGAATACTGAATATTACTTGGTGAATCTGTAACTCATTAGAAGGTACTGTCCCAAACTTGATGCCTTATAACCCTGGAGAGATGTGTCTACTAATGATGTTGGGTTGGAAAATCCTCCCTGGATGAATAAGGTTAAAAATAATCAGCATGATTGTGACACTCTAGCCCAGTTTCACTGAGGGTCTTGTATGACAGGCTCCAATTCAGTTAAAATTTAAAACCACGGCTTAATGAATTTGTGTCTTAATACTCAGAAAGAATATGACCCACACAATAGTATTTCCTGTATATTCACGAGAAAATCATTAACATTATTTTATGTGAAATTAAGAAAATATTGACTTATTATTTTGGAAGAATGTATTCCTAATTGAATTACAAGGCTGTTACTTTTATGATGGCTGGATAAAAGGTAACTTCCACATGGCATTATCTAATCTCATAAGTGCTAGAGAACAGGATGTATCAAAAGAGGCCAGCATACAGTTTTTCCTCACTTCCAAATCTTATTAAAACACATCTAATTGGAGTAATCCACATCTCTGAAATCCTAGTTAGATAATGGGAGATGACATTTTCAGTTTGGCAGCATCTTAGAGATGTAACATGGAGATTGATCGAATCAATACACAATTTTCACCAAAGTATTATTTTATATCTTTTGGCCCAGGCTACCTCCTAAATTACATGTGTACTGCTAGATATATTGGTCATTGAGGTTATCAGTGAAACTTAGAAGTCGGAAACTAAATAGTTTGCATGCTGGAAACACCTTCCTAGTGCCAAGTTCACACAAAGGAACTCCCTTTCTCCTAAGCAATGATGATATAGTACATTTTTTTTAGAAGAAAAAAATAGGAGTCCTGAAATGTTGCATTAGAATTAAGTATACTTGTGAGACTAGGTGAATAGCAATAGTATTAAGGTAGAGGTCTGAAAATGTATTTTTTTATTGTTGACACTATTATGGATGTCCATTTCCACACTCTTAAGCCCTCTCCATCCCACCTTCCCTCACCCAGACCTTCACCACATTGTTGTCTGTGTACATGGGCTATGCATATATGTTCTTTGGCTAATCTTTTTAATGTTCTAATTTAACCTTTTTCTTGTTTTTTATACCAATAGGTTGTTTGAAGTAACGACATAGGAAAAGCCTAAGAGTGCATACCCTGTTGAGACTATAATCAGGAGCCTATAATTCAAGACTCTCAATTTAATTTATTTAACAATAGAACAAAAACCTCTTAGCATATGAATGTTGAGATGTAATCAGACCTCAAACTCTTCGATATGCTCCCAAACATTTATATTAATCAGAGAGCTTGTTTATGTTTCAGAGTAAATATCTTTCAATAGCTCACTAGAAGTAATTTATAGTGTTATACAGAATACATTCATATTATTTAACAGGAATAAACTCTCAGTACCAAAGTTCTTATTGACTAGGCACGATAAACTGGTAAGTCATAAGTAGTCCATCAACAAGATTGTGTTTTATTGCTGTAAATACACTCAGGGATGTTCTCACCATGAAAGAAAACAGGAAGCAATAAAGTACTACAAAAATCCATAAGCAATAAAATTCTAACAAGATTTGGGACAAATAGAAACACTAACATTGAACCACAGAGTTCCCTGGAATATAGAACAGATTGTAAACTGATTTTGAAGACAAAAATCTTAAATATTCTTAATTTAAAGAAAAGACCTACATCAGCAATTGAAGCACATAATTTAGGGATGACTAAATAAAGGTATATCTATATGTTAGTAGAACATGCAAAGTGTTAAGACTGTATTTGTAAGCTATTTTGAATGTGCCTATTTTGAATGTTTGAGTATAAATGTGAAATAATAGTAGTATATAAAACCACATACTAGTATAAAGTGCTAAATAAAAATAATATTCTAGTATTCTACTTCTATCATATAGCGAGCCAAGTAAGATAATTTTTTCTTTTAACAATAATTTATCATACATACATGTCATTAAGATATTGAATCACACATCAATCTTCATTGATCTGCTAATATTTAATCACAAGATATATACTATTCATCTCAATATTGTGATTTGATATTATTCAAATAGAAAAACGACTTATTTTTTCATTTCTAAGACACTTTTGAGGTAAAGTCAAAATGAGGAAGGCTTGAGAGAACCGATATAATGATTACCCTTAGGATAAAATGCCTGCTGAGAGCTCAGGAACACCCTGGGTTAGAGGAAACTCCAGTGAACAGATTCTTTTCTAAGAAACTAAAGGGAGATATAATTAGTGGTGTGAAATGCCAAGGTACAGTTTACCAAAGAACCTGACTGAGGACATAGGACTTTTTATAGTTAGGCAAGAAGCTGCTTAATAATTCCTGTGAGCAACATTTATGACATGAGTTATAAAATATATGCCCTGATGGAATTGTATTCTATTTATGTGGCATCACTCTTACCAACTCATGAAAGATCCTGTTCAACTAGAATAGAGAAAAACATCGAGATCCTCAACTGCCTCAGTTCACAAGGCATTTATTTTGACAAATAATTGTCTTGAGTAATCTAACCTCATTTACAGATTAGGAACACTTAGAAATATTATAGGACTCACCTAAATATATACAGTTAGGATTATGTGTTACTGGTAGATACCGGTTTTACTCCCTTCTAATTTAGCTCTTTCTATTACATTGTAATTGAGAGCAGGACTGCAGAGCTTAGAAAACATATTTGGGAGAAAAAAATGTCCTCTGTCTCCATTCCATTTCCAGCATATGCTGACATTCCTAACTAAAACAATTGACTGTCGGTTCACTAATGTAAATTCGTTGGTAAATTTTCTGTCTTCTCATTTTTTATTTGTTTTACAAATTATTGAGTAGAATCAAAGGAATCTTTATCAAATATGTGAAAAGTATCTCATTATTACACAATGAAAATATATGTGCTCGCCATCCATTTTAAGAAAACCCTTCAAATCAAAGCATTACGTGGGGATTTTAGCTCTACTTCTTTTTTCTGTACTTTCTGGACATCATTTAGGAATTATTTTAAAATGTTGAAATTGGTTCATCTAAAATTGAAATTGTTTCAAAAGATTGCAAAAGTATTATTTAGAGAGGCATTTTAATATTTCCACATAATTGGTCTATGAAATTGAGTTTGGTGCCATGTGAAATGAGGCTGAGAGGAACAACAACAAAACCTCAGGGGGGGGCCTGGAGGGAAACCTGCAGAAATTTGACTCTTGTGTAAAGGGAAGCACATGAGCTAAGCCACATCATTCCCCTGGCCTTTTGCATGGAATCACTTTCCAGAGGACAGCATAGGAAGAGAGGGGAGAGGGGAGCCAAACAGTACATGGTGGTCTTGCTGAGCTGGGGAGACAGAGAGACCAAGAAATCACTGCTACTGAGCTGGCTAAAATTTGCTTGGCAAGGTAACAAAGAGAAGGAAGCTGGGCATGGATGGAGCTCCAAAATTCTGCATAAAAGTCCCCTTGAATATTCTGCTGAATAGCAGATTGTATATGTATGGGGAGAGACTTCACAAGGCCAGACAAAACAAGTACTGGGAAAAAGTTATCAAAAAAACAACTATATGTAACTGTAAGCTGAACAAATACCTGAGGTCACATAAGTTTGGATATGTTGAATACTAACTTTCTAGAGTAGAGGGACCTTATTAAAAATTCAGATCATCAAGCAGTGATCTCTAAAGTTTGCGCCTAAGAGCTAGGGCTAATCTGTCCTAAAGTATAAGCTATTAAGACCATAATAACCAAAGTGAAAAATAAACCTCAAAGGGATTAAGCTGATTCACAAGTAAATTAACTGCTTTCCAGAGAAAAAACTCAGCTTTCAATTGAGGAAGACAACAAACCCCAAATATTTCACAATGTAGCATGCATAACTCTGTCCAACTGCATATAATCAAAAATTGCTAGACATGCAAAGAAGTAGTAAAATGTTATATATAATCAGGAAGTAAAAAACAATACATTAAAATAAAACCAGGAGAACCAAGATGGCGGCGATATAGGCAGACGTGTCCCAGGTCGTGTCCCAGGTCGTGTCCCGGAGCAAATGGAACGAGCAGCTGAAGCTAGTAACACTCACACCGAACTGGCGAAATTGCTCAGCTGGTGAGAGGGTTTGCAGCCGGGAAGAACTCCCCTGGAAAGGTAAAAAAAAACCAGGGATTTGGGCAGGAAAGTTTGCCAGACCTCTGAGCCCAGAGAGTCGGAGGGAGACCGCGTGGCAGACAGCCGCGTCCCTTGGGACAGGCACAGCCCCTGACGGGGGAAAGGAGAACCGCGGGATTCCTGGCGCCGCCAGGGAAATTGAGAGCTGGGTTCTGTGATCACGGAGGACTGAGCCTAAAGGGGGCAGCCTGAAGAGCTGACCTGACCATGCAGTCCCGGTAAGAGAAGAAGCTTACAGAAACCAAGCCTTCCCCGTTTCCGCGGCCGGCGTTTGTTTGTCTGTTTTCACTGAATCCTGTTCATGGGACATTTCGGATACAGACACTCACCTGTGCTGAAGAGAGGGAGAGTGTGCTGGGGAGTGGAATCTGGGGAGAGACTGGGGAAAGAGGGGGAGCCGGGAGAGGTGGTAGTGAATTGAGTGCTGAGACACCCCAGAGCCCGGGACTGGGGCAGCCACCCGCTCCTGAGAGGGAGTCTCCTCCCCCCAGCCCCCAGGCAAGGAGCACAGCCACACCCAGATTCCACCCTGTACGAGATCAAGGATTAAGATAACCTGATCAGTCCCTGGGAGTTAACAGGGTCTGGCCTATAGGGGGATTTTCAATCCCAGCAACAACATAGCGCCGGTAACTAACTATTACGCAGTCAGCTCTGGGCAGTGAACTTCCACTGGACAGAGAGGCCCTATAGCCTCAGAGGCCAACCCCAGAACACTGCCACCCAGAGGCTGACCCACAAACTGACTCTTTGCTAAACACAAAATAAGGCAGTCTGGGAAATAAATGCGACCTGCTTTAAAATAAGGACTGTGGTTCACAACACAGAGGAACAGTATATCGCAGGGAAACTCAACACTCTCCTGAATACCTGGAAGGTCTAAGGCGAGCCACACTGAAGAATAGAAGAAACGAAGGACCTTCACTATTGCAATTTTTTTTCTTTTTTCACTTTTTAACTAAGAAACCAATTTTTTTTTCATTCTTTTTTTTTCTGTTCTTTTTTTTTTCTTTCTTTTCTTCTTTTTCCATCACCTGATTTTACCCTTTTAATTACTACCTTCTTATTTTTAACCAGTATTATTACTGCTACCATTTTACCATTTTTTAAAGTGCCATTTTATTTTTTCTTTATTTTATTTTGGGATTAGTGTTCACCATTCTATTTTCATCGTTATATTATTGGTTGTTTCTAGTTTGCATTCATATCCAGGGAGCTGTTGCTGGAATTTGTTGGGATTAATGGCTGTTCTATAGGAGTATTCTCCTCATATAAAAAGTCTCTTCCCTCTTCCACTTCATTCTCTCTTTTCGCTCTTTTTTTTTTTTTTCTTTTCTTTTCTTGCTTTTATTTTCCCCCTTCCTTTTTCCCAATTTCATTTTTGCACTCCCTTTTTTTGGTCCCTACTTTTCTTTTCCTTTTTCTCTTTTATCTTTTTCTCTTCCTTCTTCCTTATCCCCTAATTCTCTTAATTCAGGTGGTCACCTTTAATTGGGGTTATTAATATCGTGATTATATTTGTGTATAGTGCCTGGTACGTGGTGCCTTGTTGTGTTGTATTTTGTGCCTTTAAATCAACGCAGCAGATCCAAGCAACAGCAACCTCCTGAGCACCTCATCCTCTGCTGAGGAACAGCAGCTGTACGTGAAACCTCGCCCCACCAGCCGGAAGAGCCACCACAGCTGTGAACAGCACCCACCAGAGGAGCTGCTGCCAACTGAAGAGCAGCTGCTACCGCAACTGCCCGAAGAGCAACCACAGACCAAGGAGTCACTGCCACCAAGGGAGCAACCACTGAACAACTCAACGTCTAGATATGTCAGTGAGATCAAACATGGGTAGACAAAGAAACCCCCAAAGGAAAGAGAAGGAGGACTCTCCAGAAAAGCAGCTAAGTAATACAGAGGCATGCAACATGACAGATAAAGAATTCAGAATAAGGATCCTAGAGTGCATAAACCGGATGGAGGAAAAAATCGACAACCTCTGCAAGAAGCAAGAAGAAACAGATGAAAAAATCGATAACATATGGAAGAAGCTAGAAGAAACAGATGAAAAAATCGATAACATATGGAAGAAGCTAGAAGAAACAGATGAAAAAATCAACAACCTAAGTAAGACCCAAGAAGAAATGAAGAGTGATATAGCTGCAATGAAAAACTCCATTGAAAGTATCAACAGTAGACTAGGAGAAGCGGAGGACCGAATAAGTGAATTAGAAGACAAGGAAGCAAAACACACCCAAAATGTACTGCAATTGGAGAAAAAAATTAAAAGACAGGAGGAGAGCCTAAGGGAGCTTTGGGACAACATGAAACGAAACAACATACGAATAATAGCAGTACCAGAACAACAGAAAGATGAACAAGGATTAGAAAACCTACTCGAAGAAATAATATCAGAAAACTTTCCTGAGGTGGGGAAGAAAAAAGTCACACAAGCCCAGAGAGTCCCAAACAAGGTGAACCCGAAAAGACCCACACCAAGACACATCATAATCACCATGGCAAATGTTCAGGACAAAGAGAGAATCTTACAGGCTGCAAGAGAGAGACGGAAAGTTACATACAAGGGATCTCCCATTAGATTGTCAAATGACTTCTCAACAGAAACACATCAGGCCAGAAAAGAATGGACTGAAATTTACAAAGTGATGCAAAGCAAAGGACTGAATCCAAGAATACTCTATCCAGCAAGGCTATCATTCAAACTTGAAGGGGAAATAAGAAGCTTCACAGACAAAAAAAGACTAAGGGAGTTTGTCACCACCAAGCCAGCAATGCAAGGAATGCTAAAGGGACTGGTATAAAAAGAAGAAATAAAAAGCTCAGAAAGAAAACAGCCACACACACACACAAAAAGAAATGGCTACAAACAAGTACCTTTCAATAATAACTTTAAACGTAAACGGACTAAATGCTCCAACCAAAAGACATCGAGTGGCTGAATGGATAAAAAAACATGACCCATACATCTGCTGTCTACAAGAAACCCACCTCATTAGAAGGGACTCACACAGACTGAAAGTGAAAGGATGGAAAAATATCTTTCAGGCAAATGGAAAGGAAAAGAAAGCTGGGGTAGCAATACTTATATCGGACAAAATAGACCTCAAAGTGAAGGCCTTAACAAGAGATAAGGAAGGCCACTTCATAATACTAAAGGGATCAATACAACAAGAAGATATAACCCTGGTAAACATATATGCACCCAATGTAGGAGCACCCAAATTCATAAAAAAACTCCTGGAAGATATCAAAGGAGAGATCGACAACAATACAATCATAGTAGGGGACTTTAATACACCATTGACAGCACTGGATAAGTCCTATAGACAAACAATCAGCAAAGATACAGCAATCCTAAATGACTCACTAGATCAGATGGACTTAATAGACATCTTCAGAACACTTCACCCCAAAGCCAGGGAATATACGTTCTTCTCAGGTGCTCATGGGACATCTTCAAAAATAGACCACATATTGGGTCACAAGCAAAGTATCCCCAAATTCAAGAAGATTGAAATCATAAAAAGCATCTTCGCAGACCACGATGGCATAATACTAGAAATAAACTACAATAAAAACAACCCAAAATACTCAAACACCTGGAAGCTGAATAGCATGTTATTAAATATTGATTGGGTTACCAATGAGATCAAAGAAGAAATTAAAAACATCCTGGAAACTAATGACAATGAAAACACAACAATCCAAAACCTATGGGACACAATGAAAGCAGTCCTGAGAGGGAAGTTTATAGCTCTACAGGCCTATCTCAAAAAACAAGAAAAAATGGTAGTAAATCATCTAACTCTACAACTCAAAGAATTAGAAAGAGAGCAACAAGAAAACCCCAGAGTGAGCAGAAGGAAGGAGATAATAAAGATTAGAGCAGAAATAAATGACATAGAGACCAAAAAAACAATACAGAAAATCAATGAAACCAAGAGCTGGTTCTTTGAAAGGATAAACAAGATTGACAAACCTCTAGCCAGACTCACCAAGAAGCAGAGAGAGAGGACCCAAATAAATAAAATCAGAAACGATAGAGGCGAAATAACAACAGACCCCACAGAAATACAAATGATTGTTAAAAAATACTATGGACAGCTCTACTCCAACAAACTAGACAACATGGAGGAAATGGACAAATTCCTAGAAAAATACAACATTCCAAAACTCAATCAGGAAGAATCTAAAAATCTCAATAGGCCAATAACTATGGAAGAAATTGAAGCAGTCATCAAAAAGCTTCCATCAAACAAAAGCCCAGGACCAGATGGCTTCACAGGGGAGTTTTACCAAACATTCAAGGAAGAACTAAAACCTATCCTCCTCAGACTACTACAAAAAATTCAAGAGGAAGGAACACTTCCAAGCTCATTCTATGAAGCCAGCATCACCCTAATACCAAAACCAGGTAAAGACAACACAATGAAAGAGAATTACAGGCCAATATCCCTCATGAACATAGATGCCAAAATCCTCAACAAAATCTTAGCAAATCGGATCCAGCAGTACATCAGAAAGATCATACACCATGACCAAGTAGGATTTATCCCAGGGATGCAAGGATGGTACAATATCCGCAAATCAATAAACGTGATACATCACATAAACAAATTGAAAGAAAAAAACCACATGGTCATATCAATTGATGCAGAAAAAGCATTTGACAAAATTCAACACCCATTTTTGATAAAAACTCTCAGCAAGGTGGGAGTAGAAGGATCATACCTCAACATAATAAAAGCCATATATGACAGGCCCACAGCCAACATCATACTCAACGGACAAAAACTAACACCATTTCCCCTAAGAACAGGAACAAGACAGGGATGCCCCCTCTCACCACTCCTGTTCAACATAGTACTGGAAGTGTTAGCCATTGCAATTCGGCAAGAAGAAGAAATAAAAGGCATCCAAATTAGAAAAGAGGAAGTAAAACTGTCCTTATTTGCAGACGACATGATATTATACATACAAAACCCTAGAGATTCCATCAAAAAGCTACTAGACTTAATACATGAATTTGGCAATGTAGCAGGATACAAAATTAACCCCAAGAAATCTGAGGCATTTCTATACACCAATAGTGAACTTTCAGAAAGAGAGATTATAAAAACAATCCCGTTTACCATTGCAACAAAAAAATTAAGCTACCTAGGAATAAACTTAACTAAAGAGGTAAAAGACCTCTACTCAGAAAACTACAGGACGTTGAAAAAAGATATAGAGGAAGACATAAACAGATGGAAGAACATACCGTGTTCATGGATTGGTAGAATCAACATCATTAAAATGTCCATACTACCCAAAGCAATCTATAAATTCAACGCACTTCCCATTAAAATACCAACGGCATACTTCAGAGATCTAGAACGAACTCTCCAAAAATTCATCTGGAATAAAAAAAGACCCCGAATAGCTGCAGCAATCCTGAAAAAGAACAAAGTAGGTGGGATCTCAATACCAGATATCAAGTTGTATTACAAAGCCACTGTTCTCAAAACTGCCTGGTACTGGCACAAGAATAGGCATATAGATCAATGGAATAGAATAGAGAGCCCAGAAATCGGCCCGAACCAATATGCTCAATTAATATTTGACAAAGGAGGCAAGAACATACAATGGAGCCAAGATAGTCTCTTCAATAAATGGTGCTGGGAAAATTGGACAGATATATGCAAGAAAATGAAACTAGACCACCAACTTACACCATACACAAAAATAAACTCAAAATGGATAAAGGACTTAAATGTACGACGGGAAACCATAAAAATTCTAGAAGAATCCAAAGGCAACAAAATCTCAGACATATGCCGAAGCAATTTCTTCACTGATACAGCTCCTAGGGCACTTGAAACTAAAGAAAAAATGAACAAATGGGACTACATCAAAATAAAAAGCTTCTGCACAGCAAAAGAAACCATCAACAAAACAACGAGAAAACCCACTGTGTGGGAAAACATATTTGCCAATGACATATCTGATAAGGGCCTAATCTCCAAAATTTATAGGGAACTCATACAACTTAACAAAAGGAAGATAAACAATCCAATCAAAAAATGGGCAAAGGACCTAAATAGACACCTTTCAAAAGAGGACATCCAGAAAGCCAAGAGACATATGAAAACATGCTCAAAGTCACTAATCATCCGAGAGATGCAAATCAAAACAGCAATGAGGTACCATCTCACACCTGTCAGACTGGCTATCATCAACAAATCAACAAACGACAAGTGCTGGAGAGGATGTGGAGAAAAAGGAACACTTGTGCACTGCTGGTGGGAATGCAGACTGGTGCAGCCACTATGGAAGACAGTATGGAGTTTCCTTAAAAAACTGAAAATGGAACTCCCATTTGACCCTGTGATCCCACTTCTAGGAATATATCCCAAGAAACCAGAAACACCAATCAGAAAGGATATATGCACCCCTATGTTCATAGCAGCACAATTCACCATAGCTAAGATCTGGAAACAGCCTAAGTGCCCATCAGTAGATGAATGGATTAGAAAACTGTGGTACATCTACACGATGGAATACTATGCTGCTGTAAAAAGGAAGGAACTCTTACCATTTGCAACGTCATGGATGGAACTGGAGAGCATTATGCTAAGTGAAATAAGCCAGTCAATAAAGGAAAAATACCACATGATCTCACTCATTCGTGGACAATAGAGACCATTATAAACTTTTGAACAATAATAGATACAGAGGCAGAGCTGCCTCAAACAGATTGTCGAGCTGCAAGCGGGAAGGCCAGGGAGGGTTGGGGGGCAGGAGGTAGGGGGGTAAGAGATCAACTAAAGGACTTGTATGCATGCATATAAGCATAACCAATGGACATAAGACACTGGGTGATAGGGGAGGCTAGGGGACTGTCTAGGGCGGGGGGATAAAATGGATACATATGTAATACCCTTTGTAATACTTTAAGCAATAAAAAAAATAAAAAAAATAAAATAAAACCAGAAATAACAAGCATGGTGGAATAGGAGGTAGAAATTTTATAGTTATAAAAAATATGTGTATAGATAAATACAAACATGTTATAAACATGTTCAATTATTTGAAACAAAGTGAGACTATAACAAGCAAAAACTAGAAAAAGATCAGTAGAAAAATGGAAGCTATATATTTACTAAAATAAAAATTCCCAAACTAAAATATGCTTCATGTCACCCAGCCAGTTTGGCTCAGTGGATAGATCATAGACTTATAGACTGAAGGGTCCCAGGTTTGATTCTGGTCAAGGGCACATACCTCGGTTGTAGGCCTGATCCCCAGTCCTGGTTGGGACATGAGGATTAACAACAAAACGAAAAGAATGAAGCACATTTGATGGAAAAGTATGAGTTGAGTTGGTAATGGTAACTGTGGGTTAAATAGTAGTCAAAGGCAGTTGCTGCAAGGACACTACATGAGAGCTTACTTTTCCCCAAAATGGAAATCCATGTTATAAAGTTTCTCAGTTTCATATTTACATTGAGTCTTAAGCAGATTATTGTATATTTGTATATTTTCCTGTCCCATATACACTCTTCAGCTTTGTCAAATATAAATGAAGACTTCTTGTCTTTCAGGCACTCGACCTGCTGCTGAGCTCAGTTGGGCTACTAGTGTTTCATACCTCACCCCATTTCCCTAATAGTCAGCTTCTGATCTAATTCTGTGATGAAATGCTCTGCAGATAGATATGTGCCGAGGTGACTATACTTCTATGCACTTAATGAGAATCTTTGCTTACCAATATATTTATGAGGTTTCAGGAATATGACTGGTATATTTATGAGGTACAATTTTTAAATTAAAGCAAAAAAGACAAGTACCTGAACGTGTATGCTAATCTTTTCCTGTATAAACGACCAGCCTTTATTATAAATGGCCATGGGTCTTAGACCACCCAGAAAAAGCACCGTAATGAAGTTTGGCTCAGATCAACTTTACGTATGTCTTCAGATTTTGCCTTTTCACACCACACTGATTTTGAGTTGGTTTGCTCTTCATTTCTCTTCTTACTTTCTTGTTTGCTTTTTGAGGCTTGAGGCTTTTTTCAAGATATAGTATGAACTTTCTAGGCCATCTATCTTGATAATTTGAAACTTTCATGCAGATTCAAATTCCTTTTTGGACAAGCTCATTTTATAGTAAAACCCAATAATGTGTATTTTATTGTTTATTGAGAATATCCTGGGAACTTAGTAATATAATATAACCACACTTGTACATTATTTGGAACTATTTTATGCCTTTTCTACCATGTTATAAACTGAATTTTAGTGAATGGTTACAACAACTGTCATCTAGTTAAAACAATAAAGCCCTCTTTTTTTTGCTTGTTCACTAGCAAATTATGGCAACTGATCTGTTATTTGTCTCCAAATACAGTTATATGCGTATGTCTTCAATATATGCATTTGGGAGGGACACAATCCAGGATTTCATACCCTCCTTCGTTCTTATAATGTTTGCTGTCTAGGTAGACACTTTATATCCCTGATCCTAACCTCCTCATGTCTTTATGTTTCATTTCTGTTCCCTAAAAGTAAATATTTCCAAGTGTTTCTCTCATCTTTTCTTTCTCCTGTATGTTCTCTTTCACTCTTACGTTCTCACTTTTGTCAATCTTATGCTTGTCACACTTTCTATGATAATCCCATTAATATTAGCACAAATTGTTTCTAGTTACAATCTTTCACAAGGTTTGGATTCACAACTATTAATATGGAATATATTACCCATGCTTTTCTCTTATATGACAAGTTTAAACTGTCTAGAGCCAAACATATCATTTCCCATTTCAAACTTTCTCATCATGACGTCTGTATTTCTCAATACAAGCATACTCTAAATTAAATCCTGAGTCATCATTTCAAAATTAATGAACATTTAATTCTATGAAAAAATACTTTAAGTTTTGCAATAGTATTTGTACTATAGACAGAAGATATTACAATTCATTTTGTAATAAATGAGTTTTTATGTAAATCACTGAGCCAAATTAACAAAACATACTTAAAAGGGAGCTTACATTATAAATTATCAGAGGTTAAATATAAAAACTGAGAAGCATGTTTACTAAGGCCAGACCAATAGATAATTTTCAGCAAACACAGACTGATAATATGGTCATTGGCACACTCTGAGAGTTCCATGCAGAGTTCTGGATCAGTGCATCCAGATACAGTTCATGATTTGGAAACGTGGTGGTATGAAACAATTTTGGTAAAATACGTGTTATTATTAGTGTACCATGCCCCTCCCAAATGTTATAATGTTAGCTTGGGACTAAAAATACCAATGATGAATTGTACCAGGGCTTTAATAAATAATCTAAGCTTCATATTTTTTTTCTTGAGAAGTGAGCTTCCTAATAATAATTTAAATGGCAAATGATTTTGTACATTTTTAAATTTAAATAAAAAATCAAAATATTTATATTTAAAGTAGTAAAGTATTTATATTACTGATAGTCCATCTTATGATAATAGGTAGAGGTAATTATATTTTAGAGGTATTAAATAGAAAGCAACCCACACATGATTCTTATTGTTCATATTTTCTTTGTGAAAAAACTATTAATCTTTTTGTATGTCAATACAGTAAAACTTGAAAAGAAATAATATAGAGTATTTATGGATATATTACCTACTTTTTATGTAAGTAAGCCATAGTATTATTATCTATCAAGTATGTAAAAAGACATTGGACATGGTGCAATATACATTAAAGCATGAGAAACTAAGTCATTTATTGTTTTTTAGTACTTTGTGTATTTATATCATAGAATTTACAAACCAATAAAACAAAAAGATGAGCCCTGGCTGGTGTGGCTCAGTTGGGTGGAGAGTCATCCATACACCAAAAAGTGGAAGGTTCAATTCCCGGTCAGGGCACATACCCAGGTTGCAGCTTCGATCCCCGGTCAGGAGGAAACCGAGATGTCTAGATCTCTCTCTCTCTCTCTCTCTCTCTTTCTCTCTCTCAAAAATCAATAAAGAAAAAAGAAGAAACTTAGCTTGGCTGGTATGGCTCAGTGGTTGAATGTCTACCTATGACCCAGGAGGTGACGGTTCGATTCATAGTCAGGGCACATGCTCAAGCTATGGGCTCGATCCCCAGTGTGGGGCATGCAGGAGGCAGTTGATGAATGATTATCTCTTATCATTGATGTTTCCATCTCTCCTTCTCAATTCCTCTCTGATATCATTAAAAATATATTTTTTTAAAAAAGAAAAGAAAACAGAAGATGATTTTATATTTTGTTTCATTTAGGGGGAAAAGTTGACTTGAAAGGTAAATTATTGCATTTCCATTTTTCACCTTTATTTGCACTACGTAATTTTATCTATACTACTTAAAAGGAAGACTTTTGAGGTGGTTTAAGATATAAAACATTTATACTCTCTTGCCTCTCTTTTATTTTAACACTTTCTCTCTCTTCTTTCTTCTTTTATTCTTCTTTCTATATTTGTTCTTTCCACTCATCTTTCATATATTTGTGTGTCATGTGCTTATTATAAGTAAATCACTGTTTTTTTTGACTGACTTCAAAGTGCTTTATCTAATGAGAGAAATTACAAGTGAGCATAAGATAACATTACTATGATTTAAGTGCTATAATTGAGTATGCACAACAAAAACTGATGGCACATTCTGGAGAAGAGCTTTGAGGATAGTGAATAGAGCCTTCACAGAGGACCAAATGCTGCTTGATATGGTTCAAAAGAAGGAATGACAGTTCACCAAGCAAAGTACAAGAGGCCATTTCCAGTAAATGAAACATGTAGAAGTGCTAAGTAGAATAAATAGATAATGAACTTTGCTAAGACAACATTTTTTAAGAGGGATTGTCACTTCCTTGTTTGTGACTCAGAGCACTAGAATAATTAATGAAAAACATATCTGGAGTAAACTTGGAGTTAATAAATTCTTTAGTTAAGGATTTTTAAAGACTAACAACAATAAATAAAAACTACTAAAAATTAATGTCCCTGTTCAAAAGAATTATAATTAAATATGGTTATACAAAAGTTTACTAACATAGTTATATTCAACAACTATAAAACATGTACAATGGTCTTCCAATTTTTTCTCTACTAGGAATAATGAAAACAGGTTGCCAAGTCCAAATATACTAATTTCAATTTCTCATTTACTAATTTCTCATACTGTCTTATTTCTGTGTTGCGCTCCACTTTCCTCCTTCTCACTTCTTTCTCTGTCTATTCAGTTCTGTGCTGGAATAATCAATTTATCCTGTCAGATCCCTGATTCCTAATTTTAGAAAACTTGTGTTTATGGGATGTTATTAAATATTTGATTTTATATACAGAAACATCACCTAATACAATTAAAACATGCTGTTTTTTTTAATACATTCTGTTAAATGTTGCCACCTATTATTTATTCCACTAGAAATTGTTTCTGTCATTTAATATGGACCCATAGTTATGTCTCCTTTGAACATTGTCTGTTGCCTGATTTCCTTTTTTGTCTGCTTTATGCTTTGCTAAAGCTGGGGGAGGGCTGTTTTGTGAAATAAAACAGTAATTTTCAGATTATTGACCTGAAAACAGATATCCAACTGCAAGGATGTATGGATGTCATTACATTGCCCTATGTCCCTCTTTCTGCAGAAGTTTGAAATTTGATTGTTCAACCTTCTGCATCCACTATGAGTAAAGTGACTGACTCCACCACCAATGAAAGCATAAAGCAGCGTGGTTCATTCAGGAAATAGAGGGAACTTATTTATGACTAGAAATCTGTGTAGGGAAACAGTAGGAGAAAATATTAGATTGGAATGTACAGGCTTCATGATGGTCAACTATGAAATATCTGCTAAACATTTTAGCTTTATCTACAGAACTACAGAAAGGTTTTCAGCATACGAACAACATATTCACATTTTCCATTTAGCTATGTCATTCTAGTAGGGAAGTAATTAAAGACTGGTCACATTTGCAGAAATACTAGTAGAAGTTAGTTAGAACTTACTCTAAGAGTGACTTCTTGAGAAGAGATACATTACATTTTGATGAGGCATTCTTAACACAGTGCATTTGATGATGGGGTCATTTGGACTAGGCTCGCATATAATTTATGACAGAGAGAGAGAGAGAGAGAGAGAGAGAGAGAGAGAGAGAGAGAGAGAGAGAAAGGAACTTACACCCCTTTTCCCATCTTGTTTAATCTCATTGATCAGGAATGCTTTTTATGACCATATCTAAAAGCCCTCAAACTTACCACATTCATTTAATATTTATGTTTCATATCAATATCTACACTAATAAAAGACAAACATGCAAATTGATGGTAACTTTGCTATGCCTTAAGCCATGCCCACCAACCAATCAGAACGACTATATGCAAATTAACCCAACCAAGATGGCAGCCGGCAGGCACGGAGTTGGAGCAAGCAGGAGGCTTGGTTGCCCCACTGATGGAGGAAGCCAAGCTTCCCACGGCGCTCTGAGCTCCACTCAAAGCAACAAAGTTTCAATTATAGAAGATAAATAAACCCCAGATACCTGCTTTCAGCCGGCCGTGGCCACAGAGCTGGAGCCTTGGGTTGCCCCTGGTGATGGAGGAAACCAAGCTTCCCTCCTGCCTTCCCTGGCTGGCTCTGAGCTCCTCTCAAGGCTACAAAGTTTCAATTATAGAAGGTAAATAAATCCCAGAATAAAAAAAGAAAAGAAAAAAAGGAGAGGCTGGGAGCTTCTGTCACAGGGGTCTTGGCCAGCCTGAAAATGGCCCTCAGCTCCTCACCCAGACTGGCCAGGCACCCAAGTGGGGATCCCACACCCTAAAGAGGGTGTGGCCAGCCTGAAAATAGCCATCAGCCCCTCACCCAGGCTAGCCAAACCTCCATGGGGTGAGAGTCCCCACTGGAGGCTTCTTGAGCAGCCTGCAAACAGCCATCAGCCCCTCACCCAGGCTGGCCAGGCACCCCAGAGGGACTCCCACCCTGATCCGGGACACCCTTCAGGGCAAACCAGCTGACTCCCACCCGTGTACCAGGCCTCTATCCTATATAATAAAAGGGTAATATGCAAATTGACCCTAACAGCAGAATGACTGGGAATGACTGGTCACTATGACACACACTGACCACCAGGGGGCAGATGCTCAATGCAGGAGCTGCCCCCTGGTGGTCAGTGCACTCCCACAGGGGGAGCTCTGTTCAGCCACAAGCCAGGCTGATGGCTGCCAGCATAGTGGTGGTGGCAGGAGCCTCTCCTGCCTCCTCAGCAGCACTAAGGATGTCTGACTGAAGCTTATGTCTGCTCCCTGCTGGAAAGTGGACATCCCCCGAGGGCTGCCGGGCTGCCAGAGTGATGTCTGACTGCCAGCTTGGGCCCGATCCCCCAGGGAGTGGGCCTAAGCCAGCAGGTGAACATCCTCCGAGGGGTCCCAGACTTTAAGAGGGCATAGGCTGGGCTGAGGGACCTCCCCCAAGTGCACAATTTTTTGTGCACCAGGCCTCTAGTATAAGAAATAAAAACTTGTTTTTTTACTGCTACATAACTTGAATGTTTTAGGTTTTAAATAAATTCTGAACAGTTGCAACACATTTAAATATATTTGACTCAAGCGGATGATTGAGAGCATAAAATCATAGTCAAAGCTCTTTACTAAATGGCCACAGCAAATTAGCAGCCAAATGGTATTGATTCATAGGAAGACTTAGAATCAAGGTAATGAATTTAGGGCTAGAAAAGAAGGCAAAGATAAGGGAGGCATTGTTTAGTTCAGACAATAAAGTGATAAATTTGATGTAGAAATGAGAAGGGTAAAATTGAAAAGTCCAAATAACTTCTAAGTTTCTGATTATGTAATTAAATGGTTTATTTAGTACCTTTTATTACAAAAGTGTTTATTAAGCATCTACTGTGTCCCAGATGTTGGTAATAGTACAGTAAATTAGACAGGCCAAGTCCCTATCTACTTAAAAATTTTATTCTACTGATGTAGACCAATAATAATCATATAAGTAAATCAATAGGCTTTATAAATTAAAATTTGGCAAAAGAGCCAAAGTAAAAGAAAGGAATGTAGGAAAGAGTTGTTTTCAGAAGAGAAAGAGGATGGCTCACTGAAAACATGACATCTGAGCCAAGACTTGGGAGAAGTGAGGATATGAATGAATGGTATCTCTATTACCTTTGGCCTAATTGTATTCATATCCTGGGTAGGGGGCTGAATCCAATTTGTGTGTCTGTCTTAATATTACTTTTCTTTTTTTTCCACAATGCAATTGGGGAGTACTTTTCATCACTCACTAAGCCAAGTTTTGAGACCAGTGCAGCTGGCAGGCAGTCCTATGTTTTCTGTTACAATATTTCTGGTAACTTTCTTTTCCAAACTTTGCATGCTGTTCTAGGCACATTTTATCTGAATCATGATCCCTAGAGATAGAAAATTATTAATTGTATTCCAAGAATGTGAATCCTTGAAATAAGGAATCGGTATCATTCATTTCTCATCTCTTCAAATCACCACCATACAGGTACAAGTTTAATTTTAGTCTTACAGTAAGACCACAGCACATACCAGTTTCTTCCTATAGAAGTCGTTCAGATTTTCAAAAATATCTAATAAAATCTCTGAACTTTTTAAATGGCTTTGGCTATGAGTAAGGAAATATTTTTGCTCCTACTTGATGATTTAAGTAAGATAAAAAGTAATTACAGCCAAATCTAAGTTTGTGTGTACAGTAGGTATGTTGTTATTGATGGGGTAAGTATGTATAGTAAACATAGATATTATATTTATATATTGTATATATGAAGATACAATTAGGTAGGTAGATAGATAGATAGATAGATAGGGATGTTTGTTTGTTTGTTTTCTGTTACCCACACCCCACCCTCAGGCTCTGGCCAGTCTGTCCCATGTATCCATGCTCTGATTCCATTATGTTCAGCAGTTCATTTTGTTCATTAGATACAGATCTTTTTTAGGCTTATCAAGTGCATTTATGAAAAGTTCATTCTTTCGTATTTGTTGAAGTTTATAAGTGAGTTACTTAAAGTTAGAAGGTTTTTTTTATTGGTTCTGAATTCCTACTAAAGTTTAATTTATAAAACTAATGTGACTAGACTCATTAATCACATTAGATATTTGCCATTTGATGTTGGCAAAGCAAAATTAAAAATCATTCGTATTATGTGAATTATATTATTTTCATTCTGTTATTCTATTATTTCTTTTTCCCCATCCTCTTTTCTGTGATATGCTTAAAACAACATTCACGGGGTCCTAGGTTAATAATACTCTCAAGACAAGTACTTGACATATGCCCGAAGCATTTTCATTACAGACATAGAAGCTACTTTACAAATAATTTAATTAATATGATACAGTACTATGCAAGGACAAGCCTGCCGCTCAGCCTGATTTAGCTAATTTATTTGCACTCTATAAATTTTAAATAATAAATAATGTGCTAATCAACTTTATTTCAATGGTGTGCAAACCAGACGCAAAACAACATTGTGCCAAGGAAAGCTTTCATCACTTTTTCTGTTATTACACAGCATAAGAAATTTATTTTATAATAATTCAAAATCTATACTCACATGCAAACATGTTTCAAGCACATACACTTCTGCATATGTATATAAACTCACACATACATATTTTAAAATATATACATGGAAGTAAAAGTTTGATGAAATGAAATTCTCTTATGGCAGTTTGTTATTTGCCATATACTCTAATATGTGTTTATTTTTAAATTCAATTATTTATTTATTTATTTTTTAAAATATATTTTATTGATTTTTTACAGAGAAGAAGGGAGAGTGATAGAGAGTTAGAAACATCGATGAGAGAGATTGATCAGCTGCCTCCTGCACGCCCCCCAGCGGGGATGTGCCCGCAACCAAGGTACATGCCCTTGACCGGATCGAACCTGGGACCCTTGAGTCCGCAGGCCGACGCTCTATCCACTGAGCCAAACCGGTTCGGCTTAAATTCAATTATTTAAACAAAACAAAAACTAAAGCAGTTCATCAGATCTCCCAACCCCCCATCTCTGGCAACCACCAATATGCTCCCTGTATGTATCTATGAGTCTTTATTTCTCTTTTTAAATTCCACATATAAGAAAGATTATATGGTTTGTATGGCATGTCTTTAATTTATTTCATTCAGCTTAATTGTTTGTTTTGAATTTTACAATGTTGGTAATGATGATTAAATTAATTTCACAAGTTGCTAATGGGTTATAACCCACAATTAGTAAAAAAAAAAAGTGTATATTAGATTATTTATGTGAAAATAAAGGAATAAATAATGAATTAAAGAGAAGAAAAGGGAGGGGGAAAAAGGAAAGAAAGAAGAGGAAAAGAAGGGAGAAAGAAAAAACATCTCTATGAATACAAATACATGCTCTATATGCTAATGAAGATAGAAAAAATATGAAGGAATATACATCAAGTTATTAACCTTGATTACTTGATCAGGGTAGAAATTAAAAAGAGGGGATGTCTGAGGTCTCAATATAAACATTTTCACAGGTCTATTCACTGACTTGTTATAATGAGCGTTTATTAATTTGTAGTTAAATCCAATAATGGTATGCATGTGTACAGGTATACATGTATTATCTAATCTAATAAAAGAGAAACATGGTAATTAGTGTCACTCCACTACCCTTCCCATTGGCTAATCCCCTGTCACTCACAGAGTAGGGCTGAGATATGCAAATTAACTGGCAGCCAAGATGGCGGCTGGCAGCCAGGCAGCTGATGCAAACAGGGAGGCTTGCTTGCTTCAGTGACTGAGAACTCCAACATTCCCCGCCTGACTTCCGGCCGCTCAGCTGCAACTCTCAGCAACTATGTTGCGAATAAAGAAGCTAAAAAAAACCCAGAAACCTGCTTTACTCAGCGGAGCTTCAGCCAGCCGGACCGCAACATTGTATAAAATACAGACAGTAAACAAAGGCCAGAAACCTGTTTTCAGCAGCCGAGGCCTCAGAGCTAAAGCTGGCCCAGAATAAAAAAAAAAAAAAAAGAAAAAGAAAAAAAGGAGCAGTTGGGAGCTTCAGTCCCAGCCTGAAAACAGCCCTTAACCCCTCAGCCAGACTGGCCAGGCATCCCAGTGGGAACCCCTACCATGAAGGGTGTGTGACCAGCTGCAAACAGCCATCATCCCCTCAGCCAGACTGGCCAGGCACCCCAGTGGGGACCCCCACCCTGATCCAGGACACCCTTCAGGGCAAACCAGCCAGCCCCACCCATGCACCAGGCATCTATTCTATGTAGTAAAAGGGTAA
Organism: Myotis daubentonii; assembly: GCF_963259705.1. Lineage (NCBI taxonomy): Eukaryota > Metazoa > Chordata > Mammalia > Chiroptera > Vespertilionidae > Myotis > Myotis daubentonii. The sequence continues at coordinate 39,484,242 of NC_081849.1, forward strand.
TATGCCTCCCAGCACTGGGATCAGCGTGACAGGGTGCAGCGCCCAAACCCCCTGATCGCCCTGCAGCTCTGTGTGTGACAGGGGGCGGGGCCCCAACCCCCACCCCCACGGGCCCTGCTCTGTGTGTGACGGGGTAGAGCCATAACCTCCCCATTGGCCCTGCCCTGAGTATGAGAGTGGTGGCGCCCCAACCACCTGATCGGCCCTGCTCTGTGGGTGATAGAGGGCGGCGCCCCAACCCCCTGATCCGCCCTGCCCTGAGTGTGACAGGGGGCGGTGCCCCAACTCCCCTATCAGCCCTACTCTGTGAGTTACAGGGGGGAGCTCCTCAACCCCCTGATCGGCCCTGCTCTGTGCATGACAGGTGGGAGCTCCCCAACCCCCTGTTTGACCCTGCTCTGTTTATGACAGGGTATGGAGCCCCAACCCTCCTGACGGGCCCTGCTCTGTGCATGACAGGTGGGAGCTCCCCAACCCCCTGTTTGACCCTGCTCTGTTTATGACAGGGTATGAAGCCCCAACCCCCCTGATGGGCCCTGCTTTGTGCGTGACGGGGTGGCGCCGCAATCTCCCCATCGACCCTGCCTTGAGTGTGACGGGGCGGTGCCCCAACCCCCCAATCGGCCCTACCCTGAGTGTGACTGAGGGTGGCATCGCAACCTCCCAATCTGCCCTGCTCTGTGCATGACAGGGGAAGGCGCCCCAACTCCCCAATTGGCCCTGCTCTGAGCCTAACCAGGGGCTGCACCTAGGGATTGGGCCTGCCCTCTGCCACCCGGGAGCAGGCCTAAGCCAGCAGGTCGTTATCTCCCGAGGGGTCCCAGACTGCAAGAGGGCACAGGCCAGTCTGAGGGACCCCCCTTCCCCCGAGTGTACAAATTTTTGTGCACCGGGCCCCTAGTTTTACATATATACAGTACATTTGTATATACACACATGGAGACATGCAAAAGCACAATATTTAGGTGTATATGCAGATAGAGATTTAGAGACTGAGAGAGGAATTCTCTTCATTGAATTTCATATATTGTCATAAATTTTGCAAAAACAAATGACAACAAAGGACTTGACTTTCACAAAGTTTAATAAGTATCTTATGAAACCACATAACAACAGCCAACTCCATAACAAAAAGTGTTAGAGCTCCCATGCAAAAATGAAAGAATCCAAGATGGATAAAGGTGATCATGGAGCATTTTGCTCAACATGTGAATCTCACTAATGGGAATATACACGAAGAGGGTTTGCACAATTTGCCCAAGGTCATCTCTTCGTGTCAGAAAGGGATCTAGAGAAAGATTTACTAATTCTCATCTCAAAGGTTTTATACTCCACCAGTGAAAAATGATTAAGATGTATTTGAATTATATAGTAGGTCATGTTCTAATTCCACTACTGCCATCTCTGGAGCCTTTTAAATTTTATTTCAGAATTACAACTCTCAATTATTTGTAAGGTTATGTCAGAGTATGTGGAATGTGGAATTGAAAGCAACTGGTCTGTATACCAGAGTGACCACAGTATAGTTATGAGAATTTTCAAATTTTCACAAATACTTTTAGATTAAGTTATTAAATTAGGCAGCTTCTTTATATCACCACTGTGGAATCATTTATTTCAGTGTCAAAACACTTTCAATTCTTGATTTGAATGCTCTCTTTAATGGGTGGTAAATTTTCCAAGAGATTGGTTAAAGCATTATTAAAAATATTTGTATGTGGTTAGATATTTTAAAATATATATTTTTTAGTTATTTAAGAATACATTTATATTTTCAAAAGCACTTTAATCAGATATATAAGCCCTGCGTGATTGAGAAAGAGAGAAAATAGGTGAGTTGTGTATTAACACTTCTTTCTTCCTTGAGATGTCATGAAACCACTGTAGTAGACACAAATTCTGATCAACCCAGACAGCTTCTTATTTTCTAATTTTTCTAATCTAATTTGTTCTTTATTCTTGGTAAAGTCAGAGTTCAAGGTGAATGCTCCTGCCTGTTTAAATTATATGTGTTCAAGCATAAAATTGGTATGGGGGAAAAATCATTTTCATGTTACTTTTAAATTGTGTTGTATTTTCCTTTAGCAGTGTGTTCTTTAATACACTTTAATATTTAATAGCGTGTTCTGCTTTAATACTTTGTGTAATATCAGTCAGATATAGGCACTTCATAAATATTTGTTACATGAATGAATTAATGATTATTACCTGTTTTCCTAAATTGATTTATTTAATAAATTATGCTCTAAATTTTGCTATGTAAAAATTACTCTTGATGTTCTCAGGACTGCATACTATATATTCATAAGGAGTATTAAGAAAGAAACTATCTGTACTAAGAAAACTAAATATAAAGGTAAAATCTAGATTTATATGTGCAATTCCAGGTGTATAGTTTTAAGGAATAATTTAAAAGCCCATTCAAAATGTTTACCTGTGGGTTTTGTTACCGGATAATTAAATTCCTTGGTCACTCCTGGGAGTGAGGTGGAGGTTCTTAGGGCACTGCTGAAAGAAGCATTTTTCAGAAGCCCCCACAAGAGGATGGAAAGTGGAAGATTTTATTTGCATGAAGTTACATTCCTTAGGTTGTAATGTCGAATTTCCCCCAAGCCAGTCCTGAAAGAGGGGCTAGCTGGGAGTACAGCACAGCTAGAAACGAGGCCAGTATCCAGAGTTTCCATTCCATGTTGCAGCTGGGTGTGTTTCAGCATGCAGGCCAGATTAAAGTCCATCAGTCCATATGTGGAGCCCAACATGGCCATGTGCCATGTGAGCAGAGGGAAGCATGCTCTTGCAATAGGAATCACAGGAGTCAGGTGCCCTGGAGCCTAAAGAGAGTGGCTCCTTTGTGTAGCTGGAAGTTTATATATTGAAATTTTGCAGGCTTGCAGTGGTCGCGCCCATTTTGGCTAATTACCTGTTTCCAGGTGTGGTTGATGGGCAAGCATTTTCTCAAGTCACTCAGACCAGTAGGGCATGCATCTATACTGCCTTTGTCCAGTCCCTTGGACCTATGGGGAACAGACTTGAGAGTGTTAAATGAAGCCTTTTTGCAAAGCTGCATCAATGGCGTATCTGTATTAAATAATAACTAAATTATTACAACAAGCATCAGTTGGACTACCTGTTTGCATATTATCTTGGGATCCTATAATGATAGTAGTTACAATTTGAATTCTGATCATGTGCTTTGCATATGTTTCCCTAATCCTTAGATAAAACTGTAAGGTTTTTTGTTTGTTTGTTTTTAACAGATTAAAGGCGGAAGCTTGTGCAAGTTAAGCAGATAGCTAGTGTGTGGCAGGCCTGGAAAGCAGAGGCTAAGGCTGTGTGATTCCAAAGCTTGTGTTGCTTATTATACTTTGCTTCCTGTTCATATCTTTCAGATGCATTCACTCTTCATTCCTCTCAGAATTTTTCAGTAAATCATAGGAAAATAAAGTGGTAGCATGTTTATAAAGAAAAGAAAGAAAAAAAAAAGTACATGTAGTAGTCCCTGGCTGATTCTGTTTTCAGAGGAATTACTACAAGATAACTTGGCACAAAACTTACTTTCTGAGAAGAAAAACTTTGGTGACCCTTAATTATGCAATTTTAAAGGACATGCTCCATTATCATTGAAGAATCATGTTATTATTTCAGTATTTTGTTTTGTGTAAGGCCAAAATTTGGGCTATACGCTAGATAGACAAAAATAGTCTTGATATGCATTTTTCACACCCACTGGTCTGGTAAAATTATAAGAAAGCTGGAAAAGTAGTGAGAAATTTTGCACAGGGGCCAGAAGGACTTCAGTAGAAAGGAGATGTGCATGTATCTCCACCGTTTCTCTTTGAATTTTCACTTGATTATTTTATTTCTACTGTGCTGAATTGGTGCTGCCTAATCACACGGGAAGAAAAGGAAGACCCCACGGGGCATCTCTCTTTGAGGGAAGGACACTGAATCACTTATCAGGGTTTTCAGGGTCTGAGCATAGACTGGTGTAAGGCAGAGCTAGCTCTGATCACTTTAAGGAGCTTATGTGGGACTATCTTCCTGTCATGCTACCTGGCTCTAATCATGTGATGGTGCTGTGAAGAAAAGGCTATTTGTGTAATCAGAAATTAGGAACCCAGGTGCACTTGGGCCTGAGAGCAACCATAGCTGATTGCTAGCGAAAACTGTGCCTGCCCCTCTTCTGCCCTTCCAAGTGCAAATGAACTCCCCTGGACTGTGCTAGCTGTGGAGAGGAAATGATCGATGCCAACCTTCTAAGAGCAAAGAAGCCTGCAGGAGTCACTGGAAGTGAACTGGACCACATTCCATCAGGGTTTCTGGAAGGAGAGCTCAGCTCTGAAGTGTGTTCTAGGTGAGGAGAGCCAACCTTGAACTGCTGTGCTCCCTGTGTTGTTGCTCTTGGGGTACCTCCATTACCCCACTGCTTCCTTGGTGGACAAAAGCAGGCACCAGACTGAGAGATTTTGTCCTAGGAATTGCATGCTCTTGTTGTGCTACCTAATTTGATTTAGCCTAGGAAATACAAATTCAGATATTGCAAAAAGCAGACTTTCCTCTGAGTAGAACCTGGTTATTTTGCTGTGTTGCATCTTAGGTTTGTGGAGATTTCTCTAACACATTTAAACTTTCTAAATTTAGAAAGTATAAATATGTAATGATAGACTTACTGAATAAAATTGAGAAGGGTTAAATTGAAGAAAGATAAGACATGTAGGTCACTTTTCAAAAAATCTATTTCAGAACAAGAAGAGACAAATGAGATTCCATACTTTTTAAAATGTAAATCACCCAGTAAACAGACCCATTAATGTACAAAGATTTGCTTTTTTCAAATTGAAAATAGCTTTAAAATTTTAATGCATATTCAATTTTTAATCAAAACACAAATATATAATGTTATTGCAACTATTTGAAATGTTTATTTTAAAAAGGAATAGTACACAGAACCACAGGAAGGCTGGCTGAGTGGAAATTCTACAACTATAAGGAAAGAGAAAAGCACACTGAGACTCAGAGGAGCTGCGGAAGTAAAGTGCAGAGGTACGGAGGCGCACGTGGAAAGGGCTGGCAATTGAGGACATGGTTGTCTTTTTCAATCGGAAGGGAGTCTCAAGCTCCCGACTGCTCTGAACTCCAGTTCCAGGCGAGTCTCTGGGGACCCAGACTCATACGGAAAGAAACTGGACTGTCTGGTATCGGTCAGAACTCGAGGGCGGCTTTCTCTCAGAGTTGCTTGTGGCGATTACTGGGACACTGAGACTTGGTGCCTCCCTCTTAGGGTAGGACTGAGGATCAGCCATAGCTGTTTGCTCTGCCCTGTTGATGCCCTGAGACCCTGTCCCACCCAAGCTGGCCCTTTGCAATCTGAAAAGTACCTAACAAACTGCAGCTGGGTCAGAGAGACCCAAAACTTCCAAAAGAAGGCCAAAGGCCCCACAGCAGCTTGCATTGCTTCACAGCTGGGCCTCATCTGGGCACCTCCAAACCTCACACGAAGAAGAGGAATCTGCAGATCTCTCCATAGTGCCTGCTGGATAGCCTCAGGAAGAGGCTAAATTAGCACCTCCTTAGAGATCCAAGAGCCAGTGTACCCAGTGGTCAGAGTGGGGCCATCCAGATTACAACTCCTCAGATCCATAAGGGACACCCTTAGGGGGAAGACTCAGTGAGCACCAAAGCCCCACTGAAGCAAGTCTTGCCCCAGAAGGGTGTCTCCAGCACAGAAGTTCTCCCACCGTAGACACAGCTGATTCTCACAGCCAATTGGCCTGGAGGTCAATTCCTCCCAGTGATACCAACTACAATCAAGGCTTAACTACAACAAGACTGTGCACAAAGACCACAAAGGGGTGCACCAAGAGTGTCCACCTCAGGTAATTGGGGAGGCTGAGCCACTGGGCCCTAGCACAGAAAGCCACTCTGTCAACACATGGAAGCATAAAAAATGTGGAGACAAAGAAACAGGTCACAAATGACAGAAATGGAGGGCAGCAAACTACTGGATATAGAGTTCAAAACCACACTTACAAGGTTTTTCAAGAATTTTCTAGAAACCGCCGATAAATTTAGTGAGACCCTCAAGAAATCTAGTGATACCCTCAAGGTTATGAAAAAGGACCAACTAGAAATTAAGCATACACTGACTGAAATAAAGAATATTATGCAGAGTTCCAACAGCAGACTAGAGGATCGCAAGAATCAAGTCAAAGATTTGAAATACGAAGAAGCAAAAAACACCCAACTGGAAAAACAAAAAGAAAAAATAATCCAAAAATATGAAGATAGTGTAAGGAGCCTCTGGGACAGCTTCAAGCATACCAACATATGAATTATAGGGGTACCAGAAGAAGAGAGAGGGCAAGATATTGAAAACCTATTTGAAGAAATAATGACAGAAAACTTCCCCTACCTGGTACAAGAAATAGACTTACAAGTCCAGGAAGCGCAGAGAACCCCAAACAAAAGGAATCCAAAGAGGACCACACCAAGACACATCATAATTAAAATGCCAAGAGCAAAAGACAAAGAGAGAATCTTAAAAGCAGCAAGAGAAAAGAAGTCAGTTACCTACAAGAGAATACTCATACAACTGTCAGCCGATTTCTCAACAGAAACTATGCAGGCCAGAAGGGAGTGGCAAGAAATATTCAAAGTGATGGATACCAAGAACCTACAACCAAGATTACTTTACCCAGCAAAGCTATCATTCAGAATTGAAAGTCAGATAAAGAGCTTCGCAGATAAGAAAAAGCTAAAGGAGTTCATCACCAAACCAGTATTATATGAAATGCTGAAAGGTATCCTTTAAGAAGAGGAAGAAGAAGAAGAAGGTAAAGATACAAATTGTGAACAACAAATACACATCTATCAACAAGTGAATCTAAAAATCAAGTGAATAAATAATCTGATGAACAGAATAAACTGGTGATTATAATAGAATCAGGGTCATAGAAAGGGAGTGGACTGACTTTTCTCAGGGGGGTGGGGGAAGAGACTGTACAAAAATTGTACACCTATGGATGAGGACAGTGCAGGGGGGCGGGGGGTGAGGGCAGAGGGTGGGGCGGGAACTGGGTGGAGGGGAGTTATGGGGGGAAAAAAGAGGAATAGCTGTAATAATCTGAACAATAAAGATTTAATTTAAAAAAATGAATAGTACAAAAGTCTATAATATAAAAACTGCAGTTTTGCCTTCACCCTTCTTCTTGCTCTTTTGTGTGATTCAGTCTGACCTGTTTCTGTGCTTCATATTTTCTTCTTAAATAGACACTGTTAAAAGATTGGTCTAGCCTGGCCAGCATGGCTCAGTGGTTGAGCATAGACCTATGGACCAGGAGGTGGATTCCCAGTCAGGGCACATGCCTGGGTTGGGGGCTCAATCCCCAGTGGGGTCATGCAGGGGGCAGCTGATCAGTGATTCTTCTTCATCATTGAAGTATCTATCCATTGCTACCTTTCCCTTCCTCTCTGAAATCAGTTTTAAAAAGAGAGAGATTGTTCTACAACTTGCATTTTGCATTTTGAAAGCATAATACTTTTCACATGCATGCATATGCTTTTCCCCATTTCTTAATAACTCAAATTCTTTAAAGTTAATTCATTTTATCCATGACTATATTTCCCACACCAAACAATGTGAAGTGATTTTAATGTTTCTTTGATCTCCTATGAATTATATTCCAGATAATTATTTTAGAATTATTTTCACATTTATTCTCCCTTGTAACTTTTTTATGACTTCTCATAATTTGTTGGGCATATGGAAAGTGCTCCATAAACATTTACTGTTTTACACTGCATGCCATTAAAGCTAAACTAGAGCCAGTTTTTTGTACAGTTAAGAGCACTGGCTTTGGTGTTGGAAGCGTTTGGGGTCAGGCCCTGGTGCTAATGATTTTCTAGCTATTTGATCTTGGACTAATCGAGTGTCACAATTTTCTCATCTGTATAAAATGGTATCTACTCTGACTAGACAAGTTTTTCCCTTCTCCACATTTTTTTGGCCGTTTACTCTCTGAGCATTACCTTATTTCTTAACACTTCTGTCTCTTCTTTCTCTGGGATAGCCATGGGAGCTGTAGAAAAGCATCCATTTCCAGTTGTGTTTGAAACCCTAACTCAAGTTCGTGAAAGAGCTTTAGAAGAGTTTTGAACTCCTTCCATCACTTTCAGGGTCAAATGAAGAGCTGCCTTAGGTATGAGCTTGAACTTGAAGTGCTGGTGCTTTCATGCCCTAAGGAGGGAAATATGATCAGTGACAGATGAAAGGCAGAAGGAGCTGACAAATAAATGTCTTTCCCTTCCTCCACCCAGAACTATTTAGAAGCCCTTCATCAGGCTGGCATGACCTATCTGGATGGTTTCCCCCATGTCTGAGCAGTCATCTGGTTTTCTTGTGAAGCCTTAACCAGCTCAGCAATAACAACCACCAACTTATATTTACTCTCCCTCCTTTCTTGTCTTACTTTCATTTTAACTTCACTCTTGCTGCTGTGGAATTGCACCTTCCATTATGACCTTTGCACATAAGATTTGCTTCAGACCATTTTTTAGGGGACCCAGGCTAAGTCATGTCCAAACTGAGCTAATGTGAAAACTAGTACTTAAAAAATGTTTGTAATGTAGAAATCCTCTACTTTAAAAAATGCATTATGAAAGAATGCAAATTATATTTTATATATAATATATAAATGGTGAGCATATGGTGTGGATACTAAATATATTTCATTTTGCTATAAGATTAAATTGGAAATACATATTTTTTTACAAATTATCTTTAGTCTTTATAAAGAGAATATATTAGTAATAAATCTATTAAGTTTTAGGTCCAATAACTCAAACACATTTTAATTGTTGTCATAATAGATTTTTAAAGACTTTTATTCACTATTATAATGAACCTTTACTTTCTTCTCTCAGTATATTTTATTTTCCCTTAAATTTCTATTATAATATATCCAGATGTAAATACATATTAAAATACCAAGGTATTAAATTCCCTAGTACTTGCTATTATATTCCCCAGGGAACCATCATTGTCTAGCTGGAAAAAAAAACTGAAAAACTCAAAATTTTTAACTCAACTCATCATTTTAGCACTTGATAGTTCTGTGACTTGGGACAAGGCACCTTCCTCTCTGGGAATCAGATCCATGACATGAGCTACACTAGATGGCTTCAAAGGGCCTTCCAGCACTAATACAATGAGTTTATTTGCAAGGTGATTTTCTGTACACACACACACACACACATCTTTTATACATACAATTCCAATATATTTCTCCCACCCCCACTTTAATTTATTCAAGTTGGCAATTACTCTGTCACAGATTTTTTATTGTTCTTTCACTAGGAATTTATTCATTCTGTTATTCATCAAGTATGTGTCAAGTAAATACAATGTTACTACATTGAAAGGTGTTGGGAATACTTGGCCTGCATGGCTGAGGCTCTGTACTTTGTTTCTTGAATTAGTACTCCTCATGTTTGCTCGGGGTTTTTGATGGTGATATTCAGATGTGTTCCTCGCTGCAAATCTCTGGAACCACTGACCTCTGAACAACCCTTGTTCTTAGACTGGGATGCATCTAGTCTCTCCTTGTTACCGGTACTAAAACAGAGGCCTGACATCCTTGGCTGAGTTCCAGACAGTCGAAGCAGCTCGAAGAAATAAGATTTGTAACCACTGTGGCTGTTCCCTGCTGCCAGGAGTGTCCTACTCATCACCTTCAGGTATTGCTGATTTTCTATGTCTTGGTGGTTTTTTACAATATGGCTGAGGTGATTTTTCAAGTATAACTTTCATTGAGTTATTACATAGGAAAAAATGCCTATGTCGCAAGATTTAAAGTGTCAGTAATTTGTCTTTTTAATATTCACGCCCACAGCTATTTTCTCAAGGTGTGTCAGAGACAGATGACTGGGTCAGGAGATGTTTTCTGCAATTAGCACATGCTGACTCCTAACACAGACTGTTGTTCTGACAAGAAGAGAGTGATAATTTCTATAATCAGGGATGCTCACAGAATTGGTATCTAAATCAGACAGAGGGTCAAGAAAGACCTTAGCACTTTAAAAAATTGAAAATAATTCAATAAGGCTGAACATCTGAAATCAACTTGAACTAAGGTTACTGTTGTAGATTTCAAGCAAATGGCATGTAGGGCATTGTTTGGCAAATTCCTATATAAAACTAAATTCTTACTTTTTCCCATGGGAGTCAAGAGTTTAAGTTTCAGATTTCAGTTTTTTTAAAACACAGAGCAGTAATAGTTTAAGATGATAAGAATAATATGTTATTATTTCACAAATTTCAGTAAATATTTTTGTGTATATGTGTATATAGCCACACCTTGTGTACTTGGCACTCTGTTATAAACATCTATTGTAGTGCTTATCAATGGACTTTGAAATTGCTGTTCACTTTTCTGCTTTCCCCCTGAACTCCTTAAGGATATGCCGGGGTTGTATTTACTCAGCATTTATTTCCAGAACAATCAATTGGTAAAATTGTTTGGCAGAATCTACTAAAGCTGAATATACATTTCCTCTGACTCAGAAATTTTCTCCTGTGTACCCACTCAACAGAATTGCATACATGTTTGCATCAATAGATTTACACAAAAATGGTCCCAACTATATGATGGCCAATACATACTTCTAGTAATCTAATGAACTGATGTGCATTATTCAAGGAAACATACTAAAAAATGTTATATGTATAGATTTTGATTCCTATTCCAAAATCTTATATCACCTGAAAATACTTTTATGTTTTTTACTAATAAATCATAGCTAAATTTATTTTATATTAAATTATTTTAAGTTGAAAATTAGATGAATTTGAAAGGTATCTATTTCCAATATTCAGTTTTAATCTGACAATCTATATGTATAAAAGTCTAAGTGACCATTATAACTGAACAACTGAACAACTGGTTGACCAGTTGCTATGATGTGCACTGACCACCAGGAGGTAGATGCTCAATTCAGGAGCTGCCCCAGTGGTCATTGTGCTCCCACAGCCAACCTCCCATGGCCCCTCCCCCCAGCTGGCTGCCCCCCCCCCCCATCATCCCCAATCGAGTGGTAGGAATTAAAAATAGTACAGCCACTATGGAAAACATTATGGAGGCTCCTCAAAAAATTAAGAATAGAATTACCATATGACCCAGCAACCCCTCTTCTGGGTATCTACCTGAATAAGTCATAGAATATTTATTTATAAGAGTCCCAAACTAAACACACACACACACACACACACACACACACACACACAAACAAACAAAAAAAACCAACAACACAAAAACCAAAGGTCCCATCACATGTGAGTAAACAAATCAAGGTATATCCCTACAATGAAATTCAAAATTTCATTAAAAATTCAAAAGAAGTGAACTAGTGCTATATGAAATAACATAGACTATCAACATAGTTATACTGAATGAATAAGTCAGATTAAAAAGAGGCTACATACTATGTCATTTCATTTATATTAAATTCTAGAAAATGTGAAATAACATATGATGAAAGAAAGTATATCAGTGATTGCCTGGGAGAGTGGACACAGAAAGCTTCCAGAGGGATAGATTCCAAAAAGGCTTGAGGAAACTTGAAGGTAATGGATTTTTTTCAATATTTGATGTGGTGATAGTTCCACAGATGTATACTATGTCAAGTTCATCAAATGAACATTTTTATTGTGTGTAGTTTGTTATATTCCAATTATACTTCAATATAATTGTTATAACATTTTTCTCAGTAACAATGACTTGCTGCTCTTTTGTTATTCTAATCATTAAGAGAATAAATGAACTAAAACATTTATCTCTAGTGTTGTAAAATTTTGTTAGCTTCCCAAATACTTGGGGGGAAATGTGACATTTTATTAACTGAGCATGCCTGAAGTAAGTCTGAGTGAGAACAGTACAGATGATGATAAATATATATATTTATCCATTTATTCCCCAAATACTTCTTTTTCATTTACTATCTGTTATGAGTTAGGAGTTCCAAATGCAAAACTGAACAAATGGCTCCTCTCCCTAAGCTGAATCTTGCTGAGGAAAAATTAAACTCGCTTTCTGCTCTGGTTTGTGTAAAGTTATGATGGAAATATTGTTACAAGTGTGTATTTTGAGGGAGAGATACTGCCCAGAGGTGAACAAACACACATTGAATTTTTAGATAATCCAGAAGAGAAGAGAAAATTTCCTTGACTAAGAGAATGTAGGGGAAGTTAATTAGGAGGGGAAAATGAGAAAGTTCATTTAGAAATAATTATGGTGCATGAAGAAAATATGGAAGGACCTTGGAGCTCATGAGAGCTCTAGTTTACGCTGGAAATTGGGATGGGAACTTTAGAACCTATAGAAGGGGCGGGGAACCTTTTTTCTGCCAAGGGCCATTTGGATATTTATAACAAAATACAAAGTTATCAATTTAAAAATTAGCCTGCTGTATTTGGTCAAACATCTCATTGAATCACCCATAATGCCTTTGCCGGGCCAGACCAAATGATTTCGAGGGCCGTATAGCACCAGTGGGCCAGCTGTTCCCTACTCTTCATAGAGAAAGGTAAGTGTGTGAACAATGTGGTCTAGGAAAGGTGTGTAGAAGGGAAAACAGGGCTATGGAAGATAAGACCAACTTTTGTTACAGGCCAAAAGAAAAAACAACAACAAACAAACCACAAAACAAAACAAAACAAGACAAAAAAACAACAGCAAGAGAGAACCAGGAAGATCAATCAAAAAATGAAGGAATAAATAAGCAGAAAGAAAATGAAGAGAATAAATACAAATCATAATAAGAACTTAGCAATATTCACTAAATAGCCATTATTTAAGTTTTGCTATGGAAAGTGTATTCTAATGCCCTTGCTAAAGGGCAAATGACATGCAAACACCTTTTCCTAATCAAACTTGTACCAGTCTACATATGTATTCCAATTTTTAAAAAAAGAAAGTTATTTCCAGGGAGTTCTAAAATTAGTACTTAAAGCTAAACTGAATAGCTATGCCGTAAAAGAAATAAGAAAAAACGTGATTGTCCATGCATTCATCACAATTTCTTTCACATCCTCTCATTCAAATATTAGCAACTATTTGTTTATGTATTTAAAACCTGTAACATTAGCAACATTTCCTTACTAATTTTATCTTGGATTCTAAACATTTCCAAGTGCTAATGAATGACTGAGATGAACTTGGCTAAAAATGCTTCCTGAATTTTACTGGTTCCTTACCAGGTGGAAAAGCCAGCTGACACTTATAAAATAAGAGTTAGAGGAAAATGGCAGTCAACTGCCAAGAAAGTTTGAGTGAACCTCAAAAGCTTTTTCAAAGAAAGTTGTGTAGGAGAATGTGAAAATATTGAAACAAGAGCTAATTGTTTTAGTAGTTTCAAAATCCTGAGCTGAGAAAAGGATTCAGAACTTATACTTTAAATCAGTATAATTAAATTCGTATCTTAACTTTTGGAGTACAGAATATTGATTACATGCTTTCTTCCAAAAAATAATAAAGAGAACTACAAGAAACTTTAAAGATGCCTCAACTTCACTTATACATTCTGAATGGAATTTTCAGACTTTTTTTTCAAAACAATATAATATTTCTGTATAAATGTAGGGGGGGGAAATCGGAGAAAAATATTCTTGAAACATCTCTGTTCTCATTCATCTCAAATTTAATTACAAGGTTTGTTTTGTCCTGCAAAGAAACAAGTAACTTTAGTATGGTGTGATATTGCTGAATAGTATAATTTTTAACACATTAATAGTTGCTGAATGATACTTGCGTGTTCTGGTTTACATATACCACTACTTTAATCAGATTATATTGCATAATATGGCTAGGATAAACATTTTAACTTTACATTTCAAAATATTTCTTTGGTTTCTGAAAACCAAAATGTCAGGAGTTCTTGCAAAAAAAGAAAATCATTAAAGAAATTATTTTACCATTCACAAAAACAAAACAGCATATGAAAATGAAATGTTTGACATTTTAGACATAAAAATTTAGTATAAAATGATATTTGGATGAAATTAGAATAAACAGTTCTAAATGGTATAGATTAAACTCTCTTTGCCACAAATATGGCTTTAAAATCAAGGTTCAGTCCTTCAAGCAACAATAAAAAGAATTTGAGGTTCTGCCAAGCAGGTTTGCTGCTCAGCTTTCCTAGAGCTTTATGAGTACCTGTCCTGTGTCTCCACATGAAGACAAGCCAGGCAAGAGATGAAATACTATTTATGACCGTGGTTCCAATTGTTTCAGGAAACACAAAATACTGGTCTGCTAATGAGGGAGTTTCATATTACTTACAATTATTGTAAAACATTCATATATGAAAATAAGCATCCAAGCTATTGTCCTCAATCTCTCTCTCTCTCTCTCTCTCTCTCTCTCTCTCTCTCTCTCTCTCTCTCTCCCTCTCCCCCTCTCTCCCTCCCTCTCTCCCTCCTTTCCTTTCTTCCTCTCCCTCTCCCTCTCTCCCTCTCCCTCTCCCTCTCTCCCTCTCCCTCTCTCTCTTTCCCCTCCCCATGAGACTGAGAAAGATGCTACCCTTCCTTTTGCCTTACATATTTCAATATTATTTTTGATGTTCAATGTGTATGATTCTTTAAGAGTATAAATTTTATCCATTCAGGCAACATCAAATGGAGGGCAGCTTTAAGTTTAAAAGTGTTTTTATCTGATTTTTTAATATTGCACTTATTAATTTTAAGGCAACAAAATAAAAACTAAGTAACTAAAGCAGATGTGTAACTTCCATGGAACAATAACACATATAATTAATTGAATATTAGAAAGGCTTACTTAGCATAGTGAGTGATCAAAATTCTATTATTATATAATTTTATTATAATTATTTTGATATTGAAAGTTAGTTTGATGCCATTAGAATAAAACAATTTAAGTAGTTTTCAGAAAACATTCTAGTTTAGCAATTATGCACATTTTTATCTCATTATTTTTATAATTTTAACTAAAAATATTAATGAAGAATTATATTTAATTCATATGAAACCTATGATAATATATAATTAAATCAGGACATGTTAATCTCAATAGACTCCATGGAACAACATCAAATAGTAGACTATATTAGGCTAGTTGACATCACTCTGAATGGTTTTAAAAAATTCAGATTTCTTATACTTTTAATTCTAAAGCCAAATAACTCCCAATTTGTTATAAGAATTTTTCATTATTAGCTGAGTTGTAAGGGACACAATGTGTAAATTGATTCATTGCCAAGTTATATATGTTTTCAGGTGCATAGGCTATTTATTATGTGTTAATAGGATAACCTTCAATGCAATATTAATGTATAACTGTTAATGTCTGGGGAATATTTTTTATTCAACTAGGGGGATATATTATCATGAGATTAATACAAAGAAGGTGAAAATCCTATATCTCCCTTTTTATGAATTTGACTACAGGCCCAGTGCACAAAATTTGTGCACTCGGGGAGAGGGGGGTGTCCTTCAGTCTGGCCTGTGCCCTCTTGCAGTCTGGGAGCACTCCGGGGATGTCCGACTGCTGGCTTAGGCCCACCCCCCTGCAGGGTGGGAGAGGCTCCCGCCACTGCCCCTGTGCTCGCCAGCCATGAGCCTGGCTCAGGGCTTCTGGCTGAGCAGCGCTCTCCCTGTGGGAGTGCCCTGACCACCAGGGGGCAGTTCCTGCGTTGAGAATCTGCCCCCTGGTGGTCAGTGTGCATCATAGTGACCTGTCTTTCTGCTCTTCGGTCGATGTGCATATTCTTAGCCTTTTATTATATAGGATTAGAGGATCTCTGATGATTAAAATAATTTAAGTCTTTATACTTTTCTCCTATGTTTTCTTTTTAGAAGATTTATAGTTTCAACTCTTAAGTTTTAAGTCTTTAATCCATGTTGAGTTGACTTTTGTGTGAGAGGTAGAGTTTCACTGTTCTTTTTTTGTTTTCCCAACACCATTTATTGAAGAAAATATCCTCTCCCCAATGTGTGTTCTTGGCACCTTTGTCAAAGATCAGTTGACCATACACTGAAGGTTTATTTCTAGGCTCTTCATTTTGTTCCATTGGTTTACATGGTCTTTATGCCAGTACCTTACTGTTTTTAATTACTGTGGCTTTTTATATATTTTGAAATCAGAAAGTGTGATGCTTCCACCTTTGTTCTTTCTCAAGATTGCTTTGACTATTCTCACTCATTTGTGTTGTTATATTTATTTTAAGGTTTTAAATCTATTTCCACATAAAATGCCATTAAGATTTTGATAGGGAGAGCATTTAATCTGTAAATTGCTTTGGTTAGTATGGACATTTTAACAAAATTAATTCTTCCAATTCATGCATATAGGATGTCTTTCCATTTATTTTTGTCTTCTTTGATTTCTTTCATCATTTTTTATAGATTTCAGGGCACAAACATTTCATATCTTGGTTAACCTTATTCCCAAGTATTGTATTCTCCTTGATGAAATGATAAATTGGATTTTTTTTCCAATTTCATTTTTAAAGTTGCAATAAACCTTACTTCTGGACTGCTTATTCAGCTTTGTACCTTTCTGTTTTCTTCATTAGTAGTATTTACCATCTTTTAACATAGTATACAGTCTACCTTTGTTGCTGTTTCTGTCCTCCCATTAGGAAGGGTTTGTGTCTGCGTTGTATCTGCTTTACTGCTATATTTCCAGTAGGAAAAAATATTTGACAACTAGTATGAACTCAATAAATATGATTAACATAATGAATAGCAGTTAGTTATATTGAAATTATACATTAAATATCTATTATTTAGCATATAAGATAAGCATTTCAAGTTCAAGAAAACTATCAATTCTTGCTGATTAAGAGATTGATGTAGGAAATAATTAAATAGAACCAAATATATATGTACCTACATTAATATGTATTTTTTCATTAGCTAAAAGAATAGTTTTCCATATAATAGGTAGGGGAGAACATGGATAAGATTTGAAGTTTAGAGATGGAAACTTATAGAATCTAATTGTGTTAACTTTACTTTTCTCTGTGAAGAGAAAAGGCCAAGTAATTGGTTGGTGTAAGATTTAAGGAAAATGGGCAATAGTTGCAACAGTAATTGTGGTCAGTGTGTGATCAGTGTTAATGACCAAGCTGTGAATCATATTGGGAAAATAGGAATGAAAATAATAATAGTAAACCTCCAAACTGGGCATGGAGAAATATAAAAGCAGGAGTCATTTATGAAATAAGCAGTTTTAGGGTTAATAGGTGTCTGGTTAAAATCAGACAGCAAGACTTTAGAAATGACTGATAGGGTCAGAATAAAAAGTAAATCTGAGAAGTGTATGAATTTGTGATCTCATCTGTGGAACAATTCTTGGCCATTAGAAAAAACTATAAAAGGAAGACAATAAGCTTTTAGGAGACAAGCATGATTTTAATAAATGGCCACTCAACAACAGATATTTATGCCTATGATGCTAGGCAGTAGTGTTCAGGAAAAAATAGGCTTCTTTGCAGTGTTACCAGAAAGGAATTTCAAAAGGCACAGGTGTGGAGAGTTCAAACGTAGTGATAAAGTTTTATTGAGTGAAATCATATACCCTCAGGGATGTAGAGGGTGGGCCGGCTCTAGCAGAGCTGCCCCAAGCCTCCTGATAGCCCTCCATATTTTTTCTTGGTTCTCATAAGGAGTAAGGTACCATTCAGACCATCCCACCCAATTCCCCATTCTTTCCGGGCTTCAGTTGGGCCCTCCTCTTAATTCCTTTCCTAGACCTACCCGGTCCACAATCCCTATCCAATATGATCCTTTTCCTAGATTTTCCCAGACTAGATTCATGCCTGAAAGTAGAAGCATCTCCCCGGGCACCGTCTTAGCTTCCATTGTGCATGTCCAAAAGTTCTGTATGCATCTGGTCTCTACTGTTCACGTGCCCAGCAGAGGAATTTCCCCTACTCCTTTCCTCTGATAATCCAGTACCAGGCTGGCAGCACTCCCCAGGAGGCTTTCCTGCCTGCTTGGAGGAATAAGTCTCCTCGGTGGTGGTCCCATGGAGTGTGTGAATGAGTGTGTAAATGCTATAGCTTCCTAGTGAGTGTAATGGAATCTTCCTAACATGTGATTCAGCTTTCCAGTTTATTAAGTGTAGTATTTGATTAAGTTCCCTAATTTATTAAGGTCAATATCTGATTCCCTTTGCTCTTCCTCTTTATTAATAACTAGATAACTACCTATGCCAACACTAGGAAATAAATAAATCCTATCTAATAAAGAGGGAATGTGCAAATTGACCGTCATGCTGTCACAAAGATGGTGTCGCCCATAGCCACAAGATGGCGGCGCCCAGTCCCCTCAGCCTTGCTGGAGTCCTCCAGTCCTTTCAGCTCCTCCAGGGGGTTGGCAGGTGCATGGTGCGGCCAGACCCACCCTCAACTCCCCAGGCACCCAGGGCTGGCCCAAGGTGCAGGCAAGCCTCGGATGACAGCTGCCCAGCCACTCAGGGCTGCCCAAGGCTCAGGTAATCAGGGCCATCAGAGGCTTGTGCTGCCGGCAGTGGCAGCAGCAGAGGTGTGATGGGGGTGTCACTTTCCCCTGATTGCCGGGTTGCCTCCCGCCCCTGAGGGCTCCCAGACTGTGAGAGGGGGCAGGCTGGGCTGAGGAATTCCCCCTCCAGTGCATAAATTTTCATGTACCAGGCCTCTAGTAAATGAATAAATAAATAAATAAATAAATAAATAAATAAATAAATAAATAACTGACATGGCCTTTAAAAAAAATAACATTGTGTTTAATGGGTGATAAAAGTAAATACACAGATAATGAAATGTAGTAAAACAACGTATAATAGAAGTAAGAAGAGATTACCAATTTAGCAAAGGTTGAGCAAAGGATGGATAACCTCCAAAACCTGATATCCAAAGTCTTGCCAAAACAGATTAATCAGTTCATGTTAACCAAGGGCAAATAATTTAATAGGATTAATAGAAAATTACCTTAAAATTTAAAATTAGAAACTGTTCAACACCCAATAAAGTTATTTAAACATATAACAATATGAATATCTTATTTGCTATTCATAATGCAACACATAAATTCTGTGAAATGAATAGGGAGACCATATTGGCAAAAGTTAAAATCCAGTTTTACAGGTATTACTCTGAGGTAACTTAATTTACAACACAATAAATATATTTTTACATATATCTCTGAATAACTAAAATTATGTAAAATAATTTTAACATAATTTAAATATGCATTTATTTAAAGATTAAAATTTGTTAGCATTAAATTGGGCTCTGGATGTTTTTGATATTAAATAAATTTCATAATTTTAATTGATTTTTTTCCCCATAAGTTTCAACACAATGCCTAAAATGGTTTGGTAGCACTTCCATAAGTTGTATATGGTTAGATGGGAAACAGTGTTAAACAGAAGGACCACTTATTCAAATATAATGATATATGTAAATATTTACAGAAATTTTGATTTTTATTTAAAAATGTAGACATAACATTATAATAAAGTTGCTAACAAGATAACTCTATTAACAAATACTCAAGACAAAGCAAGCTTATAGTGGCAACTAGCAAAGTTGTTTAATTCTCTGAGATGTGCTCTGCCAGCTTTCTTCTGTACCAGCTGCTGCACAACATTGTCAACCACATGCTCTTGGAGTTGCAATATGTCTTTAGGCCACAGAGCAGTAGAGCTGGTATGATAACTATAAAACTTCACATTTGGCAGTAAGATCTGATTTCGTGGCCTGACCCAAAATAAACTTCATATTTATCAATGAAAGCAATATTACTGATTAAATATTTTTGATTATATGTTTTAAATTATTAAAAATTTTTTTTAAGTTAGCAAAGTGTGGTAAGACATTAAAGGTAGACATGAGGTGATTCTTCTTTCATTTGTTTTGTCATGAATTGTTACACATGTGAAAAGAATGTGCAGTTAATCTCTGCTGATTCCTGATAGTGAGAAGGGCAATACAGATAGTGCCCAGATAATTCAATTGTTTCAAGCTTCCATAAGCTGGAAGGAAGGAAGGAAGGAAGGAAGGAAGGAAGGAAGGAAGGAAGGAAGGAAGGAAGGAAGGAAGGGAGGGAGGGAGGGAGGGAGGGAGGGAGGGAGGGAGGGAGGGAGGGAGGGAGGGAGGGAGGGAGGGAGGAAAATAAGAAAGAGAAAGAAAGGAAGAGAGAAAGAAAGGAAGAAGCTGCTAATATAGGAAATAGGCTCTGTGACCCATCTTCAGCAGAGTCAAATTTTAATGGAAAAGATTACTGAAGAGGATATAATAACAAAGCATCATGGTGGAAACTCCAGGGCGACCCTCCTGACTAAACAGGGGGAGGTAGAGACAACTAGAAAAGGCCTCAGCCAATGAGGAACCGGAAGAGGAGGGGGGTCTCTCACAACCTAAGGAAATAAATAGGCTGTGATCTCTACTCCAAGAGTGCCTGTACGAGACACCAGCTCTGCAGAACATATTAAAAGTCTTGTTTTCACCATACTTCTGTCTTGGAGTCCATTATTTAAATTTGGACAGTTGAGCATTTCTCACACTAAGAAGAAGCAATACTAAAGGTATTAAACTTCAGATAGTAAGGTACTGCTTTTTATGAATCTAGGCCTTTAAAAAATAGTTTTGTCACTATTTTGAATTTTCCATTCTGTGTTGGTCAAGCAGCTATGAAAACATTCCATGACAAGAATATCAAAAGTGATAAACTTTTAAGAGATTTAGAAAGAAATGTTGGATTGTATTCAAGTTAAAGTTTTACATTAAAGAACTTGTTATCTGATGTTTATGGTGTTTGGTATCAACTGCAATTTAAATGCAAAAACTTAATATGCATATAAATGAGTTTTCTTGATACTATAAACTAAAAATATGCTCTAATAGAGAGTCCAGGTGGCATTTCTGGATGTTATTTCCATGTAAACAATGATAATCTTGGGCTAAATTCTAAGGCTGGCGTAAGGTATATGTGCTACAATGAAACCTGTCATGGAGGCAAAGGAAAGGAGTAACAGTGGTGGGACTGTTTCTCACATTAAAGTTCTATGCCTTTAATCTCCTTTCCTGTACAAGGAAAAGAAATATTTTGTTTATGTCCTATATCAACAAGTCTCAAACCAACTGAATGGTACAAAAAAGTAAACTCACTTAGATCTGGTCCAGTAAAAACAAGACTGAGTTAAATATTTCATGTTAAGTTTGGAAAATATTACCACCAAACTGGATAGATTCCTGAAACCCCAGGCCATTTTTTCATCTGGCACTGTGGTCAGAAAACTGTTCCAACTGTAGCACTCCATCCCACCGGCCCACCAAGTTTTCAAAAACCACACTTTCTAAGTAGATTCTCATGAATGAGAGAAGAATCAGTTGTCAATGCATTTGTCATAGGAACAGTTTCATGTTCTTTAATCTCTTTACAATCTAGTATTGTGTTAAACTTCTGTTTACCTGCATGATGTTCTCTCTTGTTTTTGTCCCCTCTGCAAAGTTATTTAAATACTTCTTATACAGTAAGCTCAGTTTTAATCTAAATATATTTTAACAATGCCTTTGTAATATGTGGCCAGACATCCCAGTTTCACTGACTTAGTACATATAAACTTCTTTTTAGGAAACTCTTGGGTATTGCATTGGCATTTATTTATAACTATAGTGTTGCTATATATTTAACTATACTTTTTATTCTTCTCATTAAAAAGCAGAGAATATATTAATTGAATAAAATGCTAAAGACAAAAAAAAGTCAGCATTAAATTTTTACCAATAGTAGGTGATCGATGAACTATGGAATGGACCTGATAGTGAGTTTCTTAAAGGCAGATTACATACATTTCATCTTTGGATGAATTCTCCATCACAGTAGTTCACCTATAGCACATACCACTAATTTTTCTTAAGATAAATCATATTAATAATGAAATATTAATATAGAATGTTTTTCTTAAAGAAAATTTTTCTTTGTAAAACTATATTGCTAAGTTTTATGTTTCCTCATGCTATCTGTTTCAAGATTAAGGGAACTTTATTTGAATGCAAATGAAGCTATGTTGCAATCAGAAGCTTGAATTAATTTATTGCTTCCAAAATTATTTCCTCCTACCTACCTATTAAATCAATGACTTATAGATGTGTATCTGTTTGTGTCAAAAAATAAGAGAACACCAACAAAGAAAATAATTTTTAAAATTCTTAAATTCACCAAGCCCATTGATTAAGCAGTTCTTAAAAAATCTCAATAGTCTTAAATCTAAATTAAAAGTTTATTTGGTCATTGTTTTAGTTTGCCATGCTGCAGTAACAAAATACCACAAACTAGGTGGCTTCAACAACAAATATTTTTTGTCTCACAGTTCTGGAGACTAGAAGTCCAAGATCAAGGAGACAGCAGAGTTGATTCCTTGTGTGGGCTCTGAGAAATAATCGGTTCCATGCCTCTCTTTTAGCTTCTGGTGTTTGGCTAGCCATCATTGTTATTCCTCAGTTTGGGTAAATATCTCCCGCATCTCTACCTTTACCTTCAAATGATGTTCACCCTGTGTGTGTCTGTTTCCAAATTTCTCTTTTTTATGAAGACATTATGTTGGATTAGAGCCCATTCTAGTGAGGTCTTTTCAGCTGAATCACCTCTATAAAGACCTTATCTCCAAATAAGGGTACATTCTGAGATAATATGGATTGGGACTTCAACATATGAATTTTGGGAAGACACAATTTAACCCATAGCAATCACCGTATCTATATTATAAAAGGCCAGTGGTCAGAACGCTGGAGTGCTGGAACGACCAAAGGACCAGTCACCAGGAAGTGCATGGAGCACCTCTTGGTCACTCCCCCCCCCCCCCCCCCCCCCCCCCCCGTGGCCCACAGCAAGGCTCCAATCACAGCAAGGCTGGTGGCTGGCAGATGGGTGGGGTGGTGGGCGGGCCGGCGCAGTGAGGCAGGCAAGGGGAGGCATGCGCGGGTGGGCGGGACTGCGAGTGTGGCGAGGCAGGCTTGGGTGGGTGGGGCCAGGTGATTGCGCTGGGCCTCTAGTAGTAAAAATAAAAGATATGTGACCTAGAAACCTATGTGTTGCAAAACATTTGCACTTAAAAGGCAATTTATGATTGTCAATGAAATGGCATACCTGTTTTACAGAGGCAAGATATGTAGTGTATAAATGACTTGAGTGCAATGTGCCCAAATGGTATAAAATTGCAAGTATTAATTTCCTTCTGGATGTTGCAAAAAACATTAGAAATTTTGTGAACTAATTAATGTCTTGCTGATTCAGTAATAATTATAGCTACATATAAGTAAAACATGAGAAAAATTAATGGTCAAAAGAAAATGAAAAAGTGATAGATGATAGATAGATAGACAGACAGACTAACATACATGGTCCATATATGTGTTTTCTAGAGGTTTCATTGTATTCTTACATTGATTTACAATTGATAAAAATTTAAGTATGTTTAACATATTTTTACTAACCATATTTCGATTTTATTAAAAGGAAATTATCATTTGAAGTGTTTGATTAAGTGACTCACTTCATAATCTTATTTTTCTTTTATTATTCTTATCCTATATCTCATATTGAGCTACTCTTCTCCAAAAATAATGTGCCTACATACCTTGGTTACATTGATAAATGGAAATACAGAATTGTTTTTACTATTATTTCCAAAGAAGTACAGTACTTCCATGTAATTTAGAGCAAATAAAATTAGTTTGAAAAAGATGAAAGGTATATATTTCAAAACATTCAAAACATATATCAAAAAAGTTCTTGCCTGACCCGTGTTGCTCAATGGTTGAGCATCAACCCAGGAAGCAAGAGGTCACTGGTTTGATTCCCTGTCAGGGTACATTACAGGGTTGTGGGCTTGATTCCCAGTGGGGGCCACACAGGAGGCAGCAGATCAATGATTCTTTCTCATCACTGATGTTTCTGTCTCTCCCTCTTACTTCCTTTCTGAAATCAATAAAAATATATTATCTTTGTCTCAGTGTAAAAGTCTCTTTTGTAATTCTTTAGGCATGTCACTTTATTACAAATAGAGAGATTGAGGGTTCATGGGAAAGCCATGCTTATTATCAGCATGTATTTAATTCAACCAGTTTATTAATAAGGATTAAACAGGAGATCATTATGTGAATAACACTGAGAAGTATAAGACATGATCCCTGCCTTAAAGATCTCAGCATATACATAGAGAGACACAATTAGCATGCTTAGACTATAAAGGCTATAATCATTATCTACAAAATTTGTTTAATGCAAAAAATAAAAAAGATTAGAATGTTACATTTCACTCGTTTAATTTCTGCACTGTTTTCTACGTTCTGAAGTATGATATGTAAAAAAGACACTTAGTATTTGTAGCTCCAAGCCAAGCCATAATGAAAACTGAGGCAAAAGAAAATATCAGTAATACTGATCCTGTCTTTAACTTCTTAGATCTTATGGAACTTTGGCATTAACTTTTATATTTTATATATAGCATTAAATGTTACTTTTCTTTTTCATTGAGGGGTGTTTTTTTGCATCCTCTTAAATTTTGCACCCAAGGTGAGAGCCTCACTATGCTCACCCTACTCCCAGCTCTGAGTACGTGTATTAATTTTATTTTTTCCTCTGGTTTACATCATTTTTTTAAAAAAAGTAAGTGTGTAGGTCGCCATTTTCCATGTATAAACATGAAATTTATATGTGTTTTACATGTTCCTTGTTTTTTATGAACTGCTGTATCCCATCAAGCCACAGAGCAAATTAGACATTTACAGACAAAGCGGACAGTTTAGATTAATGCTAGCATCTCAGCTTTCACTTGATTTTTGTGTAGTCTACTCATTCATGTGAAAGCTTTTAGAAAGCCACTAGGCTTCTTAATATCTTTGTCAGTTTAGATTATAAAAGGTTTATAAAGTGTGCTTTCGAAAGCATGATTGAGGTATATTGTGGGTGAGGGGGGAGTGGCTTATGAACAGAAAATGTCTGGACTTACTTGTTAAGTTTGTAGACTGTATGCCTATCACATTCAGCTTTCCAATTAGGAAACTATTTCTTTTCTTTGATGCACAATTTGAGATACATAACAGAAAAACATTGTATTCACTTAGATTTCGTGTATTTCTGGTATGAATCTGAATTGTTGACTTACCAGCATTCAGTAATATTTAGAGCAGGTTTTATGCTTTGGCTGGAAGTCATCTGGGGAAGAGGAAAGCTCGAGTGATCATATGCCCCTGTCTGAGAGGATATTCATCCTTATCAAATTGCCATGTGTTGCTTTCTCTACTTGGCAGTCCCACCAAGGCCTGCACTGGCATTAAAAGGCAATTATTTCTCAATCTTAGAGAACTATAAGATTTCCAGAGCCACATCACAAAGAGGCACACAAACCCCTGCAAGCACTGTCCTTATGAGATTATTTCACAGTGCAGACTGGACTAATATTGCAGCCTGCAGGACTCCTGGCCCCTTGGCATGAGGAGAGTTTCCAATATTCTGAAGAGCAATTACTGCAAGTGAAAAATTGTCATCTCTACCCCTTTAGGATCTTTTTTAAAGAACTCCTCTAAGGTTATTGTCTAAGAAATTGTGGGGTTTTTAAAAAATACTTACTGCTAAAACTGCCCCCCCCATTTTTTTAGAGCTTTAAAGTGATATAACTGCATTGATAACAAAATATTGTACTAACCATTGGATGGTATATGCTACATTTTCTAATCAAGTAATTAGAACTTTATAAATAAAGAATCTCTTAGAAATATTTTGTAGAAGAGGAGTTAAATTAGAGCATTAAAAATCTAAATGACTTAGTGGCTAGTGTCTCTTTAGTGACAGACCTGCATTGGGACTGAGATTTTCTGTTTAACTGTAAAGTACATTAATTGAATTTCCTAACAGTTAAGTGAAAATTTAAGTATAGGTTCACTAAAAATACAAATAATTGAGAAAATAATATTCTAATTAGCACAGGTTTTTTTGTTTGTTTGTTTTTTCCTGCCTTTGGCATAGCCATAAAAAATGCTAGGTGCTATGGATTAAATGCTTGTCTCCCCCAAATTCATATGTCAAAAACCTTAATTTCCAACATGATGGTACTTGGAGGTCAGGCCTTTGGGAAATTATTAGAGTTTGATTAGGTCATTAGGGTGGAGCCCCTTGATGGGATCAGTGCCCTTATAAGGAGATGACCTGCCAAGTACCTTGTATTCATCTATCTCCTTTCCCTAATTTAAATAGCATTTGTTATTTACCATTGATTTGCCAAATACTACAACTTTTCTATATAACTAAAATATATATAGTATTATAAGTTACATATTAAGAGCTATGGCTCAGAAGTCAATTTCCCATATTATTTATTTATTTATTTATTTATTTATTTATTTATTTATTTATTTATTTTACGGAGAGGGACAGAGTTAGAAACATCGATGAGAGAGAAACATCGATCAGCTGCCACCTGCACACGCCCCACTGGGGATGTGCCCTCAACCAAGGTACATGCCCTTGACCGGAATCGAACCTGGGACCTTTCATTCCACAGGCTGACGCTCTATCCACTGAGCCAAACCGGTTAGGGCAATTTCTATATTTAAAAGTTGACTCAATCCTGTTTCTAATCAGTGACTTTGGTAAACTTTTAAAACTTCTTTGTGCCTCAATTTCTTCAACAGTATAAAAAACTTCTTGTGAGAAATCAATGGGTAAGAATTTATATAGGTGCTTACCAAGTATGGGTGCTCAATAAGTATTATAGTTGCTTATTAGTATTATTATTATTATGTTATTAACTTTTCACTTTCTTCTATGTGCATACACATACACACTCAACTAATTACCAATGCTTGGCATTTCCTCTTATGAACAAACTGCCTCAGAAGTACTTGCTTATATTAATTATGTTAGAATTAAATATATTAATATATAAATGATTTAACGAGGTCTGGCACATAGTAATTGCTCAGTAAAGGTTTATATTTATTGTTAGCATTGTTAGTCTTTTTTCTTATTATTCTAGCCACAAAATAAAGCTTAGATGTGCCTTCTCTATTTCTACTACCATGACCTTAGTTTAGTCTCTTGTCACTTTTTATAAAGACTGGGTCACTAGGCTCCCTACTTAGTCTATCTCTCACGCCAGATATAGGCACCCCTATGTCATTGCAGTGTTATTTAGAGTAACCAGGATGTCAAAGCAGCCCAAGTGCTCATCAATAGATGAGTGGATGAAGAAAATGTAATACATGTACATAATGGAATATTACTTGGCCATAAAAAAGAATGAACTTTTACCATTTGTGACAGCATGGATGGATCTAGAAGGTATTATGCTAAGGAAATAAGCCAGACCGAGAAATACAAATAACATATAATTTCGCTTATATGTGGAATTTAAAGATGAAAATAAATGAATAAATAGAACAGACATGGAATCAGAGAGAACAAACTGTTGGTTGTCAGATAGGAGAATTGATAAGCTACTGGGGAAAATGTGAAGAAGGGATTATAAAGTTGAGGTTTATAATTATAAAATAGTCATGGGGATATAGAG
Source organism: Myotis daubentonii (assembly GCF_963259705.1). Classification (NCBI taxonomy): domain Eukaryota; kingdom Metazoa; phylum Chordata; class Mammalia; order Chiroptera; family Vespertilionidae; genus Myotis; species Myotis daubentonii. Next base: position 39,511,811 of record NC_081849.1, read on the forward strand.
TGCAGCATAGGAAATATGGTAAATAATATTGTAATAACTCTGTATGGTGCCAGGTAGGTACTTGAATTATTAGGGGATCACTTCATAGACTATATAATTGCCTGGCCTCTATGTTCTACACCTGAAACTACTGTAAAATAATATTGAATGTCATAAAAAGTGTTCATACACTAAATAATTATAAAAATATTTATTCAATTCCTATGAGACATTTAGTCTTTTGGATTGGGCTATAGAAAGAAAACAAGACAAAAAAAATCCCACTCACATAAAAATTAAATCTGCAAAGAAGACAGGCTACAGACAACTAAATGAGGTTGACAATTTCAGAGAGATATAGTCACTATTAAAACAATGAAACAGTAACATGATAAAAAGAAAACATGGTAATGAAGCTAATTAGAGAATACAGACAGGAAATGAAATTTGAGCTAAATCTTGAATGATGAGAAGACATCACCATTGCAAATACCTGCGAAAAGAAGTCACAGGAGAAGGGAACATCAGTGCCCAAAGGTCCTGGGGGTAGCTGGTCTATTTGAGGTACAAAGAGAATGCCTGTGAGCAAGAGTGACAAGCATGGTGTGAGGTCAAGAGGTAGAAATCACTATAGATACCTTATTACTTTTGGATAATCACATTTTTCACTTATAAAAAATACCTTAAAACACTGTTTGAACAACTATATGTGTTTAAGAACACACTTGCAGTCATTTTGAAACAGGTATAATTAGTGTTTTCTTATTAAGCTTTTATTTTTGACGTGTTTTTCTGACTTCTGAAATTAAATAGACTTCACTTCAAATATTTTTTCTTAAGCTAAATTTACTTTCCTGTGGCGAAAATGTTCTCCTTTACTTGATACTTTCTCACTAACTGTAGTAAAAAGCCAGTTCTTTACTGTATATAACTTTTTCAGAGATCTCAAAAGAAGACATTATGCTTTAATACCCTGAAGATTTATTTGTAAAACTTCTAGAAGGAAAGAAGGAAACCACAGACAATTTTGAAGCAGGAGATGAAAAGTAAACACAGTAGTTTGTTGAAATATGGTTAGCAAATGATGAAGTCAACTGTAGAAAAAGAATTTAGAATTCTCTCTCCTGTTTAAGTTAAGAACCAATAAAGTAATAAGTCATGAAGGAACAGTTTCAGTTTTCATTAAAATAAATGGTTTCCAAGAGAAAGGAAAATTGTGAATCTCTTCAATCATTTAATATAAAAAATAATCAGACCATTTTTGCCTCTTGTTTTTTTTTAATTATAACTGAAAATTATATGCTCTAAGACTTAACTTTGAAAATCATCATTAGCCCTCAATATTAGTAAATTATAGAAGATGATCACAATAATTTAAAATATTTCATTTATGGCCCTTTAGAAACATTATCTTTTTATAAAGTAATTTTTGTTGTAAAAAAGGATAAGAGGAATGAGACAAATCCATTTTACATAATATGTTAATGAAATTTATTTTAAATTTGTCATTTAGTTCTTTAAAAAATAAATCTGACATTATTTAGTTATTGCTAAGAAAAATTTATGGAAATTTTCTAGTCTATTTTCTTGTTAACTTTCGTATTTTTCTGGAACATATCTAGAGAAACTAGAATAGAAGCCTACATTTTCCAGAAAATATATTTTTAAAATCTCATTTGTCTAAGAGATATCTATATATATAAAAGCCTAAGCGACCATTAGGACTGGTCAACTGAATGACCGGTCGCTATAATGCGCACTGACCACCGGGGAAAGATGCTCAGTGCAGGAGCTGCCCCCTAGTGGTCAGTGTGCTCCCACAGCCAACCTCCTGCAGCTGGTCAACCTCCCGTGTTCCCTCCCCCTGGACTGGGTGAGACAGCCCCGATTGGCTCCGATTGCTGGCCAGGCCGAGGGACCCCACCCGTGCACAAATTTGTGCACCAGGTCTCTAGTATCTGCATAAATTAGAATATAGGTAGACAAACTAAATATACCTACACAATATACCTGGATACCATATATAAATACACTTTAGCTGTCTGAAGTAAATATTAATATATATTAATATTAATTAATAATAAATATTAATATATATTAATATTTATTATTAATATTAATTAATAATAAATATTAATATATATTAACATTTACTTCAGACAGCTAAAGTGTATTTATTTCACATTGAAAGAAAATCTCAATATCTGTCATTCATTTTTGAATTGCCCTGCGACACTAAAAATACTTTAGTTATGTTTTGTCCACATATAATGCAAATGTTAAGAGTACTTAATATTATTTTTGAGGAAATAAGGATGGGGGACAGTTGAGGGTGAAGATACTCTCATATTTTACCCTTTATACTTTAGGATTGATTGCATTTACTTTAATATGTATTAATTTGTTATATTCTTAAAGACAAGTACAAAGAAGCAGAATCTATGCACAGATGTTTATAGCAACTTTATTGAGTGCCCAATCTTGGAAGCAACCAAGATGTCCTAAAAGTAGGTGAATGCGTAAATAAACTATAGAACATCTGAACAATGGAATATTATTAAGTGCTAAATATAAGCGAGCAATCAAGACATGAAAAGACATGAAAAAAAATTTAAATGCACATTGCTAAGTGAAAGAAGCCAATCTAGAAAGGCTACATTTTATGAGTTCAATAATATGACATTCTGGCAAAGGCAAAACTATGGAGACAGTAAAAAGATCAGTACTTATCAATAGTTGGGGTTGAGAGTGGGGAGGTGAATAGGTGGATTTTCAGTCAGTGAAACTATTCTGTATGCTACTCTAATGGTGGATACCTCATTATACATGGGTAAACTACGGACTTTGGGTGTTTATGATGTGTTCATGTAGGTTTATTAATGGAAACAAGTGTACCACTCTGGTGGAGGATGTGATAATGGGGAGGTTATGCATGCATGGGGGCAAAAAGTATATGGAAAATCTCTGTACCTTCCTGTCAATTTTGCTGTGAACCTAAATTGCTGTTAAAGAAAAAGAACAAAAATAGCTTCAAAGGAAGAGATTTATATGATATGAAAATTTAATCCACATATTAATATAAAATCATTTCTTAAGATGTTAATTTAAAGACTAAAAAGAAAATAACTGGAGGGAGATCATAGCTTAAAGTCTCTTAGAATTACATCTATAATGAGTGGCATGCATTGTGACATGAATTTTTCTCAACTACACAATGATTAATTCACAAAGTAGGGGGGAAAAAACAAAACAAAAATTCTTTACTTGGGCTAATTCTTGCTGGAATGTGTGGGAGTACATTGTGATTTCATGGTGATTTTGTGACAATAATGATGGGGAAATCAAATGAACCTCAAGATTGTTCCAGTAAAACAGTAGATCTGGCCTCTGTACAGAAAATGTCTCTGACATCTACAACCAGAAAGCACATTTTAAACATAGAATTGGACCCTGACATACAACCGTGACTAATAAGGTAAACTGTAGACACAGCACCTTTTTACAGATATGAGAAATATTTTTGTATCTTTGAAATTCACATCTGACTTAGAATGCCTCCTATATATTTACATGTTGAATTGAATTAAAAGGGGAAGATAATATTTTGAATACTGTTTTATTTACTCTGCTATAATTCTAATCCTGAGTAATAATTCTGAAGGGCCTTAGAATTCTCTTAGCAGCTGAACACTTCATATTTAGTTTTGCTCCATTACAAAATAAAAGACTGAAAATTATTTAAATTATAATTATTGTTATGGTTGCACATAATAAGCAAATGTGGCTTAGTATTCATGTTCCAAGCCTTGCCCAGGTTCATCCCTGTATTCATGAGCTTTATTATATGCTGTAGTGTATTCTAACCTTATCCACTAATGCTTCACCATCCCATGAAACTCTGAAGGTAAGAATTGTCTCAGTTTGAATATCACCCTTCCTCAGAGACCCAAAATGTGTGATTTACAATTCTTCTGTCTATTTCCTCTTCAGGAAACAATTTTTGCTCTCCCCATCCCTGGCTATTCCTTTAGCAATTATTAGATCTCCTCACCCCTCTCTGGATCTCTGGAGATATTCTAAAGGAGTTCATATTGATAGGAAAGCATTATGTTAAAGTGTATGCAAATGTTCACAGCCATGATTAAAATTGTGTGTGTGTGTGTTGTGTGTATATAGGGGTTTTAATCAAGAGATTAAAGAAAGAAAATGAAGTTGCAATTTTATATTTTTTTATCCTTACTCAAGGATGTTTACTGATTTTTAGAGAGAGAGAAACAGAGAGTGGAGAAACTTTAATGTGAGAGATAAACATAGATTGCCTCCCCAGTTGCCTCCCAGGTCCAGGATAGAACCCAAGACATTTTGGTATACAGGAGGATGCTCCAACCAACTTAAAAGAATATTTTCCAGGACCAAGTGGAAAGGAAAAACATTTACACGGCTATCATAATATGAAGATATGAAACTACACCAGAATGTATGTTTGATAGAAATAATTTAATAAGGAAATGTAGTTACTAGTTTTTAATCAATTAAAATTAAGAGACAAATGTGATTACTCAATTTGGGCAGGGTCTATGTATTTTATATTTGTGAACCTTTATTGATTCATTGAACAAATTTGTTGAGAATGCCTAGCAGTAAACAAACAAGTAAATAAACAAGACAATTGTGGTTCTTATGCATAAAGGGCTTAGAGTCTAGGACTATCATAAGGCTAGGTTAATAATATCATTTGAGCAAGTAAGAGCTTACATGTAGTTGATTCATTTTCAAAACCCTGTGGTAACCTTAGTTCATTAGTAAGAGAATATATATATATATATATATATATATATATATATATATATATATATATATATAGAGAGAGAGAGAGAGAGAGAGAGAGAGAGAGAGAGAGAGAGAGAAGGCAGGAGAAGTAATGGGGAATCCTGAGTAGAAGTCTTTCACCTTTACGTGGGTTCATCTCCAAGCAGGTACCCTGGATATTGTTGAAACGGCAGGAAACACCTTTCACAAGACACTTTCTTCAGTTATAAATGGAAGGAGCTACCAAAGGACCTGAGACAGAATACTGGAAACAGTCATAGTATTATGATAGCCCATTTTTATTTTAACTAAATATATCCAATCAGATAAGTTAAGGCAGAACATTTTTTCATTCTTTAACATTCCAAATTGTTTACATTTCTAATCTAAAGTTCACTGCTGAGTCACTACTAGTGAGTCACAGTATTGGCTCCAAATTCTTGGCTTGGTGGAGGAGATTTAAAAATAAGCAACTTGTTATTAATTTCATGAAAATGCCTTTGATTTTATTATTTTATGATTTTTTCTTTCAAATTGATAACAGACAGACTTGGGACCTGTGGATGGTCTCAGTCTAACTTTACATAAGACTCTCCCTATTGGCATGCTTACTTTCCACTTACAATCTTTTCCCTTGGACCTTATCTTTATAATATCAACTAAACAAGATTGGAAACAAGTTAGCAAATTCAACAAGAATTCTAAATTGAATAGATAAGAGTCCACTCTCTCTTATCAATGATGTCTGTGCCCAACTCAAAGTTGAAAGAGATAAGCAGGGTAAGTGTTTGGCAATTTACTTTTCAATAGTTATTTGTATGTCAGACCTTTAATCTGATCCTTTCATAAGCAGCTTTCACATTAGCATAGCTGACATTCTTATCTAAAATCCAGAAAGCCCCTGGGAGAATGAAGGTTAAGGAAAACCATTTTAAGGAAACTGTATCTTTCTCTTGAAAATGATTAAACCTCTTAAGAGTTTTATATAAATATCTCAGTTAAAAGCTCACCTATTTGATGATTTTTTTTAATCCTCACCCAAGTATATTTTTTATTGATTTTAAAGTGAGAAGAAGGGAGAGAAACATCGGTTGCCACCTGTATGAACCTCGACTGGGGATCAAACCTACAACCAAGGTATGTGCCTTAGAATGGAACCCGCATCCTTTTGATGTAAGGGATGATGCTCCAACCAACTGAGCCACTTGGCCAGGGCATGATTGTTTTTACTAGTATCCTGACCCAACGGTGAGATTAACTTCATTTGGTTTATTTGTTTTTATTTACTAGTTTACCTTTAGTTTTCTAAGTACTAAAAATACATTTAACTTTCAAAACTTTCTGATTTCTGAATATATGGATGCATAGAGAAATAGAATAATAAATACTTTTGCATCTAAAAGAAATTGGTTCCTGATTAGCTCTTTGCAAATATGTACTTGGCAGGCCTCCCAAAAAGGGAAACATAAAGGTAAATTGTATTGTGCTCTATATTTCAATGTCTTCTAATTAGATGTAATTAGTCAAAAGGCCCTCCAAATTTGTACATGCTTCCAAATCCAATAAATAAAACATTTTAGTACATGTATTAATTGAATGCATTACAACAAATGTAGGTAGTTGGAACTTACTTTAAAGGCTCCGATTAGTTATATTTAACATAAGCTTCAAAATAATAACAGACATTATATAATATAATACTTAGTAGATGCTTTAATTCTTTACTTTAGTTTTTAGGAAGGTTATAGACATTATAAACCAAAAGAAATAAGATAAAAGTTAATACCATATGTTTACACTGATTAATATACCTGGCCCTGAAAAACAAAGACACATTTAAAGTTCTTCAAGCAGATCAGCAGGTCACATATTTTAAGAGGGTTATGTTTAGACCAGTGGCTCTTTTCTTTTCTTGAGACACAGTTTTATGAGATTTACAAGGACTATTGGCCCCCTACTCAAGAAAATAGGACATATATATCTATATCCACTTAGTGGCCAGATTATTATGACCACCCCATCAGTACTTCGTTGGGCCACCTTTTGCCTTCAGTACTGCGGCGATTCTTCTTGGCATTGACTCCACGAGATGTTGAAAGGTGATGCGAGGAATCTGACACCATGCCTGATGAATAGCATGCCAAGTTCTGTGAGATTTGATGGTTGTGGAACTAGCTGCCTGATGGCTCTTTTAACTTCGTCCCACAAATGGTCAATTGGGTTGAGATCTGGTGATTGTGGGGGCCACCTAACCAAGGTAAAGTCTCCCTCATGTTCTTGAAAGCACCCCTGCACAATACGAGCACTGTGGCATGGCACGTTGTCTTGTTGGAAGAAGCCATCTCCATTGGGATACGCCATCAACATGATAGGATGAAGTTGATCAGCAACGATACTTAGGTATGTTGTGCCATTCAGACATTGTTCCACACGGATTAAAGGGCTCACATCATGCCAGGAACACATGCCCCAAACCATAACACTGCCCCCACCAGCTTGAAGGGTTGTACTCATGCATGTGGGGTGCATGCTTTCATGCTGTTTCCGCCAAATTCTCACTCTGCCATCTGCATGATGCAACTGGAAACATGATTCATCAGACCACATGACTTTTTTCCAATGCTCGACTGTCCAATCCTTGTGTTCCTGTGCGAATTGGAGACTTTTTATCTTGGTAACTGCAGACAGCAAAGGTGTTTTAACAGGCCTTCGGCTGTTTTGCTGATACTCGTTCCATGGCTCTGAGCACCAACAATCATCCCACGTTCAAAGGCTGTTAAATCGCATTGTTTACCCATATCTTAAGAAAAAAATCACTTCTGTCATGGTAAACAACCTGCTTCTCTATTTATAATGGTCTGGCCCTCTAGCAACTTCAGTGCGAAATTATAGCTAATTTGCCCACAAATGTCAGGTGGTAATAATAATCTGGCCACTCAGTGTATATAAAAGGCTAATATGCTAAGTGTTTGTACAACCAGTCGCTATGACATGCACTGACCACCAGGGGACAGACACTCAATGCAGGAGCTGCCATGATGTGGACTGGCCATTTACAGAGAAACAGCACTGTGGACCTGGTGCCCACAAAGCAACACTCGGCTTCCCCAAAGTGAGACACGGGCCCTGCCACCACCCCGGAGCAACAGCCCACCAAATTGCAACTGATGCTGCTGAGACCCCATGGCACAAAATGCAGCCCACAGCCCAGCCCAGCCCGAAAACGGTTGCTGTGGGTGCTGAGTAATGATGTCATTTAGCAACACCATGCTTCCTCTCCCTAGCAACTAGCCTCCTTGGAGTTTCTTCAGCCCAGGAACACATCTTGCTTTATAACCAGGTGGAAACATTTTACACTTTAACCAAATGTCTGTGAAGTGTTTTCCAGTGCCTCATCTCATTTGATCCTCATAGAAGTCCTGGAGTAGGTAGATAGGAGACATGATGGAATCCTATTTTCTTTTCATTAGCCAGAAAGTGGAGATTTAGAAAGCTTAGAAACTTGACCTGAATGAAAGGAAATAAGAAATGATGGACCTTGAAAATGACTTCAGGTTTTCTCACTGTGAAGAATGTAGTCAAACACTGCTGCAGTAAAATATTTTACCCTTTGTTCTCCCTGCATGATCTTTAATAATAATCTGCTTTGTGTTGATATTTACTGCTGTGTTGCTGACAATTACCTGAAAGAGAAGTTGGGGTGCTTCTCTGGGCTGGGAAAAGTTTAGCTAAATAAGAAAGCATGTCTAATTAAGCAAGTTTATTATATATATATATATATATATATATATATATATATATATATATACATATATATATGGCTAGTAGACTCACACATGTACGATACATATAAAGCTCTCACTGGCGCCAATTGAACGCATGTGTTTTGATCTGTCATTGTTGACCGTCAATTTGGTTGACACTTATATTATAGAGAAAGGGCGAATGGCAATATTAAAATATTTCTTCTAATTAATTTCCTTTCAGTGTGCATTAATTCGTGCACCGGGCTTCTAGTATACTTATAAAATGCTTGTTAGGCCTTGTGAAACTTAGATTGTCTGATTTAGAAAAAAGACTAAATCAAAATCAGATACACATAATGCTTTCTGATGTACATTTTTTGTTTTTACATCTAAAGACAAATGTGAATTCCTGTGTCTCTCAAAACCATGCTATTCTCTGAATGAGTTACTATTTTTGTATTAATGAATGGACTTAACATTTAAGAATATCTTTAGATTATAAAGTAGCTCTGCTATTTTGGAAAGCAATTTGGGAGAACCACTTTTGAATGAGCATATCTATTTCCAGAAATTTGTTTTAGAGAAAAAATCTGAAATGCAGATTCATGTTAAAAAATGTTGACAATAAATACAGTATAATATCCTAGTATGTATTTAGTACTTCCTATATGCTAAGGTTTTTCTTTTCTCTGTGTTTTAAGTCAATTAGTCTTAACAATTGCCATGTATGTACTATTTACTGTCACCTATTTTAAATAAGTGTGGGGGGGAAGCACTTGATTTAAAGGTTTTAATAATTAACCCCATATTTGCAGTAGTAAATGACATAGCTGAGACATGAATCCAGGTCAGCCTGCAGTTATGCTTTTACTGATGTTCTTTTCAGGATATGTTTTATATTAATGGAAAATCAGAGGCAGCGTAAATATCCTATCTAATAAAAGAGAAAAATGGTAATTGGCGTACGACGATACCCTTTTCATTGGCTAATCAGGGCTATATGCAAATTAACTGCCAACTAAGACTGGCAGTTAACTGCCAACATAGGTGCAATGCTGGGAGGCGAAAGGGGAAGGAGGGAAGAAGCTGCCTGCCGCTGACTACAATCGGAAACCCAGGCGGCAGCCAAGAGCCAGAGAACAGAGCTGCCTTTGCTCGGAGAAGCCAGGCCTCCTTTGCCGGCTTCAGTGATAAGAGAACCTGGCCGCCTTTGCAGGCCCTGGGCCAGTAATGGGAGAAGCTGGGTGGGGCAGGGAAGAGGCGGATGTCTGCCTGGCTTCTCAGATCACTGATCACCAGTGATGGGAGAACACCCAGAGGCGGGGCCAGAGGCCAGGCTGCATAGCTGCCTGGGGACACCATCTGGACCCCAGGGGTGACGCAGCCAGGCCCCAGAAGGAGACCCAGGGCCCTGGGTTGAGTTGCAGCTATGGTACGCAATCCAGTGCCTGGGCTGAGGAGACCCAGAAGGAGACCCAGGCGCCTGGGCTGTTTTTGCCGCTGGGGCACGCAATCCGGTGCCCAGGTTGAGGAGACCCAGGGCCCGGGGCTGCGTCGCAGCTGTGGCACGCCATCCCGTCCAGGGGCGATACAGCCAGGCCCCAGAAGGAGACCCAGGCACCAGGGCTGTATCGCTGCTGGGGCACGCGATCCAGTACCTGGGCTGAGGAGACCCAGAAGGAGACCCAGGGCCTCGCAAGAGGAGAGTCTCCATGGTCAGATGGTGTGGTGTCGGGACAGGAATAAAGACCCGAGGTGACTCGGATGCCTGGCCACAGGGTTAGACCAGCCAGCAGGGCCTTTCAGTTGGGACTGGGGTGGGGGTGGGGCGAGGGAGGCAAGCCAGAAATAGAGAACTACAACTCCCAGGAGGCTTAGCAGCCAGGGCCTGGGTGCCTGGCTGTGAAATCGGATGGGCTGTAGTTTCGCAAGCCACTTTAAACTAGAGGCTTGCAAGGTTGGAAGTTCTGCGTCGGGAGCCAGGGAGAAATGGAGCTGGAGCAGAGAGGGGTCCATGGTAGCCATGGGCTTTGAGGAGTTCTCAGCACCTCCCGGCTGGGAGCTGGCGCTGCCTCCGCTGAAGGTGGTCACATCCTGGAGAGCGAGCTTGAGACCAAAGTGGAGTTCGTGTCTGGGGGTCTGGGCAGCTCCAGCCTCCAGGAGCGAGATGAAGAGGAGGAGGCAGCCTGAGGCCAGCAAGGGCGGCGCCAACGGGAACTCAATCGCAGGAAGTACCAGGCGCTGGATTGGCGCTGCAGGGAGATTGAGCAGGCGAAGGAGCGGGTCCTGAACAGGCTCCATCAGATATAGAGGATAACATGGAGACTCCAGCAGGAGCGGAGGTTCCTCATGAAGGTGCTGGACTCCTACGGTGACAACTACCGGGCCAGCCAGTTCACCATCTTACTGGAGGACGAGGGCAGCCAGGGCAGAGACGCCCCCAACCCAGGCAACGCTGAGAACGAGCCTCCAGAGAAAGAGGGGCTGTCCCCGCCCAGGAGGACGCCAGCGCCCACAGAAGCCAGCAGCCCGGCCCCTGGCGAGGGGCCCAGCAGTTGGAAGAGGTGGCGAGTGCCATAGGAAGGGCACTGGGCAAGAGTCTCGCTGACTCCGGAGCTGGCCCCCGTGCAGATAAAGGTGGAGGAAGACTTTGGCTTCTAAGCCCTCGAGGCTCTGGACTTAAGTTGGGTTTCTCGGGGGCCAGACAAGCTGCTGCCCTACCCCACCCTAGCCAGCTCCCCTTTTGACTGACCCCCCAATAAATGGACCCGATGCAAAAAAAAAAAAAAGCTTACAGAGGCATGTTTATAGGATCAAATAGTATAAATATAGATGTAACAAGACAATAAAAAGAGAACCTGGCTATGATGATAACCTGAATGCTGCCTCTGTGTCATTCCTTCTTTGGGAACCCCTGGACCTGCTGGGGCTGGACCCCAACATTCCTCTTCTTATAAGGACTTCAGTGAGATGGCCTAAGGGTCCCACTGGAACTGCCACAATTTAATGTAATCCCCTCTTTAAAGATCTTATCTCCATATACAGGTACATTCTGAGGTTCTGGGGATTAGGATTTTAACATACATTTTGTTGATTACCCAAATCAGCCCAGCATGTTTCAGAAAGTAGATTCCTAAAGGGTTATTTACCAAACATTCAGAAGTATTTTTAAAAGAGCTAAGCCCCTCGCCCACCGTGTGGGCCCCTCCCAGCGAAGAGCGAAGGCCTGGGTTCAGGGCACCGGAGGAAAACTGGTGCCAGCAGCCAGGGGAAGGGGCCCCCAAGGGGCTCCAGATTGCGAGAGGGCACAGGGTGGGCTGAGGGACCCACCCGAGTGCACAAATTTTTGTGCACCGGGCCTCTAGTCTAATAATAAAGGGATGTTTAAGCACCACATAACTATAGATATAGGATACAAACCGTCCAACCTCAGAGAGAAGGCAGGGGTAGGGGAGGGGGCGTAAGAGATCAACCAAAGGACTTGTATGTATGCATATTAGCATAACCAATGGACACGGACACTGGGGCAGTGGGGGCTTGTTCTGGGGAGCGGGAGTGGCTGGGGGGATGTCAATCAGAGCAAAAGGAGACATATGTAAAACTTTAAACAAACAAAAAAAAGAAAGAAAAAAATTGCATTTAACCAAATAATGTAATGCCATGGGAATGCTTAGGATATATACTTAAGTGTATGAAAGCGAACTCAAAATCATTCATATTGCAAAAATATATGTGTAATATGAAAATAATTTTGTATGTGACTTTGACAAATTTGCCAAGTATTAATAAAAATTGCTTTTGGATTTTTGTCACTTTATGTTTTTCCAGTCTATTAAATTGTCTATAAAAAGCATGCATTGTTCTTCTAAAACTAAACATTTTAGCTATTTTCATAATCATTATTGATTTTACAATTCTTCATCTGTTAACCTGGGCCATTTCAAAATGAAAAGGAAAAAACATAAAATCTCTCTGAGAAAAAAGCAGAACATGCCCCCTAGTGGTCCTCGAAGTTATTAGAGTCTTTGTTTCTTTTTGTGGTGGAGAATTTTCCTTAACTTGCATGTATTTGACAGTAATGGGAGGAAAATGGCCATCAGAATCCTAAGATGAAAGTCATTGGTATCTAATTAGGATCTGAGTTGTTTAGAACACTTTACCCCACTTTGAGAAAAATGTTTAAATTAGGTCAATCTATTTAAATATGAATAGTCAGCAATATATAAAATTGCAGTCATTTCTTTATTTGTTTTGCCCATTTGAATTTTAAACCCACCTTTACTTTTAGGATTTTCTAGAGTGAAGCTTAGATTTATTTTTATGCAGGTCCTGCAGTTAAATTGCTTTATTTCTTAAACTGGTTTGTATTTGATGCAAAAAGTTGGTAAGTGTATTGATGAGTAGACACATGAAATAATATGGAAAATGATGATAAATAAAAATATTATTTAAATGGTGAATAAATGCATCTGTATATTTATATAAAATTACAATACCTTCATGTAAATACCTACATTTATTATTATTATTATTATTATTATTATTAATGTTATTTGAAAACGAGAAGAGACAATAGCTAATGCATTCCTGATTGGGAAGATTTAATATTGTAAAGACATAAATTTTCCCAAAATTGAAATCAAGATATAATGTACATAAAATAAAAATTCAGAAGGTGGTACAGTTTAGGTTAGGGGCTTCAAAGTCTACTTTTGAGTTTATCCCTAATGCCCGCTGCCTATATAACTTAGGTAATATTAGTTAACTGTCCTGTGTCACCATGTTCTTGTTTGTATAATATATATAGTAATCATATAGTGTCTACCTTAGAGAGTTATGGCCAGGAATTCTTGGCATAAAGGAGAAACTCAATAAACAGTAATACAATTGTATTATTAGTTTTAACTCACTTTCATTCAAAATTCTAACAAAACTAATTTGTGTTTTGCAAATTCATAGTAAAATTCGCTTTGAAGAAACACTAAAAATAGGTAATATGGTGCTGAAATATAACAAAAATGGAAGGCACTAGCCCTCCTCCCCCAAATAAATGTGTAACTATATAGAATCAGCAAATGCATCATTGCATACCAATGAAATAGACTACTACTTTACAGATAAAAATAATCAGGTTGAAGTGCTCTTCAAAAGATGATTGCTTAAAGAAGATGTGATACATATATATGATGGAATACTACTCAGCTATTTGAAAAGAAAAGATGAAATACTACCATTTGTGACAACATGCATGGACCTTGAGAATATTATGCTAAGCGAAATAAGTCAGGAAGAAAAAGTTAAGGACTCATATAATTTCACTCATATGTGGGATATAAAACTAAAAGCAACAAATAAACAAATACAAAAAAAAAAAAAAACAAAAACTCATAGATGCAGATAACAGCATGGTGGTTACCAGAGAAGGAGGGTGAGAGGGTAGTAATGAGTAAAGGGGTCAAATATATGGTGACGGAAGATGATTTTACTTTGGGTGGTGGGAACACAATATAATATTCAGATCATGTATCGTAGAAATGTACACTTGAAATTTATATAATCTTATTAACTAACTAGAGGCTCAATGCACGAAATTTGTGCAAGAGTAGGCCTGCCTTCCCCCAGCTGCCACCCCTGGCTGCCGGCCCCGGCTTCCCTCTGGCACCCTGGACCCAGGCTTCCCTCGCAGCCCCGGCTTTGTCCAGAAGGTCATCCGGTCTAATTAGCATGTTATACTTTTATTATAGACTAGGGGCCCGGTGCACGAAATTCGTGCACTGGGTGTGTGTGTGGGGGGGGGAGTGTCCCTCAGCCCAGCCTGCCCCCTCTCACATACTGGGAGCCCTCAGGCGTTGACCCCATCACCCTCCAATCGCAGGATCGGCCCCTTGCCCAGGCCTGACGCCTCTGGCCTAGGCATCCGGTCCGGGCAGCGGGGACCCGCAGCTGCAGTGGCCCCATGATCGTGGGCTTCGCTTTAGGCCCAGGCAAGGGACCCCTAGCTCCTGGGACTGCCAGCTTCGACCGTGCCCAGCTCCCATTGCTGGCTCCACCCCTACTTCCTGCTATCACTGGCCAGGGTGCAAAAGGCACCTGATTCTCTGATCATGGCTGGTGGGCAGGGCAAAGGCGGCCCCAGGGCTCTTAGCTCCCCCCTGGGTTTCCAATCACTGTCAGTGGCAGGGGGCTTCTTCCTGCTTTCCCTTTCGCCTCCCTGCATTGTGCCTACATATGCAAATTAACCGCCATCTTGTTGGCAGTTAACTGCCAATCTTAGTTGGCAGTTAATTTGCATATAGCCCTGATTAGCCAATGAAAAGGGTAGCTCGTATGCTAATTACCATTTTTCTCTTTTATTAGTGTTGATGTCACCCCAATAAAACTAATTTTAAAAATCAGATAGAAACATACAGTAGAGTCATGCCTTAGAATTTGGTTCTAAAGATTTAAATTTACTTGTAATCAAAATTATTCTTAAAAATATCTCAATAAGGTTTCACATTGGAGACAATGGCCCTGGGTAAATTAGTTAATTACTATGTAAAGAAGATGCTTTACAAAACATACATTTTTCAACTACTCTATCAAACTTAATGCTACAAGAGCTCACATTAGAAAAGGCTCTGAGTAGTCTTAGGAACTGAGACCAACAGAGGGTACAAAGGAAATGGAAGGAAAATTTTATCTATACTGATTCAGAGACATTCTGCTTATTGAACAGAAATGTCTATACAGATTTTACAATTTCTCCTATTTTTTTTCATTCCAGAGATGTATATTTCACTTTTGATAAGTTAAAATATATATGAAGTGGAGGGATATCCATGATAAAAACTAAATCACAGAACCATATTATAATATGCTGCTATAAAATACATATATGCACACACAATGTATTTTTATAAAAATGAGTCAAGCTATGCATAAAACATTGTAATGTATTTACATTTTTATATTTAAAGAGTTGTGCATTTATAAAAGGGCTTGAAAGACTATAAATCAAGTTGTTAATTGTGGTTGTTTCTGTGAAATAAAATCAGGTAGGGGGAGGGATTTTCCTTATATATCATTAGATGTTCAAGGAGCATATGTAAATTTTGTGATAAAATAGCATATATGGAGAGTGAATAAATTAAATAAAATAGAAACTGACAATTTTAAAAAGGAAACTTTTGTAGCATTTTCTGTTAACATATGACTTAAACCAACTTAGATAGTAGGTAAAGATGGGACAACAGAACAGGAAAAATTGCCATAGCTTGGATAAATAATTGCATCTAAATATTGTATATCTGTTCCTATAAATGTATATTTCTGTGTGTGTGTGTGTGTGTGTGTGTGTGTGTGTGTATACCACAGTTATTAATTCCTATCCAGTGTGCTTCCCAGTTGTTCCTGGAATCTGCCACTCCCTCTTCATCATTGCTACTATTGCCCTATTGAGTCAAGAAAGGCAAACAGATTGTCTTTGGGAGAGATCACATGCACAGACATAATTTTTTAAAATCAGATATTGATTTAACATTTTAAATTTAATTAACAATTCCTAAAAGTATGAGGTTTGGTTTTGGCTTCTTGTATAGGATTTAAAGTCTAGAATATTTAGTCCACATTTCCACATAACAATTAGCTTCAGAAACTGAGTAAATGATACCTACTTTAGATACAGCTCTCAGTTCTCCATAGTTCTAACTGGCCCTGTTTCACCTATTTAAGTGTACTGCCTGGCCTTTGTTATTGGTTGTCATAAATGTGTCTCTTCAAAGTATTATTATGGCCTCAAAAGTGGTCTGGAGTTACTCCAAGATGCCAATCCTGTTCTATTTAGCAAAGATAACTGTGCCACTTCTTGGTTTCAGTGAAGCACTTGCAAATCTGCCACCATTCCTTCGTCATCACTTATTTTCCTTGTATGTGCCTTGCTTTATCCAGAGTCCCCGTTTCTCTCATTGTTCTTTCTTGTGCTCCAAATGTACATCTCCTGGCATTCAGTAAAGTGAATGCGTACAGAGTACTAATCACATGCCAGGCTCTCTGCTGTGTGGTGTGGATATAGAGTTCATAACCCAGTGGGGGGATAGAGAAATTATTATTTGCAATTAAATTGCTAGAATTGATGATAATAGAGCACTTAGAAAAACTAACGGATTTTGCCTGCACAGGGGTAAGTCAAAGAAGGCTTAATGAAGATAAGATGAAAATATTTAAGACATAATTGTTAGAGATGAGATGTGAACTGAGGATATGATTTTCATAATATATAGATTGACTTTTTCTTGAGGGATTCCTATTCAGGTACCTATTAGGGGAAGCTTTAAAAAGGAAATTTTAAAGGTAAAACAATTATTGGATGTATTTAAATACTTATCATTTAAAAAATATACAGTATAAAGTATTAACATTATTAAAGCATAAGTATTATTAAAACATAATAATATCAATTCCATGTCATTATTTTCTTAAATATTGGATAAATATAACTCATCCAATCATTTTGAAAATGCCAGAATCCTGTAATGAATGGATAATATACTTATGAAAAGAGAAATGTCAGGTAATAATAAAAATAAGTGTCTATAGGTATATCTGGAATTCTCAATTATTTCACATTCATCAATAAAAAAATAACTGTAGAGGAGTAGTAAGTCCTAATTTATTCTAGAGCTCCATCTGCTGTTGCATCTTATTATTGCATGTTGCTTTTTATAAATACTATAAATGTGAAATTTCAATCTTTGGAGGAAATAAGTCAGTCTTATTGAATGTGTCATGGTAAGTTTACTAGCAATTTAGTATATAAGATTAATTTAGATATTTTAAAATATTTTAATGTAAATAAACAGAGTAAATCAAGAAAGTTGGCATTCTATCAGAGCATCCTCAAATATAAAATACAATTTTAATAACTAAATCAAGGTTATACAGATACATAAACACTTTTCTTTCCCAAGCCAATATATACTTTGCTCTTTTTATTACACTTTAATTCATGCTCTCCAGTTAAAAAAAAAGCTCAGAAAATGGAAAAGGATTCTAATGTTAAATGCTTTACATATTTTTAGAGAACCAACAGTAGTCTCAGAGGCAAAGAATAGGAGAAAACATGCCAAGTAAAGAGAATTGATTCAGCAGATATGGAGAGATGTATACATATAGTATGATTTTAGAAAGTAATTCAGGGAAACAGAAGCATGGTCTTCATGCCAGAATGTGTGTGTGTGTGTGTGTGTGTGTGTGTGTGTTGGGGTGTGGGTGTGATATAGAAAAAAAGTGACAGGGTCCATATGCAGAGTCCTAAATATCA
This sequence comes from Myotis daubentonii, assembly GCF_963259705.1. Lineage (NCBI taxonomy): Eukaryota > Metazoa > Chordata > Mammalia > Chiroptera > Vespertilionidae > Myotis > Myotis daubentonii. The sequence continues at coordinate 39,529,646 of NC_081849.1, forward strand.
AACCAAAGAGTTAGTTCACTTTTATGTGAATATAGGTACTTATTAAAGTTTTCAGGTGGGACAACTGATTACATGTATTTGTATTATTATGGTGGTAGTATTTCTGGATGCAGAGAGGGATATAAAAAGTAAGTTCTAAGATCTGAATCAGGGTAGGGGGTATCAATAGTCAGAAAAAGTGAAAAGAAAAAGTGCTGAATGTGAGAGGTAATAGTGGGGAAAAATCTAATACCAGAGAACATCAGAAATGATAGTATAATTGAGTTGAAATTAGTTTATTCAGAATTGCCTAAGGAAATAAGTGACTCTAAAGAAAATTGTGTTTGTGAGAAGGAAGGCTATTTACATCATTAACACTGAAGTAAAGAGTAGGAAACATACATTAAATCATAAAGATGTTTTTGAATTTTGCCAGAAAGTGTAGAACTGGCACAATCCATGAAACTAACATTTTTATTATCAGAAATAAACATTGTGATTATGGCATGGAAAGACCAGAAGCAAAATTAGGGGAAGCACTCAGAAAATATATTCTACTTTTTCACTTAAAGCCCAGGACAGAAAGAAGGCAGCAAGAAAAAAAGGGAAGTAGAAAGGAAGGGAATATTTGAATTATTATATGAAAGTGTTAAATATGCAGCATAGTAAGTGCTGTTTTGTTTGTTTGTTAAATCTTTATTGTTGAAAGTATTACATATTGTCCCCTTTTTTCCCCCATTGACCCCTTCCAGCCTGCCACCACCTCCCCACCCCCCACCCCTGACCTTCACCATATTGTTGTCTGTGTCCATGGGTTATCCATATATGCATACAAATTCTTTGTTGTTGTTGTTTTAACTATCAAATATAAATACAGTTTGGTATTTAAAAGAAGAGCGTGATACTTTGGAAAGACAGTTGGAGGAGTCAAAAGTTGTGAATTTAAGGTCTGTTTCTGCCTTTTTTTTTTTTCTGTGACACTTTAGAAAGAAACTTAATTTTCCCAAGCTCAACTTGTCCCTTATTCTTCCTTCTCCCCCCAAATTTATCAGACTTTGATTCTCCATGTGGTTGTGGGGGAATCTCTCTTGTCCAGGGAAGATTTAGCTCTCCACGGTTTTCCTTCACCTTCCTTCTCCAGTTTAGGGCTTCTAGACCTTCCCACTTGTCACCCCCCAAGGCTTGGCCACCAAGAGAGGCTGTGTACTTCCCAACGAAGGCTGACTCATCCCTCAGAAAAGGCGCTGCTTTGCATTCTTTCACTTCACCTCGGCCAATAATTTCTTCCCTCTCTGTGCTCCTCTCTTTTATATTCTCTCTTCCATATTTTGTACCTAGATATTTCCAAGTTTATGGTTATGGTAAGGCCAGCACACCATATTTCCAAAAACAGAAATATATGATTTTCATCGTAGCTGATCCAATTGTTAATCTAATGGGAATTTCAACTGCCATATAAAAATTTGAGCTCTCAATATTTCCTTTTCTCTTTTACAGTGGACCAATTGATCTGAAAGCTGGTTTCCCCTGCAAACGCTTTACTGTGAAAGTAAACTTTTCTTATTGTACAAATTGGACCCTTAGCTTTCCTTTAAATTCCATATATTGATAAGATCTTTTCCAGAGTGGGGTATAGAAATGTTTGTTTCTCCTCTCTAGTTTTAAAATAATAACTAATAAATGATTTAAAACCAAACATAGAATAACTCTCCTTTTAATTTACTCAGGCTGCTAATGCTAGTCATATCTTTCCTCCCGTTTTCAAGCACTATTTAAAGCAGCTATCAACTCTCAAAGTCCTCATTTCCACTTCCTCTTGCACTTCCGCATCTGCCCTCAGACTGTACAAGAATTCTGGCCTATCATCAATGACTTCTGTACCCTAATGCAGTGGACATTGTTCATTCTTTACCTTCTGGATCTCTTTGCTTCTTTTGAGATGGCTGATCCCTCCGTCTTTAAAGCTCTTAAATCTTTAACTTACTAGGCCTTTCCCATTTCTGTTTCTCATCCTACATTTCAAATTCAGATTTATTGGTTGCTTCAAGCTTGATCTATTCAGATTCCAGTTTTTATATATAAAAAGGGATATGACACCTACTTCTCATAGTTTTTGAGAACATGAAAAAGCAATGTATGTGAAGTATCTCATGGCATGCTCAATTAAAGGGAACTCTTAATTAATTCTTTCATTTTCTTCTGCTAACATCAGCTTTAGGGTATAATTAAGCAAAGTATTCTAAACTAAATTTGAGTTGGACCACGAATTAAACATAATGTGAATGAATATATTGCAAATATCAATCTGGGATAAGGAATATAAAATGTTTTATCTTAGAAGATGTATTCAGTTATTTTTATTACCTGAATAGCTTGGAACTGTTTTTGCGAACATCTCTGTTTAATCAATTATAACATTTTAAGCATCTTGGAATTGTAATGATGTGCAAAAGAAACTAGATATGACCAAGAACTCAAGCATTCAGTTTTTCATAAAGTTGTTTTACACAAGCTTTGTTAAGAGTGAAAGGCGCACCGCCCGCCTCTCCGGGTGGTGCGGGAGGAGGAGTCCGGCCGCTGGGCTCTGGAACCCCTCCGCGCCCGCCATAGGGCCTGGCCTCCCCAGAGCGGGTCCGAGTGTCCGGACAGGCTGCGCAGCTGGTGGCGGGCCGAGGGGTGGGGCCAAGTGGCGACTGACCCTGGAGGTCGTGGGAGCGGAAGGCCTCGCCGCCTGGCTCTTTCCTCCCTTCCCCCGCGGCCGGCTCCCCGCTTGCCCGCACTGGGGCCAGGGGTCCATGCGGCCCTCAGGGCCCGGTCAGAGGGGCCAGGGCCTGCGTGGGCCGGCCGCCAGGCCCCATGAGGCACGGCCTAGCCGTGCTGCTGGCAGCCTCGGGCATCGACTCCCCGGCCCACAGCGGGAGCCCAGCGCGGGCCGCCACCCACCCGCTGCCCCCCGGACCAGACCCACGTGGCAATGGCGGCGGCGGAGCGGCGGAGTGGGGCGCGTGCCCTCGCCCGAGGAGACGGAGGAGGAGGTGATCGCCGGCGCCCCTGGGGACGAGACGGAGGATGTGGACTTCCTGTCTGGGCTGGAACTGGTCGATCTGCTGGACCCCCCCGGCGATCGGACTAGCCCCTGGAGCCCGGGCGGGGACTGCGCCCTCCATCTTGCCTTGGGTCCTGCATTTTGGACAGAGCCATGTGCTCCTTCCAGGAAGAAGCCTCTGCTAGCCACACCCAGGATTTCTCTGGACTAACCAATAATAATCAAGGGAAGTGCACACCATCACTATGACCACATCCTGCGTAATGAGACACTGACTCGCGCCTGGCCAATCGGCGGGGCCCACAGTCCGCTCTCCTGCCCTTACTCCACCTCCCTATAAAACCCCCTGTCCCATCAGGCCTCGCTCTCTCGGCCACTGGACTTGCCGTTGTGTCGGTGAGTCTGGTGAACAGGGAGCGCAAGCCGGCTTGAATTAAAAGGACTCTTTGCTTTTGCATCGGACTGACTGGCTCCCTGGGCGTCTTGGGAATCTTGAAATCTGGGCACAAAAAAGAGAAGTCTGTGTGGTATGCCTCTACCTGAACTCTCCTTTATGCTGAAGTCCTTTCTTCTGTCCAAATGAGGATGCCTAACTGTGTACAGCTAATGAAGTTGTAATGTGTAAGCAATTTTTCATTAGCTTCATAGTTTTGATCAAACTTCCTTATGTGATCTAACTTCAAACAATCTCCTTCTCTAGAGTAGAAGGCTGTTAATCCTGATGGAATCACTTATAACACAATACTTCCTTTCTCTACCCTTCCCTGTCAGGACCGAACCGCTGGCTTGTTTGTATCTGTTTTCTAGAAAAGACAATCTCTTTCCATGGTTACAGCTGTTCTATTACAGCCCTTTAAACAAATTATATAAAGAAGAGGAAGGGAATTAAATTTTAAGTCTGATTAAAATGCTCTGGCATTTTTAATCATTATTATATTACATTCTAATAAAATTATGCAACAGATTAATGAGCTTGAAGGACTCTTCAGTGGAGCATGATGTTCTATATTAAATTAATCTCAGAAAAGGGAGTTCAGCTCTGCCTTTTCCTTGCTGCTCTCTTCTCTCTGGTCCTTAGGCCATGAGTTCTAGCCACAGTGATCTCCCAGATTTATCAAGTCTGTCTCATCCCTTTAGCTCAGGCAGCTCACCAGGCATTGTTTGGGTTCTGCCTCGCTGAGCTGCAGACTGGAATTCCAGACAGTGAGCTGTGGCAATTTGAGGACCAACCTTGTTTGTTTGTTTTTTTCCCTCAGGCATCACTGCAGTGTGCTGCCTATTGTCCAATGTGTCAAGGCAGTGATGGTATAGCATATATTTTGTTTTGGTTTCATGTGCATGTTTTTTTAAGTGTTTGTTTTGGGTTTTTTTATTTTTGCTTTGTTTTGTTCTAAGTTTTTTGTTTATTTGTTTGTTTAAGGCAGATGTACAAAACCAATCCTGGCTAATCCATCATGAACAGAAGTGAGCCAAGAATTGACATATTTTTACTCTAGTAAGTAGACCAACATAAATGAGGATTCCAATATAGAACAGACTATTTATATTACAAGCCCTAATTATATAGAAATAATACTAATAATCAAAGGAAGAAGGGAAGATAGAAGTGGTATAAAAAGTCTGTTTCCTTATGTTTTATTGCAAGAATTAATACATTAGTTAATTAATAATACATCATATAAAAAGTGGTTATAAAGGTAACCACCAAGAAGGTAATACAATTAACTAAAATTGAAAGGTATAGAGGAGGAAGAGAAGGAGGAAAAGTAAAGTGTATTAATAATGTTCTTATTGTTCATAATAGAGATTCAATAAATAGTATATAAATAAATTGGCATTATTTATATAAATGCTTTATATATTATATCTGAAATGTAACTACTAAATAAATATATAAACCATTCAATTATCAAAATATTTACATACATAGGGATTATGCAATAAAAGGTTGCAGGAAAAATATAGTAAAAAGAAAAGGCATTACATAAAATACGGTGTCAGAACAAAACACACATATGTTTACCATATTAGTAAATATTGAATGGCCAAAACCTTAAATTGAAGAAAAATAGTTTCTTATTAGATAATAAAGGGAAATGCTATGCAATCAGAGGAGATTTCAACAAGGCCTTGGGAGAACCTGTGAACCAAATCACTGGTCCAAGGAGTTCCTTATCTTCTGGGAGTGGATCTCTCTTAGGATTCTGTTGCCTCAGTCATTGGCTGGGAGTAGCTCATGGGAAGTGTGTCCTGGGCACATACACACTCATTACACATTTCAGAATACAGACACCAGGCCTTTGGTCAATTGCTCTTCCACAGTTGGAAGTCTTTGAGGCCCATTCTCATGGTCACCATCAAGGAGCATTGTGTTAGAGATTTAAATAAAAACAATAGCAAAACCAAAATACCAAATACCATTCCAGACCATGCAACTGGCTCAGATGACCTCCTGATACTATAAATGATTACATGAGAATGTGATGATCCTGCTTCCAAACTCAGAAGTGCTTTGTGTCCTGTTTCATACTTATTTTATGCTTATCGTCTATATAAATCAATAAAGTTACTTATATTTGTCATTGGTCTATTAAATTATTGCAAATAAATAGCCAGACTAGGCAGACATGCATAAAAACAGGCTTTGATTTTATGGGAGTGTGGGTGGCCAAAATTAATGTTTATTCCAGCTTTTTGTCATAATCCTTGATTCTCCACTAATATTACAAGAGGGAAGACAAGTTTTTTTAAAAAAATAGTAAATACAATCATTATAAATCATTAGGAACTGAATAAAACAAATAATGATATTAAAATTTATAGAAAATCATATGCATAATATTCTTTGGGACCAGAAAAATATACTATAACATACAATGGGAAATTCAACTATTTTTCTCTTGTAATGCAAAGAAATAATGCAAGTTATATTTCAAATATTGTGGATAAATCAATGTTTCTATAACAGTAATTCTAACAGACTGGCCTAGGAACACACTACTTATTGATTCTGGGAATGATGTGTAATATAATTCTTTGATTTATATATCAGATGCTTTAGTCAAAATAATAATTTTAAGATATTTCCAAAGAATTTATAAAGCGCAACACCAGGAAGACAGATAATCTACTTAAAAAATGGACAGAGGACCTGAATAGACACTTCTCCAAGGAGGACATACACATCACCAAGAGACATGAAAAAATACTCAGTCACTAATCATCAGAGAGATGAAAATTAAAACCACAATGAGATATCACCTCACACCTGTCAGAATAACTACCATCAATAAATCAACAGACAACAAGTGCTGGTGAGGATGTGAAGAAAAGGGAACCCTCATGTATTGTTGGTGGGAATGCAGACTTGTGCACCCACTGTGGAGAAGAGTATGGAGTTTCCTCAAAAAATTAAAAATTGAACTGCCTTTTGACCTGGTGATCCCTCTTCTGGGAATATATCCTAAGAATCCTGAAACACCAATCAGAAATAAGATATGCACCCCTATTTCATAGCAGGATATTTATAATAGCCAAGATCTGGAAACAGCCCAAGTGCCCATTAGTAGATGAATGGATAAAATAACAACAACAAAAAACATGGTACATGGAGGACAGCAAACTACTGGATATAGAGTTCAAAACCACACTTACAAGGTTTTTCAAGAATTTTCTAGAAACCGCCGATAAATTTAGTGAGACCCTCAAGAAATCTAGTGAGACCCTCAAGGTTATGAAAAAGGACCAACTAGAAATTAAGCATACACTGACTGAAATAAAGAATATTATGCAGAGTTCCAACAGCAGACTAGAGGATCGCAAGAATCAAGTCAAAGATTTGAAATACGAAGAAGCAAAAAACACCCAACTGGAAAAACAAAAAGAAAAAATAATCCAAAAATATGAAGATAGTGTAAGGAGCCTCTGGGACAGCTTCAAGCATACCAACATATGAATTATAGGGGTACCAGAAGAAGAGAGAGGGCAAGATATTGAAAGCCTATTTGAAGAAATAATGACAGAAAACTTCCCCTACTTGGTGAAAGAAATAGACTTACAAGTCCAGGAAGTGCAGAGAATCCCAAACAAAAGGAATCCAAAGAGGACCACACCAAGACACATCATCATTAAAATGCCAAGAGCAAAAGACAAAGAGAGATTCTTAAAAGCAGCAAGAGAAAGAAACTCAGTTACCTACAAGGGAATACCCATACGACTGTCAGCTGATTTCTCAACAGAAACTTTGCAAGCCAGAAGGGAGTGGCAAGAAATATTCAAAGTGATGAATACCAAGAACCTACAACCAAGATTACTTTATCCAGCAAAGCTATCATTCAGAATTGAAGGTCAGATAAAGAGCTTCACAGATGAGGAAAAGCTAAAGGAGTTCATCACCACCAAACCAGGATTATATGAAATGCTGAAAGGTATCCTTTAAGAAGAGGAAGAAGAAGAAAAAGGTAAAGATACAAATTATGAACAACAAACATGCATCTATCAACAAGTGAATCTAAGAATCAAGTGAATAAATAATCTGATGAAAAGAATGAATTGGTGATTATAATAGAATCAGGGACATAGAAAGGGAATGGATTGACTATTCTTGGGGGGGGGGAAGGGGTGTGGGAGATGCAGGAAGAGACTGGACAAAAATCGTGCACCTATGGATGAGGACAGTGGGTGAGGAGTTAGGGTGGAGGGTTGGGTGGGAACTAGGAGGAGGGGAGTTATGGGGGAAAAAAGAGGAACCAATGTAATAATCTGAACAATAAAGATTTAATTAAAAAAAAAAGACAACACCTAGCAATTTAACTTGTAGGTCATTTAGAATCAATCTCCACCTTCTCTCCTTGCTTCCAGACCAATAATGAGGGTCAAGCCAAAACATAACTCAGCTGATTCTGCCAGGGGAAGGAAAGGCCTGTGCACCAGAGAAGCTGCAGAACCTCATGTGTTGGTATGCTTAAGGTGCTATAACAAAATACCACAAATTGGGTAGTTTACAAACAACCAAAATTTATGTCTCATAGTTCCGGAGGCCAGGAAGTCCAAGATCAAGGCACAGACAGATTCAGTGTCTGGTGAGACCTCACTTTCTGGCTCACAGATGCCTTCTAACTAGAACCTCACATTGTGGAAGAAAGGGTTTAGGGGGCTCTGCGGGGTCTCTTTTATAAGAGCACTAATCCCACTCATGAGGTCTCCACCCTTATGATCTAATCACTTCCTAACAACCCCACCTCCTAACAATATCATTATGAGCATTATGTTTCAACATATGAATTTTAGAGGGTCACAAAAATTTAGATCACAGCATCCAGCTAACATGTACCAGCACAAGCTGCCAAAGTGTATATGCCATTCAATCCTGAGGTGCTGAGGTTGATGGATCTAGAATTCTAGAACATAAAATTGATAAGGCTCAATCCTATATAATAAAAGCCTAATATGCAGTGTCTAGTTGCCCAGTTGTCTATTCAACCAATCAAAGCATAATATGCTAATGATATACTAAGGCTGCTCAACTGCTTGCTGTAATGTGCACTGACCACCAGGGGGCAGACGCTCCAATCAGTAGGTTAGCTTACTGCTGGTGTCCGGCTGATCAGAACTGAGCGAGACCGGCCAGACATGCCCTGGACCCCTCCCACAGTCTCTCCCTGGCTGGCCAACCTCCTGCATCCCTTCCAGCCCTGATTGTGCACCAGTGGGGTCTGTTGGCCTGGCCTGTGCCCTCTCACAATCTGGGACCCTTTGGAAGATGTCGGTGAGCTGGTTTCAGCCTGATCCCACAGGCCAGGCCAAGGGACCCCACTGGTGCACTGCCGGGGTTCTTATTCTGGCATCAAGAAGGGTTCAGGAAATCTGGAGAAAGCTGTGCATAGATTAAATAGGAGTCCAGAGACGAAGCATAATTTTGAAAGGCATTTGGGGGTCAGAGGAGCCTAGTTTAAAGGAAACTAAGATCTAAATATTCTAAGTTCTCCTCATCTCAGGACCCCATACTTTTTATTAACACAATTTGCCCTGAGGTGAGGTGGAGATATACACTTCAAAGGGTCAGGGATTTTGTATACAGAGGCATTGTCAGAATGGGGGAATTAGCCTACGGCTGTTCAGGTGTTTGGCCAGTAGGAGGCAATAACATGTAGATTAAGATGCCCTGAGCTGTCTGGCAGCCAACAATCAATTTAATGTATCCTATTCAGGTTTGGGGAAATGCCATCAGCTATTTCCAACAGGTGACTACATGTGTGAGTCCCCAAGTTCCATCAACTCTTGAAATTATGACATGCTAGAATTGGCTTCCGGCAGTGCACAAATTTGTGCACCAGGCCTCTAGTTTATCAATATGATGATGATGAATAATAGCCTGTCGAGGACCATGGGGAACAGTGTTAACATATTCCTGGAAGCTTAGAAAAATAAAGAGCTATACTAAAGGAAGTAAAAATTGCAGAATATTCATAGCAGATGGTTTAGGAAGGAGTCAAATGGCTCACAGAAATGGTCTTCTAGAGAAAATATTATATATGCATAAGGGTAAAAAACCCACCTCCCAACTGTTCTCCACAAGAGGACTCAGAGAACACTGAATTTTCTACATCAGTAAGGAATCCACTGGTGAGAATGGCATCCCATTGAGAACCTCAATGGTAGCTGTTTTCTGTAGGCCAGAGCTGATGGTAGTGTTTCTGTTACAGAATTTAGCACACTGATTGCCATGGAGATAATAGGATACCAAAATAAGAAAAATCATGTACTTAAGAGTCTGAAGCAAAAAGAATTGTGAGTAACATGGTCAGAGTAGCAGCTAAAAATGCCTGGCACATCGAGAGTTATTAGAATACATGATTCCATATACAAGTCAGATGGATAGCCAACTAGGGTATTTCACAATTTATATAATTAAGAGAAGTCAAAGATTCATAATCCAAGACTTAGGGCATTCATCTCAATAAAAAGTTTGATCCCATGCTAGTACCCAGAGCTGATATATTTTGAAGACTCAGAAGGGGCATCTGGGTCCTTATGAAAAAGAAAAATATCCATTAATACTACAGAATGTGTATGTGGCAATACTTTCTCTAGTAGCCTTTCCCCAAGGGAAACTTAGATCATTTTCTTCTATAAGTGATCAGTGTAAAAAGGGAAATAGCAAACATTTGACAACTGTTGGATACAGGGTTCAAGTTGAAATTGATTCATTTGGTCTGAAACATTGCCATGGCCTGAGACTTAGGGCTCCTGGAGGCCAGGTAAAAATAGATGAAGTCCCCTCCCAGGTTCCCTTCACTGTCAGCTTACTCAGCTCACACTCCATCTGGGAAGCATTTCCACAGTGCCTAGTGTATAATTGGCATGAACTTACTTGGTTGTTGGAAGAATTACATCATTAATTCCTTGGCCTATTGCAAAAGCCAAAAGTTAGTCTCTGAAACTGCCCCTCCCTGGCAAAAATAGTAAATATAAAACAACAACAACAAAAATAGTATAATCTAGGAGTAGATGAGATGTGACAGGAATTAGTGGTACCCTTGAAGATATAAAGGATGGTAATAGTTTCCATATAAGCCCCATTTAATTCACAAGTCTTTCCTCCATGAAAATTAGAAAGTTTCTTGTGGATGAGAGGAAATTATCAAACTCAACCCAATTTCAGCTCTTGGGTTAGATATGCTCTAGTAGAGCAAATCAACACAGACTCAGGTAAATAGTATAAAGACATTGTTTGTTGAATACATCATGTTTATCCATATGAGAAATGGTTTTATATTCCTGGAATGGACAATAATATATATTTAAGGTCTTGCTCGGATTTAAGTTGATTCTCTCACTTTTTGTCATAATATCATCCAAAGGATCCAGGATTGACTGGACATAACATCACATTATTTCATTATATCTATGCCATTATATTAATTGTATAGATGAGCAAAGTGGTAAGAAATATGAAGGTCTTGGTTGGACACATGCACATCAGAGGATGGAAGATGAACTTACAAAGATTCAGAGACCTACACCTTAGTAATATATATATATTTAGATTTCCCATGGTTTGGGGTAACTTGGGCATTCCCTTTAAAATAAAGGGAAATTGTTTCACTTTGTACTTTCCACTTGTTAAAATGGAAGCACAACACCTGGTAATAATAGTACACTGATCTATCTATTAGGTGACACTAAAATCTAACAAATTTGAGTGGAGCTCAGAGCAGGAAAGGGCTCTGCAGCAAGTCTAGCTTATAGAGTAAGCAGCCCTGCCTCCTGGGCCATGTGACCTGGCAGGCATCTATAATACTAAGGACTCTGGCGAGAAAGGCATCATATAGATTTTCAGGAAAACAAACCAAAACACAATAAAAGAATGATAATGTAAACCCACAGGTTTTAGTGGCAAGGCGATGCCATCTACAGGAGAGAGCCCTACACCATTCTCAGAAACAAAAACAAAAACAAAACCCCAAAACCCCAGCTTCTGGTGTGCTAGCAATAAACTATCTGACCATGGAATACTAAGTGACCATGTGGCTACAGCTGCCCCTCAAGAGCCAGGTTCTATCAGACCAATAAAATGAAAACCTTGACCAGGAGGAGGCAACAATAACTCAGGGTAAAACCGAAGTACACCTGGAATGGTGCATGTTCGGTGCCAGAGAACACAAGTTAGCTGCATGACGGGTGGCCCAGACCTCTGTGTCTTTCATTACTGCTGCACTGACATTTCTCCCTCAGCTCACATCTATGGAACAGCGTATCCACGTGTTGGAGGAGGAAAGAGGCTGAGTTTGTTTCACTGGTGAGCTGGCTTGATATTTGGACGCACACAGAAAAGGGGCTTCTGTTGCAGCTGGTCTGAAAACAACACTGCTATTTCAAATCTCCTTTCCCTACTGCATATTTTAGATTCCTTTTACTCCAGGCTAGAACCTCAGATGGGTCCTCTGTTGTCCCTGTATCACAGATCTGCCTGATTCTGCTCTCAGGACCTTAGGTGCTGGTTCCCAAGGCCTTCCTGTAGGCAAATTGCTGCCTGAGAATTATTTTTTTCAGGGAATCTGACCTAAGACACTATCTGACTTGGGGTTACACTTGGGAAGAAATTTCATCAAGTTCAAATTTGTTTTTTACTTTAATATTACTATCTATTTTTGCAGAATGCTTAAGCTATTGAGGCATGTTAGGATATTAGAATTTGGTAAGAATATGACATGGTTCATTGTTGAAAAGGTATGAAGTTGTTTACCACTTAGATATTTGATATTGTCTTTTGAAAAAGAGAATCAAATCCAGTTTCTGAGTAGTTTAATAAAGAATTCAGTATTATTTAATGATATTCTTTTAATTTACATATGATTTCACATTAATGATCTTTATTTTTAAATGTCTTAATTTGATGTTAATTATTGAAATACAAATACAATCTGAACACAATTAGAATCCTCAATTTATTTTTTTGTTGGTGATCAGTCTATCATTGTAAAATTTTAAACTAAAAACAAACATCTCTACATCAAGTAAACCTTAGCATCATTGCAACAGAAGTCAGACCTATGAAGATATGTGACAGGTTACACAAAAGTATCCCCTTATTTCGAAATAATAGGTACAATTTTATTGTTAGAAGCTGTATTTGTAAAAGACCTTTTCAAATATAGCAAGTAATGTGAAGATGTGGTGACCTTTATTCTGGTTAAAGTCAAATGTCTTCCACCAGAATCACTTTTTTTTTTTTTCTTAATTGCTCAACATCTTGACTTCACCAGTCTGACTGTTGAATAAATATTGCATTCCTGTTACTGAAGAAAAAGAAACAAATACTTGTTAAAATATTTATACAAACTTGAATGACTATTAACTATTGAAAGTTATAATTTGATCAATAAAAGTTAATAGAATGAGAGATATTTTATAATGGTAATACTTGGGAGAGATAACTTTTATCATTAATCTTTGGTTCAGCAGGTATATATACATTTCAAAAAATCTTGATTGATTATGGTTTTCTGATTCTGGTGGGGAAAAAGAAGATTACTGGTAGAAATAAAACAGAAAGGTAGTGCAAACAGAATCCACTCAATGAAGTCCTATGCAAAAGAATAAAGGCATGACATATCATAACAGATTAGTAATCTATACAAGTGGTGTTATGCTAGAATTAATGGCATATATTTGGGGTTGTATATGTCTGAGAATAGTGAAGATCATGATTGTTTTATTAGCTAAGGATTTTGGAATTTTGGCAGTATGAAGTTGACCCCCCCATATCTGTTTCCTTATAGGTTAAAATTGGAATAATAATATTACGTCCTTCTTGATGGTTTCATGACAATTGCATATTAAGATTTTTTCTGGCACTATAGGCCTAGGAGGTAATACATATTCACGTAATGTTGCCCATATTTTATGTTGTTTACGTAGTAGCAGTAGAGGCAGTATTTGAAATGTTGAAGAAAATGCAGGATAGAAACAGTGAGGCCAATTAGGAGCATTAAGCATAGCCTTGACAGGCAAAAAGTGATTAATTAAGGCTATTTAAGTTGGAATGGAGATTAATGGGAGATAACAGTGGCATTTGAATCTACTTGGGACGAGGTTTGTAAATTTTCAGAATATAGGTTTCAAAAAAAGTATCTCAAACATTTAAGAATCATTGTGATTAAGAAAAAATTAAATAATGGATTTTTGAATAGCAGAACAATTTATTATTACAATGCACTTGAACTTTAAACAAAAATAAGCATTTGTAATTTCCTTAATTTATGCATAGTTTGCATAATTAAAACCTGACACCACATTAATTAATCACTCCATAATTCTTCTCATTAGTATTGTGAAACCTTTTCCATGCTTTTAGAACACTTTTAAACATAGGAACATTGGTATTGTCTTTTATTCTTACCAGGATCAATTGCACGCCCATCATAAACTCTTGATGGCTAAAAAAAAGATAATTTACAATTATTATTCTGTTCTAAATTTATTTATATTTCTATATGTAGATGCTGACATTATAAATGACCTTGTATTCCTAATGGGATTACTATTTTTCAATTTACACTCAATCTACCAGAGTCCTTTTATGTAAGAAATTTGATAACTGATTAAAATTATTGTCTTGTTAATCCTATTATTCATGTATTAAGTAAATATTTTTATAGCATACTGAAAGCTTCCTTATAGTTTAATAGCAATTTACTTGTTGATACTAAAGCTTTACTTGGGCATATCCAAGATACTGGTCAATATTACACTTTGTGCCATGGCAGCAAGAAAGAATATGAAATGGTACCTGTCTATCAGCTCCTGAACAATGTGTTTAGAGAAATCAGAATTAGGCCATATCTCCCCTCAATAGTGGGTCATTTGAGACATGGATAAAGGACCATTTCAATTGAGTGATGGAAAATAATTCCTGTTTGGAATGAATGAGTAAATATTTGGAGGCAAGGAATTACATATAGCCAGGCTAGCTAATTTTTTAAAGGTGTTATAAAGAACAGAAATGGAGTGAGTGGTTACTGAAGAGAAAAATGGGGTCAAGGAGGCACTTTGAAAGTAGAATATTACAAGTCATGTCAGGCAATGTGAATGACCTAGGAGAGAGAGGGAGAGAGTTTTCCCCATGAGAATACCAGAGAGATAGGTACCCGAAGCATAACTGAAAGGATAGCTTTGATAGGAGCAGGACTTGGGAAGGTCAGGCTGTATACTACTGATGCAGGCAGGTTTGTGGAGTTGGTTCTAGAAGTTTGAGAGAATTTAAAAATCTAATTATTTTGTTTTATGAATTGTGATGAGATATCACAGCTCAGAAGAATTGATCATATGGAGATTTGAGAAAGCAGGAAACTTTGAAATTGTCATCACTGAAAATGGTAAAGTGAATTTACTAGGGACGTGTTGACAGGTGTAGATGTATCGAGCTACATTTGAAGCATAGTCATAAATCTGAAGTAAGATCAGAATGCATAGTTGTGTCATTGTCAACAGGATCATACTGGTGCTTAAGTGCAATCAGAGGCAGCTCATATTTGGATTTAGAGTAAAGGACAAGAGTAGGGCAAGATAAGTTAGAAGTGATCAGAAATGATATTGGTGGATCATCTTGTGAAAGTTCAATATGACATGAAAAATGGCAAGGAAAGTGGTAGGAATAATCCCTGTGAGCCAGAAATAAATGTCATTGATGAATTCGAAGATAATAATGACAATAATTCCTATTAAAACTAGTGATACCCCAAAGGGCAGCAATTTGTGAAGGAGGGAAACATGGTAGAAGAGGAAGAAATGGGGAACAAGTCACTTATTGCATCTCTAGGCTTGCAGATATTGGGGTGTGTTTGGAAAAATAACTTCCACAGTAGTGTTCTTTAACAAAAAATTATTAGTGCAAGGAGGTGAAAGGAAGAGCATGGAGGGAGAGACTGACACACATGTATTATAGTGCAGTGCCATATATGCTATGATGGAGTATATGTAGGTTTCTATAGATGCATCTAACTTTGAACTACATAGTGGAATTGGAGAGGGTGGCAGTGAGGATATGAGCTCAGTTCCTAAGTATTAGAAAGACAGAGAAGAAGGGAATGCTGGTCCTTGTGGACAGAAAACTTGTGAAAAGGCTTGGAGTTTGTACACCATGCTTTAATCTCAAGACTGTGCAACCTCTTTTCATTGTTCTCCATCTATAAAAATACAAATTTTCTTCATGTGAACCCCAGTGGTAATTCTTTTTCAAAATTTCCTCTGACTGGTCTACCTCATAAGGACCTTGATGTTCTTGGAGTCCCTATGGGGATATACATATTGACATAAATTAATATACCACCATACCTTACTCTCTACCATATTTTACTTGTATCTTTTCCCAACTGGAATATGGGTCTTGACAAGTGCAGACCATGTTTTTTACTTCTTTACATTCTTTTATTTTTTTTGGCATGACTGGAACATATCTTACCTATTCGAAAACATTGGGCCAAATATAGTTTTATGTAAAAATTAGTTCTGAAATTCAGTAAAATGTTGTGCTTTCATTTTAATATTTTAACTCCAATGATATTGCTGATATCATCAATGCCAACCACTTAAAGTTGAAAGTTAGCTCTTTACCCCTCATTTTCCATTTTTCACTTTCAACTGATATGCATAAGTCCTCCCTTTTGTCTTTGAGTAATAATTCATTATAGTAATTTATTTGCAAGTGCTTTTTTGTCTGTTATAAAAAGATAAAAGAATAAGTATTGTAATACCTATGAAATGATTTTCCCCTTTGTCCTTACCTGATGATTTCCAGGCAGCAAGTTTGACTTTGTGCTTGGTTTTGGGTCACTATTCAAAAAATTGCCATAGCTATGAAAATATTAAAGAAATAATGAAAATATTTGTTTTAATCTCTAATACAAAAATATATTTTAGTGCATATAAATAGTTCAATAATTTAATTTGTAAGTAGGTAAACAAGCACTGAATAATGCTATATTTAAACAGACCTTCAATCGGCCCCTGAGAGCCTCTGTCTGATAATAAATCATAATCATGTTATTACGCACAAAGGGAATTATTTGTATTATATTCATTTTAGATAATAGTTTTTCAAGATAGAGATCATGGATCTTGATGCTGTTCTAAGACAAAAATTTATAAATTTCATCTTAGATTTTTGAAAACAATTGTATTTGTCCTCATTCTTATGGCATTTATGCCTCCTCATTGTGAAAAAACAAATTCACTTAAAAATAGGGATACCATTATACAGTTGGCAATAGAATATCAGTAGTATATCTTAATGCTCATTTGTACCAGGTAAATATCATTCCACTCTATGCTGGAATAGTATTACACGGTTAATAAGAATTGTTGAATGAATATAGGACTACTCAAAAATTATTTTGATAAATAACTTAAGGATGACATTAAGCCTTTTAAATGCCAATCAAGTTTATGGTTCTAAACTTGAATTTAGTGAAGTGCTAAGGACCCTAATCTTAAAGCTGAAAATTTTGTTCTGTCAAGCATCAAGGCGATTCCTACCTTGGTACCTGCCCAGGCTCCTTGGTAGTGAGCTTTGGTAGGCTCTGCTGCTGTTTGTGACAGCGGGGAAAAAATCTTGAACAGGAAGGAGCACTACAGATAAAGGAACAAGGAAAAAAAGAGATATAAAGTTTTTAAAAAAGAAACAGTGCTTGTTTTTTCATCAAAATTATCAAAATTAATTCCCTGCTTTGACATTAATCAAATAGCATTAAGTGACCTTGTTAACAAACACTACAGACACACATAAATAATAAAACTTAATCTAAGTAAAATGCTAATTGATATTTCTTTTGTATATGGAGCTGAAGATATCTTTAAACCATTTCAATAAAGTTTCCATAAGAAAAGATTAGATCTTTGGGTACTCAAGATATTTCATATTACTCTGCTATTTTTATTCAGGAAAAAAAAAACTATGAGTAATGTAGATGACATTGGGTTACCTGGGAAGAAGTTTCTAGTTGAACAAATACTGTGTGGTAGCATTTTATATGATTGCTACATGCTCCTCTTAGCAATAACACATCAGACATCCCTTTCCAGGGCAGATCAGAAATTGATTATAGAGAACAGCGGGATATGGGTTCAGCACAGACTTTTAAACCCACTTATTACACTTTCTTAGTTTACTATATTTTCAGATAAATGTTTTTGGTTTGGTTTTGTTTTTTTAGCTTGAACCATTTGATTGATTGCTTAGGGATAGAGCATTAGCTTTATAACCAGAAGATTGTGGTTAACATTCTGTTATCCAAACCTAAAAAGCGATGCTGTTATCTATTGCTCAGCTTTGTTGTGATCATCAGCAAGGATAACACCAGTAAAGCATAAAAGTAATAAATGATCAATGCATTTTTCCTAATCTCTTTCTCCCCCTCCATCATGGCTTTTTCAAAGCATTCTTGATGAACTTTATGAACAATGAATGAATTCAAATAGAAGCAGTAATTCAAATCTTACTCTTTAAAGAGGCACCATGCAATAGCATAGAGACACATCACAAAAAGAACTCCCGTTAGAGTTAACACTGCAGGGATCCAGTTATCGGGGCTCCAATAATATGAAATCTTTATTAAGACAGAAGTTGTAATCTGATAAATAGAACAAATATTTGTTAAATATTAATAGCAGTGTGTTGACAAAATTATGAACAGTTTAGTCTGAATAGAGTGCTTTGCACATTTGACTTTGTTTCTTTTTATATTATTTAAATAAGATTATCATCTGATTCTTATATGAAACATTAAAAAAACACAGATACAGCAAATTACAAGACATAATAAACAAACACCTCTTTCTGCCACCAAAAATAAATGTCTTTCTTTAGAAGCAAATGTCTTTGTTCATAATATTGCTTCTGGCCAGAATCACCTTTCCTGTCATGAAGAACTCCAGGTGAACACTTGTCCACTTATCAGTGTTATGCTCCATTGGTGCTTTTGCAAGAGTCTTGACTTCTTGGTAGAAATTACCATGTCTCCTTGTTCATATTTCTACTGTAATATCTAGCGCAATCTACCGCAATTATTTCCTTTAATTATGATTCTTCTATTAGGGAAAAACTCCTGTTAAACAAAGACCATTAGTTGCTCATGTATAAAGATATGGATTCTTTGTAGTTCTTGCCACAGAGAAGATGTCAATGAGTGTTGGCTAAATGACAGACTAAATGAATCGGCAAGTTGTTTACAGGACAAAGTATTATTTTGAAAATGGGTTGTTGCCCTTTTGAGTTCCCTATTATGAAAGCACAAAACGTGTGTTTTTTTTCCCTCAGGTAAATTCTCATCTAAAATGTTACCATTTAAAAAGCAAGTAATATAATTTAATGTAGTTCAATTTCTTTGGCTAAGTAACATTGTATTCCAGCAGATGGCAGCATAGGATAGAATACATTTTGTGAACATGAACTCATTAGGTATACCATTTCTTAAGGCAATGTAAGACATGGAGCTAGTTTCACAGAAATGAAAAAGGGAGGAAATAAACCTTTGCAAATAAAGATCAATCAATAGAGGTGGTAGCAGAAATAGTACTCCTTATATAATTCAGTGACGGGAATCCTGATTACTTTGTTGAATATTGGTAGTTGTTGAGATTAAGTATTATATGACTAAGCATTCTATTTTATGCTACAGCAACCTGGGCATGTCTGGGCAAAGAAAGATCAGGACATCCATGTTCCAGCAGTTTTCGTTGAAATACTGCAGCCTTGTTTTCTTAAATAAATAATATACTTTATTTCCAAATAATAAACAGACCAAAAGGATAACAATTTGGTCATATCATTTAATAATCTTGTATCTAATGTCATTCAGTTCATTAAAATAATATATCTCCACCAAATACATTTGGCAAGAATGCCACTACTCATTAAAAATAAAAATAAAAAAGACTCCAGGCCTAACCCTATTAAGTTAACTAGCAAACTTCCTTTTTCTTTCTTCTTTTCCTTTTTCTTTCTTTCTCTCAACAGATATTTATTAAACACCTGCTTTATCCCAAGACATGTACAACAAAATAACTTTATAAAGGGAATTTAAAACTGAAAAGGGTACGAGTAACATTTATTCAATAGCCACTATGTGCTTTTTAGCTATATTATATCAGTTTCCCCTGATGCCAACCCAAAAAGAAAGGTGTTCACTGCTTCCAATTTACAAAGGAGGACTGAGGCCCAGGAGGTTCTTTCCTATGTCACCTGAAGTTCCACAGTTACTAAGTGGCAGAACTGGTGTTCACATACAGATTTGTGTGTTTCTAAAGACCATGTTCTTTCTAATAGTGCTACCTGCCGAGAAAATGAGGACAATGTGAAATTTTGAGGGGGGAAAATTAATTCCTATAAAACATTAAAGTCACTGTAACTTTTTTTCATGAGAATTCAACTGTATAGATCCAATTCAAGGTGTTTAAAAATTGTTTAGCGGTAAGAGGAAAGAATCATCCTTATTTCTTTTACTTGGTTTGCCTGACAAACAAGGTGGATGTCTCAGTTCTTTCATTCTCTTTTTCCTTCCTTTCTTATGCACCCCACACCAAAAATATCTAAAGCTTTTATTTAAAAAAACCTAGAGGCCCAATGCACGAAATTCGAGCAAGCATAGGCCCTCACAGCCCCAGCTGCCTTGCAGCCCTGGCCCTTGCCCACTGGTCATTCTGGAAGATCATTCGGAAGGTCGTTCCAGAAGGTTGTTCCACCATCTGGTCTAATTAGCATATTAGTGCTTTATTATATAGGATAGTGCATCTGGTTTTTTTAATATATATTTCAAAATCTAAGACAAGTCAGACTATTACTTTTCTTCAGGAATTGATGTTTAAAAAGCAAATTTTTATACAGGAATTAAATATAATATTACTGACTTGTGTTTAAGTAGCATGTTTATTACAAGAGCTTTCATGTCTCATTTCATTTGATCCTGGCAACATCTTTTGTACTATACACACAGTTATTTTAATCTTTTCAGTAATCCATGTACAGTACACAGAGTAAATATTTAAATATGTATTTGTTGCAAGCTTTGGCTCTCTCAAGTATATATTCTTTCAATTGCTGATTCAAAACAATTTAAAAAAAACAAATTTGGGTATTAGCATTTGATACTCCATAGCTTACTACATTATCATTTGATATTTTAGTTGTTTATAAAATTTTTGGAATCCCCAATAGATAAAAACCATGAAGGCAAGGACATTCATTCTTGCCTTACTTCTTGCAATACTGACCTAACTGGTCTTCTCTTCCCCATTCTATCCTCCCCTCTGCTGGTATACTTTTGTCCTAAAACTATTAATTTCTACTCTCCAGGAAAGAATCTAAATTGCTTTTGTATTGTCTAAAACAAAGTTCAAAATCCATATTATTGATGCTAGACCTGTGTCAATCTATATAACATCTACCTTTCTGGGCTGGTCTCTGGCTGACCCTCCTCAAAGGTTCTAGACACTCTTGGCTTTAATTCTTTCAAGACCATGTATTCTCATATCTATATTTCTTAATTTCCACTATTTCTAAAGGTCTTTGCTTCTTGTTCCAGCCATCAAAGGCCTACATAAAATTCAAATATCTCTTCTTGGAACTTCTCATATTCTCCAAGCCAGAATATTTAACATTGTCTGTACTATAATACATTTACTCTTCCTTTATAGCACTTGTCGTAATGACCTATAATTCGACTGATTTAAAATAAATCTATATGCTTATTGTTGCTTATAAGTAATTGCATGATATAAACCCTACCAGTCTCTTCACTTTATTTCACTCTTTTCTCTAACTCACCACATTCGTCCTCAACCATTTCTCCACCTTTTTGCCAGTCTTCTTGGTTCTACTACTTACTAAGTCTGTGACTTTGGGAAAGTTATTTAAACTCCTGGAATATCAATTTTCTTCTTTGTACCAAAAAAAAAGTAGTTAAAACTTTGATTTTGAATAAATCATTTTTATTTAATTGGTGTGACAATTTAATTTGATAGATTTGTAAATATTAATTTCATGATTAGCAAGGAATTTTTTTAACATATGGATATAATTATCTTCTCATAGGAAAATTATGAAAATTTGATGTAATTATTATATCCTAAAATTCCTAGAAATCATTTTAGCTCATGTAATATTATTGTGTAACATGTTCTCTTTTTAAAAATTTATCTTCATTGTTGAAAGTATTACAGTGTCCCCTTTTTTCCCTCCACTCCATTGACCCCCTCCACCCTGTCCCAGCCCCCTATGCAGGCCTTCACCACACTGTTGTCTGTGTCCATGGGTTAAAATATTCTCTTTTTATATTTAAATTTTAATTATGGGTTGAAACCTTTTTTATTGCTTACTGCTTGCTTAAGCAGAACCCATGAAGATACTTTTATAGTTGAACAGTTGAGCAGTTACTTCTCTCTGGAATGAACATGAGGAGTGATATAATGAATGGCTAAAGATTGACAGGACACTGGACTATGTATGTCATCAGATATTTATCTCACCATTAGGTAAATCACCAGTGAAAACAAAAGAATTTCCCATCTGTTATTTGGTCATGTACTAAGCTTCTTACAGCTGTTTGCAGTTAATTTGGTTTGATTTCTAGCCTTAATTACTTAACTTGTTATATTTTACAGAAAAGACAATAATAACATTCTTCCCTGTCATAAAATCTTTCATCATTGGTTATTAGGGTCACAGCAGTTGTGCAAGGTTATAACCCAGCAGAGTACAATTTCTATATTTCTGCTGACTTTCAGAATATTTCAATTAACTCTTATTGAGGAAGAATTTTTAAAAGTTTGCCAATGAGAAATTCTGATTCAAGTTTATGTGATAGTTGCTTTTCATGCTGCCTCAAATACTTCAAATATACACCAAATTTTTATAGAAAATAAGTAGTTTTTAGTAGTAAAAAATTGAAAATTTAAGTGAAAATGCTGATGTTCCTCTTTTTACAAAGATATACTAAAAAATTAATATTAGCAACTGCATTTCAAAATGTTAATATTATAAAGAAAACATGAAAACTTTTGTTTTCCTTAGAGGGAACTGCAAATAAGAAATAGAGCATAGAGGAGGAAAAATAATTTTCTCTCTATTCTTCTAGGTTCTTGACTGAGAACCCTTCCCTCCCCCTCACATACCCACTGCCTCCTAGTAAAAGATTGACAGGAAAACAAACAGAAGCTTTAACATATATAACTCTTTGAAATGGTCTAAGCTACCACTTTAAATACCTTCTCCAGGTAAGACAAAGGAAGATGTTGAGGGTGGGAGGGCCAGTTATGATAGACAATCAGGAAAAACACAATAAACAAGAGTAAGGTTGTTATGCAGATTTAGGTCCTTGCCTTTTCCATAAATTTCTAGAGATTGGGTCATCCTCCTCTTTCTGGTACAGAATGGGAGACACCCTGCCAAGTGAAGATTTCCCTTATAAACGTAAATGTCTCTTACAAAAGGGTCATTTTTACTTCAATTTCAGAACTTTGCCTGTCTGCTGTTTCTTAAAAATAATCAGCCGAAAATAATCCTTAGGTCAAATAGGCATATCTTGAGGGGCAAATTCTGCTCCCCTTCAAGGAGTTTGTAAACCATGTCAGTCATGACGTTTGCCTAATGTTTTCATACAAACTGTTTCTGTGTTTTTAGTTAATTGATAAACATCTATCAATTAACTAATACAATGCTACTACATATTAATCACCTCCTATGTTCTGGGCACTGCACTAGGAGAGGCTTATGAAATACCTTTTAATAATCCCTATTGACACATTAGAAACTGAGGCATGGACGTGGTAAATAACTCAGCCCAGGATGAAGGTTACTGAGCAGAAGACCCAGGATTCAAACCAAGATCTGTTTTATTCCCCATGCCACTCTCTTTCTGTTGTGCTTGAAGATTGCCTACTGTCTATTTAAAAACAGTTTTGACAGAATCTATGTGAAATTATATCAATAGCATTTCTTTCATTTCAAAATTGCATTTGAAAACTTTACTCCCTTTGCATTAAAAGGCCTGGTCATACTATGTGAATGAATATGGGGAGAATTTAAAAAGAAATGCTGTCATAATGTTTTCTGGGCATTTAGTTATTATTTAACAATTAACTTGTTTAACCTTCTGTTATGATATTACTCTTAGAGCTTCTTATTAATCCTCATATCTGAGAGGTTAATTAAACTAGTACATATTATACAAATGAAAATAAATGCCAAAAAAGAAAAGAAAAATAAAACGTGGAAAATTGATTCAAAAGTATAACATTTAAAATATAAAGACAGAAATTTAAAGTTATTAAATGCCTAGCCATGATTTTCTTAGATTGAAAGACAGAACCAATTAGCAAAAAGACATTATTAGAAATGCTAAATAAATAAGTAAACAAACAAATAAATAAATACATTTCCTAAGTTTCTTTAATCAATTTGTCTCACTTTTATTACCCATTTGTTACTTGTGAAGGCATTGTGACCTACTTTATATTTTATAAAGTAAATAGATTACTAGTTTCTAGTTTCTAAATAACTTCTTGAAATAAATCAACTATACTGAGAAACTTATATTCTATCTTAAAATGTGGTAGCATTAAATCTGAGATCCAAGATGGCAGCTGATGGGACAGCAGGCTGTAAGATAGTGTGTGAGTAAGAGAACAAAAAGAGAGTGCATGGACATGTGGGGAGTGTCTTTATTTGTGAGTGAGGGACAGCTATTTTCCATAGGACAGTTGGGGACTGGCGGACCAGGCTCCCCTGGCCGAAAAGCCTCTACTACTGCTGAAATCTCTCCCGGAGCGGCTGGCTCTGCCACAGAGACCACGTCTTCTTGAAAGGGAGACCGGCTGTGATCAGAGGCCCAGCCTTACCTTCAACTGGGGAGACTTCGGATACCTCCCGAGACACTATAACCATATCACCCAGGGACCAGCTGCCTCAGCTGCGAACCCGTGAACACCAAGACTCCAGCCTCCCTGGCCATGGACACCTAAAAAGTTTGTCCAGGGGGAGACAAAGTGGTGCCGAATACGTGGACGGGCCCTGCACCTTCTCACAGAGCAGATAGAAGGAACAGCTGAATTGAACAACATCCACCTGGAATTGGTGAATTAAACACAGCTGTTGAGGCAAACCATGGATGGAATTGTAATGTAAATATCTGATATGCAGGATGTATTTTCATTGCTACAAATTGAACATAATTAAAGCATTGTGATTAATCACAAAACAATATGTAATTATATATGTGTTTTCTGATGGTCTTAGGCGACCCCTGTGAAAGGGTCATTTGACCCCCAAAGGGGTCACACCCAGATGTTGAGAACCGCTGGCCTAGAGAGAGCTCTGCCTCCTCAGATTCAGCTGGGTGTTTGTTGTTTGGGTGTTTTTTGTTTGCATATTTTGGATTAGTTATTGTTTGTTGTTTGCATTCATCTCAGAGTGTTTGTTGTTTGCATTTTTTGGATTAGCTGTTGGATTTTTGGCATTTTCTTCCAATATACATATATTTTTCCCCCTTCTTTTTTCTTTTCTTTCTTTTCTCTCTTACATTTTTTCCTTTTCTCAATATCATTTTTTCACTCTTTTCTCTCCCCTAATTCTCCTTTCTCTGGCTCTCACCTTTATTTGGGGTTATTGTTATCATGAATACATTTGTGTTTGGTGCCCTGTGCATTGTGTCTTGTCATGTTGTATTTTGTGCCTTTAAGTCAATGCAGGAGAGAGAAAAAGCTACATAACCAGACACCCTGAGAGGAGTGAACATGGGGAGACAAAGAAATAGCCCCCGTACAAAAGAAAAGGAGGAATCACCAGAAAAGGAAGTAAATGAAATAGAGTCAAGCAATATGTCAGAGAAAGAATTCAGAGCAATGGTCATAAGGGCACTGAAAAGGATGGAAGAAAAATTCAACAATATATGTAAGAACCAAGAGGAAATGAAGAAAAACCAAGAAGAAATGAAAAATGACATCGCTGCAATAAAGAACACAATATAAAGCATCAACAGTAGACTAGAAGAGGAGGACCGCCTCAGTGAGCTAGAAGACAAGGTAGGAAAAAATAACCAAGCAGAGTAGTGACTGGAAAAAATACTTAAAAAACAGGAGGAGAGCCTAAGGGAACTTTGGGACAACCCAAAATGAAACAACATCCACATAATTGGGGTCCCAGAAGAGGAAACTGAGCAAGGAATAGAAAACCTGTTTGAAGAAATAATGACAGAAAACTTCCCTGATATTGGGAAGAAGAAAAAACTAACACAAGTCCAAAAAGCTTACAGAGTCCCAAACAAGATGAACCCCAAAAGACTGATACCAAGACACATTATAATTAAATTGACAAACACCAATGACAAAGTAAGAATCTTAAAGGCTGCCAGAGAGAGACAGAAAGTTACCTACAAGGGATCTTCCATTATACTATTGACTGATTTCTCAACAGAAACACATCAGGCCAGAAGGGAATGGAATGAAATATATAAAGTCATGCAAAGCAACAGTCTGAATCCAAGAATACTGTACCCAGAAAGGCTATCAATAAAGTTAAGAGTGAAATCAGGAGCTTCACAGACAAAAAAGTACTAATGGAGTTTATTACCACCAAACCAGCAATGCAAGAAAAGCTAAAGGGACTGCTGTAAAAAGAAGAAATAGGAAGGGAAGAAGGAGCACAGGTATAAAGAATAAAAATGGCAACAAACAAGTATCTATCAATAATAACTTTAAATGAAAATGGATTAAATGCCCCAAACAAAAGACATAGGGTAGCTGAGTAGATAAGAAAACATGACCCATATATCTGCTGTCTACAGGAGACCCACCTCAGATCAAAGGACTCACACAGACTGATGGTGAAGGGATGGAAAAAGGTTTTTCAGGCAAATGGAAATGAAAAAAAAGCTGGGGTAGCAATACTTATATCTGACAAATTAGACCTCAAAGTGAAGGCCATAACAAGAGATCAGGAAGGCCACTTCGTAAAACTAAAGGGAGCAATTCAACAAGAAGGTATAACTCTGGTAAACATATATGTACCCAATACAGGAGCTCCCAAATACATACTTGGAGGTAAATAGCATGCTATTAAACAATGACTGGGTTACCAGAGAGATCAAAGAAGAAATAAAAAGCATCCTGGAAACAAATGACAATGAAAACACAACAATCCAAAATCTATGGGACACAATGAAAGCAGTCCTGAGAGGGAAGTTCATAGCTCTACAGGCCTACCTCAAAAAACAAGAAAAACTGGTAATAAATGATCTAACCATACAACTCAAAGAGTTAGGAAGAGAGCAACAAGAAAAGCCCACAGGATCCAGAAGGAAGGAAATAATAAAGATCAGAGCAGAAATAAATGACATAGAGACAAAAAAAAACAATACAAAAGATCAATGAAACCAAGAGCTGGTTCTTTGAAACTTCTGGAGGATATCAAGGGAGAGATTGACAGCAATACAGTCATAGTAGGGGACTTTAATAACCCACTAACACCACTGGAAAATCCTCTAAACAAAAAATCAGCAAAGAAACATCAATCCTAAATGACTCACTAAATCAGGTGGAATTAATTGACATCTTCAGACATTTCATCCCAAAGCCACAGAATATACATTCTTCTTAAGTGCACATGTGTCATTTTCAAAGATAGACCACATATTGGGACACAGGAAAAGTCTCTTCAAATTCAAGAGGATAGAAATCATATCAAGCATCTTCTCAGATCACAATGGCATAAAATTAGAAATCACTACAATAAAAACAATGAAGAAAAATTACATGGCTTATAGATATAGATTGAACAGCAGAATGGTTAAAAATATGAAGAAAATATTTCTGTGTACCCTCATAGGTACAAGAGGACTTTTATTGCTGTGTCACACAAAGGTAAATACATACATCATATCTTATAATACACTTCTGTACTATGAGAGAACAGATCAAAATAAGTGTGTTTCCCTTTTATATGTTTCTTTATAGTCTCTCTGCTTCTGCCTACTACAAGAGTATTATATTCATCATTGTCAACCTATTATATGTAGGTCTCTTTACTGATTTGCTCTTAGAAATAATCAAAGAGAGGGGAATATGTTATAATTCTCCTACTACATTTAAAAAGTTATAATTTAATATATTTTTCCTCTATACTTCTTAAAAAAATAAGGTGAAAACTAGTATGAAGACATCATTCATTTGAAATACAGCGTTGAAGGAGAGCCATTTGAAATATGGACTGTTGAGGACAGGACATTGAGAACATCACTCACTCATAGGGACACAGGAAGTCAGAGTCAACTCAATAGCACATAACACATGTCAGGCTGGGTGTATGGGAGTTTTTTTTTCTGTAAAAGTGGTACATGGATTAATCAAGCTTAAAGAATACAGTTGTAGCCTTAGCCGGTTTGGCTCAGTGGATAGAGCCTGAGGACTAAAGGGTCCCGGTTCAATTCCAGTCAAGGGCACATGCTATGCCTGTGTTGTGGGCTCAGTCCTCAGTAGGGGATGTGCAAGATGCAGCCAATCAATGATTTTTCTCTCATCATTGATTTTTCAATCTCTCTCTCCCTCTCCTTTCCTCAATAAACATATATTTTTTAAAAAGAGAACACAGTGGTAGTGGAAGAAAAAGACAAAGAACAAGAAGGGAATTTTAGTTCAGAAGTGTTATGTGGTTGGGTGAAATAACACAATGAACTTTACTTCCTAGTCCAGTGATGGTGAACCTTTTGAGCTCGGCGTGTCAGCATTTTGAAAAACCCTAACTTAACTCTGGTGCCGTGTCATATATAGAAATTTTTTGATATTTGCAACCATAGTAAAACAAAGACATATTTTTGATATTTATTTTATATATTTAAATGCCATTTAACAAAGAAAACTCAACCAAAAAAATGAGTTTGTGTGTCACCTCTGACACGCGTGTCATAGGTTCGCCATCACTGTCCTAGTCATACAAGGCAGAGAGAGTGTTAAAACACAACTCACATATTTCCCTAATTTATTCAGTAATTTGGATATATATGTAGATCCATATATATGGATGAATCAAGAGAAAGTACAAGTGGCTTTCATGGATACTCTGACCTATTAAAGTGTGTAGCTACAGTGCTATATTATTCTTTGAAATGAGGGGTGAGAAAGTAAAGTAATTGCTCTTTCATTTTTTTGGTGGCTAAACTTTTGATTATTATATATAAGTTTTTGCTAATCTCTCTTAAATATCTTTTTTTAAAATATATTTTATTGATTTTTTTATAGAGAGGAAGGGAGAGGGATAGAGAGTTAGAAACATCGATGAGAGAGAAACATCAATCAGCTGCGTCCTGCACATCTCCTACTGGGGATGTGCCCGCAACCAAGGTACATGCCCTTGACCAGAATCAAACCTAGGACCTTACAGTCCACAGGCCGATGTTCTATCCACTGAGCTAAACTGGTCAGGGCTTAAATCTCTTTTTTATTCACTTGAAATTTGTTCTACCTTTCCAAGTCTGTTAAAGAATAAGGTGGGCAGGTTCAGTAGTGTGCTAGTGAATTAACTCTAAAAAGAAAAAAAATATCCTGTAGCATTAACCAATTTTCATAGTATTAACATTTCCACCATGATTGAATTCAAACTACTACAGTCTTAACAATCAGCCTACAAAACTTCTGAATATTTTACATAGACTTTCCTTAACTTAAATTATCGAGTGCCAGCAAACCACTGTTCTAAATTTTCAGCTGAACACAAAGTTCCAGGCACATATGATTGCAAATTATCTTGTGACATATATGCTAGTAAATTATTGCTCTTTGATGAGTCGAAGTCAGCCTTGGGAAAGTATTATGCCTCTGCAATGAGCGTAACAGTGTAGAAAATACGGTTAAAAAGACATAACCCCTTGTCTCTTAGGATATGTTTCTAAGCAGCCATAGGATCCTTAAGATTAGTCTCTGAAGTTGCTATTAAGTGAAAGACACTAAACAATTCAAATTTTGTCATTCTATAGATCTAATGCCTCATTTCCGGTTTTCATTGATGGATTAAAAACCTTTTAATTGTACTAATACGCAATATCAAACATGGTTGGTTACCAGGATGAATCAATGGAAAGATTAGACAGTTATTTATAGAGACTCTCTCCTTTGTACTCTTTTATCTATGCACTATTTATGTTGAAATCAGAGTAAAAACATAGTTTTAAATTAGTATGATTTAAGGTTTCTATTATCTTCTATATTTTGAAAATGGATATTAATTCTGAGCTTTTTATTATGGACTCAATTTGTTGAATGCAGATAGTTTCAGGAATTTTGATTCATAATTCTTTAGGGATTTCATTTGCAGGAAATGGTGTCTAGCCAGTTACCTCATTGTCTCTTTAGCCAATCTGCACTTAAACTGGAGGAGTTCAGTTCAGTTCATGAAACATGACCGTTTCTTCTCTACCTGCCCTGAGAGGAACCTCTGAATAGGCAGGTAGGGATTCAAAGACAAAGGTTAATTTGGAGACAATTTACAACCATTCTGTTTATTTTAGTCTAGGGTTGGGTTTATTTATTATTAGCTTTGTTGATTAAGTCATTCTACATTAAAGGTAAAGAATGTTTTTCTATTTTTTCCTTTCTAAGCCTCAAGGTATTAGTTTACTTATGGTAATATATATAAAAACATGCCAAGTGTTAACGTATTTAAGAAATATATTATGTAAAACTTTCTCTATAGTTATTTTTGTGGCTTCTATTACTTTGTTTAATTCATAATAAAAATATACTTTACTCGTGAAATATTTTTTTACTAATTCAGAAGCAATAATAAACCTTTGCTTTTAGTCAAGATTTCTTAACCTGGGATCCAGGGATGGGTTTTATAAGCCTCTAATGTTGAATATAAAAGTATATGCACATATACATGTGTACATTGTTCTGGAGAGAGAGAGAGACCATAACTTTCATCAGATTCTGCAACAGTTCATAAATCCCTCTTCCCCCAATTAAGAACTATCACGTACCTTTTATATAACATGTGGCATTGGTCCTTTTACTTATCAAGTACCATATTTGGCATTGCAAAGTATGCACGGGTCTTTATTGAATGCCTTCACTAGATTACAATTTATGGGATGGCCTATATTTTTTTCAATGTGAAAAAAATCTACATTTATAGTAAATTTCATGCTGATGATGTCTCCTGTAATATTTATTATATAACTGAGTTTATTTGTAATAACTGAGTATTTTATCCAGAGGCCATATTTTTTTTATAACTTATAAGCACATATTACGAGTAATCTGGCTTTAAAAATGCTCTGTGTTGTAATGGGGTTTAAAGTTATATTTAGAAGCAGAAAAATCCTGGCAGTAGATTCTAACCACTTAAAAATATTTTTAAGTTTTTATATCTCATTTAATATTCTAAAAAGATCTGCCTAGTAACAATAATATTATTAATAATAATAAAACCTACAGTCTAATAATAATGGCTAATCCTAAAATAAATTAACTTTCTCACAATATATTGTAATACACAAATTTTAAACATAATAAATAGTGAATTTTATTTGCATAAATTTCAAATCTCGCACTTCATCTCCACATAATCTACCACTGCCTTATTTTAGGATACCTAATTCTCTTTTCTGAATTAAATGATTCAGAAAATAATTCAAAGCCCCAGAGATAATATGAATTTTCTTCTGCTAGGCACTTACAAACATTACCAGTCCTATATCATTTTAGTTCACCTTATTGTTATCTTTGCACCCAGAATATTAAAATTGTACTATGATGATTTTGTATAGCTAATGTAAAACTTCTGGACCATGAAGCCAAGCAATGGGAAGAATTTTCTATAACTTATTAACAAATAGCTATTTTAATTGGAATATATTTCATTGTGTTAGCTTGGTTATTTGGAGAACATCATAACAATGTTAGTGAGGGCCTGGATATGAATACCTACTTGACTGTTTAAACACCACCTATTTGAAATCAACCAGCATATTCCACATAAAACAGTCCTATCACATCATTGATTTTCCCTTTATTCCCATATTTGCAAAGTTTATAAGGCATCGTGAGGTGTTCTTTTATGCTGCAAAATTGTTATAATTTCATATATTCAGTAATCATTCAAAATCTCATCTTTACATTCAAGATGTTCCATGCACACATATTTTACATATCTACCATGAACTTCATTTTTCCTGACACAAATCTAGCCTCCAGCTTCACTGTTTTCTCAACATTTCACAGAATATATTATACTCTTCCCAGGGGTAATTCTATGCCTTCTTTCTGCAAAGCTTGACTTCTCTTTACATAAAAATATCTGTCTTTAAAGAACTACATTATTATTTTTCTCCTCTATTTACAGAGAACTTACTGCCTGTCTCAACACAGATTTACCTTATTTGAAACCTCAAGGTGAAATAACAGATGCACTACCATTTGGCACTAATATTTTTTTAAAATTGTTTTAAGTATACATCCTGTCTTCCAGTGAGATTGTTAAGTTTTTCAAGGAAACAAGCTTGCCCATTATTTTTGTAAGCCTTAGATGGTGCTATGTGCATAACAAAACCTACATGAGTATTCATTTAAATGAAGAAGCACACTATGATTAGAATTAGCTTAATTACTAGACATCTAAGTTAAATACTAACAAAAGTCTATAAAAGTGATTAACATTGATATATTTACCTTGACTTAAAATTAATGACTAACAGCTACAATATATTCTCCTTATTCTGATGATGGAAATTCTAATGTATTAAACCAACTGTTTCACTCATCTCTTTCATTGCCAAAATATAAGGATAACTCCTGTGAGAGTTCCCAAATACCTTCTATGTTTATGACTAATTCAGACTACTTTAGAATTCTATTTCATCACCAAGTACTTACTGTAGTTATAGTTGTTTCAGTGGAAGAAGTTGGCTGTGTTGTGGTCCAGGGAAACACATGAACTATGACTGTTGTAGTGGCTGACAGCTGACTAGCTTTATTCCCACCTAATTCATCAGTAACTTCAATAAGTAGCTGGAAAGTCAGAGGGTCCTGAATCCCTTGAAATGCATCATCCTGGGAATTTTGAGTGATGGTCAGAAAAGGAGGATCAACGCCTTGTCTCCAAAGTGTGAATTGATTGTTTGTGTTTCCTGAGGATGATGAGGTAATAAAATAGAAGTAAAACAACATTGTCTATTGTTATTTCTATTGTCTTAAATTATTATTTAATAATACAGTTTATAATATGTTTTTGACCATTATAAAATATCTCACATGGTTATCTTTTAAATAGCATAGACGAGACTTATTTGAAATCATGTCTTACCTCTTACAATTGAATAGCTCAGCTGTCCCTGTGGAGAATCTTTGTCTGAACATTTGAGCTGAATAAAAGGAATCCTGATGCTGGAATAAATCTGAGTTTCCAAATGTGGTGGATTGCATACAGGAGGCTCATCATTCATATTCTATAACACAAGAATAGTAGCTAGTTTAGAGTCTGTCTTTCAAATAGTACCCTATCTATTTAGTTAATTGTTTAAATTTTATTACTCATTGTTTTCACCTTCATAATATTGTTCAAACATACTTTTACAATGCATCTTAATTATTTTACATTTAAAGGTTATATTTTAGTGTTTCATCAGATAATCTTTGTTGTTTTGGGTTATCCAGGAGTATAGTTCATGTTCCATTGTTAATTTTATGAATGTGGAATTAATTTTTAACAAGTGTTTATTTCCTACATAATATTGCTGAGACAGGTATTCAGACAATCATGAAATTATTTGATTGAAATTAGATTGAAAACTAAATGTTATATACACTAAACACTTCCCTTAAATCTAGAATATATATGTCATCAAGTCTCCTCTTAAAAAATTCCTCAAAAAAAGTACTCTCTACCAATTTTACTCTTGGATAGTTTTCCTTGTACAATTCATTTTTATTTATTTCAATTTTTGCCTGAAAATCCAACCTATTCTTCCTAGTTTTTGTTCTAAAGAGACTTAAAATCTAGTAGGACATGTGACTTATATTTTAAACATGTGGGGGATTCCAGCAGTTAAATTGAAAGGATAACTATATTATCTCTGGAGTATTCAAATTCTAAGATTCTTAGAATCTATAATCTAGTATAAAAAGTGTCTGATAAACTACTTGCCACTATCCTCTTTCTCCTTTCCACCTGTCACAGATATGGACAATTACTAAATATAGTAATAGCTAGGTTAAAGTTATTGTTATCACAAAAATATTTTTCTTATAATAATCTGTATCAGTGAATATTTTTATATTCTGACTTTTTTCCTGACTTTTCTATAGTTGATGACTTTTTTTTAAAATATATTTTATTGATTTTTTACAGAGAGGAAGGGAGAGAGATAGAGAGCTAGAAACATCGATGAGAGAGAAACATCGATCAGCTGCCTCCTGCACACCTCCTACTGGGGATGTGCCCGCAACCCAGGTACATGCCCTTGATCGGAATTGAACCTGGGACCTTTCAGTCCGCAGGCTGACGCTCTAGCCACTGAGCCAAACCAGTTTCGGCAAATGATGACTTTTTAAAAAACTGCTTTCCTTAGCTATTGTAAATTGTGCTGCTATGAATATAGGGGTGTATATATTCTTTCTGATTGGTGTTTTGGGTTTCTTAGAATGTATTCCCAAAAGTGGGATCACTGGGTCAAAGACAGTTCCATTTTTAATTTTTTGAGGCAAATACATACTTTTTTTCCCCCGCAGTGGCTGCACCAGTCTACATTACCACCAATAGTGTACTGGAGTTCCCTTTTTTCCACATCCTCACCAATACTTGCCATTTGTTGATAAAAGCCATTCTGAGAGGTATCAGGTTATATTTCATTGTTGTTTTAATTTGCACTTTTCTGATGATTAGTGACTTCGAGCATTTTTTCCTATGTCTCTTGCCTTCTGTATATCCACTTTGGAGAAGTATCTATTTAGATCCTTTGCCCATTTTTAAATTTGATTTTCTTCCTTTTGTTAAGTTGTATGAGTTCCTTATATATTTTAGAAATTAACCCCTTATTGGATGGATCATTGGCAAATATGTTCTCCTATACAGTGGACTCTCTTTTCATTTTGTTGATGATTTCTTTTGCTGTGCAGAAACTTTTCATTTTGATGTAGTCCCATTTGTTTATTTTCTCTTTAATGTCCTTTACCTTAGGAGATGTATCAGTAAACATATTGCTATGAGAGATATCTGAAATTTTGCTGCCTATGGTTTCTTCTAAGATTTTTATGGTTTCACAACTTATTTGAGACTTTTATCCCTTTTAAGTTTATTCTTGTGTATGCTGTAAAGTGTCCATCAGCAGATGAGTGGATAAAAAGCTGTGGTTCATTTTCACACAAAGGAATACTACATACTGTAAAAATGAAGGGACTCTTACCATTTGCAATAGCATGGCTGGACCTAGAGAGTATTATGCTAAGCAAAATAAGCCAGTCAGAGAAATATAAGTATCACATGACCTCACTCATATGTGGAATCTACTGAACAAAATAAACTGATGAACAAAATAGATCCAGAGACATAGAAGCATAGAATAGACTGACAAATTTCAGAGGGAAGGTGGGGTTGTGGGAGAAGTGATTAATAGGAGAACTTATAAGCATACTAGGGGCCTAGTGCACGAATTTGTGCACCTTGAAAGGAACTGTGGGCCACAAGGCTGTGGTGGGCACAGGGGCAGGTCTAGGCCCATCCTCCATGCCCCTGCCTGGCCCCTTCTGTCGCAGCCCAGGTCCCCTGTGTGCTGGTAGCCCCACTTCCACCACTGTTGCTCCCACCTGGTGATGGCACTGGCCCCGCTAGCACCCACTAACTGCGTGGAGCTATTGGGGCTGGCGCCAGAAGAAAGTGCAAGCAGGGCCAGCACCGTCTGTGGGTGTGAGTGTCAGCTGCTGCTCAGATTGCCCCTCAGGAGCAGGGGGAGGTGGAGAAGCTCTCAGGGGCAATTGGGGCAGGCAGCTGCCACTCGCACCTGCTAACAGTGCCAAGAGATCGAGACCGGTGATGGGCGCTGGTAGTGGGTGCGACCAGTGGCTCTGGCACTGGCTATGGGTGTGAGTAGGGCTGGCACCAGCAGCAGGCGGGACTGCTGTAGGTGGGAGCAAAGAATTTTTAGTAACCACCAGAGGCTTGCCCTGATGACAGCGACTGGCGCCCCGCCTTGGTCTGGCACCCCCACTAACCTGCTCCACTTTCCCACCATGGCCGATGCCGCCATGTTCCACGTGCACCCCCTGGTGGTCAGCACATGTCATAGTGACCAGTTGTTTGGTTTTTCAGTTGTTCTGCCGTTCGGTCTATTTGCATATTAGTGTTTTATATATATACTAGAGGCTCGGTGCACAAAAATTTGTGCACTCGGGGGGAAGGGGGGGTCCCTCAGCCCGGTCTGTGCCCTCTCGCAGTCTGGGATCCCTCGGGAGATAACGACCTGCTGGCTTAGGCCTGCTCCCGGGTGGCAGAGGGCAGGCCCAGTCCCTAGGTGCAGCCCCTGGTTGGGCTCAGAGCAGGGCCGATTGGGGAGTTGGGGCGCCGCCCCGTCATGCACAGAGCAGGGCGGATCGGGAGGTTGCGATTCCACCCTCAGTCACGCTCAGGGTAGGGCCGATTGGGGGGTTGGGGCACCGCCCCCTGTCATACTCAAGGCAGGGTCAATGGGTAGGTTGCGGCGCCACCCCCGTCACGCACAGAGCAGGGCCAATCGGGGTTGGGGCGCTGCCCCTTGTCACGCACAGAGCAAGGCCCATCAGGGGGGTTGGGGCTCTGTACCCTGTCATGCACAGAGCAGGGCCCATCAGGGGGTTGGGGAGCTCCCCCCTGTCACTCACAGAGTAGGGCCGATAGGGGAGTTGTGGCACTGTCCCCTGTCACACACAGAGCAGGGCCCATCAGGGGGTTGGGGTGCTGCCCTCTATCACCCACAGAGCAGGGCCAATCAGGGGGTTGGGGCGCCACCACTGTCACACTCAGGGCAGGGCCGATAGGGAGGTTATGGATCTACCCCGTCACACACAGAGCAGGGCCCGTGGGGGGCGGGGGGGTTGGGGTGCCACACCCTGTCACACACAGAGCAGGGCCAATCAGGGGGTTTGGGCGCTGCCCCCTGTCACACTGATCCCGGTGCCTGGAGGCCTCTCGGCTCCACTGATCCCAGTGCTGGGAGGCATATTACCCTTTTACTATATAGCATAGAGGCCTGGTGCACAGGTGGGTGCCAGCTCATTTGCCCTGAAGGGTGTCCTGAATCAGGGTGGGGGTCCCCACTGGGGTGCCTGGCCAGTCTGGGTGAGGGGCTGAGGGCTGTTTTCAGGCTGTCGGGTGACTGAAGCTCCCAACCGCTCCTTTTTTTCTTTTTTATTCTGGGCCAGCTTTAGCTGTGGCTCCAGCTCTGTGGCCTCTGCTGCTGGGTAAGCGGAAACCCTCGGGCCCAGACTTGTTTGTGTTCTACAATCGAAACTCTGTATCAACTCCAGCTCTGAGATCCCTGCTCTCTGAAAGCAGGTTTCTGGGGTTTTTTTTTTAGCTTCTATATATTACTATGTTTCAAACTGCCCGCTCAGAGGTCTGCAGCGGCAGGCGGGGAACGTTGGAGTCCGCCGTCACTGAAGCAAGCAAGCCTCATGTTAGTTTCAAGCTGCCTGGCTGCTGGTCGCCATCTTGGCTGTCAGTTAATTTGCATATCTCACTGATTAGCCAATGGGAAGGGTAGCGGTCGTACGCCAATTACCAGGTTTCTCTTTTATTAGTGTAGATAGATATGCATAGCCCATGGACACAGATAATAGTGTGGTGAAGGCCTGGGATGGGTGGGTGTGGGGTGAATGGGGGTCCATGAGGGAATACGGGGGACATCTGTAATACTTACAACAATAAAAAAGAAGTTAACCTAATACTGAAATTTATATAAGTGGTTACATTTAGTGCTTATTAAACTTTAGTATGCTTTCACGAGGCTTGAAAGAATAAGAGCATGGTCAATTTTAAAAGACTAAAATCTCTAACAATACATTCTTTTTTTAAAGAAAAATAAATAAATAACTGCTTTCATTTTAGTTATAGAGAATATCATATTAACGCTTATTTAATTAACTCATGCCCTTAACATTTGATTATTTTCCTTGTACCCACAGAGTGCTTTTTCTTTTCTTAATTATTAAACAATTTTAATTGTGTCTTCATAAATCAAACTATACCTGCAATGATCGTACTCTAATATATATATATGTTGTTTTCATCAGAGTACACAGAACTCCACTCAGTAATACCTAGTATTGTCATGTGTAATAAAATGTGTTAATCAAGTTTTATATTTTCCTTAAGATCCATATTAGGAAGATTATATTCCTTTCATTATATTCCTTATTAACCTAACATGGAGTAAACAGAGAGAGTCCTCCAGGGAAACATATTATCTGGACGAAGTGGTTTATGTAGTGAGACTGATCAGTTATGCTGTAGATACTTTGATGCAAACTATACATAGTACCACCACTGCAGGTATAGTTTGAATTTACGAAAACACAATTAAAATTGTTTAATAATTAAGAAAAGAAAAAGCGCTCTATGGCTATAAGGATAAGAATCAAATGTTAAGGGCATGAGTTAATTAACTGAGTTGAAACTACTCATGAATTTTCTCGTATTTTCCTTTAAAAACTAATCCATTTCAGCCAGGATGGTGTTGCTCAGTGGTTGAGCACAGACCTATGAACTAGGAGGTCATGGTTTGATTCTCGGTCCGGACACATGCCTGGGTTTCAGGCTCAATTCCCCAGTCAGGGGCATGCAGGAGGCAGCTGATCAATGATTGTCTCTCATCATTGATATTTCTATCTCTCTATCCTTCTCCCTTCCTCTTTGAAAAAAAAAAAAGGGAACCCATGTCACAACTTTAATGAAGAATTAACAAACCTAAAAAGAATAAAGCATCACTAAAAATGATAGGAATAAGGACAAACAGTTTTCAGATATTAATTGTCTAAACACTTTCTGTGAACAAGGTAGCATCCAAGTTCAAATCGTGACCTTATTTTCCAGAGCTGCAATTTTCAAAAAGCTTTTTAACATCTTCCTTATGTTTTTAAAGTCAAAGAACATGTTGGAAGGAGGAATTCTTCTTTCTCCAACACTGTTATGACCAGCTTTTACGCTGGTCTTGACACCGAGCACAAGGAGAACCTCCAAGCTTGAATCACCAGCTCCTGTGTCTGGGGCGCTGTTCCTACGGGTTGGCATTTAATATATTATGACAGTCTTGCATGTCAGGATTACTTTTGGCAAGAGAACATCATTATCCTGACTCACGAATCTCCAATTACAGGATAACATAGCACATTCACTTCTCTAAATGTTCCCAATTAAAATATAACTCTTGGATTATGGAAATTTGCTCAATATATACAATGTCTATAGAAGAGGAAAAAATAAGTTTTAGCTGTTTATACATTTTAAAAGTGTAGAATTATTAAATTTCTAAACTGCTAGTAGATAAATAAAAAGCTCTTTTCACTAAGGAAAATAGGGTGGGTATGTTTCACCTTTTTCAATTTGCAACACAAAAACCTAAATAATAAGACAAACTAACATAATTCATAACACTATTGCTCATACTCTAGAATTTATTACATATGCTTACTAACTGAATTTCAGTAAATAAAAATAAACAGCCAATTTATCTAGAAAGTTTTTTCAAACCGGTTCCCAACAAAAGACAAGTAAAATAAGATTATCTTTAAGTAATAAGGAAAATTTATTTTCAACTTTTTTATTCCTTAATTAATAAACTATTATTCTCAATATAGATATTATAATTTTAATATATATTTTTATTTTATATTCTAGAGAGAGGATAGATTTTATTTAAGTATAGAACATGGATCAATTATTAAAATACAAAGAAATATAAACACTTGGATGATTTGGGTCGCTATAAACCATTTCTTTAATATATATTACAGTTAAATAAGAATTTTAAATGGAAGAAACCACATCGAGACTGGTAGAAAGGGCAGAGGCGTGAGATGGCTGGCCCCAAGTCCACAGAGTAAAGCTGAAGTTCTGGGGGCCTGTCTCAGTTGTGGGGAGTTCCCACTGAGAAGCATGGGGTCTAAACGCCAAGCTGGTCTCCCCAGCCCAGTGCACCAGAGCACTAGACCACTTTCTTACACCATACCCAAGAATAAACTCAACATGTGTCAGAAACTTAAAGGTTAGCCTTCCCAATTCCTAGAAGAAAACATAGGCAGTAAAATGTACATTTCTTGTAGCAATATTTTTTCTAAGATGTCTCTTCAGGAAAGGAAAGCAAAGAAAAAATAAACAAGTGGGACTATATCAAGCTGAAACATTTTTTCTTAGCAAAGCAGACCATCAACAAAATGAAAAGATAAGCTATTGAATGGGAGAACTTATTCCCCAATGATATATCTGATAAAGGTGTAATTTATAAACAACTTATATAGCTCAACACACACACAAACACAACAATCCAATTAAAAAACAGGCAAAGGAGCCCAGCCAGTGTTTCTCAGTGGTTGAACATCGATCCATGAACTAAGAGGCTACTGGTTCGATTCCCTGTCAGGGTACATGTCTGGGTTGCAGGCTCAATCCCCAGTAGGGGGCGTGCAGGAGGCAACCTATCAATGTTTCTGATCGATCTTTCTATCTCTCCCCCTTCCTTTCTTTCTCTCTAAAATCAATAAAAACATATTTTAAAAAATAGGCAAAGGACCTGAATAGACATGTTTCCAAAGAGGACATACAGATGGCCAATAGACATGTGACAATATGTTCAACATCACTAATCATCAGAGATATACAAATTGTAATCACAATGTTGGATCCCCTCACACCTATCAGACTGGCTGTCATCAATAAACTGATAAACAACAGGTGTTAGCAAGAGTGTGGAGAAAAGGGAACCGGCATGCACTATTGGTGGGAATGCAGATTGGTGCTGTCACTGTGGAAAGCAGTGTGGAGCTACCTCAACAAATTAAAAATGGAATTGCCTTATGACCCAGTGATTTCTCTTGTGGGAATTTACCTGAGAAACTCAAAACACTAATTTGAAAGAACATATGCACCCTTATGTTCATTGCAGCGTTATTTACAATAGCCAAGATTTGGAAGCAGCCCGTGTCCATTAGTAGATACGTGGATAAAAACTGCTATGATAGATTTACACAGTGGAATACTACTCTGCCATAAAAAAGAAGGAAATTTTTCTCTATGTGACAGCATATATGGACCTAGAGAACATTATGTCAGGTGAAATAAACCAGTCAGAGAAGGACAGGCACCATAGGATTTCAGTGATATGTGGAATATAATGAACAAAAATGAACTAGAAAGCAAAATAAAGACAGACTCAGAGAGAGCGTAGGCTGACAGCTGTCAGGAGGTGGGGTGCTGGTTGGAGGTGCAGTGGAGAGTTTGAGCAAAATAAAAATAGAGAAATAACTCTGATATGGACAACAGTGTGATGATTATAGAGGGGAGACTAGTGGTGGAAGATGGAGGAGAGTACAGGGGGAATTAATAGTGATGGAAAAAAATAAAATAATATAAATTTTAAAAATTAAAAAAATTGAGATGCACTGATACTACATTATTAATGTTAATATTTTAAATTTGAACTACTAAAATTTTGCTTCATACTACTGATACTTTTGAAATGTAATATACTAGTTTAAAGGTTATTTGATGGAATAAATGCTCAGAGAATAAACAAATTTTAAAAAACAAATAAAATTTAATTAAGTAAATTTTCTAGTAACCGTGCTATCCTAGCATGGATACTATACACTGATTCTGATTATGCAAAACAGAGTAGTACATATAAAATAATGAAATTAAGAATTTTCTCTGAAAAATCAGTGGTGAGCTTTTAGAACACAGTTTCTCAAACCCCTTCTAACTACTCATATCTTCTCATCCACTAAAATTTTATGTGTGATACTAAAGTCTTATTTCAAAAAACACTTCAACATGTTAAACATCCAAAAGGAGGTATTATATAGATAGATAGATGTATATATGCAAATGTATATATATTATATATATATAATATATATGTATATATATATTATATATATATAAAATCTAAAATTCTAGTTTGTATTTTAAAGACATGGGACAATTAAGTAGAGGAGATGCTTTTGTGCAAAAGCAGGATAAGGCCCTTCTCTTATTTCTCAAAACAAGCAGAGAACATTAAACTCATTATAACTGTATGTGAGGATAGCTCTGTATCTCTGGAAAGGAACATGAACTAGGACTTGGAGAGAGAAAGGCTATGCCAGAAACCATCTGAGGTAGAGGGGTATACTACATAGCTCAAACCAACTAATTCTCAAGCTCATAAACTGAACAATAATTGTGTAATTTTGTTGTTGTTTAAAGTAGTGTGTTATTCTATAAATTAAAAAATCAAATTTAAATGTAATTGCTGTAGTTTGTATATAATTATATAGATAAACAATCAAAAGATTGTCTAGTAAAAATCACCCTTATAGACTTAGTCAATATTGTTCTAGAAATTGTGTAAAAACAATGATATATGTCATTAGGACCTAATCCCAAGAAGCGAACATTCTACCTATGAGATACAATGTTGTTGTATTAAACCTACAGAAAATAAGTATGCTAAATTATGAGGGTCTGCTATAGGCTTTTAGAAGACAGGGTGATAATATTTAGACAAGAATTTCTATAGAAAGTAGTGAAGGAATATACTACAGAATTAATCACAGGCCAGAGAAAAATAATGTTGTTGTTTTTTTGCTTTTATGAATGAACAGATTAATAACCCTTTCCATAGTTATGATTTGATTTTGATTTTATTAAAGACTAGAGGCCCGGTGCACAAAAATTTGTGCACTTGGGGGGAAGGGGGTTCCCTCAGCCTGGCCTGTGCCCTCTTGCAGTCTGGGACCCCTCGGGAGATAACGCCCTGCTGGCTTAGGCCTGCTCCCAGGTGGCAGAGGGCAGGCCCAATCCCTAGGTGCAGCCCCTGGTCGGGCTCAGAGCAGGGCCGATTGGGGTGTTGGGGCACCGCCCCCTGTCATGCACAGAGCAGGGCGGATCCGGAGGTTGCGATGCCACCCCCAGTCACGCTCAGGGTAGGGCCGATTGGGGGGTTGGGGCACTGCCCCCTGTCACACACAGAGCAGGGCCCATCAGGGGGGTTGGGGCTCCTTACCCTGTCACACATGGAGCAAGGTCGATCAGGGGGTTGGGGAGCTCCCCCCTGTCACGCACAGAGCAGGGCCCATCAGGGGGTTGGGGAGCTCCCTCCATCACTCAGAGAGTAGGGCTGATAGGGGAGTTGGGGCGCCACCCCCTGTCACACACAGAGCAGGGTGGATCAGGGGGTTGGGACGCCGCCACTGTCACACTCAGGGCAGGGCCGATGGGGAGGTTATGGCTCTACCCCATCACACACAGAGCAGGGCCCGTGGGGGGGGGGGGGTTGTTGTGGCACCGCCCTCTATCACCCACAGAGCAGGGCCGATCAGGGGGTTGGGGCGCTGCCACTCACACACTCAGGGCAGGGCCGCTGGGGAGGTTATGCTCTACCCTGTCACACACAGAGCAGGGCCCGTGGGGGAGGGGGCTGGTTGGGGTGCCGCACGCTGTCACACACAGAGCAGGGCCGATCAGGGGGTTGGGGCGTCGCACCCTGTCACAAACAGAGCAGGGCGGATAGGGAGGTTGTGGCCCTGCCCCCTGTCACACACAGAGCTGCAGGGCGATCAGGGGGTTTGGACGCTGCCCCCTGTCACGCTGATCCCGGTGCTGGGAGGCATATTACCCTTTTACTATATAGGGTAGAGGCCTGGTGCATGGGTGGGGCTGGCTGGTTTGCCCTGAAGGGTGTCCTGGATCAGGGTGGGGGTCCCCACTGGGGTGCCTGGCCAGCCTGGGTGAGGGGCTGAGGGCTGTTTGCAGCTGGTCACACACCCTTCAGGGTGGGGGTCCCCACTGTGGTGCCTGGCCAGTCTGGGTGAGGGGCTGAGGGCTGTTTTCAGGCTGGCGGGTGACGGAAGCTCCCAACCGCTCCTTTTTTTCTTTTTTTTTCTTTTTTAATTCTGGGCCAGCTTTAGCTCTGAGGCTCCAGCTCTTAGGCCTCCGCTGCTGAAAGTAGGTATCTGGTTTGTTTCAGTTCGAAACAATGTATAACTCCAGCTCTGACTCCAGCTCTGAGATCCCAGCTCGCTGAAAGCTGGTTTCTGGGGGGTTTTTTTAGCTTCTATATGTTACAATGTTTTTTAAACTGCAAGGCCTGCAAGGCAGGCGGGGAACGTTGTAGTCCTCCATCACTGAAGCAAGCAAGCCTCATGTTAGTTTCAAGCTGCTTGGCTGCCGGCCGCCATCTTGGCTGACAGTTAATTTGCATATCGCCCTGATTAGCCAATGGGAAGGGTAGCGGTCGTATGCCAATTACCATGTTTCTCTTTTATTAGATAGGATAAATATAAGTTCAATGTTGGTTAATGCAGAATCCAAATTATATCATAAAATTTAAATGTGAGAATTAAATTAGAAGTCATCTAGTTGGGAGTTCTCAGATTGTTTATTTTGGAATTACCTGAAAACCTTAAAAATTAAAGATACTCAGTTTCCATCTCCAGAGATTTTGAATTCATATGTCTGTAATGAGTTCCAAGAATGTCTACTTTGAGCAGGCTACTCATGGGATTGTGGTGTGCATAATTGTAAGAGACTATGATTCATAAAATTGTTAAATAAATCCTAGAGCACATAACTGAAGATTTGATGGAATATTCTCAGTCATCACAGTAGGGTTCTAGTTTAAAAACATAGCTACAAATTCCTAAGATTTCTTGTTTCCTAAATTAGATTTTATATTTAAGATTTTTCCCCATTTATTGTTTATGTGCACTCTGTATTTGTCTATTATCGAGTGACAGAATTTTCAATATAAACTATAATTGGTGAGTACTTTGTGACTTTATTTTTTGTAGTGCTATTTTAATGGATGACATACATTTACTACTTACTGTAAAAAATTTTTATTTCTAAGTACTAAAAAGAAGTTTCTGGAATATTATTGAAATATCTCATTATATGGGTACATGTCAAGTGTGAATGTTGGACATTAATAATCTACATCAAGAAAAGCTATATTAGCAGAACTACTATTTACCTGCCACTTTTCATTTAGGATAAGTAAAGTTTCAATAGAGTCCTGAAGTGAATGATTTGTTA
The DNA here is from genome assembly GCF_963259705.1 of Myotis daubentonii. Taxonomy (NCBI): domain Eukaryota; kingdom Metazoa; phylum Chordata; class Mammalia; order Chiroptera; family Vespertilionidae; genus Myotis; species Myotis daubentonii. The sequence continues at coordinate 39,574,471 of NC_081849.1, forward strand.
TCCCCATAAATGTGTAACTTGAATTTGGCTTCTTATTCTTACTAAATTTAATACAAACTAATTTTTTACCTACATGGCAAAATATTTAGATAGCGATTAAAAAATTATCTGGCACATGCATTGAAATAGTAGCATATTGCTAAGTTCCATTGCATATGGCTGGGCATTACTGTGAATCATTCTGTTTGACTGCCATATAGTCATTTGCCCACAGTTCTACTTATCTTCAAGATCCAGAGTATTATTTTGTATGATTAGCTGGAAGGTACTAATTATATTATTAAAAATGACTAATAAAAGCAGGCCATGGAAGAACAATGATAAAGTTATGGATGAAGGATTACAGAAGTGTCCCCGTTTGTAGACTTGATATAAATTTTATAAAATAAGTGAAAAGGTCCTTCAAAATTTCCAGAAAAAAATGATAGTAACATCTTCTGCTACAAATTGCCTAAAATGCTGAATTTGATTACGAAGATGAATTTATAGGGGAAAAAAGGAAAACTATAGGTGCCACCAATGGAGAGGAAACTGAAAGGCAGAGCAATAAGAAGGATCATCCGATTTGCACAGGGACAAAACAGTAAGAAGCGTGGCATAAAAGTCTGCAGAGGGAGATGGGAGAATAGGCCTTGAGATTGTCTGAGGGAAGGAGTTAAAACCGACAAGTCTGTATAGAATCAGAATTCAAGAAAACTGGTCATTTCACTGGAAGTAAGATACATGCATTCTGTCCACAGCAAGAAAAAATTTCTCACCCCAGGGCTTTAGAAAGGAAAAAAATAATAATTTTTAAGTTATATGTACTAAATAAACACTAGGTCCTGGTGTTTGTTCTAGTGTGGCATTTGAATTCATCCTATTTTTATACTAATGGGATCCTAAAGAAAAGATTTATATAAAGTTTGATCCAGAATACATGATATTTATTGAATGCTGAGCAGAAATAAAGGCAAGTCAGTTCTAGGGGAGTGTTTTACAAGCCAATGGACTTCATTAAAAATAAAAATTCCTGCAAAAAGGTAAGAGCACAATAAAAATTTGCAAAACATAAATGGAAGTAATATTCCAGGAAGTGATAATATTATCTATAAGAGATAATAAAAGTTAGTAAGCTTAGATTTACTAAAGTAAACATCTTAAATATTATAAACCACAAGGAAAGTGTAAGGCCTATTTAATTTTCTGTTTCATTTCGAAATAATAGTAAAGGCCATATAAAAACATTAATATAAAGGATTAAGTTTATGTCAACTGTAGTTTATAATCTCACCATGGAACTATACTCTGCCTTACTAATTACAAACAAGTAAAATAAAAAAATAAATTTCCATGTACAGATAACTATTTCTCCTATATATTGGGTAACTCCTTATGACTTAAAGTAAATTTGCTACCATCTTACAGCTTTTTTTGAAAGGAAACACAAAAACTAACCCAAAATGCAATATAATACAGGAAACCCATGAAAGTAATTATATACTCTTCTCTTTCTCAAAACTGGTTTCTTTTTTGCAAATAACAAAACAAGATAGCACTCTGTATAAGGTTTTCTAAGAGAACAAGAAATGATACTTGAGTTATTAGTCAAATCTTCCCTCTTAATATAATCTTTTTTTTTTTTTTTAGGACAAAAGACAGGACTGTACCCTTTAACTGGAATAGTGGAATTCAAAAGTTATTCTTTTATTATGTTTTTCTTTTAGTTTATGGGATCAATTTTCCATATGGTATTTGTAGTTCTTACAAGAAAGTTATATTTTGGCTTTCTCTCTTGGAAAAAAAACATGTTATTGAGCTCTTGGAATAGGATTGAACACTCTCTGTCTCAGAGGATGCCCGGAAGGCCATTTTTATGTTATCTCTGGGGTTTCCACACAGCCTCAAGCCAGAGGCTGGACTTTAATTACTTTAACTTAGGAGGGCTATCCAGTTGTGGGTGGGCATAGATATAATTTTCCCTTTGTCTTTTTTTTTTCCACACAGTTTCTTTGAGCCAAAATAACACAAAAAAAGTAATAATAATGGTTCCCACTCATATTTTCATCATGCTGTTAAGATTTGCTTTATTGTAAAAAGAAAAATAAAGTAGTTTGGATTAAACAACAATATTGAAAAATAGAAGAAAACTCATATTCAAACAAATAACAAAAATAAAAACCCAAACCCCTCAGGCTTTATTTCTGCATTTGCTTCTTTTAGCCAAAGAAGAAAAAGTGAAAACGCAGGAAGAAAAGCTCACGTAAGGCTATGTGCATCCAACATTGTTGTCATCCTAACTAATGTTCAGAATCTCATGAGAAATTTTGGTTTCCATAGTGAGTGCAATAGCATGTCTGACACACGGCACTCATACAAGATGTTATGAATGTTGACACACTATAAAGAAAGCAAAATGGCACTGAAGCCAACATAAGAGGATCTGCTAAATCATGATCTGGAATTTCCTTTGTTATGGTCTGGCAAGTGTCCCATTATCAAATAGTGTAAATATAGTAGTAATACTGGGGATTATCCAGTGTTAACTTGTCCAAATCTTTTCCTTGCCCCTTAAGTTTCCAATATTCATCTCCTCTTTCTTACATCTGACTGCATCTACATTGATGAAGCAATCAAAGGTATTCAAGATTAAGTCACTTAATTTTTATCCTCTACACTAAAAATGTCTGCTCCTTTGTCCATTTTGTATAAAATATGTTACATATCTATCCTAATTTACCTTTTATGATGTATAATTTCCTAAGTAAACTTCACAATAGCCCTAGAAGTTAGATGCGAAAGAAAACCTTGTGACTATTTGATGAATAAGGAAACAGAGGTGCAATCTGGTAAGTGATCAGAAAGGCCCCCAGTCACAGGCTTCTTTCTGCCAGCAGCACACACAACACGGAGTCAATTTTGGGTTAAAATCCTATCTCCATCACAGGTTCCTGGGCAAGAAATCTTTAAGTTTTTTTTCCTCATTGAATAAGAATTTAAAATTCCTGTATTTTAGACTTTTGTGAGAATTAAAAGATACATTAAAGGCAAAGAATTTAAGATAATACCTGTATCATCCTTAATAAATGTTAGATATTATTATTATTTCCTGAGAAATTGTTTTCTTTCATTCTTTTGAGCCCTAACACTCCTACTTATATTCTCTTTCCCATTCTAGTCTATAACTATCTTCCCCCATTTAAATAGTCACTCTACCCTTTCTCTACCTTGGATCTCTTTCTTTCTGTCTGCCAACACAGTCAATATATTTTTCTTATACTCAAGAAAGTAATACCTTAATCAATAAATTTTTTTAAAAAAGAAAGCAATCCTTGTTAGTCTCTTAAGTATCACCTTTTTCTCTCTCCATTCCCCTATTTTTTTTAAGAACCAAAAATCTTTTAATTTTTAAGCTGGAAATGATCTTCTAGTTTCTCACTCTTGTTTAAGACATTAGGCACATAGAGCTCAGAGAAGCCAGCACTCTGAGCAAGGAAAGAAGGCACCAACTTGAAGGAGACCAAAGCCCCGACCTGTCAGGACCCCAAGAAAAAGGTGCTCTTTCTCACTCCCCCACTCTTCCTGCCCCCATTTCTACAATTCAACTAACTCATCAATGTCCTGCCTTTTGGATTTTTGCTCCAACAACTCTCCTAAAAATGAAGACTTTGGCTCGCTTTCTTCAGCATGTAAAACGATTTCCTTTTATTTCTCTACCTTCCAATACAATACTCAACACTGAGTTTTATATTTTAATTCTCCTTTTAAAATGCATTCCTTTTTTTAAAAAAATTGTTCTTACTATTCAAGAGAGATGCCCTACCCAATTCATTTCAGCCTTATTTTCCCACTAAACTTCTACTTTTGGTGGCTGAATTCTCTCAATGGGCTTCAATCATAATATCACTGCAAATCATTTTCAAAATGACTTCCTCAATTTAACCTATATTTTTGAAGCAAACAATGAGACAGGTCCTGTGCCACACACTTGGTATGGAATGAAAAGAGAGAAGATCTGGTCATCCCTAAGCCTCAGAGAACCAACAGACTGGGGAGCTGCTATTTAACAACTGAACTCTACTCTCCTGCCCAAAGGGCGGGGGGAGGGGCAGAAACAATAACAACACAAAGCAACCCCCCCTCCAAAAAAACCCCCATCTGATTTATAGAGATTGCCAATTGCATGGTGTAAATATTTTGCAAATACTCTGGACATAGCTGACTTCAAACTCCTGTGAAGATGGTTATTCAATGGGAAGTTGGGGAGAGACACTAACAGTGAGCTGTTGCAATGTAGAGCTGTCTCCAGCATAGCAGTAAAGCTATGGACATCAAACGTAAAAACCCAAATAATAAATACTTACAAACTACATAAGAGCTGTGTCCAAATGTGACTTCTTTCACAAGTATTTACAAAGAGCTATGGTTAGCTTTTCCATTATAGATCATAAATCCTCACAACACTTATGCTATATTGTATTTTTCTCATTCTTTTAGGGAAAAACACCAAACAGCTAAGTTTAAAAAAAATACAATTGTTACTACAACTATTATTTGGAAGTAAGTCACCCCTTGATCTGTGAGGAATTTTTAGAAATAACTAATAAGCCATGTGTTTCAGAGCAGTTTAAGTTTATACCAAAATTGAATACAAGGTACAGAGAGTTCCCTTATAAATCCTGCATCAGCACACGCAAAACCCCCTTCACTATCAACATCATGTGGTATGTTGTAACAATTGATGCAGCTACACTGACACATCAATATTAGCCTAAGTCCATAGTTTACATTACAGTTCATTCTTGGTGTTGCATATTCTATGGGTTTGGACAAAGGTGTGATTATAAGCATCCATCATAGTAGTATCATACAGAATACTTTCCCAACCCTAAAAATCCTCTGTACTCTACCTAGTCATTCCTTCTTCCTCCATAATCTTGGAAAGCAACTGGTAATTTTCCTGCACCTATGATGGGAATAATAGTTTATAGTAGTTCCCAAATTCCCTTTCCAGGATATCATATAGTTGGAATTACATAGTATGTAGCCTTTTCAGGTTTGCTTCTATCACTTAGTAATATGTATTCAAGGTTTCTCCAGGTCTTTTCATGGCTCCATAGCTCACTTATTTTTAGCATTTTACATTTAGATCTGTGATCTATTTTGAGTTAATTTTTTAGCTATTTTGAGTAATGTGTCTGTCTAGATTCACTTCTTTGCATGTATATGTCCAATTATTGCAGCACCATTTGTTGAAAGGAATATCTTTGCTCCATTATCAAAGATGAATTCACATATTTATGTAGATCTATTCCTGAGATCACTATTTTGTTACATTGATCAATATAGCTCTTATTTCACTACTGCCATGCTCTCTTATTTACTACTAAAGGCCCGGTGCATGAAAATTCATGCACTGGAGGGGTCTCTCAGCCCAGCCTGCCCCCTCTCACAGTCAGGGAGCCCTCAGGGGATGTCCTACTGATGGCTTAGTCCCATGGAGCGGGACTAAGCCGCAGTCTGGCCTCCCTCTGTGGGAGGTGACTGGCCAATCAGGGGAAGGCACTGCCCCCATCACCCCCTCACTGCTGCTTCCTCTGGCGTCCCTCTGTGGGAGGTGACCAGGCCAATCAGGGGAAGGCGATGCCCCCATACTGCCGCTGCTGCTGCCACTGCCAGCCACAGCTGCTACCTGAGCCTTGGCCTGGCCCTTGCAGCAGCAGCCGCCATCTGCCGCTTGCCTGAGACTCAGCTGCGAGGGCCGAGGCGCAGGCAGCTGCTGTGGCTTTGTCTGGAAGACACCGGGTCTAATTCGCATGTCACCTTTTTATCAGTATAGATGGCTTTATAATAACTCTTCATGCCAGTTACTGTCAGTCCTTGGAAGTGCTTAGCATGGAAGATGATAGTGCTGGCTAATTTAAGTCTCTTAACCCTCAATATAAACTTTAAAAACCACTTTATTGATATCCATAGAATAACTTTCTGGGATTTTGATTGGTATTACACTGAATCTATAAGTCAAGTTGGGTACAACAAACTCTTAACAATATAGAGTCTTCTGACCAGAGCATTTTTATTTATAAGTTTTAGTTCAAATAATTACAAGAGCAAAATCCCTAAAGTTCATCTCCAGGATACTATAATAGATATATTTTAAAAATGTATTAATAGTAAAAGTATATGTCTAAGATATTAGATTGTTCACTAGTATTTGGATAATTTAAGCCACACTATTATACTTAAATTTATTTTAACCTCAATCACATATTACTTGTTGTACATTATTTCTCAATGCACGATCTAAGGAGCATAACTTTTCACATTATGCCATATGGACAGAGTTTCGGAACTACTATAAACCATTATTCCCATTGCCCTCAGAGATTCATGTGCATGTTAGTTTACTAAATACCCTGAGAACCTGAGTAGAGGATTAAAAAAGTTGATTATAGTATTCTTTATTCTCCTGTCTATCTACTTATCTATCTATCATCTGTTTATTTACATTTTGGTTTCGTTCTAAATGAATTATATTACTGAATTCTGATCAAATTTTTAAAATAACTCTTACCAAGTATATTTATTATGTTAACTAGGTAAATCCATATGATATTATGGATAGAATTTCAGTCCTTGTGAATGGAACCATTCAATGAAAGTTAGTTGGAACTCAGAAGTCTTAGTAGCAGCAAAAACAATGAGAAACACTAAGCTGTACTTTGTATTTATATCCCTAGTACTGGGAGTATGAATCATCTCCCAAACTTCTGAAGTGACTACTATCATTAGCATGTATTACTTGTGAGGAAACTGAAGCCCCCAGAATAAAGTACTTTTCATAAAGTGTACAGTCCATGCAGGCAAAATGGTGATTTCTAATAGGTTAATTTGCTAGAATCCATGTTTATAACTACTATTTTAAACTTTCTTTCCAAAATAGAAATTGAATTGACTAAGATGACATGTGTAATTATTATAGGTTGAATTGTCCACCCCTCAAAAATATATGTTCAGCCAGGCCAGTGTAGCTCAGTGGTTGAGTGTCAACCTATGAATCAGGAGGTCATGGTTCGATTCCTGGACAGGGCACATGCCTGGGTTGTGTGCTCAATCCCAGTGTGGGGCATACAGGAGGTAGCCTATCAATGATTCTCTCTCATCATTGATGTTCCTATCTCTCTGAGATCAATAAAAATATATTTTAAAAAGACATGTTCAAGTTCTATCCCTTGATATCTGTAAATATATATATATATATATTTTTTTTTTAAATAGAGTCTTTCAGATGGAGTTAAGACCAAGTCATATTGGAGTAAAGTGGGCCCTTAATATATATATATATGCCTAAGTGACTATTCAACCATCTGACCAGTAGCTATGATGCACACTGACCACCAAGGGGCAGATGCTCAATGCAGGAGCGGAAACCACAGGCATGGAAACATGGAACAGACTGATGAATCTCAGAGGGAAGGGGAGAGTGGGGAGGGCGGGAAGAGATTAACCAAAGATCTTATATGCATACTAGAGGCCCGGTGCTCGACCTGCATCCTCTCGCAATCTGGGACCCCTTGGGGGATGTTGGAGAGCCAGTTTCAGCCCGATCCCCACAGGCCAGGCCAAGGGATCCCTCATGCACCGGGCCTCTAGTATCCTTATAAGAAGAGGAGAATAAATACAGAGAAGAGATAAGTAGAAATAATACCATATGATGACAAAGGCAGGGATTATAATAATGCATCTGCAAGCTAAGGAATGTCAAGATTTGCTGGAGCCAGCAGAAGCTAAGAGAAAGGTGTGTAACAGATTATCCCCCAGACATTCAGAGAGAACATGGCTCTGGTGACACCTTGAGCTTCTATCTTCTTGACTGAGAAAATATATTTTTGTTGCTTTAAGTCACCCAGTCTATGGTACTTTGTTATGACAGTCTTTCAAAGCGAACAGAGAATATATATATATATATATATATATATATATATATATATATACTGCCGAACCAAGCACTAACAGAGAATATTAAATTCAGTATTTAAAGCTAACAGGATATACAAATTTTCATATTTGCAGACAAGCTTACATTGATACAGAACATGTCACATTCCTGAGACTGCAATATAATTTAACATAATTAAAAATATTTTCAAGTTTTAATTAAAATAATATAACATACTAATTCTCATTCAGAAAATATATGTATATTTTTCATTTAAAATATATATACATGTTTTTATTTTAAAATATATATGCTTGTTATGAATTTTGCTCAAATTCAAATTATATAAAATATTTTGCATTTCTGGTTCACAATATATTGCAGGGAATAATTCCTGTGATTTACTTCTTTTTTATTTGCCAATGTAAATCCTCAGAGAAGAATTTTTAATTGTTAATACAGAAAACATCATTTTATATAGTTCATTTTTATGTCTTTTATGGTTTTTGCTTAAAATGATCATCAAATTCATTCTCTCTCTCTCTCAGCTCTCACAATTGTGTTTTCCCAGGGATATACTGGTTTTTTTGTAATCATATATAATAATCTTGTATAACATTGAGTCATTACCCTCAGGACAATTGTAGTCCAATACAAATAAAAGATGAGAACAAATTAGAGAAATGTTAATCTTAAGAAGTGGATCACACAAATCACTTAATATTGGAATAAAAATGTCAATATAGATAATAATTTAAATAATTGCATATATTTAATATAAATTTTTGTGATTTTCAAAACACATTATCATGGTTTGTTCTTGTTAAAAATGGAGATATTGTTTACCAAAATAATTATGAAAATTTATCAAATAACCTCTAAGCTTTTTAAAAATTGTATCCTTCTCTAATACTGGGAAAATTATCAAGCAGTTAGAAATGCATATAATTTTAAAGAAAATAGCTGGTAAAATTTATATTGATGATTTTTCCAATAAAAAGTTTTTCATATAAATGTTTACATACTCATAACTTAAATAAAACCATGAGAGCATGCAAGTAGTACATCTTGATGTTATAAAAAGATTGTTGCTTATTCTCAAAGCCATAGGGATATGAAGATGGAAAGAAATTTGAGAGAACTCCAACTATTTGTGAGAGTCCAACTGTTATCCAGAAAAAAATTCTGCATCAGGCACAATTGGCTAGACAGTTTGCAGTAACAATTACAATGTAAAACATGATTGATTTAACATGGAACAAGGTTAATTTTTGCCTGTATCATAATCAGACATGTTCAGTGGGTCTTCTTGGAAGCTCTTTTTCAAGAAGTGACTTTCACCTTATAGTGTCTTCACCTTTGAAAAACGGCCTTTGAAAATCACATTGCAAAGGGAAAGAGGGCAGTTGTTGTGGGGATTTTATGGCCAGGCTTAGAAAAGCCCTTCAGCCCACTTCCCAGTTACATGGCCCCAATCTCACCGAAAAGTAGTCAGATAATGTAATCTTCCTGTGTACCCAGAAAATAAATCAGGATCTGGTCAGCACAAAGCAATGTATCTGCCATTACCTCAACTTCAAAGCTACGCATTTGGGGAACCATTTATAATCACAATGTTTCTCAACTTTAATAAGGCCGAGTCTCTTTGGTATAAAATGAGAGGAGAGAAACAGGTTTTTCTTAAGTTTTTCCAACTCCAGAATTCTCATGTTCAATTACAATAAGTCCTTAGGCCCTAATGTATTTTTTCCTACTCAGAGTTGTTATTGAATTTATAGTCACATATATATTCCGTAAAATAATTAAGGAAATCCTATGCGTAATATATTTAAAAAGAGACATGATAAAGAATCCTGCCTTCAAGAATCTAATGACTAGATTAGATTTAAAAAAAATGTTTTTTTTTATAATGGAAGCCAGAAAAATTTAACTGACAAAATAAAGGTATAAAAAACATTGGAACACTACAAAAAGAACAATTAATTTTCAATTCAGTGTTCACTAAAACTGTGCTGGATGAGGTAGTTAGCTTTACTGGATCATGGGATGCCCAGATATCTCCTTAAACATTATTTCTGAGTGCATCTGAGAGGGCATTTTCTGGATGAGATTAGTATTTGATTATGTAGACTGAATAAAGCAGATTGTCCTCTCCAAGATGGGTGAACATCATCTAATGTGCTTAATGTGACTTTCATCTTATAGTGTCTTCACCTTTGAAAATGGCCTAAGTCCTGAGTAGAACAAAAAAGTGAAAGAAGGAAGAATTTGATCTTTTGCCTGACTCATGAGCTAGAACATTGGTCTTCTCTTGCCCTCAGACTGGGATTTACACCATTGGTGCTCATGGTTCTCAGGCCTTCAGAATCAGGCAGTAACTATATCTGCAGCTTACCAGTGACAGATCATGAGACTCTGCAGCCTCTATAACCTCATAAGCCAATTTCTTATGATAAACTAGAGGCCCGGTGCATGAATTTGTGCATGGGTGGGGTCCCTCGGGGTGGCCTGCAGGGATTGGGCCCCAGCTTGCACCCCCTGGCTCACAGCCCAACTCATGCCACAGCCTTGCAGCTCTGCCTGGCACCCCACTGTGGCCTGGTGCTGCCCTCTCACCTGCTCCACCATCCTGCCTGCGGTGGCAATTGATTGGGGCTGGTCCCCCCACCCGGCTCCCTCAGCACCTGGGAGCTGGGTGACAGCCCAGCCCTCCACCACCACTGTTGGGTCTGAGGAGCAATCAGTGGGGCGATCGGGCCCCCGCTCATACCTGCCTTGGCCTGGCACTGCCCACTCACCTGCTCCACCATCCCACCGCGGTCCTGCTCTTGTCAGGGCCCAACAGAGTGAGCAGCACCTCCACTGCCACCTGCTGCCAGTGCCGCATCATCAACGCCTACCATGTTCTGCACCACCCCCTGGTGGTCAGTGCATGTCATAGTGAGCGGTCGAACTCCCGGTCGAACAATTAGCATAAAAGCATATTATATATAAAAGCATATTAGGCTTTTATATATATATAGATATCTTTATATAGAAACATAGAAATATAAGTAGATAGAGAGCTATATAGATAAATATTTCTCTGGAGACCTGTAACTAACACAGATTTTTTTTTCTTTTGCTTCCTTTAGTTTACATTATTTAATTTTTTTTTTCTCAAAATGTGATCTCACACATTTTATAAATAAAAATCTGGTGTGGGTTAGTTCTTTAGGCTATATTTTAAGATTCTTTAAGTTATGGTATATTTAGTACATTAAAATTGACTTATAGTTTCAAATTTATAATAATATAAATAATTCAGGAAGCATTGTTTTTTAAAAATATAAGAGTTTAGTGACTTGTACTTTATTCCATAATCTGCTAAAAATAACATTTGAAGTTCTTATCAGTTATATTTAAATGGTTTCTGGACTTTGCTTTGATGATTAAATGTGAAAAATCTAATTTTAGTCAAGTATGTAAACTCAGTAAAACAAATTTCCATCATTTTTTTCAGTTGTGGAAAGAGTTCCAGTTTATTTATTTACCCAACACTCATATGGTGCTTACTATGAGCCCATCAGTGCATTAGAAATACTTTCAAAAATCTTATCTCTACCTTCTAGGGTAGGCACTATTATTATCTATATATATAAAAGCCTAAGACTAAGTAACTGGCCAACCAGCAGACCATTTGGTAGATATGACGCACACTGACCACCAGGGGACAGATGCTCAATGCAGGAGTGGTAACCACAGACATGGAAACATGGAACAGAATGATGAATCTCAGAGGGAAGGGTGAGTGGGGACGGTGGGAAGAGATTAACCAAAGATCTTATATGTATACTACAGGCCCGGTGCATGTGCACCGGTGGGGTCCCTTGGCCTGGCCTGTGGGGATTGGGCCAAAACCAGCTCTCTGACATCCCCCGAGGGGTCCTGGATTGCGAGAGGGAGCAGGCCAGGCCGAGGGCCTCTAGTCATTTTATAATGAAGAAACAATAAAAGAGAGGTTCAATAACTTGATCCAGGTCATAAACATGGTAAGCAGTGAAGCCCAGATTCAAGTCCAGGCCATCTGGCTAAAGAAGCTGTGCTCTTAAACACCATACAGTGTTTTAAAAGATATCTGGCAATGCCATTATCTCTAAATATATGTGGATATAGTTACCAGCTCTTATGGTTAATAGGCATCCGGGTTAAATACATGAATAGATCCAATATCTATTTTGTTGTCACAGGAAGCTCTCCAACTCTTGGCATTTCAGATGGTTGATTCTGCACTTTTTAATACCTCTCCACTAGAAAGTCAAGTTCATAAAATTTGCCCCCCATATTGTTTATTTATAAAATCAGATACACTTAGGGTGACCATTATTATTTTCTTACATGTTCCTTTTTTTAAAAAGTGTGGTAGACATGTTTTTTCTTTTTAAAAAAATCATTATTGTTGAAAGTATTACATATGTCCCCTTGTTTCCCCCATTGACCCCTTCTAGCCCCACCCCACCCCCCTATCCCAGGCCTTCACCCTATTGTCTGCGTCCATGAATTATGCATATATAGAACAGAAATGAATTCTAAGCATTTGAGTACCCTTATAATCACATTCAAGGAAAATAAAACATTACTTTATAAGTTGTTGGCTCTATTAATATTTTAATGCTAAAAATGGCTTGTATATTTCATGTTACAGAAATAATGTAAGCATCTGGCCATGGGAGAGCCCCTGTTCTCTAGTTTGAAAAATAAAAGGACTGTGTTTGCTAATAATTACTTCAAAAGAATCACTGAAAAGACAGTGATGATTTAGGAACTATCCTCTGAGGAAATGTATCATGTTCTTTGCAGGAGACAAAACAGCTTTCAATTTTGTATGCAAATTCTTGTCAGCAAGTACAGGACGGTGTGATAGATGATGTATGATCAAACTCAGAAATTTGTTTATTATATTTTTTACATCAGTAAAGAAATTCCTGTTTTGTTTTCTTTTGTTTGTTATTTTGAGATCCAGGTAGTGACATTATTGGTGAATATTGACTTACTTTCCTTGAGTATTACAGCTGCAAAAGTTTGTCTCTGGCTAGATAAAAACATTTATTTTAGTTATTTGTCTTGTTACAGGACAGGCCTCTTTCTAAGCTCACACAAGACACATCACTAACAGTTAACTGAAACCACTCAGGTCATATCCAGTTAAAAGGACAAGTTTTTCTATCCTTTTAAAAACTCATTTCCGATATCATGATCCAAATCATAAATTACCACTTGATAAGAAAATCTGTTGAAACTTCTTTGATGCAGCAAGTCTCAACACCATTTGTCAATTTTTAATGAATATGTTTCTCTAGCTATTTAAGCACCACATGAGGCTCCTGGTCACATAACAATGCAATTTGATTGGATTCTTGTAATAAAAACTTCTCAGCCAACACATTACTAAATGAGCTCCAGCTTCTCTCACTGCAATAAAACAGTGCCTTTCTAAACATAGGACCACATCTCATGTTGACTACTGTGCACTTTGTTAAAATGTTCAGAATGCCTAGATGATTTGAGACCAAATGCCACGCAGGCATTGTAGTCACTAAATCATAACCATTTCCATTAGACAAGTGATCTATTAACAATGTAGTTTGTTCCCCACATATGTTCCTTCTACAAAATTCCAATACTAGAGTTATTATGCAGATTTAGCAAAAGTAAACATTGCACAATATGTTAATGATTAACACCTAAATGACAACAACTAGCAGCTTACAAATCACATCATCCTTTGTACATGAGTCAGAAACAGACTCCACAACACAGGTAAGTAAACCACTCCTGGCCGTGGAATCACGTCACGAAGGCATGCTAGGCCCTGCATCACACTCAGGGCCCAAACCATCTCAGTCCAGTCGTTCCCGCCTGCAGCCAGTGGACGGGGCATGAAGTAACTGCGTTGGTGAACTGGGCACTCTGCATGGGTGGCCTTCTTCAAAGTGAAAGCATATCCCCCACTCTTGCTTGAAATATTCATTTTCCAACAAACAAGTTTGTTTTCATGATGCAGTTTATTATCATAACCTAAGAGTTATCTTAGAAACCCAAGATATGACCCAAGAAGAAAATTATTCCAGAAAGAAGAGCTGTAGATCAACTAGTCAATGGACAATGGAAAATTTGAATTTAGCAATAGCTAATGATGCCTATAAATTCATCTCCCTAAAATACTTTGAAATACATTTTGAAACTAGTTTATCTTGAAGGATATCACAGGAGATCGGTATACATGCTTTTGAGTTTATTAGTTATAGGTTTGTTAGTTATTCTAACTTCATTTATGTGAGAATTTACCATAAATCTTCAATTTTATATCTTAGATCCTAGACTTCCTAATATGTCTCACTGATCTAGCTTCACATCTATTATTTACTGGGAATATGTATTTTAATAGTATAGTTTATAACATTTTTATGTTTGTTAAAACAAAGTGGTTTTTGTCTTAGGTTCGGCTTCCACAGCAAAATACTATAGGCGGGGTTGCTTAAACAATATCAATTATTTTTTCAAAGTTCTAGAGGCTAGAAAGTCTAAGATCAGAAAGTTCAGAATGTTTTTATTTCTGGTGACAGCTCTATTCCTGGTTTGCAGATGTCTGCCTTCTTGCTGTTTTCTCACATGGTGGAGAAAGAGAAAATTCTCTGCTTTCTCTTTTTATAAGAAAACAAATCCCATCAATCAGAGCCTCATCCCCGTGACCTCATCTTATCTTAATTTCCTTTAAAAGAGTCTATCTTCCAATATCACCACACTGGGAATCAGGTCTTTAACACAGGGATCTTGGTAAACACAAACATTCAGTCCATAACAGTATTCATCCTTTATTTTGTATAATATATCAACTTTTCTTGTTTGTTCACCCTTTCAGATAAAATTTAGATTCATTCATTTACTTCCAAATTAAGTAGTATTGTTCTATTGTGTTTATTTATTATTTTTTTAAAATATATTTTATTGATTTCTTACAGAGAAGAAGGGAGAGGGATAGAGAGTTAGAAACATCAATGAGAGAGAAACATCGATCAGCTGCCTCCTGCACACTCCCTACTGGGTATGTGTCTGCAACCAAGGTACGTGCCCTTGACCGGAATCGAACTTGGGACCTTTGAGTCCACAGGCCGACGCTCTATCCATTGAGCCAAACCAGTTAGGGCTATTGTGTTTATTTTTTATATGAGCGTCATTCCTTATTGGAACAAAGTCTAGTATAAAAAATAGTTTTATCATACTTTGAAATTTTGGTCTTATTTTTCTGAATACAATATTTTTTATGCCTCTCACCTAAATTTTGGTTGGAAGTCTCTATAGGGGAAAGGTATTTGAATTCAGCAACAATATTTTAGTCAACAGTTTTATGGTAGGAAAGGTATAGTATTTTACCTAGTCCCAAGAAATAAAATATTCATTCCTGAATAAATCCTTCTAGCCCCGAAAGAGATAGAAATGTGAATGCTTTTAAGGCTGAAGAACAAATAGCTTTTGTTTTATATCTATTTGAATATAGGATGGAAGTGGAAACGATCAGTTATAAAAGTCCAAACAAAATAGAAGTGGAAACGATCAGTTATAGAAATTCAAACACAAAAGATATCTACTAAAACTTATAATATAACTTAGGGTGCACTTGGGGTGTATATTTGGAAGCTTGCTTTAAGACAGCAGGTTCATTAGCTTATGACATCCTCTGAGTCATTGTTGAAACCACTCAAGTCACTTCATTAAATTTCTCTCCACAAAGATTTTTGGCCCGGTTCATTGTGTTTTCCAGACATAATGAGTCTATACTGGGGATTGTAACACTGAGTCATGGGCCCTGTTAAGTATTTTAGTTCACCAAAAACACATATGAAAGTGTTCATCATGTAGGAGTATGCACAGACCCTAAACACTGCTTTTGGTTTTACATCGTTTTTATTAGAAGTCATTGCCTGCTTCCTTAGATCCACTGTTGGAATTCTTACTGCTCTCAAGTAGCAAGAAGGAGCACAGAGTTATAAGATAAAGAAAAGTTAACACTATCCTTATAAAGGGGCATATTTTTATATCTCTTTCAATAAAAGCAATGCACAGAATTATATTGATGTCTTAAACACACCAAGTCAAATATATTTTTGCTTTAAATATTTAAAAAGTATTTATGTTGCCCAGCTGATGTGACTCAGTGGTTGAGCGTCAACCTATGAACCAGGAGGTCACAGTTCGATCCTGGTCAGGGCACAGGCCTGAGTTGTGGGCTCTATCTATAAATAAAAATATATGTATATTTTTTAAAGTATTTATGTTACCAGTTCTTGCCTCATTACTTCATGTTTGTGAATGTCTGTGGCTGATCTCTCAGAGTCTTGATTAATTAAAATATTAAAATATTTCTTAAGTGAAAACCAGAGCCAGAGAACAACCAAATGAGCAGAGAAACAGCTTTAGTTTCAATGTAATTTCCTAAACTCTGGAATTTAAGTTTGTTTGGTTATGGAAGTACATGTAACAACAAAATGAGCCTTACAAGAACTTCTTAAATACAACTTCAGTTTTCAGGCACTCTTAACCTAAGTTCAGATTTGTGAGACGATCAAAGTCAGAACTCACACTGATATGGTACAGTTACAATGTTTTTGAACCCAATATGTTGCTCTCTGAATTAGGTCCATGCAGACGGCACTTAACTTTAATCATTCACAATTATCCCTGTGTTTATTTCCCAAGAATATGCTTCCTAAGGGATGAGAGCATTATAGGCAGTGACTCATTC
Organism: Myotis daubentonii; assembly: GCF_963259705.1. Taxonomy (NCBI): domain Eukaryota; kingdom Metazoa; phylum Chordata; class Mammalia; order Chiroptera; family Vespertilionidae; genus Myotis; species Myotis daubentonii. Next base: position 39,591,171 of record NC_081849.1, read on the forward strand.
TTACCAGAACATTGACGGTCACCTGAGCAGTTCCACTCCTCTGTCTGAGTGGGTCGGGAACAGCGTCATTGTCCAAATCTGTAACCCTCACAACTATCTTGTACTGTGGTTCCGTTTCCCTGTCTAGTGAGCCCAGTAGCTTTATCATTCCTGAAAGAAAAAGGAAAAGAAAACTGTTATCCCAGGATTGTGAAATATCTTCAATTCATGCTAAATTACAAACTATGTAAATGAAATAATCACTAAAATAACAAATGGAAACGAACTAATGCAAACCAACTTTGGTTATATATTTATACTCCCAGCGTGTAATTCATCAGCAAATGATGGCAGATCTTAATTTTCACACCAACTTAATCATCTGCTATACAATCTTACATACTAGTATATGGCAGAAGTACATGTGAATGGCCATTCTGAAGCTCCATTTGGCAAAGCACAAAGCTGCAGTGTTTTTTCTGCAGTAAATAAGCAATGATGGATACAGCTGACAAACCAATGTGAGCATTACATAGTTTAAGGGAAAGTTGTTTTCTAAGAGGTTCCGATAATTATAGTTTCTCAATAAAATAAATTCCAAATAAGTACGCAAGCTCATTATTTTATTATCAATTGATATCATCAATTTTACAGTACCTGTGTCTGGTTCAATGTAAAATTTGGGAGGTGATCCCAGATTGCCTCCAACAATGGTATATTTTACATTATTAAATGGCCAGCCTGCATCTGTAAATGTAATTTTTCCAACTAGGGTATCAACTGGACTATTTTCAAATATTTTGAAGATAAATGTTGATATAGTTCCAATTGGATTCAATTCATTTATTCGAATCACTCTTATGATGATTGTAATAATTGCTAGGGAGGAAAAGTACATATAAACGTAACTGAGGTAATTATGTATCTTCTATAATTCTTCCTTTTTCTTTTCCTTTTCAATTAACATCAACATTATACATTAAATTCTAAGTGTATAAATTATACACACATACCTAAATGTTAAGTTCTGTTATTAAATTATTATCTCTTCAATTATTGAGCATTTGGAAACAAGTTTTGGATTAAAACACTCTATTAACTGATTTTTGAATACCCATCAAATCAACTGCCTTTTATAATGTGTTCATATGTAAATACTGTTCTTAATTATAGGTCATAGTTTCCAATAGCACACATTGTTTGCTAATTGAAATATGATTAAAATATCTCCACATGACAATGTAATAAAGAAATATAAAGGAACTGCAATGTATTATGATAATAGGAATATTTATATTTTTTCTAATGTAAAACAAATTCAGTCCTCAGAAATTTTTTAAACAAATATTTCAGAAAAAATTAACTTTGACATTGCCTTAAAAGAGCTGCAATGTGCTGTAATAAGATTTGGACATCATTCTCTCACTCATGTCTCAGTTTTTATTTGGACTATCTTTTTTAAAATAATAGTACAAAGGCACTAAATAAGCCAATATCAGAGAAATAATTTAAAACTTTATTATAACATCATCAGAATATTTACAAGTATAATATACTTCTAAGAACTAATTTTTAAAATTACTCATTATATATAACTTAAAATATCGATATTGTAAATTAATAACTTCTTACTTGATAATACAGGATTTCCATTATCAGACACTCTCACAAACAATGTGTATTTGAAGTGCATTCCTGCAAAAATAGCATTATCATAATCTAGATGTGTAGGCCCAACCTGCAAATAAAATATTACATTGATGAATATTGTTTTTAATTAAAAATCCTGCTTACCATGTATGTGAATTTAAAACCGAGATATTTAAGCTGTGGTAAAAAAAAAAAATAGTGAAAATGGTATTCTATCTAGCAGTGCTCTCCAATAGGGATATATTAAATAGTAATGTGAGCCCCAAATGTCAGCCTCATATGTAATTTTAACTTTTCTAGCAGTGACATTGCACATCAACATCCTAAAAGAAAAAAATTCTCAAAATAATACATTATATCAATAGATGCCAAAAAGCATTTGACAAAATCCAACACCCATTTATGATAAAAATTCTAAGTGAACGTCCTCATCTTCTTAGAGAACATTTACAAAAATATATATTATTCCAAAACTATGATAATATTTCTACATATCCTGGGACTTTGTAATTATCACCTCATATTGTAGAAGTATACTATTGGCAAAATTAGGGTTACATAGTTGATCTGCATTTGTCTACACTGCTTCATTTGCCATAGATTGCCCTCTCCTACTCCATACATTTTCTTTATAAATACATGCTCTGGTGTGTATTTAAGATTTTAAAAACTAGTTGTCAAGAATTTATTTGCATTTTTAAAAAATGAGTTAGTATTAGCAAGAATAATCTCTCAGAAGCAAGCTTTAACTTGCAGCCTTAGAAACCATTCAAACACAGAATTTGAGATCCACTCTGTGAGAGAGGTCAAAGTATCTCATATTTTTGCTCTTTCACTTTCCTCTCCTGGGAGGGATTGCAGGGCAGGCATGATGCATTCAGGATCTTTCATAATGTTAAAGGAAAAGGGCGATGTTAAGAACCTCCCCCTTCACTGCTCATGCATAATCACACAATCCTCAGGGTGGCCATAGCTGAGGTAGGTCTGAGGCCATCCTAGAGGGTGGAAGGAATGCAATTGCGTGCTGTGTCTCCAGTTCCTCTGAGGTCCTTTGTGTGCTTTAGCTACACTCACATTAATTATTTTCCTTAACAAACAGCCAACACCTATTAGGGAGGGAATTTATGTGTAGCAACTGAGCGATGAGTTGGTGCAGAAAAGCATAGGTGAATAGCATTGTTTTCTTAAGATCCTACAATGTTTCAAGAATTATAAAAATTGGGGTCTGTAAATGAGTTGTCAAATGGGAATAAATAGTTTCTGCATGAATGAAGTAGAATATTAGTAGTGTATTAGAATGTACTTTTCAACCCTATAATTCTGTACTCTATATTCTAAGTATATATAAGTAGAGGTGGCATGAAGCACACAGATGGCACTGAACCAGGTATCAGCAGAGAAGCTAAAAGCAGTGTTACTATTAATTTACTATATGCCTCCTCTCAACCCATTACATTAAAATAATTTGAAAAAATAGAAAGGAATTGAGCATTGAAAATAACTGCAACAAGAAAATAACCAAAGGCATACACAAACATACACAAAAATTCTATTTATGTCAGGGAAGTCAGTGCAGGCCACTGTAGAAATAAAACTGTGAGAGTTGGTATTACAAATGATGAAAAATATTAATTGAATTCCTACTTCACTCCACATCACAAAACTAGTTCCCTGGTGTTAAGAAACCTTAAATATGAAAGAAAGGCCACTTGCTAAAATATTTCAGGACTATATGAGATATTTTTCAGAATATCATAAATATAAATATACAAATCAATAAGGAAAATATATAAAACAAGAATTTGTTAATACATGTACATGCTTTTTACACACAAAAAACACACAATTATTTCATGGCATGTGTGTTTTTTCACACAATTGATGAATGTATGAAAAGATGTGCAACCTCATTACTAATCAGGCAAAATCATGTTAAATGTGTAAGAGCACCAGATACCGTGATAAGGATACTGATCAAGAACAAAGCTTACACATTGCTGGTGCAAGTGAAATGTGAGGCAACAATTTAGCACTACAGTCACTACACTGCAGGTAGGAGTCATGATGAACACAACAACACGATATTAAATCAGACTCAAGAGAAAATGAAGCACTCAGGAGATGCCCTAAACAGGTCAAGTATGAGGCTGCTGTCAGAGCAACACAGCATACTGTTTTACTGCAAATGTTTGTCTTCTAAGTAGAAAAATATACTCTGAAAAATAATGATAAAAAATATAGTATAGTAAATGCATAAACTAGTATTATTTTCATTTATTATCATCATCAAGTATTATGTACTGTAATGTAAGCTATACTTTGATAGTACTTACACTGCAGTAGGTTGTTTACACTGCATTGTATTATGATGTTAAGATGTCTATGCTGTTACCAGGTGATGGGGATCTTTCAGCTCTGTTAAAATACTATGGGTGCACTGTCATATATGTGGTCTGTCATAAACTGAAATGCTGTTAGGAGGTACATGATTGAATCCTACGTAGATGACCATTTACCTACACTATGACAGGCAGATTTGTTCTTAAGTATAAACCCTAGAGAAGGTGTTGCATGTAGGCAGCAAGAGAAATGCTGAAGAATATTCGTCGTATCCTTAAGCAAAATTCAGAAGGAAATCCAAATCTCTAACTATGTGAGTGAGAATGGTTATAGTCACACAGGGAATATTAAGACATATAATGAAACTGTACAGCTACTAAGTAGGTAGGTAGGTAGATAGATAGATAGATAGATAGATAGATAGATAGATACTCATCATACATAGATAACTCTTAGAGATATAACATAAATGAAAAACATTAAGTCACAGGAGACTGAATAGGATATGATACCACTTTTTTGACGCTCAAGAGCTAAGCAAACCAACAATGTTATTCAGGAATATATACATAGATGATAAACCCATAAAATCCCCCAAACAATGACAAATACAAATTCAGGATATTGGTTGTTTTTGAAGGTCAAGCAGTAGGTAGGGATGAGAAAATATAGTAACACAGCTGTTAGGAATGTTCTAGTTCTGAAGAGAGGTGATGTGCTTAGGGGTTTATTTTATTGCCATGTGTCATAACTTGCAAATATATTATCTTGTAAATATCAAATATTACATCATAAAATAGTAATTAAAATGAATTGACTAATAAAAATATATTGTGGTGATGTTTCAGGTCAAGGCTCATTAAAGAGAAATGATCTAATAAAATATATGATTAGCAATGCTAATATAAAGAACCATTCATTTTATTATTTTATTAATAAGTTTGAATTGGTTTGGATTCCTTATATAGCAATTAGTTGTGCAACACTAAAATTACAGGTCTATCATGGGTAGTCTGGTGAAGGTCACTCCTCAATATTTTAAGATATATTCAGAGTTGATATCCGCTAGTCTATTAGAGCTTCATTCATTATTTTAACATAAACTCTTGGTGCTTATTATAAATCCCAGTTTTGAATGACTGCTAAGTCTCTCTCTCTTTTTTTCATCCTTTAGAATATACATGCAAATGTATGGCCATCTAAGAACAAATAAATTTTATTTTTTTAAAAACTAGTGTCTTAATTATGCCCTTTAAAACTCAAACATTGTTGGAAAGCCATATAAATATATGTTCTATGTTCTTTTGACAAAGGCTTTATTAACTAAGCATTAAAATTGTGTCACTAGCTTCTCTTGCTTGGCTGCTGTAGCAAAATAAGAATATTGCCATATTAATAACCCTTTCAGCATTTTTTTTGTTATTCCTCATCCAAGGACATTTTTTTCCATTGATTTTTTTAAAGAGAATGTAAGGGAGAGAGAGAGAAAAGAGAGAGAATGATATGAGAGAGACACACATCGATTTGTTGCCTCCCACGTGCACCCCAACAAGGATAATGGATTGAACCTGCAACCAAGGTACATGCCCTTGACTGAAATCAAACCCACAATCTTTCAGTCCATGGGCCGACTCTCTATCCACTGACCCAAGCTGGCTAGGGCATCCTTTCAGCTTTTAAGAAAAATACCATTATTCTCATTCATATATATATGTATATACATATATAGATCATAAACCCATTTTATATATATATATATATTTCCTATCTAATAAAAGAGAAACATGGTAATTGGCGTGCGACCGCTACCCTTCCCATTGGCTAATCAATGTGATATGCAAATTAACTGTCAGCCAAGATGGCGGCTGGCAGCCAGGCAGCTTGAAACTAACATGAGGCTTGCTTGCTTTAGTGACGGAGGATTCCAATGTTCCCTGCCTGCCGCTGCCGGCCTCTGAGCTGCAACTCTAAGCAACTATGTTACAAAAATAGAAGCTAAACAAAACCCCAGAAACCTGCTTTAGTCCTCCGGGCTTCAGCCAGCAGGATTGCAACATTGTTTCAAATACAGAAGGTAAACAAAGGCCAGAAACCTACTTTAGCAGCGGAGGCCTAAGAGCTGTAGCCTCAGAGCTAAAGCTGGCCCAGAATAAAAAAAGAAAAAAAGGAGCGGTTGGGAGCTTCAGTCACCCGCCAGCCTGAAAACAGCCCTCAGCCCCTCACCCAGACTGGCCAGGCACCCTAGTGGGGACCCCCACCCTGAAAGGTGTGTGACCAGCTGCAAACAGCCATCATCCCCTCACCCAGGCTGGCCAGGCATCCCAGTGGGGACCCCCTTCAGAGCAAACCAGCCGGCCCCCACCCATGCACCAGGCCTCTATATACTAAAAGGGTAATATGCCTCCCAGCACCGGGATCAGCGTGACAGGGGGTAGTGCCCAAACCCCCTGATCGCCCTGCATCTCTGTGTGTGACAGGGGGCGGGGCCACAATCTCCCTATCTGCCCTGCTCTGTTCGTGACAGGGGAAGGTGCCCAAACCCCCTGATCAGCCCTGCTCTGTGCCTGATTGGGGGGAGCTCCCCAACCCCCTGATTGCCCTGTGGCTCTGTGTGTGACAGGCTGTGGTGCCCCAAACCCCTGATTGGCCCTGCTCTGTGTGTGACAGGGTGCAGCGCCACAACCCCCCCACCCCATGGGCCCTGCTCTGTGTGTGACGGGGTAGAGCCATAACCTCCCCATTGGCCCTGCCCTGAGTGTGACAGGGTGTGGCGCCCCAACCCCCTGATCCGCCCTGCTCTGTGTGTGACAGGGGGCGGTGCCCCAACTCCCCTATCGGCCCTACTCTGTGAGTGACAGGGGGGAGCTCCCCAACCCCCTGATGGACCCTGCTCTGTGCGTGACACGGGGGAGCTCCCCAACCCCCTGATCAACCCTGCTCTGTGCGTGGCAGGGTATGGAGCCCCACCCCCCCTGATGGGCCCTGCTCTGTGAGTGACAGGGGGCAGCGCCCCAGTCCCGATTGGCCCTGCTCTGAGCCTGACCAGGGGCTGCACCTAGGGATTGGGCCTGCCCTCTGCCACCAGGGAGCAGACCTAAGCCAGCAGGTCGTTATCTCCCGAGGGGTCCCAGACTACGAGAGGGCACAGGCCGGGCTGAGGGACCCCCCCCCCTTCCCCCCGAGTGCATAAATTTTTGTGCACCGGGCCTCTAGTATGTATATATATTTTTTAATGTGCCCAGCTGGCATGGTTCAGTGGTTGAGCATAGACCTATGAACCAGGAGGTCATGGTTTGGTACCCAGTCAGAGCACATGCCCAGTTCTGCAGGGGGCTGTGTAGAAGGCAGTTGATTGATAATTCTCTCTCATCATTGGTGTTTCTTTCTCTCCTCCTTCCTTTCTGAAATCAATAAAAATGTATTAAAAATAAAAAAGGGGGTTGTATCATAAAGGTAATTTTGAAGCAGGTCAGAATTCCATAATTTACAGAAAAAGTTAGAAAAAGTCATCATGACCCAATTCAATTCTGCCCAATTATGCAGCAGATTTAACAGTTTGTCAAAATTAGAACAGGTCCAACATTATTTGTTCTTGTTGCTGTTTGTTCATATATTTTGTGTGCTTGTTTTATTTTATTCTTATTGAAAGTTGCTTGAATAAGGAGGAATCAAAGAAAAGTTATACGCTTTCACAATCTTTATGTTTTTAATTTAAAATATTTTTGATATTATTTCTATCATTATCAGGGTATAAATTGATATATAGTTTATGAGGAAATGTTGTAAAATTCTGGTCAGATTAATAATAAATTTCAGTGGCAAAGAATTGTGAAAATGTGGTATGCATTTGGGAGTAATTTGTTACTAAATCCTGTCAAGTCATAAAACTATTCCACAATCTAATGTTGTTGATTTATTACTCATTAATTTAGTCACTGATTAATATAAATCTAACAAGTACTGAATGGGTGCCAATCGTGAGTTTAAGAACAGATTTTTTTTCTTTTCCTGTCTAATTGGAAGACAGAGATGTTGTGAGTATTATGGGAAAGAGATAAAAAAAACCAAAAAACAAAAACACAACTCTGTGAGAACCCAAAGAGAAGCACCCGTCCCAGATAAGAGGGAGAAGAAATATCCAGAATGACTTGCTATAAGGAGTGAAGTCCAAAATGAAGTCTGTGCAAAAGTGTATGGATAATGAGGGCAAAAAGAGCTGGGATGCATTTTCTAGCAGCAAGTACAGTGTGAACACTAGGACTAAAAGCCAGAGCTGAAAGACAACACAGTGTTTCAAGGCTGTGAAAGTGATCTGTGCACCTCGATCACAGAGTGTGAGGCTGTGAATAGTAAGAGTGTTAAGGGTTTGCATGAAATGCAACGTGGGGCTTGGGTAGTAGTCCAATTGCAAGGGATTGTGTCAGATCAAGGCCTCATGAAACAGATGGTTACATATCTAAGTCTTTACTTATCCAGACCAGGTCTGTTGTCTTAGCCAGGTGGTGAGCAAATTTTATCATAAAAATTCCCAGCTATATAAGCCATAAATAATAGCCATGAATCCTGTTTGGACACAGTGCCTAATCCAATTCTTCCTACTCTATTTAAAAACATGACCAAGCAACTTTGGTCTCAGAAATTACTAAAAATACAATTTAGATTTACTGAATTGGTAAGAGAGTTAAGCTATTACGTGTTCCAAGATACAGTGATAAAATGTGTATATTTATTCTGTTTTATGTGTTATATAACATGCTTATTAATGGCAATCACAGTAATTGCAACACATACAAAGAAATAACAAGACCTTTCTCGCAGAAATATTTGTTCTAGGAAATTTACAACCTTCCTAGTTCAGTTCCCAAGATCAAAATTGCATTCCAGCATTTATCCCAAAATAAGCTGTTTTGTTGGCAATTTAAGGTTCAGTTAAAAATACAGGAACAAATTCTGCCATCAGCTATTTGAACTACTGTACTTCATTAAGAATTCTATTATAATATTTTTTTTATCTAAGGTTAATCATAGGGCCAAAGTCAGAGAGCAACTTGAAAATACTTACTTTCAGTTCATTGTTCATGAGAGTAAAAGTTTCATTTGCAAAATTATCTAAAATCAAATGATAAGTAATATTGTTATTGGGAACAGTTCCATCCTCATCTGTACAAGTTAGAGAGACTAAAGGAGTTTCAACTGGAATGTTTTCAGGAAGTTCAGTTCTGTAATGAGTCAAATATGAGAAAAATATGTGGTGAAGCATGTTAATCTAGATGTATACAGATGATAATATTTCATTTTAAAAGGTTTTAAAATGTGCTCATATTTTAAATAACCACTTCTGCCAATAATAAAATTATCGTGTTGGTTAAAAGTTGTGAACGATAAGGAAATATTTGGCATTCTTGCTAAGGCCTAAGGAAAATGACCTGCTATTATATTGGATTAATAAGCAGCAAATTTAATAAGAGACACACATAAAAATTGTCAGTTTGTACCTCAAATTCATAATTTTCTATCTCTAAATCTTAGACATAAAAGTGACCTATAATTACTCCATACTTTTGCTTTTAGGCAGGTGGTTACTAGATTGAAATTCTGAATGCTCACAAAATGATAACTATGATTTAGTTCTGTGAGAATACTGCTTTGAAATTTGTGGGAGGTAAAAAAGGGAAACTGCGATTGGAGATATTCAGGTAACAGAAGCACAGACTGATGATTCATTGTCACAGTTGAATTATTCACAAGTCCATTTTCCTTACCTGTGCTTTTCACCTATCTATTCAGTTATTCTAGTTTTAAAGTAGTGTTTTGTCTTGTGTCCTTGAATGTAGTTGTATAACATCACTTGGGTAATAATCAGAACAGTTTCCTTCAGAGGTTACCTTTGCCTTCTACCTCCTCACTATTACTTCTCTACAAGTCTTCCTTTGAATAATCATTTTTAAAAACCTAAACATTTAAAATGTTTTTGTTTGGGTTACCTTCTGGGATTTCAGTTCCTCAAAAATAACTTTTTACAATGGGAAGTAAAGAGCACTGAACAAAAATGAAACTTTAAAAAAATTCTGTTTGATAGGGAGTTCCTTAAATTAATATTACACTCGAATTAATGAATTGATCTCCACACATAGCTTAAGCTATAGTTACCCTACTGCAGAGTGTCTGTTATATCTGTTTGCCAGTTAGCAGGGACTGTCAATTTTTACCAATATTCGTTCGTCCCTGTCTATATCCCAGTCTCCCTACAACTTTCGCAGGACGCTATGGGGGTGAGGGGAGAGGAGAATGTCCGGCAAATGAAGCGTGATGGGGAAGGCTGTGTGCATCAGCATAGACAAGGTGAATAAATATTTATGGTACCTTCCACATGCTCTCACTCTCTCTGATCTCTTCATGTGGTTGAAAGCAAATGGCAACAACATGGCAAAGCCAGAGGATCCAATAAACGAGGACTCCTCAGTCATAGCAAAGAGGAGTGCCACTCAGGAGAGCCAACCCAACTTCCTTGCTCTTTGCATAAAGGACAGAGAAATGCTTATTGGGTTTAGCCACTGATTTTGTTGTTGTTGTTATGGAACTAGTGTTATGTGTTTTTTTCCAAATTAGGTATTGTTTTAAAATAATATTTCTAATTTTAATTACTTACAATACCTTAGGTTTGAAAAATAATGGAATAAAAATGTAAATTGTCTTATTTGTTAACGGACTTCTAACATACCTCCAGTAAGAATCTGTAGACTACTAGCTAGAAAAGAAAGTAAGAGCACTTTACAGTTAGGGTGGCTACAGAATTACTGTTTATTATTTCTATCTTTGTATTTTTTAGTAAAACATATCTCTGACAAAAAGTCTACAAACTGAAAGTCGATTTTTGAAGTACAACAGGGCTACGGCAGTGTTTCTATGTGTGGACTTTGGATTATGTATTGTAACTACAAAGTGATCAAATGTGTGCCTGCAATAATACTAGTAAAATATTATTTTAAGTAAGAATTAAGTTGTTCAAGAGCAGACCACCAAAACACTTTTATAGCATTGTTTAAAACACTGTTTCTGCCACATGAGTGAAAATTCTGATTAAGCTGGAGCTGCCATTGCTCAAGTTGCAGGACTATCAGAGTTCTCTCCATTCAGCTGATTTTAACTCACATTGGCCTGATGATATAAAGCACACATGTCTATGGTTTTCTTCAGGTGTGGACTATTACACACACTGTTGGAATGGAATATATAATCAGAATACCAAAAAAGAGCACTAAAGATCAGAAGATTAGTGTTTCAGGATTTAGTTTACTACTAATTAACTGTAAACTTTATATGTAAATGAAGTCTTATAGATTTGATACTCCATTTATATAATGCTTATAACATATCATGACTGCATTTTCAAATCTCTATGTAATTAAAAAAGAAACACCAAGGCATGTGGCTTTGAAGTAATATTTAAATTAATGTCAATAAAAAATTAAAAATGAATTTTAACTTTGTTATATTTTGTACATATATGCATACATTTAAATGTGATCATTGTTTAATCACCCTGAAAACAAGGGGTACCAAAGTTATAATTTGAAGTATATTTAATTTTCATTTTTATAAATTTTTGAGACAAAAAAAAGGAAGATCCAATTGTATCAGGGAGGAAAAATAGAGAGGCTGCAAATTGTTTAAAATATAGTAATGAAGAAATAAAAGTCTTACTCTACATTCCAGAAATGGTATGTCGGTTACCCATTTATTTTTCTCTTTTTCTCTCTATGCCAAAATCTGAAGGCCAAATTTTTTAATAATAACTTACATGTAAATATCCTGACTGCATTGAGGTGGATTGTCATTAACATCTTGCAGAATCACTGTGAGAGTCCCAGTTGTGGAATGCACTCGTTCATTGTCATAAGCTCTAAAATATAACACCCAGGAATGTGGGGTGGCTGTGTCTTCATAATCCAAAGGATAGGAGATTGTGACTTCTCCTGAATCTGAAAGATAGACAAATGCGACTCTGTTCAACATTTGCTAGATGAATATATTATGAAATTAAATAATAAAATGGATAAAATAGTTCTAGAGATAAATTATAAAGGACAAATCACAGTTTCTGGCCTGATGAAGCTCATAATTGAGGATCCGTAGGGAATGGTTAGCGATGTGGAATAGTGAAGCCTCCTACAATTATGGACCAGAAACTATTTTGTGAGAGGGTCATGATGGGTGAGGTGAATCCTAGGCCGAGTGTTGAAAAATGAGCGCAGAAAATCAGAGAAGATTGGGGTGGAGAGAGGTTGCAAGGAGGCAGTTATTTATGGTAAGGGAAGCTAAAAGAGAGAAATAAATAGGATCCAGACAGGTGCAACAGCCACATGGAAAGGAAAAAAAATACATACAAGAACAGATGATCATTATGAAAATAGTAAATTGCCTAACTGAAGACTGGGTGAGATATGTTGATTGCAATAGTGATGCAAAGAAAGGATTTTAATTCATATGTAGCAGGTAGATTTGATAAACGTGTTCTGGCTGATTAGCCATGTGTAATTGAGGTGGGGTAACAAAGGTGGATTGAAGGCAATGAAATTCTTTATATCTTTACTATAGTATTCCACCCACTTCTAAAATTACGTTATTTTAAAGATATCGTTTATTGCAATTGAAAAATCAATTATATACTCCTATTATGATGGGGCATATACTTCCCTAGCTAAAATAATACTTATTTTAAAAATTTACAAATACAAGAGAATAACACAATAAAACCCTATGTACACATCACTAAGTTCAATGATTACAATTGATGGCAAATTTTGTTTCATTTATAGCATTACATACTTTAGCCCCTACCTGAATTATTTTGAAGAATATCGCAAATAACATATTTCTTTATTTGTAAGTATTATCTATTCTTATTAATATATTTATTTATTTAATCCTCATCCAAAGTTATTTTTCCATTGATTTTCAGAGAGAGTGGAAGAGAGAGGGCAAAACAGAGAGAGAGACATCGATGTGAGAGAAACACATCCATTGGTTGCCTCCTGCATGTGCTGACCAGGGCCTGGTCTGGGGAGGAGCCTGCAACCAAGGTATGTGCCCTTGACCAGAATCAAACCTGGGATCCTTCAGTCCACCAGCCTAGGCTCTATCCACTGAACCAAACCTGCTAGGGTTGTATTATCTATTCTTTTTTTAAATATTATTTTTTTTTTGATTGCAGAGAGGAAGGGAGAGGGAGAGATAGAAGCATCAATGATGAGAGAGAATCATTGATCAGCTGCCTCCTGCAAGCCCCACACTGGGGATCTAGCCCACAACCCAGGCATATGCTTTGACTGGGAGTTGAACTGTGACCTTCTGGTTCATAGGTTGATGCTCAACCACTGAGCCAGGCAAGTTGGGCAGTATTATCTGTTCTTAACAGGCAATAGACTCTTCTTTTAAAATATAACAATGATATATTTACATACCCAAAACATCACATTAATTCCTTAGCATCATCATATATCCAGTAATGATAAAATTTCCTGGATTTTTTAAAATTATGTTTTGTTGCTTTTCTAATTATCATCTAAGGAAAATCCATACTTTGTAATTGTTTGTTACCTCTTAAATCTCTTTACTCCATAAGGTTCTCCAAAATTTTAAAAATTTTGTTTCATATTCTGGTGGTCTTTACTTGATCAATTAAGTGGTAACACACATGCACACTTGCCCCCTCGATCTATCTTGAAAATTATTGCATAATAATATGGAGAGGTACCTCAATTTTTGGTAGGTACATATTGTTTCATTGCCTACGTGTATCATGGTTTATACGACAAATACCCTATGGGTATTTTCAATAGTTATTAAATAATGTTGCAATAAATGTCATGTGCATATGTCTTGTTATATTTTTGCCAATGTATTTGAGATGTTTTCTAAGGTGGGATTAGAGTCAAAATATAAATTCATATGCAGTTTTCCTATATTCTGCTAAATATTTCTTCATAAGGGTTTAGTATTTTTCACTTCATCAGCAGTATATGAGGTCTGTTTTCTCACTGCCTCACCAACAGAAGATATTGTCTAACACAAATTTTTGCTAATATGACTGTTTAAAACAGTCTTTCCACTTACATTTCATTTGTCAAAAGACACTTATTTCCCTCCTTCCCCTATAGCCATTCCAAACTTTTCTGCCTCAGTTTCCTTTGCTTATTTTTCAACACTTAGCCCAGGCTTCACTGTGCACCCTTTACCCCCACCCACCATGACCCGCCTATCAAATATTTTCTAATCTATGCAATTCAATGTGCATCTAAACCATTTGGAGATTATGGACATCAGATCAGAAATTTATTATCAAGTGTTTCAGAAAAATTTTCCCACATGTTTGTGATTATTTAAAACAGTAATATTTCATTTTCAATTTTGAGCAAGATTGAGAATTTTTTTATATGATTGAGAGTCAATTTCAGCTCCTCTAAACTGTTGATTCCCATCTTTAAGCCATTTTCATACACAATTGTTACTTTTATTTCTTCTAATGTGCAGATATTTCCCAATTTCTTATTTATATTTTTACTTTACTTATGGTGACTTTGTTTGTCTGCCATAAAGTTGTCATGATGATGATGATGATGATTATGATTATGATGATGATAATGGTGATGATGATGATATAATGATTACATGACATTCATTCATTTGTAATCATGTGGTTTCTGGATTGGAAGCTATAGTTATAAAAGTCTTTCCCATTCGCAGGTTTGTAAAGAAATTAATAAATTCAGAGTGGGGCAAAAGTAGGTTTATAGTTGTTCGTGTAGAAAATAATACAATAATTAAATAATAATACAAGAATAAACTGTGTTTTTCATACTCACAGCTATAAACCTACTTTTGCCCACCCTGTGTTTTCTTTTATTATCTGTGTGGTTCCATTTGTAAAAATTATCTTATCTCTTCAACTTTTTTGATATACAGTATAAAATATTTATTTTTCCTAATGCTATCCAGTAACTACAAAATTTATTGAAATGTCATTTTTTCTGCACTTTTACTGGATGATACATTTTCATGATCACAGGACTTCAATCAAGATTTCATATTCTGTTCACTATGTCTAACTGTTTAATCGTGTGTCAGCATCACATTGTTTGCAATTCAGAGGCATTGTAATATGTTTGAATATCTATTAGACTCAGCTTGTCCTCATAGCTCTTCTGTTCCAATTTGTTTTCTTACTATAAATGCTTTTTGTTTCTTTAGCTCCAGGGAGATTAGGGTTCGGGTAAGAAACTATATGCAAAAAAAATCAATAAAAATCTGAAATTTCTATTAAGTTGCTTTTTAAATAATGTAATTATATCTATGTTTGCAGAACATTTAGCCTTTACATGCAATACACTCTCTTTGTGAACATTATTTATTTTTAGTTCTATAAGTGAATATATATTTAACTCTCTGCATTATTTCTTATGCTGATATCACTCCAGTTATTTAGATTGTCAGGAGTGCATTCTCTAGTGAGTTCTCAGGAAGAGGAACAATATATCCTGACTGTCTTCATGTTTCTAACATTTTTATATGCTTTCTTTACCTATAAGGTCATTTTCTGTGTATAAATTTCTCAAGTCACTTTTTATGTCCTTGAGTTTCCTGAATATGTTACTTTAGTAACTTGTGGAAAAAGTGTTGTGGAAAGTAATGTTTACAATTTGATTATCAATCTTTTATAAATGAGTTAACCTTTTGCCTAGGGGCTCAAGTATTTTTTTGGTTAATATCTAATAGTTTACTAGAATATGATTCAGATCCAGCCATTCTGTATTGATTTTCCAGAAGTCTAGTTTACCTTTTTTGATACATAGCCTCAAATCTTTTTTTTTTATATTAGGAACATTTTCTTCTGTGACACTTTTTAGTATTTTTTATGTTCCACAACTTTTCTTTGCTTATTCAGGAATTTTTAGAATATGATTTATGGTATTGCCTCTTCTCTGCCTACCTTCTATATCTATCATCTTTTTTTCTATTCACTTCTATTTTTGGTCTTTATAAGTATTACATGTTCTAAATAATCACATACGTGGTAAAGTTTTTTCCCTGAATCATTTGAAAGACCTGATGTTCATCATCTCCAAGTACTTTAAGATATGTTTCCTAAGAGCACTCTCCAACATTACCACAATAAAACAACAAAATCTAGAAGTTCCCATCAAACACTTATTGCTGAAACCCCCTTTAAAGTGTCACCAGTTATCTCAGTGATATTTTTACATCAGAAGATCCAGTTCAGAATCATTCATTGTCATGTCTCCTTCAATGATGAAAGTTCTTCAATCTTCCCCTAAGTGTCATGACCATTTTGAAGATTAAAGGCTGATAATTTTGGAGAAGTTTCCCAAATCAGATGTGCCTGATGTCTTCTCACAGTAAATCTGGGTTATGTAGTTTTGATTAAATATCACAGAACTTATATGGTGTTCTTATTGCATGCTATCAGTTTCTCTTGCAACGAGGATGTCCACTTTAATTTCTTGACTAAGATAGTGCTTGCCAATTTTCTCCACTTCAAAGTTGCTATTTTACTTTTTGCAATTAATAAGTATTTTGTGGTGAGGTATTTTGAAAATATGTAAACATCATGTTCCCCATCAAACTGACAATTTATGTGTGTATTTATATCTCAGTGGATTCATGGTGTCCCATTTTATATAGTGGGCTATAATCTGCAACTATTGATATTCATTTTGATGTTCAAATTGCCCTGCATTGGCTGGAGAAAGCCAATACAAGCTGATTTCTATGTCTTTTCCGCATACCCTTGTCAACCTTTGAGCATGTTCTTGCTTTCTGTCACAATCAGATATTTCAAGATTATCTCATATTTTAACTCTTGTCACCTAAAAACAACAACAACAGAAAAACAACACCTTTTCTAAGGAGTTCTTATATTGTGAAATGGTATTTAGAAGTCAGTATCTGCACATTAGACGTGCTCATTGCTATTCTGGTGTCATCCTCCAGACGTAGCTACAGAAATTCATTCGTGTGTCTGTGCCTATGCAATTATATCAATTTTGTGTGCACACGTGTGTGTGCGTGCACACACACATACACACACCTTCCCCTATGCATACATATAAAGAAAAACTTAAGTTCACTTTAACACCTTTGATTTTAATTCATCCTCATATTGTTCATTCCAGTTTTTTCATTTTCTATAATTGTAACTCACATATCTGATAGATGAAACTAGTGTTTATTTACCTTTAACATGGCTGTTTTATGAATTCCCCCAATCCTATATAATAAAAGGCTAATATGAAAATCGACCAAACAGCAGAATGACCAGTTGCTACAATGCGCACTAACCTCCAGGGGACAGACGCTCAGTGCAGGAGCTGCCCCCTGGTGGTCAGTGCGCTTCCACAGGGGGAGCACCACTCAGCCAGAAGCCCAGCTCACCGCTGGTGAGGGCAGTCATGATGGCGGAACCCTCTCCCACCTCCATGGCAGTCGGACCATCCCCCAAGGGCTCCTGGAATGCGAGAGGGTGCAGGCTGGGCTGAGGGACACCCTCCCACATAAGTGCACAAGAATCAATTTTGTGCACTGGGCCTCTAGTATGCAACTAATCTTCTACCTGCTGCCACTCTCTTCTCCTCATGATGGGTTTGGACATCCTTTTCTCTTTGTTTAAGCTCTGACATGCCATAGGCCCTGCCCTCCAGAAGTCATCTTCCTCACCTCTCTGATTCTACTCCCTAAATGGGAGCTCTTCCTACTGGTATGATAGACAGTATGTGTTTAATCCTGCTCTTTTCATGTATGAAAATGTGCCTCACCTTTTAAAAAGAAGAAACCTTTCTCCCCTTCCCGTGCTTTTTTCCTAGGTTGTTAGAGGCATGGACTCCTAATTATTGGTCATATAGAATGTAATTAGAGTTGCAAATCCCATAATCAAGTACAGGTTCTGCCATGCAAACTAGCTGCAGGGTTTTGGGTAAATGAAGATGCCTCTCCAAGCATCACATGTTAGATGAGAATTAGTATAATAAAAACCCAACAAAGTTATTTTATTTGCAGAGCGCTTAGGAGAATGCATGATACAGAATAAATATTCAGTTCATTTGAATAGTACTATAGTTTCCATGAGAAAATCCACTTCTCACCAAAAAAAACAACGACAAAACTATACAATACCATCCCAGGGAACCCTGCTGTGTATCTGAGTTGTTTGAGAGTCCTCTGGATCTGACAGACTGTGCAGACTATTTCCATACTTCTGAGAAGGAAGGAATGATCACTGTTTACCTCATATAAAATATGCTAAATATGTTCCTAAGTATTTTAAAGATTCTTTTTCCTAGTAGAATGATCACCAGGCTTATTTTTAACTAGTAAAAAACACACTTTATATTATACTTTATGAAATGACTAGCAATAAAAAAGTGTACCTTCACTTATTGAAAATTCTTTTTGTGTACCTATAAATTCATAATGTACCGAGTCTCCTATGTCTCTATCAGTTGCTGTCAACTTGACTAGCATTGTTCCAACAGGCAGATTTTCATAAATATTTATAGGTGCATCTGGTATGTATCTGTGGGACAAAAGGATTTTTTTTATCACTCAGTATAAACAAATGTCTCTTTTCATCTATGTCACACAACATATATTTTACATTTTGTGATACACATTTTTAACAGTTTCAAGACCCTGGTTTTAAAAATACACTATACATTTTAAAAAATTACTATATATACTAGAGTAAGTTTATGTATTTATAAAGTAAAGTTAAAAGTTTCCTTCTATCTCTAGGCCTTCTCCTGACTGTTAAATTATATTTTAATTCAGATAACAAAATAGTACAAACATTTTCACAGTCACTTTTTTATTTCAGATATGTTTGGAAATATTTCTATATCAACAAGTACTTATTGCCCAAATTCTTTTTAATGGCCAAATTGATTTTAAATAGAACTGTATCAATGTGCATTTTCTGCAACATTTTACTTATTACAGATAAACAGCAGGAAAATAGAAAGTTTTGAATTCTTATTCCATCAAAAAAGACACTCTTCTGTGGTTTCAAGAACAAAATATAATTGGCTATTAAAATAATTAATAATATAAGTCTCCTAGAGGTTTGCTGCTAGATCAGTTGGAATGTTTGTAAGAATCTTGGCAATGGAAATACAACTCAAATAACACTGATATATACCCCATTATAAAAAAGTTTTAAGGGTTAAATCTTAGCATTTAAATGTTGCATTGCCCATTGCTTACCCAAAGATAGGGCTCTCGTCATTAACATTTCTGATATTTATAGTGATGGTGCCAGTGCACGACTCCAGAGACAGGTTCCCTCTATTTCTCACGGCCACCACAAACTGGAAATGCTAAAGTAAATAGAGAAGACAGAATATTTTTGATGCTCAAAATATGCAATTCTCCTTTACATTAAATAAAATTGGAAAAAAAAAACCTTTAAAAAGTTGCAAACATAAGAATGTGTAGATCTAGTCCCCAAACATCTTAAGGTCATTTGTTGAGAGGAATATGTCCTATACTCTCATACATATTTCTGTTACTAATGCTACCTACCACTTGTTATGGAGCTTTGACATTGGTTTTGGCAATGTAGTCAATTTAAATTTAAGGCAATATAGTCAATTTAAATTTCTTTAAATACCTAACAAAAAAGAGGAACTTATGTTTTACTGGTTAAGAAAAAATATTATGTAAAGCTAAACAACTATTTTATTTTTGAAAATATTTGAAAAACCGTGGATACTTTAGAGACTTCAAAAAGGTAGTAAAACGTTTTAAAAGTTTATATTCTAATGTGTAAAAAATAAGAAATATTGTCTAATGTAATAGCTAATCAGTTTAAAGTTAAAGTGATTTTAATTTTTCTTTTATTAAACTTAATTCTATAAGTAATAATTATACTATGTGTATAAGCTCCAAAGTGCCTTTACTTATATGAGATTGCACCTTTTTGAGACTTCTATTTCAGAAATATTTTAAATAAATGATAAGAAAGTGAAATTACAAGGAATATTTAACTAAAATGTGGCTTAACTAAAAACACATTGCTATTAATTTGGGGGGTGGGGTGTATAAATTGCTTTAAAAGCAAGAAAAAAAGAATGATTTAAAATGAAAATCTTAGACCGTCTGGAGTTGCTTGGTGGTTGAGCATGGACCTATGTACTAAGAGGTCACTAGTTTGATTCCTGGTCAGGGCACATGCCTAGGTTGCGGGCTCCATCCCAAGGGCTATGCAAGAGACAGCCAATCAATGATGTTTCTCTTTCATTGATGTTTCTATATCTCTATCCCTCTCACTTTTTCTCTCTCTAAAAATCAATAAAACATATTAAAATGAAAAGTTTATTCTCAAATGTGTCAATGTTTCCCTTCCTTGACACAGTCTTAAAAAATTGGGGTTCCCTATAACAGTACAGCTATTCTGAATTAGCCATTTAGCCATGTGTTCATTCATTCTCAGTATATCCATCAAGAACCAAACACTGATATTTAAAATGAGCAGCACACATTTTCTACATGGCCTATTCGGACATGACAGCAGAGCACAAAAGGGAGGATACTAGCAGCTTCTCAGAAGAGATGACAAGCAAACAGTGGCAAGGTAGCCTAGTGGTGAATAACCGTATTAAAGCTAGGCTGCTTTTGTTGGAATCATGATTCATGTATTTGCCAGAGGGATAATGTTGGGTAAGTTATTTATTCAGATTAGTGTCTTCATCTGTAGAATGGACATAATAATTGTATCTACTTCACAAGGTTTTCGTAAAAATTAAGTAAGTTATTATTTGTACCGCCTAGCTCATACTCAACATAATGTAAGTGTTTTGTTTCTTTAGAAAAAAAATAAGATGAAAATAAATGTGAAATGTCTTAGAAATCAGGTCAAGGGTACCAACACAGTAGTTGGCATACAGCAAATATTGAATGTTTTTGAACCAAGGAACATATATTGATTCTCAATATTTTAAGTCTTAACAAAGCACAGGAATCTCTGAAATTGATGAAGTAGATGCTTTCAATTAGAAATATTTTTTGAACACTAACTATTTGATGCCCTGTGCAGTCCCCAAGAGGCAAAAACTAAATTAGATATAACTTTAACATGGAGGAAATCACATTCTAATAGAAAAAGACTGGCATGTAAACAAAGGAAGGTAAAATTCTATCCAACGGTTTGCTTTTGGATCAGTTTGACTCCATTGGTGGATGGAGTCAGGTAATTTGGCAGAATCCTTTTAGAATATGACTGGAATAAAATTATTGGGTAGGAGAGGAGAGAGAGACTCATTTGGTTAAAGATTAGCCCATCCGTGAAATTAACATATAAACGTTCCTGAGGCCAGTGATGCCCCAGGGAGCCCTGGTAGAGTCAAAAGGTTAACCCCTTTGGAGGTACAATTGCTCAACACTGTCCAATACGTAAACATGTAAAGCTTTTTTTAAGGGTGAACTTGTGTAGTAAAAGTGTAAGTTTACTTAATTACCCAGAACATTGCCTCAGTTCTATGCTTTTGAATATGGAGACAATTCCTTCTCCAACTTTTATACAAACCTGAAGAAGCAAAAACTGAAATAATATTTAAATAAATTCTAATGGATAAAAGTAAAATGAATCAAATAAACTTCTAAATTTATTTTCTTAACATGAATTTCTGCTTAATCTGTGGGAGTATAAAAATGCAATTACATAAATTTGGCATGTTTATTTCAATTTAAATAAGTTTAAAAATATTGTTGAAATATTGAAAATTATTCATATTTAAAGATATTTATCATTTTAATGTTACAATTTATATTTATTCTCACCTTAGGATTTGTTTCATAGTCCAAAAGGGGTTTTGTGGTTTTAGAAATGACACCATTATATGAATCCAAAGCAAAGTAGGCAGTGGCATTAGCTGAAGAATTTAATACTGAAAACTTTAAAACACACACACACAAATGGTTAATCCATTAGTGAAGAAACATGAATTTTAAACTGACAGTTTTGATGCCATTATATGGCAAAACCTAGCTAGACCAATATTAATTGTCTCAAGACAATGCCCATAAAATAAATGCTAAACTTTCTTTCAATCCCAGACTTCAAAAGCAATCTGAAAATTCTTTCACACTTTTTGGTTATATTTTTCCAAAGATTTTTATACTTAAGTATTAGAACATTTTTGGTAAATAGCTATCATTTGGTTTATAACTAGTACTTTCCAGTGTTGCATTTATAGTTTTCTAATATACAAAAAAGGTCATTTCCCCTTGTACACTCAGGAAGTGTACAAGGAGGCACATGTACTGAGTTACTTGGAAGAAGCCATTTGATTTACTCTCTGCACTGACTGTCTCCATGAGACAATTAAATATTGTTTTAGACAAAGTTTATTTTCATGAGCATCAGCATGTTCCTCTTATTGTTATCACCCAGGATTATAACTGGGCTCAGGTTCAAGATGAATATTAAAGATTATGAGAAGGATTTAGTAAATACATTACATATTTTAAATTTACATCCAGAGAAAATTATAAAACCCAGGAGACATGATATCCAATGCCATTTCCCCAAAAAATCACAACCATTTTGATGGGCATATTAACTGATTTTCCTGTGGCTCTAAGTGAACAAGCAAAGTTGGCTTATGTTAGACTAAGATCCATAAAATGTTCTCATGGAAAAATCTCCTTTTCTTTGTTTCTTTCCTTATTATTATAGCTTTGGATTTGTTTAAAAATTATTGTTTTCCAAATCTTTGTTTAGTTTTTATTTCCCAATGATTTCTAAAATAAAACCCAGATATTGTAATTTTAGTTACAGAAAATATACAGGTACGCACATAATAATTTATAATTACATACATACCCACCCTTGACACATATGCATGTATCATGACCTAAACTCCAACATCCCTAAACACACATATTCCAAATCCTGACCCCCATCCTTTCCCACACATTCACACACCCATATACATGGAGCTTCTGAACCTGGTAAGACAGAAATTATGCTCTCCTGTGTGGTCTTCTATCCTGAGTATAAATTTCACACAAGCAAAAACAAGTAAGGAAAGAAACTGGGAGTGCTGATCAATGCCTAATTATAATCAGGTCACTAGAAAAATTATATACAAACTAAATTCTCCAACTCCCCTAAATGCTCATTTCAACCCTATTCTCCAAGCGATGCTTATGAGCCGTTTGTTAAAAGTATAGACAAAGGGCAATAAAAAAAAATTTTAGGTTGCTTTAATAAGATTTAGACTGAGGATTACATAATTTAGGGCAGAATATTCCAGTGTATTAGTATGATTTCTAATATATTGTATAATCAAGAAATCATTTTTTCTTGTAATATAATAACAATATAAGCCTTACATATACCACAAAATTTTCTAAGAAAATCTAGTGTAATGAATTATCTTGTATTTCTCCTTGCTTACCCCCTCTTAACCTGAAACTATTTTGTCATCCATTACTTATTAATTTGCTATTGTTAAGTAATTATTGCTGAAACCAGAAATAATATGAAGATACAACCTACTTTGTTCAAATTATGTGTATAATAAAGAAAATATTCCTGATCTGGGATGAAAAAAAACAATAAAACTTGAAATGATATTCTTTCAGCTATGTAAATGTCATCAGATAAATGCAAATCAATGTAATCTCTAGTTTTTCATGTGCTTTTGGATCATTTTAGAAAGTCTTTTATTTTAAAATCATACATTTTTAGTCTATGTTAATATATTCAAAGGTTTAAGTTTCTTCTTTTATATCAATGACTACCACAAGATATCAAGAATAATTCAAAGCCTGATGATATATTTTTTTTCTCATTGAAAATTTGAGCACTCCTTTTTAAACCAAAGTTGAAAAAAAATAAATAGATGACAAAAAAACACGTACTTCAACCTCTTGTCCTGGATCTGGATCTCTTGCAAGAATCATGTATATAAAAGCAGACGCAGGGACATTTTCAGGAACAGACACTGAAACACCTACACAATTATATAAACCATGAACAATAATTTATTTTATTTATATATTCTTTTAATGTGGAACCTGAAAACATTATTTATTTTCTAATACTGTTACATTTAAATCCCACTGGTCTATGTTTCACTTTGAGTGAATCTTTTACTCATGCATAATGATCACCATGCACGTATCATTCAGAAAATATTGCTTCACCAAGTTGAGATCTCTTAGCTTTGACATGTTTTCAATTGAAGTTTTCTATTTTTTTCCAGATTTTTGTAAGCCCTAGAGTCAAAGAAGTGTAATGTTGAAAGTAACTTTGGTGATGATCTAATTAGATGCCTCTCTTTTGCTGACCTTGGAACAGAAAGGTTAAGTTGTTTATTCTAAGCCACCCAGTGACTAAGTCAGGACTTGAACTTAGTCTCCAAAATCTCAACCTAAAAATCTACTTGGAGTTAAAATTAGAGTAGGAACAATATTTTCTTACATATTCTCTTTCACCTGGAATCAGTTCTCTTTACTTTTACCAAAGAATGGAAAAGTAAATATACCTGATATTGCAAAATAATCTTTTTTAACTAACTACAAGTTATTTTCTGCCGGGAGCCGGTCCATGCTTGCTGTTTCAAGGGACCTGGCATATATGGCATACGGTTCTTAATATGTTTGCTCACCTTCTTGGCGCTGTGTTTTAACCAAGGTCACCTCTCCGAGAAAGGTTGTTTCCCCAGGTAGGAATTTTTCCCTGAAGTCAGGGAGGGGATGAAACTCCTTAACTAAGTGCCAGGCGGGTAGTTAATCACTACAAACAATCATGCTTAAGCTACATAATCTTTACTCCCTGGAATGGAGATAAGAAACGCCCTAACCTTTGTAATAGAGATTGATAGGATTGAATCAACTGGTATAAATACAGATGTAACAAGACAGCAAGACACAGAACTTAGAACAGAATCAAGGAGACAGAACCTACACGGAGCCTAGAGACAGAAGAACTTCCCTGGAGAGAACATGGCAAAAGATCCTGGACAGAAACTGGCCTCAGAACCTAGAGACAGAACCTAGCGAGAACATGGCAAAAGATCCTGGACTGAACCTGACTACAGAAATTGGCAAGAGAACCTGACTAGAACCTGGTGACTGAACCTGGCTGGAGAACCTGGACAGAACCTGGCTGGAGAACCTAGCGAGGGAACATGGCCACAGAACCTGGCTGGAGATCCGAAGCAGAACCTCTCTGGAGATCGAGACCAGAACTTGGCTGGAGATCCTGGCTAGGCTGCTGATCAACTGAACGCTATCTCTGTGTCCTTCCTTCTTCGCCGACTCCGTCTACGCCTTTGGGAACCCCTGGACCTGCTGGGGTTGGACCCCGGCAATTTTCCTAGCATAGCTAATAATTTTTTAATATTATTTTATTTATTCCACTTATTTTACCAAACACTTACTCTTCTAAAAAATAGTTTTGTAACATTTTAATTTTATTTTTGACTTAATTTCCAAAAGCCCTAACTACAAGAAATTTCAACATTGCCTTATATTAACCCTTTATAAGACAAACTTTAAATAATCCATAATAATTCAGTTTGTACTTTACTTTTCCAGATATCTAAAGAATCAATAACATTAGACTATATATACACTGAATTACAATTAAAACATAGCAAACTTTCAGGAGGTATTCTTTTAACTGAAGTTATTCAGTTTCCCCAGGAAAACATCAGTCTATGTCGAGAGCACTCTCACTTTTCGTGGCCAGTTTAAAATTTGCCTGGTACTTCTACTTATATTTGCTCAATACTTAAACAGAGTAATTTGTGTTTGCTATAAACGACTTTTATTGGGTGCTGACTATAGGTAAGGTATATGTGTGTACATGTGTATGCACACACACATGTATTTTAGATTATGAATCAATTGAGAATATAGCAAATGAATTATACTGTAAAATAGGGGCCCCCAACATAGTAGCTTTGGGATGTACTGGCACGGCCAGTACTAAGGAATCCTTTAGTGATGATATAGGATGCAATGAGTGAATAGTATCTCAAGAGCTATTTTGTAAGGTCTTAAATCTTCTATTAGAACAGGTAAAAGTCAATAGGTGGTGAGAAATGGATAGAGAGCAGCAATGGACAGGAATCTGGAAGAGAAAAACTATTTGAGTGGAGTTTGCCTTGTCCTTTTGCCCTCCATTTCATTTTCCTTATTGTCTCCAAGTTAGCTGGGTAGTTGCTCATAATAGAAAGAGCAAGAGTGTTAAAAGGAATCAAAATAGAGAAGGTAGAAAGAATAGAGAAGGTTTAATATGACAGATAAGTAAGCAAGTAAAGTTAAAAATAAATGAAGGGGAGAAAATGGAAAAACTAATTAGCAAACCAGATACAATTGATGAGATCAAGTTGACCTAACCAAATTCAAATCAAACCAACTTGTATTTTCTGAGATTCTACTATGTGCAGTCTCAAGTACATTCAAATGTTTGAAACTTTTTAGTTTTAGAAGGTCTTCATGAAATCACAAACACACATAAGGGTGAAGTCAGTGAGCAGTATATGAGATTATGATTTGTATGGCTCTGGTGAGAAGAAGAGCATACTTTATTACTTTACTCACATGGGTATACTGATTCCAATTAATATGTTAGGGATATTTTTATGGGTAAAATTTAAAAAATGAAATACAATTGACAAAATTTTAATTTATACCAAACTTCTCAGGGACATCTATTTTACTTATACTGAAGTATACCTCCATATATTATTTTAATTATATATTCTAATTTATATAATTAAAAAATCCTGTTGAAAGCAAAAACTCTTTTGGGAGCAAGACTATCAGATGAAATAACTATATACTATTAGGAATAATGATGATTCTTATTCAAGAAGTTGAAATTTTGTAACTAAAGCTAAAGTTTTAATTTGAGGAACAAAAATATTAACAGTAAAATGTTTATTACAATATTTGAAAATAAAGAGTAATTTCTTGTAATCATACAAAAAGGAGATAATAATGCTTAATATATATTTATATATAATGATATGTGTTTATAATTATTAATATCACATATCATTATGTACAACAAAATTAAGGAAGCTTTTCACACTTTGTATATAATCTCATACTTATTTTTGAAAGATACTTTTCAAAGGCAAGACAGCATTTTATAAATGGATAGACTATCTTTTAACCAATTTCTTCTTGTTAAACATTTTGGACATTTCAAACATTATGCTACTACAAATATTAAACATAAACCTTGACTGTATGTCCAAAAATTCTGTAAATAAGAACTCTGAGAGTGCTCGCTTCGGCACCACATATACTAAAATTGGAATGATACAGAGAAGATTAGCAAAATCATGAAACATTCCATATTTAAAAAAAAAACTCTACTAAAATAAAATTATAATTATTCTAATATTCTTTCTAAATGTTTACTAAAATAGAATTTGGGAGATTATTTAAAATCCCACTTTATCAAAGTGTTATTTTTTTTTTATTATATCTTAGCCAACACTGGTATTTTCCCCCATTATTGTTAAACTGTGGTCAATTTCATAGATGAAAATTATATTTTGTTGTTTAGATTTTCATGTATTTGACAACTTGTGAACTACCTCTTAATTCATATGTTACATATAAACTTAAAATAATTTTGTAAGTACTCCTATACTTAATCTGCTGCACAAAGAAGTATTTGAATGTTAATTTAAATTACACTAAATCTGATTATTATTTTTTCTTTTAGAAGTATATCTGTCACTTTATGTACTTGTCTTTTATGAAACTAAAGAAAAAGAAATGCTTAAACTATAAGAAACAAACTATAATTCCAAGTTTTATTTAAAAATTTTCTCACACTATCATTGTTTTATGAATGTTATAAAAAATTGATTTGTAATATACCTGCTGCTGTTGAAAAACTTGAGTCACAGATAATTGGATCATCTACATTCTCCACAAAAACTGTAAACACATAGGTACTGGTATTATTTCCATTATCTCTGGCCTCAACATCCAAAGAGTAGGTTTTAGTGTTATTTGGGTTGTCAAGATTCAAAGGCTGAAGAAGAGTGATTATGCCTGTAACTAATGAAAAGAAGTAAAATGAAAACAAATACCAAATTAAAATAATTAAGCATGTTAATTTATTCATATTGATGGTGTTTTAATTAATTTAATGATACACATTTTAGTGAATAAGAAAAGCGGTGTTTACCACTAAAAATATTTATTTAAAAATGCCCACTTGCTTTATATTTGCTTATCTTTAAATCATAATTAAATGTCATAAGTGGTTTCATCACATTTTCCTCTAATCTCTAAGTTGTCATTTATGAATCTACCAAGCATAGGTAGGATCTCTACTTTAAAAATTCTAGGCACAACCCACTGTATATTAATTGCAATAATAAAGTTATTAGTGTTTTTGAGGATGAAAAAAACTAGCCAAACCATATTAAAATTTTATTCATGTATTACTTCTGCAATCTGATTTAATCTTATTGTATACAAAATGAAAAATGAGCTCAGAGGTCAAACTTAGGAACTTTTGTGAAAGCAGAGTTGACAATTTATTCCTGACAACACCAAGGAAGATTCTTGGTTGACGGGGAGAGTGAAAAGCTAGCAGCAGCCTTTTGAGTTCTTACATGTGTTTTTGCTGGCCCATCCCCTGACCATTGGCATGGAGTATCTATAACTGTCTACCTGCCTCTGGATCCTCTTTCAGCTTATCTGACTCTTAGAGCAGGTGTGTGTGCTCAACCTAGTGATAAAAGGCCCTAGCTTCTGCAGGATACTCACACCACCAGGTCAGAGGCAACAAGAACTGACAGCGATTTTAGTCCATTCTCCTGGAGTCCAGCACATGCTGATGTGCTCTGGTCCACCCTTAATGTCCCCACTTTATATCCCCTGTCCTTCCTGACTTCCTGCATTGTGGACTTCAGGCTCCAGTATCACACACAGAGACAACAGCCTTTCAGGGAATGTTTAACCACCTTTCACACTTCTGTTCCTGGTGGGGGTTTTTTTGTTTCCCTGTGGCTGAATAGAATATCCCAACGTGCACAAATGAAATTAAGGAGAGAGATGTGACTTAGTTGTCGTATAGTTTACCAGAAATTCGCAGAATAGCAACTATCATATGCCGCATATTTTTGGTATGTTTCCATTCCCATACTTAATTTAATTTGGGGGTAGTTTTATCAGGCCAACATCTAAAATAAATGCAGGAATTCGATAGTGAATGTTGAAGAAAAGTGGGGTCAAAGTGGGCATTTAAAACTTACAAGGGTCCAAGCTGAACATGTCCTGCTGAGTTTTAAAGGAATAAGTAATGCTGCCATCTTCATCTAGATCTGTTGCTTTTACTCTTGCTATAATTTCTCCAACAGGTTTATCTTCAGTCACATTAATTGTATTTAAAGGAAATGGCCTAAAAAAAATATGATGATGAAGAATGTTGAAAATGCAAACTTGTATGCATATATACGCTGAGTTAAGATAATCTAAATCATCTTTTAGATTTGTGATGTCACCGCCTTCATCTTGTCAAGAAGTTAAGAATTCCAAAAGTATTTAAATGTTAAGAAAACCCATTTTTGGCACAAAGTTACTTAATTTTTGCATAGGCATTACTTTTTCATCATCTAGTCTCTGGTATCATGCCAGAAATCAAGGATATTGTGGCAAAAAGATGAAACAGATTGAAATACTGTACCTCTATTATTTCAAGTATCAAATGTATGGAATCGTTGGCAACTGAACATAAGGGACTAAATATAGTCATTTTCATCTTGTTATCCAGTGTGATGAAATGCTGTCCAAACTGGTAACTTATAAAAGCAAACGATCAAAATATTTCTTATAAATTTATTGCTCATCTTTTTAAATCCAAAAGTTCCTCATCAATGTCCAGAACATTCCTGAAACTTTTTATTTTAATTTAACCTACCATTCAAGCATCGGACATTTATTGATAGCCTACAGTGTGTCGTTCCACTTTTACACAGAGTTCTAAATCTGCGCCCGCTCTTCAGGACTTGACTGCTTGTGTAGGACACAGATTCAAAGAACTATAATGCTATGTGATAAATACCATAACTTTGTACAAATTTAAACAGAAGGAAAGACTAAACCTGGGGTTGAAAGAGATATTCAAGGAAATTCTCAAAGGAATGTAATCAAAGGAAAAAGGAGGTGAATGGCTGGCGCTATTCCTCTGAGCAACCTTGCTGACCACCACAATCCAGTGTGGCTTCCCCTCCACAGTGTGGTTACTTCTTTAAACCATAATGTAATATAACTCACAATACTTATATTTTAGATCACTTAAATAATTTCCTTCTCTGTTTCATTGTCCTTTAACATGCTATGTCTCTTAAGAGATGAAAACAATATTTGGGGGCAATATTTTAGTGATTTGGGTATTGCTTTTAATATCTAGCATTAAATTCTACCAAGTAAAAGCAAAAAAAAAATAATAATTCTTATTAAAGGAGTGAAGGCAACAGAAAAATGTTCAAAGAAGTTGGTGGTACCTTAACTGCAAATGTAGGTTGAGAGTTAGGGTAACTATCCCCAGAAATAAAGGAGAAACTAGCTCCATATTTGCTTCTAATTTAAGTTAAAGGGACTTTGAGGGCTCAAATAATGAATTGCTCTCCTTCACCTATAAAGATACTAGGGGCCCGGTGCACGAAATTCATGCACTGGGTGTGTGTGGGGGGGAGTGTCCCTCAGCCCAGCCTGCCCCCTCTCACATATTGGGAGCCCTCAGGCGTTGACCCCCATCACCCTCCAATCGCAGGATCGGCCCCTTGCCCAGGCCTGACGCCTCTGGCCTAGGCGTCCGGCCCGGGCAGCGGGGACCCACAGCTGCAGCGGCCCCATGATCGTGGGCTTCGCTTTAGGCCCAGGCAAGGGACCCCTAGCTCCTGGGACTGCCAGCTTCGACCATGCCCAGCTCCCATCACTGGCTCCACCCCTACTTCCTGCTATCACTGGCCAGGGTGGAAAAGGCACCTGATTCTCTGATCATGGCTGGGGGGCAGGGCAAAGGCGGCCCCAGGGCCGCCTTTGCCCTGCCCCCCAGCTCTTAGCTCCCCCCTGGGTTTCTGATCACTGTCAGTGGCAGGGGGCTTCTTCCTGCTTTCCCTTTCGCCTCCCTGCATTGTGCCTACATATGCAAATTAACCGCCATCTTGTTGGCAGTTAATTTGCATATAGCCCTGAAAAGGGTAGCTCGTACGCCAATTACCATTTTTCTCTTTTATTAGTGTAGATAACTTAGTGATGGAAGAAAAAGAATTTAAATACTACTATTTTTCTTTTTCTCTTTAGCAGTTTATGAAACATTTGATTATTCTTAGATTATAGTCCTATATTTGCTACATTTTGAAGTATAACATCCACCAGCCATTTATAATCTGCAAATGTCTTCCAATGTCACAATTATATCTCAGAGTATGGGAGTAAAATAGTTTAAATTAAATATTTCATTATTTAAAATTAATGTATTTATTAAAAAGCAATGTAAGAAGGTTACAACACCTTTGGGGGAAATATAAAAGGGAAAAAAGACACACACAAATCCTTTCTCCATATTACAATGTTGGTCATTTTTATATTTTTACAGTATTTTACTGTGGAAAGCCGATATAGGGTTAAGCCTGGGACTGACCTGTTGGCAAAGTCACAAACAGGGCTTCCAAGTGTTAAACAACCCAATCTGAGAGGTAGCCGCTGATTTACACGCACTATCATTTAAAAAATAAAAAAGGGCTAATTTGCTGGAAGCTGGTCCATCCTTGCTGCTTGAGACAGTCGCTGCAGGGAAGAAACATCTGCACAGCATATGTTTGAAGGGAACTGGGGTATATGGCATACTGTTCTTAATATGTTTTCTCCCCTTCTTAGAGCTATGTGTTTTAACCAAGGTCACCTCTCCTCGAAAGGTTGTTTCCCCAGCTGGGGATTTTTTTCCTGGAGTTAGGGATTGACAGGATTAAGGAAGGGAATAAAACCCCTTTACTAAGTGCCAGGCGGGTAATTAATCACCTTAACTAGGAACGATCACGCTTAAACTACATAATCTTTACTTAGGATAATCTCCTTCAGTTACTTCCTTGTAGCTTAACAGAACAGTAGAGTAGTGACCTTGGAATGGAGATAACACCTTTGGAATAGAATGGATAGGATTAAAATCAACAGAATTAGATGGAGAGGGGATTTTTTGGCAAAGGTCAGATAAACTATGGACATGAAACAAGGAACTGTAGAAGGTTAAGGGAGGACCCAAAACATACCATGATGTAACTACAGAGGCATGCTTATAGGATCAAATGGTATAAATAGAGATGTAACAGGAGAATAAAAAGAGAACCTTGCTATGCTGATCAACTGAACGCTGTTTCTGTCTCATTCCTTCTTCGCCGACTACGTCCACACCTCTGGGAACCCCTGGACCTGCTGGGGCTGGACCCCAACATTTTACAGTATTTTCTAGTATATATTTTACTATATATCAGTATATGTTTCAATCATGTATATATAATCATTGATTTTTAGTATAACAATATAAAATATTTCTATGTAACTACATAATCTTTATTATTCTTATGTTATAAGTAAAAAGTTTAGTCATTTTCTTATGATTCTACTTTAAAATAAATATGCTTACTCAAATTGAGGCTTCTCATCATTTATGTTTCTGATTTTTATAATTAGTGTCCCTTGGCAAAACAGACCTGTTGTATCTGTTGCTCTCAATGCAAGCTGGAAAACCTGGAAAAGAATTTTCAAAAATGTCATAATATGCTATTTTGTAATATGTATCTATATGGCTCCTGCTAGTTTATTGTTTTGTTATGTTTTATTTTGTTTTAACATTCTTCTAATATATATATATTGTTTTTCTTCTAGGCCATTGAAAAAAATTCAACTACTTTCTTAGTTAAATATACATTACTAGGGGCCTGGTGCACGAAATTCGTGCACTGGGTGTGGGGCGGGGGGGGGGGGGGGAGTGTCCCTCAGCCCAGCCTGCCCCCTCTCACATACTGGGGGCCCTCAGGTGTTGACCCCCATCACCCTCCAATCACAGGATTGGCCCCTTGCCCAGGCCTGGGCAAGGGACCCTCATTTCCCCCCATCACTGGTTCTGCCCCCAGCCCAGGCCTGATGCCTCTGGCCTAGGCGTCTGGCCCGGGCAGCGGGGACCTGCAGTGGCAGCGGCCCCGATTGTGGGCTCCGCTTTAGGCCCAGGCAAGGGGCCCCTAGCTCCTGGGACTGCCAGCTTCGACCGTGCCCAGCTCCCAT
The DNA here is from genome assembly GCF_963259705.1 of Myotis daubentonii. Lineage (NCBI taxonomy): Eukaryota > Metazoa > Chordata > Mammalia > Chiroptera > Vespertilionidae > Myotis > Myotis daubentonii. The sequence goes on from NC_081849.1 coordinate 39,624,483, forward strand.
CGCTGGCTCCACCCCTACTTCCTGCTATCACTGGCCAGGGTGGAAAAGGCACCTGATTCTCCAATCATGGCTGGGGGGCAGGGCCAAGGCGGCCCCAGGGCCGCCTTGGCCCTGCCCCCCAGCTCTTAGCTCCCCCCTGGGTTTCCGATCACTGTCAGTGGCAGGGGGCTTCTTCCTGCTTTCCCTTTCGCCTCCCTGCATTGTGCCTACATATGCAAATTAACCACCATCTTGTTGGCAGTTAACTGCCAATCTTAGTTGGCAGTGAATTTGCATATAGCCCTGATTAGCCAATGAAAAAGGTATCGTCGTACGCCAATTACCATTTTTCTCTTTTATTATATAGGATTTGTATATTTCAAAGTGGCTTCATTTTATTTTATTTATTATTTATTTATTTATTATTATTTTTTATTTTTCTATTTTTTTATTAAATCTTTATTGTTCAGATTATTACAGTTGTTCCTCTTTTTTCCCCCTATAGCTCCCCTCAACCCAGTTCCCACCCCACCCTTTGCCCTTACCTCCCCCACACTGTTCTCATCCATAGGTGTATGATTTTTGTCCAGTCTCTTCCTGCACCCCCACGCCCCTTTCCTCCCAAGAATTGTCAGTCCACTCCCTTTCTATGTCCCTGATTCTATTATATTCACCAGTTTATTCTGTTCATCAGATTATTTATTCACTTGATTTTTAGATTCACTTGTTGACAGATACGTATTTGTTGTTCATAATTTTTATCTTTACCTTTTTCTTCTTCCTCTTCTTAAAGGATACCTTTCAGCATTTCATGTAATACTGGTTTGGTGGTGATGAACTCTTTTAGCTTTTCCTTATCTGTGAGGCTCTTTATCTGACCTTCAGTTCTGAGTGATAGCTTTGCTGGGTAAAGTAATCTTGGTTGTAGGTTCTTGCTATTCATCACTTTGAATATTTCTTGCCACTCTCTTCTGGCCTGCATAGTTTCTATTGAGAAATCAGCTGACAGTCGTATGGGTACCCCCTTGTAGGTAACTAACTATTTTTCTCTTGCTGCTTTTAAGATTCTCTCTTTGTCTTTTGCTCTTTAATTATGATGTGTCTTGGTGTGGTTCTCTTTGGATTCCATTTGTTTGGGGTTCTCTGCGCTTCCTGGACTTGTAAGTCTATTTCTTTCACCAGGTAGGGGAAGTTTTCTGTCAATTTCTTCAAATAGGATTTCAATATTGCTCTCTCTTCTTCTGGCACCCCCATAATTCAGATGTTGGTATGCTTGAAGTTGTCCCAGAGGCTCCTTACACTATCTTCATTTTTTTGAATTCTTTTTTCTTTTTGTTTTTCCAGTTGGGTGTTTTTTGCTTCTTTGTATTTCAAATCTTTGACTTGATTTTTGCGATTCTCTAGTCTGCTGTTGGATCTCTGTATAATATTCTTTATTTCAGTCAGTGTATGCTTAATTTCTAGTTGGTCCTTTTTCATATCCTCGAGGGTCTCACTAGATTTATTGGTGGTTTCTAGAAAATTCTTGAAAAATGTTATAACCATGATTTTGAACTCTATATCCAGTAGTTTGCTTTCCTCTACTTCTGTCGTTTGTGACCTGTTTCTTTGGCTCCGCATTTTGGCTGTTTCCCTCTGTTGATAGAGTGCCTTTCTGTGCTAGGTGTCCTATAGGGCCCCGTGGCTCTGACTCCCCAATTACCTGAGATGGACACTCTTGATACACCCCTTTGTAGGCTTTGTGCACAGTCTTGTTGTAGTTAAGCCTTGATTATTGTAGGTATCACTGGGAGGAATTGACCTCCAGGCCAATTGGCTGTGAGAATCGGCTGTGTCTGCAGTGGGAGAACTTCTGTGCTGAAGACCCTTCTGGGGCAAGACTTGCTTCAGTGGGGCTTTGGTGCTCACTGAGTCTGCCCCCTGAGTGTGTCCCTTATGGATCTGAGGAGTTGTAATCTGGATGGTCCCACTCTGACCACTGGGTACACTGGCTCTTGAATCTCTAAGGAGGTGCTAATTTAGCCTCTGCCTGAGGCTACCCAGCAGGAGCTATGGAGAGATCTGCAGATTCCCCTTCCTTGTTTGGGGTTTTGAGGTGCCCAGATAAGGCCCAGCTGTGAAGCAATGCAAGCTGCTGTGGGGCCTTGGGCCTTCTTTTGGAAGTTCTGGGTCTCTTTGACCCACCTGCAGGTTGTTAGGTAATTTTCAGATTGCAAAGGGCCAGGCCTTTCATATGCAAAAGCCTCTGTGCACAGCTTGGGTGGTGCGGGGTCTCAGGGAATCAACAGGGCGGAGCAAACAGCTATGGCTGATCCTCAGTCCTACCCTAAGAGGCCCCGGGTCTCAGTGTCCCAGTAATCGCTGCAAGCACCTCTGAGAGAAAGATTACTTTATCCAGCAAAGCTATCATTCAGAATTGAAGGTAAGATAAAGAGCTTCACAGATAAGAAAAAGCTAAAGGAGTTCATTACCACCAAACCAGTATTATATGAAATGCTGAACGTATTATATGAAAGTATTCTTTAAGAAGAGGAAGAAGAAAAAGATAAAGATAAAAATTATGAACAGCAAATACATATCTACCAACAAGTGAATCTAAAAATCAAGTGAATAAAAAATCTGATGAACAGAGTAAACTGGTGAATATAATAGAATCAGGGGCATAGAAAGGGAGTGGACTGACAATTATTGGGGGAAAAGGGTTGTGGGGGTGCAGGAAGAGACTGGATAAAAATTGTACACCTATGGATGAGGACAATGGGAGGGGTAAGGGCAGAGGGTGGGGTGGAAACTGGGTGGAGGAGAGCTATGTGGGGAATAAAGAGGAACAACTGTAATAATCTGAACAATAAAGATTTAATTTAAAAAATAAAATAAAAAGAAAAGAAAAAAAAAGAAAATAATTTTATTATTGGGGGTCACCACAACATGAGGAACTCTATTAAAGGGTCGCGGCATTAGGAAGTTTGAGAACCACTGATCTACACCTTTGATGAACTGCACTAATTCTCATAAAAGAATCACACAAAATATTACTTTCCCATTAAAATAATAATGTGTTTTATTTTTTAGGCAGAGGTGGACATTGTAAAAAAAATCTGTCACTCTGTGTAAAATAATAAATAAATATATTAATTACTTGATATCCAGCATCAAAATCCAAGGTATCATTGCCTCTCAAGCTAACAATACCACTTACAGGATCCACTCCAAAACAATTTGCTCCTTTTTTTGGTCCAGATAACTGTGTCTCAATGGTGTACTAGAAAATTAAAATATGCATTAGTCACATCAAAATAAATGGGAAGGTATTTGGGAGATCATTAGGATATAATGATAAAGCAAATATGTAGATAGTTTTCTATTTTCACACTAATTATTCTTTCTCTATGATCTATTTTGTATTAAAACCACCAGCATATACTGATGCAGAATACAGGAAACAAGAGTTGTTTAGTATATTAACACAAACTTTTAAATATATTTTTATAGAGCTGCACAACACTATACAGATTTTTTCTGAGATTTTTTAAATGCATAAATTTAGAAAACAAAACAGAAATTATGATATAAACCAATTTTGAATATTAATATAGTTGAATATGAAGTTTTAAATTTATCACACCTTTTTCAGTATTATTTGTTTAATCCTCACCTGAATGTATGTTTATTGACTTGAGAGAAAGAGGAAGAAAGGGAAACATTGATGTGAGAGAGAAACATTGATCGGTTGCCTCCTGCATGGACCCTGACTGGGGATCAAACCTGCAGCGTAGGTATGTGCCCTGACTGGGAATGGAACCTGCAACCTCTTTGGTGTACAGAACAATGCCCAAGCTGTTATTTGCCATAAACTCTGAGAAGAAGTGAGAGTAGATATATATTCACACAAGTATCTGAAAAAATATAGTTTGCAATGAGGTAAAATTTTTGTTAATGAAAAATTCAATTATATCTGCATATTTTAAAAATCGGATAAAGCTCTAACCTTTAACAATGTTACTAGTTTTCAAAACCCTAATTTTTTAAAATAATACCTGCTGGGTCCCTATCCTATTGCTGCAAATGACACAACTGGTAGTAACAATTTTCAACTGGACTATAGCTTATTGTTTTAATCTATTGGAAAGACTTACTTAATAGATAGGGTCTCATATTTCTTAACAATTTAATATGAATTTGATATTGGCTGGTCTACAACTAAATATTTTTGAGCAGGGATTTTGAGTACTTTGACTGACAACAGCCACATCTCACGGAAGGTTAACTGTGGAAGTCAAGGCTGAGAGGGATTAAGTGACTTCCCAAGGATCACATCGCTAGTTACTGGAAAAGTCATTATTTGACCCAAGTCACCTGACAGCCCCATTACTTCACCCTGATTCAGCGCTCCATTACTTCATACTGTGAGTTACTAAATTAAAAGTAGTAAACTCAATACATGTTTAAAAGAACAGCTGCAGAGCCAAGCATGCTGACTTTTGTAGTCCAATGTACCACTAAATTCTCCAGATAGAGCTTTATGGGTTTATTTTATTTTGCCAAATCTCTAAAAGACTTTACAACCAGGAATCAATTATGAGAAAAGCAAATCTAGTACAGTTAGTAATTAGGATACTGAAACATCAAAAAAATATAATCACATTCACATGTGTCATTGACATAGCTAGAGAAGTGAAACAGTTCTCAAGAACATCCAAAAGTCAAAGCAGAGTTTCAGCTCAGCATTGATGTCTTTCAACCAGCTGCCCACCTCCCTTAAAAGTCATATAAATTTCTTGTACACATCACGAAAAGATCTTCCATAAATGCTATTTCTAACACAAATATTTCATTATAGTGGTTATCAACTTCATTATACTCTCTTTAATGATCAAATTAAATGTATTAACTTCTCTTGAAAAATATATCCAAAGCATAGAGCTGTATTCCAAAGTGATGTATACATCTCCCACAATATCCACATTTACCGTCAATCTATCACCATGTGAAGAGTCCTCATCTGTGGCTGTCACTCTGTAAATGGGCTGAAATAATGGGTAGTCCTCATCAATTTCTAAGGTAGCTGTGAAGCCAAAATTAACATGTTACATAAAAAAGTTAAAGTATATGATGCAATACTAATTTTAGATTGTATGGTGGGTTTCAGTTAATACTTTAAGATAGTTAAATATTTTTATTATATTTATAGTTTTTCCTTTGGCTTTCTATCATCTTTTCTGCACCTACAGAGTGCTTTTTCTTACTTCCTGGATCTTTCTTTGGCAACTATAGCTTAAAGAAGAGGAGCATGACATATATGCTGACAGACCGTCCTGTGGGGAGCTAAAGGGGTAGCCTCACAAAAGATTCTAATGCTCCAGTTTCTAGACCTTATCTGCCATGCATGGAGGAACTTTTTCTTAGAAATACATTTGCAGACAACTCTCACATATCTCCTTTCCACAGTCTTGACCACATGTGAAAAACCTAAACTACATATAATATGGGTGGATAGACTAGGAAAGACTCAGGTTAATTGTTTAATTTGTTTCTTTTCTTGTGGTGTGTGTGTGTAATTACAGCTCATACAGTATGTGTTTGAGAGTGTAAGTCAAGTTGATTAATAAGACATTTTAAGATTTTCTATTCCTTGCATATACTTGAAGACCAAATTTATCCTATATAATAAAAGCCTAATATGCTAAGTGTCTGGTCGTCCGGTTGTCTGTTCAAGCAATCAAAGTGTAATATGCTAATGATATGCTGAGGCCGCTCAATCTCTCGCTATGACGTGCACTGACCACTAGGGGGCAGACAGTCCAACTGGTAGTTTAGTTTGCTGCTGGGTCCAGCTGATCGGGACTGAGCGAGATGGGCCAGACACGCCCTGGAGCCCTGCCATGATTTCTCCCAGGCTGGCCCACCTCCCACATCCCTCTCCAACATCGATTGTGCACCGGTGGGGTCCCTTGGCCTGGCCTGTGCCCTCTTGCAATCTGGGACCCCTCAGGGGATGTCAGAGAGCCAGTTTTGGCCCGATCCTGCTCAATGCAAGAGCTGCCCCCTGGTGGTCAATGCATTCCTACAGGGGGAGCATACCTCAGCCAGAAGCCGGGCTCACGGCTGGCGAGTGCAGTGGCAGTGACTGGAGCCTTTCCTGCCTCCGTGGCAGGGCTAAGGATGTCCTAAGCCAGCAGTCAGACATCCCCTGAGGGCTCCCAGACTCCGAGAGGGCACAGGCCAGGCTGAGGGACCCTCCTCCCACCCCCGAGTGCATGAATTTCGTGCACTGGGCCTCTAGTATATTATAACAAATTTAAATTTTAACAAGTTGCCCAACTATATTTAATTGATATATTTTCTAATGTAATTGCATTTAAAATGAGTTACCAGGAGATTTGGAGATGAAGAAAATAAAATAATAAAGATAATGATAGCTGCCTAGAAGCATGTCTCCCAATATTTTCTCAAAGAGCATACTGAAACAGAGAAGAAATAGAATTCCACAAAAGCCTGCCCTCAGTGTAACTTGAAGATAGAATGTGACCAAACTTTATAATAAAGTTAAGTTTTTTTTAAAGAAAGGAAAAAATTTTTAATACATCCTGGCAAATAGTGTCTTAAGTTTCCATCCTACCATGAGACCTTGTGTTATGCAAAGGGTAACACATAAAAGCTGTTGGGAAAAGAATAAGGGAAAGCAAACTACAAGACTAAGAGTGATATAAAATTGCTGCCAGAAAGAATAAGTCAATGTGAAAAAAAACAACAAAAAAAAAACAAGAATCAAAACTTCTATTATGTTGAAAGTACCATGCTTGCAAGATACATAAGTTAAAAAATCAAGTTTCATATCTTCCAATTTTGTTTTGTTAAAGGCAAAGACATAATTAAAATAAAAGTGCTTTTAAGATAAATATTTTTAAACAAAACAATAAATGAAATACATGTGTTAGAAATACACTGGCATCTATAACTTTTCTTTGACTCAAATAATCTGAAAATTGAGTTTAAATTGTTTTTCATTATTTAACATTAAAAAAAGTCAGATTTTGTGATACTTTTGTATAAGCCTGAACTATTTAATGCAAAGAAAATTAATAGAGGAATAAGTGTATAGGACCCTCAGTGCTCTTAAGCAAGTCTCTGTTCTGTTTATTTAACTTTCTACACCAATTATTTCAAACCTTGCTCCTTTGCCCCAAATCTCTTCCCCTGTCCCTTCTATCTTACTTCCCATAGGGGATCTCTCTTCATACTGTACAGAATACATAGAAACTTAGACTAGTGATAGCTCTTCTTTTCCCATAAGATCTCTAAGCCCACGAATGATACTGTGATAATAATCTGGTTATTTTTTAACAGGAAAGGAGTAAAGGGAAGACTAAATAATATAGCCATGCCCTTTATACAGCTTTGCTAATCTAACACTCTCCAAATCTATTCCCAGCCGATCAAAGGGGGAAAGGACTGGACAAAGGCAGTTTAGATGAATGCCCAATAAGGTCTGTGTGACATGGGAAGTGCTTACCTCGCTCTCAATCACAGCTGGGAGCGAGTCAGTGGCCAGAACAGGTGTGGCCACTGCAAGGGCTTGAAAACTAAATATTTAAACTTCTAAGCAAAGGAAGTTCTCTTTCTCGGCTCTTGCCTCTCCTGCCTGCTGCACTCCTGTGACTCCTGTTGCTGCCTGTGCCCATGAAGCCCTTGGCTGTGTGGGGCCCACATAATGGACTGATGGGCTTTCATTAGCCTGACTGTTGAACTGGACCCGGCTGCAGCATGGAACAGAAGCTCTGGAGGCTGGCTTTCCTTTTGGCTTCGCCGAATCCACAGCTGTTCCTTTTTCAGGACTGGTTTAAAGGGCATGGGACTTCGCAACCTGAGGAACGTAACTCCATGCAAATAAAGTCTTCCACCCATACCTCCTTCTCCAGTGGGAGTTTCTGAAAGTGCTCGTTTCAGCAGCTCCCCAAGAGCCCCTCTCCCACTCACAATGGAGGAATCCCGCTCGTGTACTCATCCGATAGCACCAACATCTGAACCGTTTCCCTCCTCTTACAATGAAAGGAGGATATTCATTAATGACAATACCTGTCCATTAGCAGGTGTCTCCTCTTCCACTTTCTCAGCAACTTGACTCTAACTTTATTTTTCATTTTCAAAATACTCCCTCATTACTGTCTAATTTCCATTAGCATGTCCATTAAAAAAGAAAGAAAGAAAGAAAGAAAGAAAGAAAGAAAGAAAGAAAGAACGAAAGAAAGAAAGAAAAAGAAGTACCTGGCTTCAAGCAAATTTTAACTATGGCCCTGTCTATATCCTGCCCTTCAAGGCGGGAGTTTTGTGTATTTCTTCACCTCCCAGTGAGTCTTTAGTTCACTCTGCTACAAGTTCTGCCCCCACTACAAACACTGAAACTTCGCAAAGTCATCGAAGGCCTTCTCCATGCTGCCAGACCCAATCAATACTGAGTGTCCATCTTAACTTTTCTTTGGTGTTTACACAGTTGACTCTTGCTTTTTCTCTTGGCACCAAAAGATCACTGCAAATCTAGAGGATTTGCGCTAAAACTTCTGAGTACCTCTAAAAATATTGCCTGGGAAAATAAAACTTGGCAAGGTTCCTAGACATCCATTAAGTCTTCAAATCAGAAAAAAGCCTCATGATTGCTTTTCAAATCATTGTGTTTTTTAAAAAATATATTTTTATTGAGTTCAGACAGGAAGGGAGAGGGAGAGAGAGCTAGAAACAGCAATGATGAGAATCATTGATCAGCTGCCTCCTGCAGAGCCTCCACTAGGGATCGAGCCTGCAACCCGGGCAGGTGCCTTTGACTGGGATGGCTGATGCTCTGTCTACTGAGCCAAACCAGCTAGGGCTGCTTTTCAAATCTTAATCAACAATTTAACAATCTTCTGTCTCTGTTGTCCACCAACCTATTCGGCCATCCCTTAGTGCACCCTTTTACCACCTCATATCCTGGACAACACTGGGAATGGAAAACAAGGACTCAAGGGTCCCCAGTATGACACAGAAGGGGGCTTCGAGCCCAGGAGAGTTTGGAGAGGTTGCTCAAAGTATTGCTCCTTGATAAAGAGAAAAGGACAAACAACAACAAAAACTATGCAGCTATTCTAGTTACTTATGCACATTCATAGCCAATATCATTATTGAACAAGTATACATATGTATGTGTGTACGTTTGCTATAAAAATAACTGAACATGGTTATCAAAGACTATTGCCTTTAACAGTGAATATTAGAAAAAATACTTTTGCATTAACATAATAAACATTACATTTCTGTTTGTAATCAATGTCCCTTTTTAAGAAAAAGAATGTGATATTTTAGCACAGTATAATAGAGATGCATGTAGAAAAATCCTAGTTTACTTTTACAATCAATTTAAAAGATACTTATTATGGCAATTAAATTAACTGAATGATTTGTTTTGGTTTATATGGTCCATATTTCAAAGTAATAATTTTAAAGTTATTTTATATAGTTTTTTAAAAAAATATTATCGATGACTTTTTCAAATCAAGAGATAATGATGAATTCTTTCAAAATAATATATTTGAATACCAATGATAAAGAAAATTTCTTTCAGGCACACACTTAAATAACCTGGGACCCTCACTTCACTAGCACTTTTTCAGAAATTAGAAAGTACCATTGGAAAGGAGAAAACTTAAAGCTTCATGGAATTTTGAATTTTCTAAATATAAAAATAAAAGTGTAAAGATTGGTATGTAAATGTTTATATGATAGCTGAGATTGATAAATGCTTGATTAATTGACTCCCCCTAAACTTTGATACCATCTCTCTCTTACTTTCTTCGTCATGTATCTTCAACCACCCAGTCAACTGTATTCTCCCCATTTGTTTGTAACATTACCCCAAAACTCTTTTAATCCAATATAGTTTTGCCACTGCTTTCTCTCCATTTTACATGCTAATTTCTTAAAAAATGGCTTTTATTTTCACAATCTCCTAAGTCTGCTTCTTTTTGGCTTCTACTCCTGTAAAACCAATAATATAGTTCTCAGTAGGCTCATTAGTTATCACTATCCCCATATCACTAACCAAATGCAATGAACATTTTAATACCTCATCTTACTTGATTCTAGAATTCAAGTCTACTAACCACTGGCACCCTCTTTCAACACTCTTCCTCTGCCATTCAGGATATAACTCTTTTTTTTCCACCACCAGTTTAGCTGTTCCTTAATCTCCTTGGCTGGCTGAGTTTCTTCCTCACATCATTGAGTGTAGGAGTTCCTCAAGGTTTGGCCCTATGCCCTCCTTTCTTCTAATTCTCTACTCACTAGCTGAATAATCTCATCCAAATCCATGGTTTCAATTAAAAAACATTTATAACCTTAGGCAAGACCTCTGAGCTCAACTGCTTACTTAAATCTCTCCTTTGAATAACAAAGACATATCAAACACAAGATGTTCAAGAATGAACTCATAATTTTTTTCTCCAAATTTGGTCTATTTCTAGATAGCTTAACTGAGGATCTCCAAACCACTTATATAAATCAGAAATCTCCATTTTCTGTTTTTCCTTATATTAATTTAATAGCAGGTTCATTTACTATTTAAGTATCTCCATACTATTCTTTTATCTTTATCTCCATAATCTTCCTAGGTCAAACTATACTATTCCTTGCCTGGATTACTGAAATAACCTGATAATTACTCTTCCTCTCCCTATTCCATGGGTCTTCAAACTACCACCCATCAGCCAAATTTGGATTGCTGCCTGTTTCTATATGGTCTTTATGCTAAAAATGGTTTTTACATTTATAAATGGTTAAAAAAAAAAATCAAAAGAAAGAATAAATTAACATGGAATTCAAATTTCAGTGTTTAAGTGTAGTAGAAAACATACATATGTAAACCCACTTGTTTGCATATTGTCTATCGCTGCATTCTTAGTATGGTGGCAGTTTAGTAATAGAGATAGAGATCTTATGTGGTGCTCTCATTATTTCACATATTGTACTGTAAATTGCATTAATCCAGTCATCACAGCATTGAGAATACTTATTACTTATTGCCAGGCCGACCTATCATTCATGTTTTTTGTTTTGTTTTGTTTTTTTTCCGAACAATAAAGATTTAATTAAAAAAAAAAGTAAAGTCCTACAATTGGCTCCTCTCTAGGGGGCGTGGCTAGGCCCTGGGGGCGTGGCCGGGACGAGCCAGCTTAAAGCGTGGCTGAGGTGCAGAGACCCGGGCTGTGGTGGCTGTTACCTGTGGAGGCATGGAGGAGTGCGCTTGCCTCTGCGGAATGGGCTCTTCGCGGGGATGTAGGTGTCCTCAGAAGCACCAGCGCCCAGCTGAGACGGCAGCGGCAGATGGCAAGCCGGCCCAGGCAGAAAAGCACGTCGAGGGGGACGCGGCAGCGCGGTGCTGTGCTGGGAGTGGAGGAATCGCGAGCCCCATGCCGCCCCCGCTGCCCCCGCACTGCTCGCTGCAGGACCTGCCGGTGGAGATGCTGGTGGAGATCTTCGCCTGGGTTCCCGCCACCGACCTGCCCAGCCTGGCCCAGTCCTGCACCAAATTCCACCACACCCTGCACATCGACAGCATCTGGAGACGGCGCTGCCAGGAGGAGTTCGGCGTTCGTGAAAACTTGCAGAACCTGGAGATGATCGGTATGTCTTATCGAGAAGTCTATACGAAGCTGTTCCCATACAGAAACATTTTGGGATTGTGGCAGCTAGATAATAGCTATAGAACACTAGTGAACGTCGTGGTGGACGGCTTATGCATTACTGGTTGGAAATACAGGCCTTCCTTTCACACCCATGTGGGTGGCCCCATACATTTCAAGCCCGTGTTCAGAATTTGCCTGACGGAGAGGAAATCAGCCACAGTGGAGTGCATGGAAGGCCCCCACAATAGGCCCCACAACCGCCAGGTGCGGATTCAGAAGGACTGGTTCACCACCCATTGCAACCAGACATACCACCGAAAGGATTTAGCAGCCAGTCTTAGGGATGAATGGGTGCGGGTGCTGATAGGGGAGGACAGACAGCGGTATGACCTCCTGACCTACCGCCGCCTCTACCTCCCGCCGAGCCACCCGGACGACCTCATCAGGCCAGGCCTCTTCCAATACTACTTAGATGACTTTGGCCTAAAGATTGCCATGCTCAGCTTCCATGGGAAGTATGCCCGGGTCACCGATATCACGGGATACTCCAAGAAGACGTTAGAGATCCACCTCATGCGCCGCATCCAGCTGCGAGATGGCGAGATCTTCCGCTACTTCAACGAGCTCTCCCGCGTGGTCCAGGAGATTGAGGAGCAAGTGATCCGGGAGCAGCAAGAAGACGGGACTGAGGAAAGCCAGGGCCATGGCTGGCAGAGCCCTGCCCAGCCCAGCGTTGGGGAGTCCAGGGCTGCAGCTTGGGAGGAGCAGCCTGTCCCGTTTGTTCTGCCTGTGGGTGTGCACTCAAGAGACCAGAACTACCCCCGAACCTGCAGGATGTGTTTCTATGGCGTAGACACTCTTGCCATAATTGGCTCATCCTACCTCAAGAGCTTCCCTGGAGTCTTCATCCTGTTTGATGAGAACCACTTCGGGTTCATCTGGCGAGTGGAGAAATGCTTCTTCCTGTATAGCAGAGTCCAGAACACCTTCCAGAATGTGGAGGCACCGTCCCCCCAGGCTTTCCTGGAGATGCTCAAGAACATTCAGTCCATGCCCTAACTGGTTTGGCTCAGTGGATAGAGCATTGGCCTACGGCCTGAAGGGTCCCAGGTTGGATTAAGGTCAGGGTCATGTACCTGGGGTGGAGCACATCCCCAGTGCGGGGTGTGCAGGAGGCAGCTGATCGATGTTTCTCTCCCATTGATGTTTCTTTTTTTTTTTCCAATTAAATCTTTATTGTTCAGATTATTACATTGGTTCCTCTTTTTTCCCCACCATAACTCCCCTCCACCCAGTTCCCACCCTACCCTCCACCCTCACTTCCCACCCACTGTCCTCATCCATAGGTGCAGGATTATTGTTCAATCTCTTCCCGCACCCCCACACCCCTTTCCCCCCCAAGAATAGTCAGTCCATTCCCTTTCCATGTCCCTGATTCTATTACAATCACCAGTTCATTCTGTTCATCAGATTATATATTCACTTGATTTTTAGATTCACTTGTTGATAGATGTGTATTTGTTGTTCATAATTTGTATCTTTACCTTTTCCTTCTTCTTTCTCTTCTTAAAGGATACCTTTCAGCATTTCATTTAATACTGGTTTGGTGGTGATGATCTCCTTTAGCTTTTCCTTATCTGTGAAGCTCTTTATCTGACCTTCACTTCTGAATGATAGTTTTGCTGGATAAAGTAATCTTGGTTGTAGGTTCTTGCTATTCATCACTTGGAATATTTCTTGCCACTCCCTTCTGGCCTGCAAAGTTTCTGTTGAGAAATCAGCTGACAGTCGTATGGGTCCTCCCTTGTAGGTAACTGACTTTCTTTCTCTTGCTGCTCTTAAGAGTCTCTCTTTGTCTTTTGCTCTTGGCATTTTAATTATGATGTGTCTTGGTGTGGTCCTCTTTGGATTCCATTTGTTTGGGGTTCTCTGCGCTTCCTGGACTTGTAAGTCTATTTCTTTCACCAGGTAGGGGAAGTTTTCTGTCATTATTTCTTCAAATAGGTTTTCAATATCTTGCTCTCTCTCATCTTCTGGCAACCCTATAATTCTGATTTTGGTACGTTTGAAGCTGTCCCAGAGGCTCCTTACACTATCTTCGCATTTTTGGATTCTTTTTTCATTTTGCTTTTCTGGTTGGTGTTTTTTGCTTCTTCGTATTTCAAATCGTTGACTTGATTCTTGCGATCCTCTGGTCTGCTGTTGTGAGTCTATAATATTCTTTAATTCAATCAGTGTATGCTTAATTTCTAGTTGGTTCTTTATCACAACATCGAGGGTCTCACTAGATTTCTTGAGGATCTCACTACATTTATCGGCGGTCTCACCAGCCTTTTCGAGGGCCTTACTAAATTTATCGGCGGCTTCTAGACAGTTCTTTAAAGACCTTAAAAGTGTGGTTTTGAACTCTATATCCAGCAGTTTGCTTTCCTCCATTTCTGTCATTTGTGTCCTGTTTCTTTGTCTCGGCATTTTTTATGCTTTCCTGTGTTGATAAAGTGGTTTTCTGTGTTGAGTGTCCTCTAGGGCCCAGTGGTTCAACCTCCCCAATTACCTGAGGAGGACACTCTTGGTGCACCCCCTTGTGGGGTTGTGCACTGTCTTGTTGTAGTTAAGCCTTGATTGTTGTAGTTATCACTGGGAGGAATTTACCTCCAGGCCAATTGGCTGTGAGAATCAGCTGTGTCTACGGTGGGAGAACTTTTGTGCTGGAGACACCCTTCTGGGGCAAGCTTGCTTCAGTGGGGCTTTGGTGCTCACTGAGTCTGGCCCCTGAGTGTGTCTTTTATGTTTCCAGGGAGCTGCAAACTGGATGGTCCCACCCTGACCTCTGGGTTTCCTGGCTCCTGGATCTCTAGGGAGGTGCTAATCTAGCCTTTGCATGGGGCTATCCAGCAAAAGCCTCCCTGCAGGGCTTGGGTGGGGCAGGTCCCACGGGATCAACAGGGTGGGACTAGCAGTTATGGCTGCTCTCAGTCTTGCCCTCAGAGGTTCTGCTTCTCAGTATCCCGGTAATCACTGCAAGCCCCTCCGAGAGAAAGCTGCCCTCCGTTTCCAACCGATGCCAGACAGTCCGGCTTCTCCTGTATGAGCTTGGGTCCCCAGAGACTCGCCCAGAACTGGAGCTCAGAGCCTGAGACTCTCTCCCGATTGAAAACGACAACCGTGCCCTCAGCCGCCAGCCCACTCCACATGCACCTCCGCACCTTAGTATTTTATTTCCGTACTGCACCTCCTCTGAGTCTCGGTATGCTTTCCTCTTTCCTTCTAGTTGTAGAATTTCCACTCAGCCAGCCTTCCTGTGGTTCTGGATGATGTCCTTTCCATCTTTTAGTTGTATTTTTGAAGTGGTTGTTCGAGGCAGCAAACTCCGGTGTTTACCTATGTCGCCATCTTGGTTTCTCCCCCGCTGATGTTTCTAACTCTCTATCTCTCTCCCTTCCTCTCTCTTTTTCAGCAGCCACCGACGTTTCTCTCTTTCTCCCTCCTTCCCTCTCTGTCAGAGCTGCTTCTTCATTCTCCTTTCCTGGATTCTCTTCTTCCCATTCATGTTCTTATGTATTACCATGCCTACCTATCATGGCTAAACAGAAAGAGAAATGTGAATTTTGAATGCTGCACTTTTAAAGCATGATTGAGTGTGGATTAATTGGTACTGAATTATGTGGCAAAGCATTGTGTTTTTGATAAAAAGTCACTGTAGGTGTCATAAAAGAACATGATGTACATAAGAATTATAAGACTGAGAACTCATCACAATATTCCCTTTTGGCAGGAGAACAATGGTCAAGGAGAAAAAAATTTAATGATAAATGATTTTATTCACAAAAATAAATTTAAATTAGGCTACAACAAAAATAAGATTCTAAGTGGCTCATTTCTTAGCTGACAAGAAAAACTATTCACTGATACCTCTATTACAAAATTATAACTGATTGTTACCATTATTATATTTTTAAAATTTTGTCAATAAAAATTTATATAAACTTTTTTTCCTACATTGCTATATAAATACTGCATAAATAATGTCTTTGATTTTACCTTTTAGCTTTCAAAACCCCAAATATTTGTTATCTGGCTCTTTACAAAATCTTTTGACACCGCCTCTAAGTTTGTTTCCTTCCAATCTTGCTCTACTCTCACCAGATGAATCTATTGAAAATACTTAACTGCTTAAAATATTTAAAAGGATTACCACACCCTTAGAGCAAAGACCAACATTCTTAAAATACCCATATTACCTTTCAACAATTATTTTGAATTATATTACTTACATAGTGCTCCCTCCTTTGCAATCATAGTAGACGTTCCAATTTTACATTTTATATGCCTCTAGGCATTTGTACATACAGTTCCTTCTACATGAAACACTGTTCCCTCTCTTCTTTCTTATATACTATGATAAGAGTTTGGACCTACAATATTGTCAATTCTTTAGAGGAAGCTTCCCTTATGTCGCTGACTTGGTCAACCCCCATACACAAACCCACACATTATTTACTGTTATAGTATGAAAATACCCTTTGAACCTTAAGGGTATTAAAGTCAAATATTCTTTGTGACATTTTCATAAGTCAACATTTAAATTTATGTACAAAGTTGTCAAAGCCTTTTATTTTTTTCTCTACTGCCTCACATATGTTACACGTCTTTAGAAGAATCTCTATTGCTGTTTTTAATTTATTTGCTCTCTAATCTCTCAATTGCAGAGTGAGAATTTCTATCTGGCAAATATATTTTTTTCTGAACAGTTTGATAGAGATATTATGTGTTTTCTTAGATGCATGAATAGCTGCACATATTGTGGTAGATTTATATAAACACACACTACGTACACACTAAAAATCACTAGTGTTTCCAACTAGAGACATGTGCCTAGTCTCATTCATTATCGATAGCTGTGAAAAGTAAATTATAAGAGAATTATGTATCATACCTGTGCCTAAGGAAAACTGGGGGTCAGCAGTACAGTCTGGAGGTTCCGGAACATTGATGATATTAATGGTCAAAACATGTCTCACAAGCCCTCCAGTATCAACTATCAATAGAAACCTTCTAGGGTCCGTTTCATAATTAAAAATTTTGGTAGAAGTGATTATCCCAGAACCTAGTAAACAGATAATTCACGAATTATAATTCACATAAATATATAGAAACATATTTTTTGAGTCTTGAAAGATTTTAGAATTACCCATTTTTATTTTTGCTACCTCCCGAGAAGATTTAAAATATGAAAATACATGAAAAATACTAATAGTTGACTTGTTTTTAATGTTAGTTTAGACCTATTTTTAGTAAGCTGTATTTTGTTTTCAAACATTTACATTGAAAACCATTTCCAAAGATTAGAAACTATAAGTGACAAACATCATATTGTGATCACAATATATGTCTACTTTATATTAACAGTAAAAAAAAAAAGGTGTTCGTTTATATCCAAATTCATTAATTATTGTGAGTTTACCTGAAATCATATAATAGGTTTGGTATAATTTTGAGCAGACATCTTACCACAAAGATGTCTTTATTATCAAAGGAGGCATGGTGCCTCCAAAAAGGTACTTTTATATGCTATTTACTGTAAAAGCAGCCAATTCCCTGCTGTGTTAGCCTAAGACCTGGGTGTAAAATAATTAACTCTTTTAAGTAAAGACAAGAAAAGAAAGTATAGGTAAAGGGGAGAATAACACAGATACTAATAAAAATAGTATTTTGTTGTACAGTTAAAATTGTGGGCATTTTTAAAGATAGTCATTAATATCTAACAAAAATATCTCTTAGAATTAATGAAATATTTGTGATATTCTTAGAAAGCTCTGAGTTACAAAGGCTATTGTATTAGAGGGGGCAAATATTATCTCTAATTCTGGGAAAATCACTCTTATCTATAGGCAACTCTTTTAAAAATATATACTAACCGATCTTAGCGAATGGATTCAATATAGACAAAAAAGTTTCTCTGTAACAAATAAGATTTACTTTAAATTTTTGCAACATTTAAAAAAATTATATTGAATAAATGCCCAGCTGGTGTGGCTCAGGGGTTGAGTATCAACCCCTGAACAGTTTAATTCCTGTCAGGGCACATGCCCAGGTTGCTAGCTCAATCCCCAGTGGCAGATGTGCAGGACACAACTGATTGATGATTCTCTCTCACTGATGTTTTTATCTCTCTCTCCCTCTCCCTTCATTTAAAAATAAATAAAAGGTTTAAAAATTATATTGAATGATTAGTCAAGCAAAATCATAACAAGAAACAAGAAGAACCCAATATTGAACTTCTTTCTAATTGAAGTAGAGCTTGTATATCCCTTCCCAAATAGGACAATAAACAATCTCAAAGTGTAGTAGTGGATCAAACCTAGAGGGAATATTAATAGGTTCAACCACTTTGTGGTTATCCTAATGTTTCCTAATAGGTCTCCTCCAGTCAGATTAATGGGACTAAAACTTTATTGAATAATCCTGTGAGTCTCCCTTAACCCCTCTATTCAAGCAAGATACTTTTAGCCCTCATCAAGGATACAAGGGAAGACGAGCCCCAGGGTAAGTCCTGACAATGTATTAAATAACTGTGGTTTGATAGAATCAGTTAGATTTATGAGGGGCTAGAATTTGATAGACTAGGTTTCAGAAGTTGTCATGCACTTTCCTTTGAAATAGATGTGAAAACTTTTGGAATTCAGCCTTATCAGTGAACTCAAGCAAAACTAGAAAAGCCAAGCAGAAAAATAATTAATCCAATTCACAGAATTATGAAAAAATAAAACTCATCATTTTAAGCAGTTATATTTTGGAATGGTTTGTTATGAAGCTTCAAAAAACTGATATAGGGGACATGTAGATTTGAGGAGTTGGGAGAAGAATTAGAAACACAATCAAGAATCTTTTAATGTAGGAACATATACACAGATACATAATCAAGACGTCAAACAATTGAAGTAGGCATAGTCATTTTGCTTAAGAGATTCAACTAGAAGGGAAAAATTGCTAAAGAGTGATTTAAAAATACAAAGAAGGACATTTTACCTAATGTTGGAAGCAGGATGGATGCTAAAATTACTTCCCAGAGGAAATTATTTCTGACTAATGCCTGATAATGTGTAGGAGTTGGTCAGGTGGAGAGGAATAAAGGAGAAATAAAGACATGATCTTTGCAGAGTCCCACAGAAAGAAGAGATTTTAGCTGAGTAGGAGATTTGAAATGAGATTGGAGAAAATTTAAAATAGCCAAGTTGACAATTTAAAAAGAGATATAACTAGAGAATTTAGAAGGATTACCAGAAAGTATATTGGGCCAAGTGAAATTTAGTGTTAATATACTGATTTATGTGATTTCTCTAACAAAACTCATCAGCCCAGGTATAATAGGCAACATCAACTATTTGTTCTATTTCATGTTGGAGTTTTGCTAGGTAAAATTTATAGAACAACAAGCAAATTATCTGAGGATATTGTCAAAGAAGGGTTGAAAGATAGGTCATAATACTGGATAGAGAAGAAAAGAGAAGAGGTCAATGATAGAATAAAAAAAATCAATGAATTTGTGGCCTTCATGATATCGACAAAACAGCATAGTAGGGAAAAATGGAATAAAAAGCTGAAGAAAGTATAGGAGAGGTTTGAGATGAATAGTAGAGAAGAAGAATTGTTCTAGGTATTGATGAGGTTCTGATTGCAGCATTGAGGGTGTATGGATAAAAGTAGCTTTTAAAGTCACAGAGATTTAGGGACAGGAACTGACATTAGGTAAGGTAGAGGGATTGAAGATGCTGGATGGGCCATTATGTGAATACTGAAGTAACACAAGAAAAGGTGGCAGAACTGAGGTAGGGAGAAACACTATAAATAATATATTCAAGTCCCCAGGGCTAGAGAGGGAGTGATTGACATGTTTTGAAAGGAACCAAATATCCTCAAAATGAGCAAGGGGATCAGAGTAATGGTCAGGAATCAGCTTGGGAAGTCAGAAGAATGCCGACTTCCCACAAACTAACTGATCCAGAGATATGAGACGTGTGGGTGAATGAGTAACATCAGCTGGAGGCATGCTGTGGTTGTTCCACACTACACCAAATTTTAATTAAAGTAAGAGGCAGAGAAATGCCACAAGAGAGGTTTGCTTGTTTATGTATGTATTTGCCACATAATGGGGATTTCATAGACTATAATTGAAAGATATAAGAATGCAACAAGAATGTGAGATTAGGTTATGGGAGAGGAAGCTTGGAATAGTATAAAGATGAGAAGAGACAAGAGGGTAAATATATATTTGCAGGAGCTTTCATCTTAGGCAATGATCAAGGATAACAAATATATGAGAAACGGAATTTAAGTGGGTACAAATTCTTCATATAATTAGATTCAGACATTTTCACATTATTAAGGAAGCAGTGTGCAAAGAGAATGGGGGATTCTTCTGGAATTTGGGCCAAGGTCTGTGGTATCACTCCCAGAAGACCTCAAATAGAAAAAAAAAAGTCTTAGGTCCAAAAGGCAGCAATGAGAGAGCCTGAGTAGGTGGACATTATTGCTTTCTGACCGCAAGGAATCAGAAACTCTCCCATCAAAGGAAGGTTTCCAGTATCTTGACCCTTCTTGTGAGGTAACAGAGGGTCTAGGGTTGCTCAGATATTTGGAATTTGGAGATTTAGGGTATAGTCTTAGGCACTGAGAGGAAAGGCAGCAAGTGAGTTCACTGAGCTTAGAATTGACTTCTGAGGAAAGTTGGGTTTATTCTGAGTGTGGGACTGTGCTGAACCACAAGCCAAGTGTTCAAGTGAAGCAACACTGGGCAGACAATGAGACAAAATGCTGTCTATTCTTGTTTGCAAAACCATTTTGTTTAATTTGCAAAAAAAAAATAAGTTGGACAATATTTTAACATTTCCTAAGCATAACACACACACAAAAAAACATACACATTATGATGGCTATCTGAAACATGGACAAAAGTTATGCTATCTTAGGTCTTCGTTTAGAATGAATGTCTAATTATATACATCAATAGAAATCATAAGCTGAGCAGAAAACACCCACTTACGAAAATAGGTGGGCTCTATTTCAGAGGAATTCAGGAACACATTTGTGCTTGTAACTGGATTTGGTTGGATTATTGATTGTTAAAACAAGGCTTTTTGGATTTTGGTTTTAACTGAAATATGCAATTGTTTTTTTTCCTTTAAACCCACCAAGGCCCTGCTGTGCAAAACACCTGGTTAGACCCAGGGTGCTGTGGGGAGCACCAAGCACAACATATTCCCTGTTCGAACTGACTAATGTCATCTTCCTTTCACAAACATTTTAATTCCCTTGACCAGTTTCATGAATTTTCTATTTTAATTTATTGATCATTTGAATCAATTTGTTTTGCATCTTCACATAAGCTATATTTTTCATGTAAATTTATTGCATTATGCTTATTATTTTTTTGACGTTAGTACAAAAATATATATCCTGGATCATCTTTCCTATTATTGAAAAACATTTATTTTGCTTGAAAAGAATAGGGTGACTCTCATGCCAAATTCATGCATAATAATTTTTCTTTTTTCAAGAAATATTTGTAGCAATGTTGGGATATCAGGAATGTGGAGTAGGGTAGTAATGGGAAGCTCCTTTACAAATTGTTTATATAACTACCTGTAAGAGGTTTTAACCCAGAATTACTATATATATATATATATATATATGCTTCATTTTAATTTAAATATTTTTTCAAGCCTGAATCTTAAAAGTAATAAGTATAAAAATTAAAATGTCAAAATGTATTTACTTGCATCGATGATAAAGTCCTTTGTTTTATTCAGAAAGCGGTAGGCATCTGCTTTTCCAACAACGTCCTTATCATAAGCTCGACTAAGTTGAGTACCAGGACGCATGTTTTCAGGCAAATTTATTGGGTTAATTAATAACTGAATTTCTGCTGCAGTGTATGAAAGTACTGAGGAAATAACAGAGAGACTTTTAAGTAAAACCACGTTAAAATTAAAAAATGAACAGCTTTATTAATAATTATTCCATATATTTGTCCTTATAAGTTAAATTTACAGGTATTTGTGATTTTGAAAAAACTTTCATCTAAAACCAAGTCAATATTTTTTCTTTAACTCATATTTCAATATTTTTGTGTGTTGTACAGAACAAATTTGAAAGAACAAATTGAGATCTCAGATTCCCTACATCTTTCTTTCATTCTTTCATGAACAACTTCTATGTAGAATGGTTATTTCAGTTAAAAGCCAGTTTCATTAATGTCTTCCTTTACTTTACTGATCATTTCAGTCAAATTGTTTTGCATGATCACATAAGTTATATTTTTCATGTCAAAGTTTGTTGTATTATAATTTAAAATGCTAGCTGAAAGAAATCAGTGCAACCTACTTTCTGCATTTATTTACTTTATTTTCATTGCTTTTCTTTTTATTAGAAAGAAAAGAGGCTCTGTTTTTGGTTAAGTTGTGACTCATTGTAAATTGTGTTATGCTGTACCTCTAAAGCAAAAAGCAGAAATAGGCATATACTATAACTCACTCCCAGAGTACGTAGTTTGACTGAATTATAAATTATATTAAAAAGCCCAATATTTAAAAATAGCCTTATATTAATAAATAATATTTGATATGACATTTTGTTATAAATGAAGATTTTATATAGCAAATTACTTTAAGAAGACCCTAAAGAGAAAAAAAAAACCACCAAAAGTAAAATTCTGTTTGAAATAATACAAGATTAAGTAATGAGCTTTTGTTCTGTATTTAAACACACAAATGTGCACCCATAAAGAAACTGAGAATGAGAGAATAGTATTCCATGAGTAAAAAAGTATCTCAACAGGAATTCAAATTCCTTAATTAACAAGTAAACTTAAGTTTCTTTTTCCCCCTTTATTGAATAAGATATTACAAATGTGTCCTTATCCCCCCAATGTCCCCTCACCCCCCCAATCCTGCCCTCACCCTCACCCCCTGTTGTCCACATCCATCACTTATGCTTATAGGCATGCATACAAGTCCTTTGGTTGATCTTTCCCCCTCACCCCCACGCAATGGAAACATCCGAAGTTAAACAAACCTGTGCACATTAGTAAAATCTTGAAGATGTTCATATCTACATCAGCTTTCCTAATGTCCATGGCAATGTCTACTAACAGATGCATGGCTTTGGCTATATATACAAATGTAATCTTTATTATAATTAAGCCCACAGGTCAACAAATTGTTACTCAACATTGAACCTAATCATTTTATTCTGTTTAGTGAGTGATTGTGCACATAGGTCATATTTCAGTTTCTGTGTCTGTTTCCCATATTTATCAGGTGAGAGGATTATCAGCAAAGCCAAGATCATTATAAGTACTTAGAGTTGAGTAGGGTGTCCTATGGAGAAGTTTTGGCAAGTAATCCAGGTGATTTGCTCTTTAATCCTTGTTTACCTAACAAAAGGCTCTGTAATAGGATAAAGAGTTATTTTTAACACGAGACTCCATATGTGTTTGCAAATCCACATTTTTCTTTCTTTTCTTTCTTTCTTTCTTTCTTTCTTTCTTTCTTTCTTTCTTTCTTTCTTTCTTTTCTTTTTTTTTTTTTTTTTTTTTGCTGCAAAAAGCTTTATTGTTTCATTTGGTTTAATGTATGGGAGAGGGCTTCAGGGTGGTTAAAAGAATGGCTAGTAGTTTCAGGGAGAGGCTCAGGTAAAAGCCAGACCCCAGGTAAAGGCAGAGACGCCCCTCAAAGGCCTCTGGGCTCCAAAGGCTCCTGGTCGAGCTTGAGGGTGAGCCTTTCGAAGAGATACTCGCCCAGCTCAGCCTGGGGCCGGCAGTTGGCGGATGTGTCAGGTGTCGCCCATCTTCCTGATGAGTTTCACCTCCCCACCCCGGAAGTGGCTCTCCAGGAAGTCCCAGAGCTGAGGGTCTGCAAAGGTAGAACCCAGGTAGAACTGCAGCTCCACAAGGGCTGGTTCAGGTTCCTCTCCAAGGCCAGGGCGGTTTGCATGGCGTCCTGAGTTTTGCCACTCACCTTGGGGAGGCTTCAGCACATCCTGGAAGAGAATGCGGCCACCACACTGGTTTTGCATCTTTAAGAGATGCTCTGCGCCCTCGATGGAGGTTGAAATAGAAGCCCAGAGAGAGGTAGGTGTGGGAAGCCCGCAGAAGCAGGCTGGCCAGGGGGTTGACCGCAGCCTCCACCTCGGTGGAATAATCCTGATGAATTTGGGAGCTCATGGTTGTTCGGCAATAAGGAGTTAAGGTAGAAGAAAGAAAACGGTGTGTTGACTGGTCTCAGAAGTGGTTCTGAAGGTGGTGACTGGATAAGACACAGGATAGTGGCCTGAGGCTGGAAGAAGGGGCATCCCTGAGCCTGTTCTGTCCAAACACTGTTGACACAAGAGACAGATCTGGGACCGCTGAGGGCACTGCCAGTAAACACATATTTCTGAGAGTCACAAACTATATATTCACTACTTGGTGAAGACTAAGGAGCTTCAGAGGTGAGCACAAGCCTTCTTAGGCAGCTCGTAACCTAGCAAAGGTAATGAATAGATTTTAAAAAACTATACCAATTCTCTAAATGTACCACGGCTTTTTAATTTCTTCATCTATTGATGGGCACTTGGGCTATTTCCAGATCTAGGCTATTGTAAATAATGCTGCTATGAACATAGGGGTGCATATTCTTTCTGATTGGTGTTTCAGGATTCTAGGACATATTCTAGAACCAAAGAACTTACATACTTATATGCATAGCCCATGGATACAGACAATAGTGGGGTGAAGCCCTGGGGTGGGGCAGAGGTTGGGTGGAAGGGGGCAAAAGGGAATAAATGGGGAACATGTACAAGACTATCAACAGTAAATATTAGAAAAAATTTAACAAGCATAGCAGGTGATAGGTTTCAGTAAAATCATATGAAAGTTAAAAAGAAGAAAAAAAAATAAAACATTTCCAAAAAGGGGAAAGAGAGAAAAGTTTAAGGAGGAAGTGGCTTTTATAAAATGAAGCTTGAAACTACAAAGTCTTCTGATAATAGCAATGTATTAGTAAAATGGTTTTAGTGTTATCTCCCAATATATGTCCATTTATATATTTGCTAGAGGCCCAGGGCACAAAATGCATGCACTCAGGGACTCGGGTCCCTCAGCCAGGTCTGCTCCCTCTGAGGACCCTCAGGGGATGTCCAACAAAGGCTTAAGCCCCCTACCCTCGGGCAGCAAGCCTAAGCTGGCAGTCAGAAGTCCTTACTGCTGCCACGGAGGCAGGAGAGGCTCCCACCACCATAGCTGTGCTTTCCAGCCATGAACCCGGCTTCTGGCTGAGCAGAACGCCTCCTGTCAGAGTGCACTGACCACCAGGGGACAGCGCCTGCATTGAACGTCTGCCCCCTGGTGGTCAGTGCACATCATAGCGACCAGTCATTCTGTGGTTTGGTCGATTTGCATATTAGCCTTTTATTATATAGGATAAATTATTCATATGTAACACAGCATATTATATGTTCTCATGAAATATAAATTAAAATCAATTTAAAATAATATAAGGTTGGAAAATATATCACATCTATGTAAAAAAGAATTTTCATTTTTATTCCCTATCTCTTTACAAAATTATGATTCTTAAAGATCCATTTCCTCATTCCAACCTACAAAGTAGTTATATTGATAACCTGTTTCCATTTCTGACTTAAACGTCATTATTGCTGCAATAACTTGCCTATGAATAATGCAAGTGAATGTATTTCACATATGATGCTATTTTTGTAAGCTAATTTTTGAATTATTTGTTTATTTTTAATTCTGGTCAAATAGCCATTTTATCAGAGATTATGCTAATATGTTTCCCCCAATATTTTACTTTGAATAGTTACATTTCTTGAGAGCATTTTTCTTCTTTTTTCTTTTTCTTTTTCAATTACAGTTGACATTCAACATTATATTAGTTTCAGGTGTACAGCATAGCTGTTAGACATTTATGTAACTTAGAAAGTGATTCCACTGATAGGTCTGGTACACACCTGGCATAATATTATTGCTATATTATTTAGTAAACTCTCTTTAGTGGTTCCAAAAAAAGTGATTTTTAAATTTTTGTTGTGGTTACAACAGAATCTAACAAGTACCGTAAACTAAGGCATGTTGGAAACCTGTGCTTTCCTTCCAACTATTGTGTATACCTCTCCCACTAAGTGATTAGTTCTAATAATTATTTCTTTAAATTTTTAACATCTTCCAAACATTTTGGTAACAAAGCAATTTTGTTCACTTTGTCTATTATTTCACATAAGCCCTTTTAGTTATTTTTTACTGCATGAATAATTATTATTAACTCAATCATATGTGGTTATGAATTTGTACTATACATTTATTGCTAATTGGTAAAGTTTTGTCAGGTTCCATTTGCACCTCTAATTTGCAACATTGCTAAAATTACTGCATAATTTTGACCTCATGTTCTGGGTACCAAATTTTAACCATTTGCTAACTGTGTTGTCTTTAAGCTACCATGAGCTAATATTTCCAAGAATATATGTACTTGGGTTGAAATTCATCATTTATCTAGTACATGTAAGTGAATACTACAGATATATTTTTCTGAATAATATTGAATTTTTTGGCAACTTCTTGGAATATGAGATCAATGTTTAGCTCCTACTACTAGCAACAGGCGTGCAAATCTAATGTCATTTCTTGCCCTTCCCCCATTTTTCCTCCATTGTTTTCGTATATAATTTAAATTTGTTTTGTAGAGATATTTAGTTTAAACAATATGATAGAATACATAAATTCATTTCATCTACATTTACATGAAGTGCAAATGAGATCAATATGCTGGACATAAACAAGCATGGGAGAAGGCCTTACTTAGTCTGTACAATGGAATTCCCCCCTGCTCTCCGTGTAGCACATAACTCTTTGGTATGAGGACCCAGTAAGAATGCCGCTGCATGAATATTAAAGCTTAGTTTCTCTTGTATATGAAATTTTAAAAATAAGGGTAGACAGAAGTCCTAATAGTATTTTCTTCCAGCACTACACTAGATTGCTTTCCAAATTCCTTCATGTATGAGAATTACACTGTGGAAAAAATTACTTTAATTTACTTGATTTGTATAATATATTTTACCTATAAATATTTACCCATTTATCCATTAATTTATATATTCATGCAATAAATGGAAGAGGAAAAGGGGAGAATGAGACATTGGTGAAAAGGTCAGTATGAGCAAAAGTAGGATAGTAGGAAAAATTTTAATGAAATACATAGAAGTCTCATTATTTGCTTCTGAATAAGGCTGTGACATATGTATATTACAAACAATCATATATCTGTATGTAATTATAGGTAGTCTTTGCTTTACATGGCATTGCAGAACTGGAAGGATGCTGGGCAAGATTAAATCATGCAAATCAATGTTGATAATCAGTAACAATAATACAATTGTTCCAGTACTTTTAAATATTTTGCCAAATATGATAAACTCTCCTATCATAGGTAGGGAATTTTATAAAGAGCAAATAAATATTTATTTGATATATGGTAGTTTAAGTGAGAATTAACCATTTGTTCCCATAAGCACCTATAGACGCTACAGCGGAACTTTTTTATTAAATTCAAAATATTGTGGCAGTTAACTGGCCAAAGTGGTTTTTATTTATTTGTAAAAAGACAGCAAGAGTAGTCTGAACAGTGCTTGCTTTCTTATCATCAAATAACTTAAGATAAGGAGCAAAGATCTTAGCAAATTGTCCTATTTCTTTCTAGGTGTAGATCAGCTTCCTATATGTTATCGTTTGCACTTTTGGTGTTCTTAAATGTCTTTGAGATTTCCTTTAATGTGAACTATTTTGAAAATGTCCCACTTCCTCTGGGGCATCTTTATTCTATTTGGTCACAGGACTTTCTTCCTTTATGTTGTTAAGTCACCTTTACTAAGTTTCTCTGACTGTATATCTAGAATTCTATAAATTTTGGCAGTCAACATGCCCACAACCAGCTATTCTATTAACTCCATTTATGCTCAAATCTACCAAGGAGTAAGAGCTTTATGTGATTTGACTAAAAATCAACTCCACAGAGACTTGTTCATCACATAATGAAATCTGCAAACTTTTATATGGCTCTGCAATATCATTTGCACAGTACAGTAAATGCTTCTGCCATACAGCAGAATATCATACACAATTCCTTTTGTCTAGATGCTCTTAGTATTTCAAATGCATGCTTTATGTCACATTTCATCCAAAGTGCAGCTAAGAAAAGTGCATGATGTTAGTTGTGTGAATAACCTGACTGAAGATCCATCTTAAGGTATAGGCTTTACAAGTTGAAATGTTTCCTTGATCTATTGACTGGAATAATAAAGTTTTATTTGGTGGTAAAATGAACATTTTCACATTTTTATTCACATCTCTAAGAAAATCAGAATGATGTGAAGCATTATCCAGCAGTGAAAGTACTTTAAAATAGTAAATTATTTTGCCTACAGTATCTCTCTATCACTGAGAACAAGGGTATGTGCAGTTCAAATAGTAACAGTGATAAAAAAAATACTTTGAGACCTTTGACTGTGGTATCAAAATCTACCAAGGAGTTAGAGTTTTCTGTACTTTGATCAAACATCAATTCCACAGAGACTTGTTCATCACATAATGAAATCTGCAAACTTTTATATGGCTCTGGCAGTGGAATAGAACTTGGCTTAAATTATCCAAGTGAAGTTCTAGGAAATGTTTGCATTTCCAGTCTGCAATGGGATTCCAGAAATATAAAATGGAAATGGTGGTTTGTAAGGCTTTCTCACATATCCTCTAGCACAGGTTTCCTATGGGTGAGATGCTGGGAGACAATCCTCCATGAGCTTCTTGTGTTTTTCTAGGTCTCCCAAACTAATGATCTGACCTCACCACCTTTGTTCTATGTTTGCAAGGATTCTTGCATAGGAAATCATCTGAAAGATAGAAGCAGTATCTCTCTCTAAAACAAGGGGTGGTTTGTTTCCTGTCCAATATAATATAAATATAGTTGTCATGGAAGGCCAAAGTCAGGTAGACTTAATGAATGCCACTATAAAAGATTCAAGTTTTCTTAACTCACCCTAATGCATATGCAGGCATGGATGGCATGGTCCTCTGCATTATTCTTTGGGACTTGGGGCTTAAGGAACCAGTATGAATGCTGACACTCCAGCTTCTGCAATTCCCTTGAGTAACAATGTCCTTTGTTTTTGGCCTCAGTCTATCATGCTTTGTATCAGCAACCATGAAGTGTGGAAAGTAAACCTCTGTGCCTCTGCAAGCAAGAGAAAAACTCATACCCCTCACAAGTTCTTGTCATGAGAAACCTCGGTATATCCTTCCAGTCACTAACACAGGTCTCAGTGCATAAATGAAAGCAACTTCAAAATTTGTAGAAGAGAAAACATCAGATGTATGTTGTGCTTTAATGGGAAAATACTGCAGACACAAATACGTGCCAGATTTTCAGAGAAGTAGTTTAACAAAGCACTTGCAATCAAAACTACCTGATTCCAATAAGAACTGCTTTAGCTATTATGTTACTTAACCCTCATACATATCATTTTCCTCATTTATAATATGTAGGAAGTTATAATGACTACCTCAGAGTCGTTTTGAAGAATATATGAGGTAATGTATAAAAGGAACGAGCATACTACAGGATATACGAGAAGCACTCAACAAATATTTTATATTGCTTTAGAGTTACTTAGGATACCTCATTAAATAACCTAAAGTCTAGAATGGAATCTTGTATACCCACATATTGTACACCCCATAGGATTGTGATTTAAATATTTTCGGAAGTAACCTATCCTGTTCTGAGTTCTGTTCTACATCAACACTAGCAGTGAGGTTGCTATGTAATGTTATAAAGCTTTCCCTGATGAATTAAGTCATCTTTATACATGTATTTACAGAGATCTCATGACTAGCTAGTAACTGTAGAAAGTTGTCTGAATGGGGCAATCCATCCTCTATGTCCACCATCAAATAATTCTAATTTACAAACCTGATTATGTCAGTTTTCTACTAAAATATCCTGACAAATGAGAGTCCAAAACAACTTAGTATTTCACACCTTACTCATTTCTACTTTTCCTTCTCATATACCTGTGAAATCAAGACTTCTTCATAATCTTTTCTATACCTCCATTTTTACAGATATGATTCTGCGCCCAGAAATACCTCTCTCTTATTTCTTCCTTGTGAAATCTTACTCATTCTTCAGGAACCAGATCAAATATCACTTCCTCAGTGAAGCTATTCATGACTTCCCCAGGATAGTTGGTCACCACTCTACTATCATCCAAAAGAGTTCTGTAAACATGCACGATTGTGGAACTTATGATGTGAAATGTAAAGATTTGCTTACATAAGTGTTTCCCGATTGTCTAACACTTATTTGTGTTTCCAGTGCTCAGGATAATGAAAGGCTTAGTATTCATTTGTTTGGTCTCTGAATGAATAAATGAATGAACAAAAGACTCTGTGTTTGCTATGATAATCTGGATTAAATTCTATTTGAAAATTTACTTCCTTGGAGTCTTAAGGATGTGTATTCTCATAGAATCTTATATTAAAACCCCAAACTTTCTGGCAGGCACATTGTGTTAAACACACTTGACCTAACCATTCTCCCTGCCTGCAACATTCTCTGACTGAAAGTTCATATATTTGATCCATTATTTCCTTCAAGTTTTTGCTCAGTTTTCACTTTCTTATTGAAAAGTGCAACATCTAATTTAAATAGGAACTCCTCATTCTCCCCTTTCCCTGTCGAATTTTTTCCATGGTAGTGATCATCCTGTAACATATCATGCAATTGCTTATAGTATAATATCTATTGTTGATTTTCACTCACTGCTATGTAAACAGAGATATAGCTTGTTTTCTTTTCTTGAAGGAAGCATCTCCAGTAACTGAAAGAATATCATGCTGAATGATTTTTGAGAATAATAGCTATAAGGGACAAACTGTGACAAAGATTTTCCATTGCATTCTTTCCCAATTCAGCATCCTACAAAAACTACTTCAGAGAAAAGTGTAAGGATTTGATTTTTGATATTAAAATGAATTTTGGAATGCTTCCAATATAGATTTCACAGTTCCTTCCAAAACCTGGATGGATAGATAGTTGGATGGATGGATAGATGATAGATAGATAGATAGATTTATATAATTTTTTCCTCTCATTGATTATCTGTTAGCTCCTTCTGGAATATAGTTTAATATATAAGCTAGGTATAGTTATTTAAAGCATTGTTGATAGCCAAGAATTGAGATAAGCAATGGAAGGGGATGCTAAAAACAAGCAATTAATTTGTATGTTCTGGCTAAGCAGGGGAGAACAGAGGGGACTGGGGGATGGAAAGAAAACTGCTGGCTGTTATTAATCCTGTGAGTCACTGGTTGCATGTCTGAAAAATACAGATCTTTCGTGAGTAACTCAAGCTCTTTTGAACCAAAGGCTTAAGAAACCCTTGGAGGAAATGGGCGTTGATAATTGGTCTTATAACTGGCACAAAACAATAAATACATGAATTTCATCATTTCAGATATCAAACTAACAAATATAGGTATATGTTAACAATGTAGCAATTTCTTTTCCTCAGTTGATATGTTTATTTTATTAGGACTAAAAGATCATGCAGGTAATTGCTTATTATTTTGTTGAATGGTGGGTTTTTAATGATTTTATTTTTACTTCAAAATCTCCCCAAACACTTCAAAGACCCTATTCTTTTAAATTCTAATTTACCTTATATAGGGAAGGTATAGGCTAAAAGGCACTCCATTTGTTTTGTTTTGTTTTCCTGAATAAAGTGTTTATGTTGACAAATGGAGAATAAAGGGAAGAAAATCAAGGGCAAATACTTTTCTTCTTCTTGCTTTTTAAAAAATGTTCTTTTGAAAGTTTCATTGTTTAGGCAGTTTGGAGAAATAGGCAGACCTTAAATTAAAATTATTGACTAGTATATGGGTCACACCCAATCAATCTGTCACAAAATGAACACTGGAAAGGATTTTGCTGAGTTTTAAATACACTGTTAAAAAGTCAAAGTTAATTTACTAGTTCCTCAACTTTCTACATTGTGATAAAATAATTCATTAATACACTCAATTATGTCAGCTGAACATATGAATACAATCTTGGCTATTTTGATGTTATGCAAATAGATGATGAATTTAATAGGAGAATGTGAGGCAAAGGGGTATACTTTGGAGTTGGAGAAAACATAAGTATCATTTCTAATGTTTTCTTTGCACATAAGAAAATCAAGATCATGAGTGGATGTGTTTGACATTTTATTTATTTTTTAAGTACTCCATTTATATACATTGTTTGATATAGAAGATAACTGGAAGGCTGCTTTCCACTTAATAGGTCTGTTATTTTTATCTTCTGGAAATCTCTCACTAATATTCTCTTTAATATAAAGATAACATTTCCCTCAAAGATTTTTAATATAATTGTTTTTTAATTATTTTTATTTAAGTATACTGACATACAATAATGTATTGGTTACATTAGTTTCAGATGAACAATACAGTGATTTGACATTTTTATACCTTGCACTTTAATCGCCCCACTAAATCCAGTAATCCTCTGTCACTCTGCAAACTTATCACAATAATTGACTATATTTCCTCTTTCCCTTTTCACCATCCCCTACCTCCTCCTTTCTGATAACCATCCCTTTGGTCTATGTTTCTGTTTTGTTTGTTCATTTGTTTTGCTATTTTAGATTTCACATATAAGTGAAGGCATGTGGTATTTGTCTTTCTCTGCCTGACTTATTTCTCTTAGCATACTACCTTCTAGATCCATCTATGATTGTTGCAAATGGCAAGATTTCACTTTTCGTTGTTGCATAATATTTTATTTTATATATAAACCACATCTTATTTATCAGTTCATGTATTGATGACACCTAGGTTGCTTTCATATCTTGGCTAATCCTGCAATGTACATAGGGGTGCATATATCTTTCAAGTAAGTGTTGTCATTTTTTATTTTATAAATACCCAGAAGTTGAATTGCTACTTCATATAGTATATCTACTTTTAGTTGTTGTTTTTTTGGGGGGGTGGGGGTGGGGAATCTCCATGTTGTTTCCCATAGGGGTTGCAATAGCTTGCAGTCCCACTTACAGGGCTCAAAGGAAAATTGAAGAGTACATACATAAATGGAAGGATATACTGTGCTCATGAATTGGAGGGATTAATATTGTTAAGCCTGGCTGGTGTTGAACGCAGTGGTTGAGCATTGACCCATGCACCAAGCGGTCACTGGTTCAATTCCTGGTCAGGGCACAGGCCCTGGTTGAGGGGTCAATCCCCAGAAGGAGTATGCAGGAGGTGGCCAATCAATGTTGTTGTTTCTCTCTCATTGATGTTTGTATCTCTCTCTCTCCCTCTCCCATCCTCTTTCTCTAAAAATCAATAAAAATACATTTAAAAAATAAAATGACCACACTACCCAAAGCAATCTACAGATTCAATGCAATTGAATGCCAATCAAAATGCCAATGTAATTCTTTTCATAAGTAAAACAAATAATCTTACAATTTATATATATGCATAAAAGACCCTGAGTTGCCAAAGTAATCTTGAGAAAGAAAAGAAAAGTTGTAGATATCAAGCTCCCTGATATCAAACTATACTACAAAGCTATAATAATCAAAACAGCATGATACTGGCACAAAAAAACAGACACATTGATCAATGGAACAGACTAGCGAGTCCAGAAATAAATCCTTGCTTGTATAATGAACTGATCTATGAGAAAGGGGGTAAAAATATACAATGGAGTAATGACAGTCTCTTCAACCATAAAAAAAAGAAACTGGACTATTCTCAACATACAAAACAACAACAACAACAACAACAAAAAAACAAAAACAAAAGCAAAAGAAAGAAACTGGACTACTCTCTACACCATATACAAAAATAAATTCAAAATGGGTTAAACACTTAAATGTAAGGCCTGAAAGAATAAATTCCTATAAGAAAACATAGGAAGTAAATTATTTTACATCAGTCTGAGTAATATTTTTTGATATGTCCCCTACAGCAATAAAAACAAAAGCAAAAATAAACAAATGAGGCTTCATCAAACTAAAAAGCTTCTGCATAGTGAAGGAAACCTCCAACAAAATAAAAAATCAGCCTACTGAATAGAAGAATATTCTCAAGTGATATATCTAATAAGGGGTTGATGTCCAAAATATATGAGGAACTCATACAATGCAATAACAAAAAAATAATCAATCTCATTTAAAACTGGGCAGAAGACACAAAAAGCCATTTCTCCAAAAGAAGAGACATACAGATGGCCAACAGACATATGAAAAGATGCTCAACATCACTAATCATCAGGGAAATGCAAATCAAAACCACAGTGAGATACCACCTCATACCAGTCAGAATGGCTATTCTCAAAAAGTCAACAAATAACATGTGTTGGGAAAGATGTGGAGAAAATGGAACCTTTTAATATAATTATTATACATGGCATACATATGACATATATGACATTTTTTGGCTCGTAGAGTTATTATGTATGTTCAACTTCATCATCCCCAATTTTTTTCTGGAGATACATTAAACAAGCCTCATTGCAATTTATTGTTTTATGAATTTGAAAGGGAACCATTTTTTAAATTATTCAATTATTCTATTGTCTAGGTTAAACATTACTAAACCTGTAACTTTTTTTAGGTGATGTAATCTCAGGTGTTCTACAAAATGTAGTTATTATTTCAAAGGACATCTATAAATTTCTGAAATGCAGTGTCTTGAGCTCTACTCAATATCTGCAAGGAAAGATTTATTGGTTCCAAGTAGAGTACAATTATCTTGAGATGTTCATTATACTTACATAATAATGGTAGGATGGCAATGATATTTTACTCTTTACTAACTTTTGTTTATATTCTTCTGTAGTAGAGAACAGAACAAATTGGCTGCCAATAATTATATTCAGCCTTGGCCTGGTGGCTCAGTTGGTTGGAGCATCATCTTGTATGTCAAAACAATGCTGGTTCCATTCTGGGTCAGGGTACATACCTAGGTTGCAGGTTTCATCCCTGGTTGGGGTGCATACAGGAGGCTACTGATTGTTGTTTCTCTCTCTCTCCTTCCTTTCTCTCTCAAATCAATAAACATATCCTCAGGTGAGGATAAAAATATAATAATAATAACTATTATTATATTCAGGGAAACTTAGATTTGAATATAAACTGCATATTCAAAGCCTACAATATATCCCCTAGTTTCTATTATATTATTAAAATCACAAAGCCTACAATATATCCCATCATTTCTATTATATTATTCTGGGAAATGCTGACTTCGTTTAAGCCTCATTCGTCTTTTCTGTAAAATAAGGTTGTATTAAGTATGGGTGTTTAGTACATGGAATAAACTTTAATAGTGATATTAGCTGAAAATTATCATCATAATTTTATTTTCATCATCAACGTTATGGAGTATTCTAAGAAGCTACATGCTTTTAACTAATTTACCCTATATTTTTTAAAGGAACTAACCTTGAAATTATAGTTTTGAAATATTCCTTTTCTTTTTTAAGTCACGATAATTTTAAGCTGTGAAGTCTTTTTCTTCAAGTTGGGGAAATCCATACTTCTAATATATAGGAGATATATTTAACCACACTCAATGTTTCTACTTTGGCCATCACACATATTAAAATGGCCTGTCACCTTTTCTCCAAATAGCAGTAATGTTATTTAATCCTCATTTTTTCAGACTTAAATCCAAAATAATACCTCTACCAGTTACTTTCTTTACCCTCTTGAGAAAAAAAGTCTCTAAAACAGAATAAAAATATAATAAATAAAATTTATATTTGCTATCTGGATTATCAAATTCCCATATCACAAGTAGTTCTTGACTGTGACTCAGTTTTGTGATCAAATCTTTGTCATATCATGTAGCTCACCCATCAAATGCTATTACTTTGTGTTTGAAATAACTGACATTTATTTTAATACCAAGCAGCCTATGGTATATTTATTTTTCCCCCTCCTAAGATTTTTATCAAAAGTTTTCCCCACCACCCTGTACCTTATTATATACTTGGACATTTTCTTGATATAAAATATACCCATATATGCCTCTGGAGAAAAATATACCTTTTCTTTGAAATACTATAGGCATGGGCCCAGCACAATCGGTATTAGTGATTTTTCTGATTTATCATTTTTCAGATACTATACATAAAAACACATGTATGTCTGGAACATGCATACTATTAAATACTTCAGTGATTGGTGATAAAATGACTATCCTCTGGTTGGCCTGGGATAGTCCAGGTTTGTCTTTACTAACCTATCATAATTACCAACTATTCTTTCACTCTCAAATCATGGCCATTTTAGAAGATAAATTATATAATTTCTCTTATTGAGAATATCAGTCCACCTAAAAATTTATAGCATATTGATATACCACTAAAAACTCAGCACAAACAAGATAATTTTAGTTAGGTTATACTCCAAATAACCATACATATGATTTCACAGCTAATCGTTTTT
Source organism: Myotis daubentonii (assembly GCF_963259705.1). Taxonomy (NCBI): domain Eukaryota; kingdom Metazoa; phylum Chordata; class Mammalia; order Chiroptera; family Vespertilionidae; genus Myotis; species Myotis daubentonii. The sequence continues at coordinate 39,660,689 of NC_081849.1, forward strand.
GAAACATTCACTTATTCCCAGGTATCCTGATTTTTTTTAAAAGAGTAAAATACAATATTGATTTTAGTGCAAACATTCTAAGGCAGCGGTTCTCAACCTGTAGGTTATGACCCCTTTGGCGGTCGAACGACCCTTTCACAAAGGTCGCGTAAGACCATCCTGCATATCAGATATTTACATTATGATTCATAACAGTAGCGACATTACAGTTACGAAGTAGCAACGAAAATAATTTTATGGTTGGGTCACAACATGAGGAACTGTATTTAAAGGGCCAGAAGGTTGAGAACCACGGTCTAAGGGACGCTGCCATCAGATTCATTCAACAATATGTTCTCTCAACAAACAGTTAATGAGTAACGTGTGTATATACTAGTAGTGCTGTGACAGTTGATACACTGTACAAGGATGATTATTATGGATTCTATAATTCTAAAGTGTAATTGAGGAGAATAGTCAAATACATACATATAAGCAATATGCTAATAAATATAGATATGATAATATGACCCATGTTCCTATTTAGGAATAAATGTTCCATCAGATATTGTTTATTCTCACTGGTCTATATCTTTTGGTTTCTACCACTCCCAATAGCATCTTCTGTTCAAGCCATGTGGAATTTTTCAGGTTTCTCAACTGTACACTGCTGTGTTAAACCTTCTAGCCTTTCTATATATCATGCTTTTCATGTATTTTCTCCCTGGCAAGTTTGCAGTTATAATTAAATACTATCCTTATATAGAGTTAATTATGCCTTCCATTATTAATGCACTTATCAAAAACATTTTAATTGCTTGTTAGTATGTCTCTTTTCAATATCAAATTGAAAGCAGGGATAATTTATTTTTATCTTTGTACTGTGTGCATTGAACATAATATGGAATTCATTGAATGATGGAAAAATGAATGAATGTATGGAATACATGAATGAATGAGTAACTAATATTATAGGGATGGACCCAGTACAATCAGTGTTAGTGAATGAAACACTAAATGTGTAATGGTTAATAAATGAGTAACAAACAATTATGAAGAATGTCTCTATTTCCAGTCATAAAAATAAATGAGGGCCAAATGGACCTCATTCAGGCATTGCCCATTAGAAATCCCTATTGTTTAGAAAAAGGTGAGTAAAATGCCATTAATTAAAAATCTTAATATTGCACATTAAAAGAAATAAACATTCCTAACTTCCCTTGGAAAATCATTAGAATTGGCAACACGCAGTATGTGCTCCTACATGACGGCCATCGACTCATGTTAGATGGTAGCTGCCCCCTTTAGATTGGTACATTCAGTCCTTGTCCTTATAGTCTTTTCCACAGAATTCTCTCATTCACTTCTAGTACATGAATTTGACCGTGGGATTCTCAGTGAGTTTTATTAGAGCACTAACCTGGGATTGTTTTAAGTTGAACACCACTATTGTTAGTAAAAGGGAGTAATAGACATTTTAGGGAGGGGAGAAAAGAGGAGAGAAATATGTGAAGATAAAGCACAGGTAATAAAAATGAAAAGAATATAGAGCATGCTAAAAGAAGTAACAAAATGCAGTGCTTCAGAGCCTGAACTTTGGATTCACAAATCTGGCCTGGAATCCTGCTCCATGGGGCAAACTACTTCACTTTTCAGAGGTTAAGTTTCTTCATCAGAAAAACAGGAGTGATAATAATAATATTATTTCAGATATGCCTCTTAGATTTGTTGTAAGGATTAAATTATGTGCATGCTTACTTGAGCATAAATGATTTAGTCGTGCATCGACATGTGCAGACATTTATAAGGCCTAGGTAAGCACCTGAGCCCTACGGAAAGAGGGGCTGTCTAATGAGGGTCTCTGAGAGATAAGAGGAAACAAGCAGAAATGCTTGAGAAGAGTGGTGGAATATGCCATCCTAAATATGCCACTTTAGCATATTTTGAGCTACAGACACTTGAAAAACAGCAGATGCAAGAAGAGCACTCTGATCTCCCCTTTTGTTTCTGAAAACAGGAGATAAATCTCTTATGTAAAAGATTCCCTCCCTATACCAGGAGAAAAGAAATATTCTTATCACCAGAGATGGGGAATTGAGGTCAAGAGAAAGCTATACAAACAGACCATGTTAAAATTACATTTATATTCCTTTAGTCTTCCCATATATTTTAGTTATTTTACCGTAATTGCAATTTTTTTCAACTTAGTATATAATATATAAGCATGCAGGTCTATCAGCTTTTTGGGTCTTCATTTTCCTATAGAAGCTCTCACATACATGTAAAAATGGGTATGCTTTTCCAGTGTTAATCTATCTCACGTCCACTTAATTCTCAGGCCCAGGCAAAGACTCTAGGAGGGTACAGGTAAAGTTTTGCCTCCCTTCCCCCTGGATACACTTCTAACAACCTTTTACCCATTTTGCAACAGAATACTGTGAAATATGACATCCAATAGGTCTATGCTATCTTGTTTTCAAATGTGCACAATATGTTTAGACACACCACAATCCAGTGGTTGATCCATCAAAAGATGCAGGTAGATGTAGTAGGAAGTGGTACACAATGAATGGACCTTGTGGTACTCAGCAGCCTGCCTAGCAGATAAAAGGTGGTGTGGCAGTTGTAGGTTTTTTCAGGAGTACCTGTGAGACATTTTTAGAAGCATACTTCAGGGTTAATTTATAGGTAGTCAGTACCCTATGTGAGAAGGAGAGGCACAGTCTAGTGACATATATATATAAAATCCTAATATGCAAATTATCCTCTCGGGAGTTTGACCAGGAGACCAGGAGTTCAATCACTCCTATGACATGTGCTGACCACCAGGCGGTGGTATGGAATGAAGGAAGGCCCCAGCCAGCAGCTGGCAGCTGGGGAAGGGAGGCCCCGGCTGGCAGCCAGAAGGCCCCGATCGGCCCTGATTGCCGGCCAGGCCTAGGGACCCTACCCGTGCAGGAATTTCATGCACCAGGTCTCTAGTTTATTATAAAACTAGAGGCCTGGTGCACAAAAAGTTGTGCACTTGGGAGGGTCCCTTAGCCGGGCCTGTGCCCTCTCTCAGTCTGGGACCCCTCGGGGGATGACCACCTGCTGGCTTAGGCCTGCTTCCCGGGGGATTGGGCCTAAGCTGGAAGTCAGACATCCCTCTGGCAGCCCGGGAGCCCTCGGGGGATGTCCACTTGCCAACAGGGAGCAGGCCTAGCTGCAGTTGGACATCCTTAGCACTGCTGAGGAGGCGGGAGAGGCTCCCACCACCACAGCTGTACTGGCAGCCATCAGCCTGGCTTGTGGCTGAGCAGAGCTCCCCCTGTGGGAGCACACTGACCACCAGGGGGCAGCTCTGCATTGAGCATCTGCCCCCTGGTGGTCAATGTGTGTCATAGAGACCAGTCATTCCCAGTCACTCTGCTGTTAGGGTCAATTTGCATATTACCTTTTTATTATATAGGACTAGTAGCCCGGTGCACAAAAATTTGTGCACTCGGGGGTGAGGGTGAGGAGTGGGGCCAGACCCCGCAGCCCGACCTGCACCCTCTGTCATGTTCCGGGACCCCAGCCACTCCTGGCCTAGGCACAGGCCTACAGGCTTGGGCAGCATGGCTACTGAGGCCCCAATTTATCAAGAGAACAAAGTCGGCGTTAGTTACAGCCCTCACCGAACTCAGTACACTGCATCTGTGCATACAACTGCCTCCTTCATGTTCCTGCTTCACCCTACTGAATTACTAACATCTTGAGGACATAGCTCTGTCTTATCCTGCTTCAACTTCAGTGCCTGGCCTGGTCCCATGGACCTGAGAGGGTTTGCTGAGTGAGTGAATAATGAGTGAGTGAATGAGTGAATGAATGAGCGAGTAAGTGAATGAGCAAGCAGCTACCAGCGGGGATAGTTCGCACTCCACTCTGAGCTGCCTGACACCAACCCCGGGAAGTTCCGGCCTGCTCCCAGCAGCCCCACTCCCCTCTCCCGGCTGCATAGTTCGTGCAGGAAAAAGGCTGCCCAGGTGTGCGTTTTGGCAGATCAGTGCATTAGCACCTGTCGGCCGGAGATCCCCCCGAAGGGCCGTTTGTGGGCATGGCCAGTGGCAGATGGGTGCATTAGCACCTGTAGGCCGGGGATCCCTGCTGGAGGGCTGTTTGTGGGCGTGGCCAGTGACAGATCGGTGCATTAGCACCTGTAGGCCAGGGATCCCCCCGGAGGGCCGTTTGTAGGCGTGGCCAGTGGCAAATCAGTGCATTAGCACCTGTCCGCCGGGGATCCCCCCCAGGGCCATTTGTGGGCATGGCCAGTGGCAGATCGGTGCATTAGCACCTGTCGGCTGGGGATCCCCCCCAGGGCCGTTTGTGGGCATGGCCAGTGAGAGATCGGTGCATTAGGGCGTGGCCAGTGGCTGATCGTCGGGGTTCCGCTGCCAGCCCTGGGTCTGTTCCCATATGGGCCGCCTGCCACCCGTGTCGCAAATAGCAGGCCCGGATGGCAGCGGGGCAGGGGGGATGGCGCTGTCCCGCCCTGCCTGCAGTATGCAAATTAGCCGCCATCTTTGCTGGCAGTTAACCGCCATCTTGGCTGGTAATTAATTTGCATATCTCGCTGATTAGCCAATGGGAAGGGTAGCAAAGTTATGGTTAATTACCATGTTTCTCTATTATTAGATAGGATAGAGGCCTGGTGCATGGGTGGGGGCCAGGTGGTTTGCTCTGAAGGGTGTCCAGGATCAAGGTAGAGTCCCACTGGGGTGTCAGGACAGCCTGGGTGAGGGGCTGAGAGGGATTTTTAGACTGGCCACACCCTCTTCAGGGCGGAGGGTACTGCTGGGTTGCCTGGCCAGCCTGGATGAGGGACTGATGGCTGTTTGCAGGCTGGCCAAGCCCCCCTGGAGGGACCCTCACCCCATGAGGGTGTGGCCATCTTGGTTGAGGGGCTGATGGCTGTTTGCAGGCTGGCCACAGCCCCCAGCCACCCAAGCTCCCAGTGGAGGTTGGCTAGAAGCAGCAATCTGGGATTTATTTAGCTTCTATAATTGAAATGTTGTTGCCTTTTGCGGAGGCCACAGCTGGCTCAGGGAAGGCAGGAAGCTTGGCTTCCTCCATCGCCCAGGCAACCAAGCCTCCTGCTTGCTCCAACTCCAAGGCTGCTGGCCGCCATCTTGGTTGGATTAATTTGCATATAGTTGTTCTGATTGGCTGGTGGGCGTGGCTTGGGCATAGCAAAGGTTCAGTCAATTAGCATCTTTGTCTTTTATTAGTGTAGATTAGAGACCCAGTGCACAAATGTGTGCACCAGTGGGGTCCCTTGGCCTGGCCTGCAGGATCAGGCCATAACCAGCTCTCCAACATCCCCTGAGGGGTCCTGGATTGTGAAAGGGTGCAGGCCAGGCCGAGGGACCCCATGGGTGCATGATCAGGGCCGGGGAGGGATGCAGGGGAAGGGCCATGGGAGGGTCCCAGGGTGTGTCAGGTCCGTCTTGCTCAGTCCCAGTCAGCTAGACCCCAGCAGCAAGCCAACCAACCTCCTGTTGGAGCATCTGCCCCCTGATAGTCAGTGCACATCATAGGGACTGTTTGACCCTCTTCCCCCTAGTGGTCAATGCATGTCATAGCGAGCAGCTGATCAGCCTTAGCATATCATTAGCATATTACACTTTGATTGGTTGAATGGCAGACTGGATGACTGGACACTTAGCACATTAGGCTTTTATTATATAGGATAGCTAATATGGCCTTGTTCTGACGTTTACATTATATGTATAATGAAATGTAAAATATTGTGTTTTAATAGTTGAAAAATGTTCTATTTAGCTCCACTCCTGAGTGTAGCAGAGATAACTTTGCATTTACCAAAACCTGTATCCTATTTCTCCTGGTACACAGCTAGAGTACCAGAGTCTTCCTTTTACTAGCTGTTGCCAATGATACCTGGAAGGAAGTACAGTACACAATTCCAGGCCTGGCACCAAAAATCTCCAGTATGATCCTGTAAACTCTGTCTGATGAGCAGATACAGAATAACCTTCAGTAGTCTTGGAGCCCTGCTGTTTGAGAGAGCCACATGATTGAAAAAAACTGGATCCCTGAAAGACACTATGGAAGCTGCCCACTAACCAAAAACATCAGCATTTTCTTCAACGAAAGAGAAATTTCTATTGTGTTAAGGCACTGATATTTTGGGGTTACTTGCACTAAGAAATAAACTTAGCTAACCAAATGCTGTAGTCTGAAATTCTGACTCTTCACATCTTTTCAGTTGATTATCCTTTTGAGTCAATGTAAATAAGAAAAAACAAAACAAAACTAAAACTAGCAGAAACCAGAAACCACAAGCAGTCTTTGTTCACAAGTAGCTGTTTGATCTGTTCCACAACCATCATTATTTCAGTCTTTGCATTGTCTACCTGAAAACTATCAAAATCACTATCTGTCATATTCTGTTCCTTGTCTGGAAGAAAGTAGACATGTTCAAACCTCCATGGTCACTCCAGCAGCATTGTTAGAAATCACTGAACACTCACAAATCTGTACTTTCCTTCCTAAAAAAGGGTGCTGACCTCAAATGAAAACAGTTTTAGGCCAGCTACATATATATGGGTGACCATGTGTGGCATAAAATAGATTTTCCAGCTTGCGTTTATTTGGCAATGGCTTAAAAGTACAACCAGATGTTTTCATGGAGAACAGCTCTTTTAGCCACAAGTGTTTCCAATTTAAATACGTTTGTTTTGACTCTACTTTGCTGCAGATGGAAAACATCCATTTTTTTTCTTTCCAGTGGGGATAGACAGTGAACATTGGCAAATCTCAGAGAAAATGATTACCAGTGTAGACAAAACTTCAGTGAAAGCTGTGTTTCCATAAGGAGAATTTTTAAAAGACAATTTTGCATTTTAAACAGGTTGGCTCTTTAAGACAAAAATTTTCCCCTCTAATTTGTACCATAGGTTTTAAACATCTGTATGTATTTGATCCAAGGGAACTACCTTACTTTTAAGCAATAAGTCAGGTGGATGTATTCAGAATGACAGCATAGCTTCTGTATGTTGCATCAATAGCTACTACATATAGATATATAAGAACTTCTTATCAAAATGTGTGTTATGTAGAAACTCTTTATCAAATTTACTGGCAACTGGTAGGTTGAGAAAAATAACAGGAATTTTATTTTTTTTATTTATTTTTTTTAATTAAATCTTTATTATTCAGATTATTACATTAGTTACTCTTTTTTCCCCCATAACTCCCCTCCTCCCAGTTCCCGCCCCACCCTCCGCCCTCACTCCCCACCCACTGTCCTCATCCATAGGTGCACGATTTTTGTCCAGTCTCTTCCTGCATCTCCCACAGCCCTTTCCCCCCCAAGAATAGTCAGTCCATTCCTTTTCTATGTCCCTGATTCTATTATGATCACCAGATTATTTATTCACTTGATTCTTAGATTCACTTGTTGATAGATGCATGTTTGTTGTTCATAATTTGTATCTTTACCTTTTTCTTCTTCTTCCTCTTCTTAAAGGATACCTTTCAGCATTTCATATAATACAGGTTTGGTGGTGATGAACTCCTTTAGCTTTTCCTTATCTGTGAAGCTCTTTATCTGACCTTCCGTTCTGAATGATAGCTTTGCTGGATAAAGTAATCTTGGTTGTAGGTTCTTGGTATTCATCACTTTGAATATTTCTTGCCATTCCCTTCTGGCCTGCAAAGTTTCTGTTGAGAAATCCGCTGACAGTCGTATGGGTATTCCCTTGTAGGTAACTGACTTTCTTTCTCTTGCTGCTTTTAAGATTCTCTCTTTATCTTTTGCTCTTGGCATTTTAATTATGATGTGTCTTGGTGTGGTCCTCTTTGGATTCCTTTTGTTTGGGATTCTCTGCGCTTCCTGGATCTGTAAGTCCATTTCTTTCACCAGGTGGGGGAAGTTTTCTGTCATTATTTCTTCAAATAGGTTTTCAATATCTTGCTCTCTCTCATCTTCTGGCACCCCTATAATTCTGATGTTGGTACGCTTGAAGCTGTCCCAGAGGCTCCTTACACTATCTTCGTATTTTCGGACTCTTTTTTCATTTTGCTTTTCCAGTTGGGTGTTTTTTGCTTCTTCGCATTTCAAATCTTTTTTTTTTTTTTTAATGTTTTTAAGTTTTTATTTTATTTTTTTTAATTAAATCTTTATTGTTCAGATTATTACATTTGTTCCTCTTTTTCCCCCCCCCCATAACTCCCCTCCTCCCAGTTCCCGCCCCACCCTCCGCCCTCACTCCCCACCCACTGTCCTCATCCATAGGTGCACGATTTTTGTCCAGTCTCTTCCCACATCTCCCACCCCCCTTTCCCCCCCAAGAATAGTCAGTCCATTCCCTTTCTATGTCCCTGATTCTATTATAATCAACAGTTCATTCTGTTCATCAGATTATTTATTCACTTCATTCTTAGATTCACTTATTGATAGATGCATATTTGTTGTTCATAATTTGTATCTTTACCTTTTTCTTCCTCTTCTTAAAGGATACCTTTCAGCATTTCATATAATCCTGGTTTGGTGGTGATGAACTCCTTTAGCTTTTCCTTATCTGTGAAGCTCTTTATCTGACCTTCAATTCTGAATGATAGCTTTGCTGGATAAAGTAATCTTGGTTGTAGGTTCTTGGTATTCATCACTTCGAATATTTCTTGCCACTCCCTTCTGGCCTGCAAAGTTTCTGTTGAGAAATCAGCTGACAGTCGTATGGGTATTCCCTTGTAGGTAACTGAGTTTCTTTCTCTTGCTGTTTTTAAGATTCTCTCTTTATCTTTTGCTCTTGGCATTTTAATTATGATGTGTCTTGGTGTGGTCCTCTTTGGATTCCTTTTGTTTGGGGTTCTCCGCGCTTCTTGGACCTGTAAGTCCATTTCTTTCACCAGGTGGGGGAAGTTTTCTGTCATTATTTCTTCAAATAGGTTTTCAATATCTTGGTCTCTCTCATCTTCTGGCACCCCTATAATTCTGATGTTGGTACGCTTGAAGCTGTCCCAGAGGCTCCTTACACTATCTTCGTATTTTCGGACTCTTTTTTCATTTTGCTTTTCCAGTTGGGTGTTTTTTGCTTCTTCGCATTTCAAATCTTTTTTTTTTTTTTTAATGTTTTTAAGTTTTTATTTTATTTTTTTTAATTAAATCTTTATTGTTCAGATTATTACATTTGTTCCTCTTTTTCCCCCCCCCCATAACTCCCCTCCTCCCAGTTCCCGCCCCACCCTCCGCCCTCACTCCCCACCCACTGTCCTCATCCATAGGTGCACGATTTTTGTCCAGTCTCTTCCCACATCTCCCACCCCCCTTTCCCCCCCAAGAATAGTCAGTCCATTCCCTTTCTATGTCCCTGATTCTATTATAATCAACAGTTCATTCTGTTCATCAGATTATTTATTCACTTCATTCTTAGATTCACTTATTGATAGATGCATATTTGTTGTTCATAATTTGTATCTTTACCTTTTTCTTCCTCTTCTTAAAGGATACCTTTCAGCATTTCATATAATCCTGGTTTGGTGGTGATGAACTCCTTTAGCTTTTCCTTATCTGTGAAGCTCTTTATCTGACCTTCAATTCTGAATGATAGCTTTGCTGGATAAAGTAATCTTGGTTGTAGGTTCTTGGTATTCATCACTTCGAATATTTCTTGCCACTCCCTTCTGGCCTGCAAAGTTTCTGTTGAGAAATCAGCTGACAGTCGTATGGGTATTCCCTTGTAGGTAACTGAGTTTCTTTCTCTTGCTGTTTTTAAGATTCTCTCTTTATCTTTTGCTCTTGGCATTTTAATTATGATGTGTCTTGGTGTGGTCCTCTTTGGATTCCTTTTGTTTGGGGTTCTCCGCGCTTCTTGGACCTGTAAGTCCATTTCTTTCACCAGGTGGGGGAAGTTTTCTGTCATTATTTCTTCAAATAGGTTTTCAATATCTTGGTCTCTCTCATCTTCTGGCACCCCTATAATTCTGATGTTGGTACGCTTGAAGCTGTCCCAGAGGCTCCTTACACTATCCTCGCATTTTTGGATTCTTTTTTCATTTTGCTTTTCCGGTTGGATGTTTTTTGCTTCCTCGCATTTCAAATCATTGACTTGATTCTTGCGCTCCTCTGGTCTGCTGTCGGGAGTCTGTATAATGTTTGTTATTTCAGTCCGTGTATGCTTAATTTCTAGTTGGTTCCCCAATATAAGATCGAGGGTCTTATTAGTTTTCGTGTAGATCTCATTAAGTTTATCGGCAGCTTCTAAACAGTTCTTGAGAGACCTTAAAAGTGTGGTTCTGAACTCTATATCTTCCTTTGACAATTTTGTCCTGTTTCTTTGTCTCCGCATTTTGTTATGCTTCCTTGGTGCACCCCCTAGTGGTCTTTGTTCGCAGTCTTATAGTTAAATCTTGATTGTTGTAGCAAAAAACCAGGGAGGGTTTAACCTCCAGGCCAAGTGGCTATGAGGATCAGCTGTGTCTGCAGAGAGAGAACTTCTGTCTTCTAGGGAGGTGCTAATCTAGCCTTTGCCTGAGGCTATCCGGCAAAGGCCTCTGTGCAGGGCTTGGGCGGGGCGGGTCGCACAGGATCAACAGGGTGGGCCGGAGAGAGCAGTTATGGCGGCTCTCAGTCCTGTCCCCAGGGGCTCTGCCTCTCTGAGTCCCAGCACCCGCTGCAAAGCTGGGAGAGAAAGCTGCACTCGCTCTGACCGAAGCCAGACAGTCCCGCTTCTCCCGTTTGAGTCTGGGTCCCTAAAGACTCGCCCGGATCTGGTGCTCAGAGTCTGTGACTCCCTCCCGATTGAAAACAACAACCGTGCCCTCTGCCGCCAGCCAGCTCCGCGCACTCCGCACCTCAGAATTTGACTTCAGCACTGCGCCTCCTCTGAGTGTCCGTGTGCGTTTCTCTTTCCTCCTAGTTGTAGGACTTCCACTCAGCCAGCGTTCCTGTGGTTCTGGGTGATGTCCCTTCCGTTTTTTGGTTTCACTTTTGAAGTAGTTGTTCAAAGCAGCAAACTCCGGCGTTAACCTATGCCGCCATCTTCTTAAATTTTTATTTTATTGTTGAGAGTATTACAGATGTATCGCATTTCAAATCTTTGACTTGATTCTTGCGCTCCTCTGGTCTGCTGTTGGGAGTCTGTATAATATTCTTTATTTCAGTCAGTGTATGCTTAATTTCTAGTTGGTTCTTTATCACAACATGGAGGGTCTCATTAGATTTCTTGAGGATCTCACTACATTTATTGGCGGCTTCTAGACAGTTCTTAAGAGACCTTAAAAGTGTGGTTCTGAACTCAATATCCTCCATTGACAGTTTTGTCTTGTTTCTTTGTCTCCACATTTTTTATGCTTTCTTGGTGCACCCCCTAGTGGTCTTTGTGCGCAGTCTTGTTGTAGTTAAGCCTTGATTTTTGTCGGCAATACTGGGGGTGATTTGACCTCCAGGCTAACTGGCTATGAGAGTCCACTGTGTCTGCAGTGGGAGAGCTTCTGTGCTGGATCTCTAGGGCAGTGCTAATCTAGCGTTTGCCTGAGGCTATCCGGCAAATGGCTCTGCACAGGGCTTGGGCAGGGCAGGTCCCCAGGGATCTACAGGGCGGGCCAGAGCGAGCAGTTATGGCTGCTCTCAGTTCCGTCCCTAGGGGCTCTGCCTCACAGAGTCCCAGCAACCGCTGCAAACCTTGGAGAGAAAGCTGCCTTCAAGTTCCGACCGAAGCCAGACAGTCCCGCTTCTCCTGTTTGAGTCTGGGTCCCTGGAGACTCGCCTGGATCTGGAGCTCAGAATCTGAAACTCCCTCCCGAATGAAAACAACAACCGAGCCCTCCGCCTCCAGCCCGCTCCGCGTGCACTCCACACCTTAGTATTTCACTTCAGCACTGCGCCTCCTCTGAGTCTGGGTATGATATTCTCTTTCCTCCTAGTTGTAGAATTTCCACTCAGCCAGCCTTCCTGTGGTTCTGGATGATGTCCGTTCCGTCTTTTAGTTGTTTTTTGAAGTGGTTGTTCGAGGCAGCAATCTCTGGCGTTAACCTATGCCGCCATCTTGGTTTCTCCCAGGAATTTTAAATATCATATAAGAATAACAGAAAAAAAAGATTTTCTTATTTCTTCAAAAGCAAACTAATGCGTGTGTGACTGTATAAAAGATCTTGGCAAGAGTATAAATTTGTTTTAAGAAACTAAGAGTTTTAATTCATAAAATATGTTATTGTCCTTAACCACATTCTTGCATTTGCTATTATAGTTTAACTCTATGATATGTAAGAGCTTCTTGAAAGACCAAAAGAAGCTTTATTTTTTCCCCCCTATCTTAGGTATTTAAATAAGTTAAAAAGAAATCTAAATACTGTTTCGAGCAGCAAAATTGTAATTATTATTTTTCTTCTGAAAGAGTGTAATCTCTAGCAGCCAGAATATAATACTTCCATAGACTGAGCACTATGACATACAAGTGTTATTTTAAAAATATAAAAATTTTAAAAAGGAAGTAAAAATGCTAAAATAAATATAAATGTTTATGTTAGTCATTAGATTAATGCAAGAACCATTGTTTGTTTTTCCCCCTAGTCTTTCCACTTTCAAGTGTCTTTATTTAATATGTCATTTTTTGTCTAAAATATTCTATTCATATTTTATTTCCAGATAACATTGATATTTACGTGCTATATATATTTTGCTTATTCTCTTCTGCCATTGAATTCCCTAATATAATTTCAGCATCGTCAAACAAAGGTCATGTTCCTAATACCTACTCATTCTATGCTAACTACTTAGGTTTTTGCCAACCAATATATGATCATTTTGGCATTAGTTATAGGATGTTGGTCTCATAGTGCCTACTTTTGGGGGGATAAACTGAGTGCTCCTAGATTCCAGTTAAGGAAAAGAACACTGAGATCTTGGCCCTATTCCAAAACCCATCCAGTGGCTCCAATTTGATATGACTGGGGAAAAACTTAATTCTTCAGATCACAGAGGTGAATGGGGCCCTGACATTCAAATGTGGAATAGTCATAGATTATTTAAATGACCCATTGGAATTGGCTATTGGCTGAGAAAATTAAAAGGCACTTTTTTAGCAGCAGAGTTTCAGATAATATCTGGTGTTATCTAGAAAAATAAAGCAATATCTGTCCATGCATATTTTTCTTTAATAACACTATTTTGTTTTATTTGTAAATTACAGTGATGAATATGAAATATAACCCTTTCCCTATTACTTCAATTTGATATATTATATATGATGGGAATTTTGATGGGAGAATATTAACAGAGAAGAATATCTCCTTGTTTCATTAAAATTAAATAGATAATTTCCCTTTTGATTATTTCTTTCACCCATTGGTTGTTCAGGAGTATGCTGTTTAATTTCCACATATTTGTTAATTTTTAAGCTTTCCTTCTGTTATTGACTTCTAGTTGCAGACCATTGTGGTTAGATATGATATCAGTCTTCTTAAATTTGCTAAGAAAAATTTTGTGGGCTATCATATTATCTATCCTGGAGAATGTTCCATGTGAACCAGAGGAGAATCTTTATTCTGCTGCTGGTGATAGAATGTTTTATGTATGTTAGATTTATTTGGTCTAATGTACAGATCAAGCTCAACGGTTTCTTGTTGATCTGTCTGGATGATCTATCTACCCATTGTTGACAGTAGTTATTGTTGTCTTTATCTCTCTTTAGATACGTTAGTATTTGCTTAATATTTAGGTGCCCTAATGTTGGGTGCAGTACACTTATAATTGTTATTTTTTCTTGACAAATTGACCCTTATATCATTGTATAATGGCCTTCTTTGTCTCTCATTAATGATTTTGTGTCCCTAAAGCTAAATAAGTCCCCTGTGGCAGCATATAGTTGGTTCTTTTTATTTATTTATTTTTTTATCAATCCAAGGCAGTGGTTCTCAACTTGTGGGTCGCAACCCCTTTGGCGGTCAAATGACCCTTTCACAGGGGTCACCTAAGACCATCCTGCATATCAGATATTTACATTATGATTCATAACAGTAGCAACATTACAGTTATGAAGTAGCAACGAAAATAATTTTATGGTTGGGTCACAACATGAGGAACTGTATTTAAAGGGCCAGAAGGTTAAGAGCCACTGATCCAAGGTCTTTATGTTGTTGTTTTTTAATTGCAGAATTTAACCCATTTACATTACAGTAAATATTTATATATGTATATATATGGACTTACTAATATTATCCTATTATTTTCTGTTTTTTTGTTTGGTTGGTTGGTTTTGGTTTTGTAGGGGGGAGTTGTAGTTTACTTTTCCTATCTCCCACTCTTGTGCCTTTCTTTGTGAATTGATTTTTTTTTCCTTCTGTTTATCTCTTTTAAATAAATATACTATAGGTATTAGCTGTGTGGTAATCATGAGGCTTAAATAAAACATCTTATAAATATATCAGTATATTTTACACTAATAACAACTTATTTTCAATCATATAAAAAACTTTACCCTTTTAATTTTCAACCCTTTTGTGTTTTTGATGTCACAATATAGCTGTTTTTATATTGTGTTTTTATTAAAAGATTATTGTAGCTATTGATTTTAATATTCTTGGGACTTGTGAATGTAAAGTTGCTCTCCTGTGAATCAATATTTTTCTTAGAATCTTTGCTTTCCCTATTTCATACGCACCTAAGAATAAGTTGAGATACATTTTAGGATTTTTGAATCTATTAATATAATTTTCACTTATTCTCATTTCTGTCCTTTTTAAATCAGAAATTCAAGGGGATCAAATTGATACTTTATAGTTACAAACGTAGTTACATTTCATGATTATTTGAATTATTAAATAATCTCCAAACTACACAGATGTTGAAAATCAATGTTCCATGCTCTATGAAAATGAAAATAACTTAATTTTAGGAATTTCAATAAGAGTAAATTTGTGACATCATTTTCCTTTATACTAAATTTAGAAAGCTGTTGCTTAAATATACAGTACAAAAAAGATTATGATGGATTTGTAAACAATAGTTTCCTTTCATAAACGACTTCATGGACCTATGGGAAATGACTGGGCTCTACATCTGATGGTGACTAATGCTGAGCAATCAAATCAGAAGATCTTGAGTCAATAACATTGCGTAACTTTAAAGAAATTAAAACCTCCTACAGCAATTCAGTGTTAGTCGATAAAAAAAACTAGGTCCCGTAAAATCAAAACACTTGTCTTTGAAATTCATTTAATAAACCTCTACCTAAATTAATTGAAATATGTGAAAAATTAAAGTCCCTATTACTTTCACCACAAAGAATTATTTATAAGTCAATGTATCAGAAGCCATCAATTAGAAAATATAGTGGTCCCTAAAATAAATGAGGTCCAAACAAAAACTCAAAAGCATAGTTGAGAACTTGATAAACAATAGACTCTCACTTTATGACTAATCTCCTTAGTCATTGATTTATACCTATATTTGGAAAATTTGGAGAAAATAAGGATAAACTAGTAAAACTATCATTCATGTAGTAGTGATTTTGGCCTATTCATCGTATTATCTTATCTTATATTCTCTACCTTTAAAGGGAAATCATGGGAGCTTATTTCCTTCAAATCTAGATTTGGCCTAGGTTCTTTTTAACCTCATTTATACTTTCTCTTCTACAACACTTTACCCTATTACCTACTTCCAGAAACAGAAAAAATAACAATTATTTTAAAAATATATTCTCACGTTAATGTATGTGACACTCTACATTGGGAAGAATTAGTCAACTGTAAATATGTATCAATTGATAATGAATATGAATATTATCAGAACTTCAAGAAAAATAGAAAGCTAGTTAATAATATAAAATAGTAACATTATTCAAAAGTTAATGTAGGTAGTATTCTCCCTATATAAAAATAGTCCAAATAACTCACAATTCCAAAAGCAAGGTGTTACAAAGGTGCTTGATCTTTATAACAGCCTCAAAAGTCACATAGCATTTCTTCTGCCATACTCTATTGGTCACAGCAGTCATAGCCCACTCAGTTTCAAAAGGAAGGAACATAGACTCAACGTCTTTATGGGAGAAATGTCAAAGAATTTGCTGCCATCTTTTCAAATTATGCAGTATGCCTTCTGACTATAGTTATTAAATACCTCCCAAAAGCAAATGTATTCATTCCCTTTCAAGACCCTCCAAAAGTCTTATCTAGTGACCACATAGTTTGTGGTCAAGAATGCCATCATTTAAATCAGGTAGAGATACAGATGAAGCTCCTCAGGTTCAAGTCTTTAGTTACAGTTCCTCTTGATTTGCCCCTGCCTCCTGTCATCACCACCATGTTCAACATTCAGTGGTGAGACAGCATAGGTATAGTAGTCAGAAATCTCCAGTGAAACAGGATTGAAAGGAGATAGAGATGGTAGAGATGATCGAGATAGAGATTAGATAGAGATAGAGATAGAGATAGAGATAGAGATAGAGATAGAGATAAAGATAGAGATAGAGACAGAGATAGATTAGATAGATAGATAGATAGATAGATAGATAGATAGATAGATAGATAGAAAGCAATCACGAAGGCAGACAAGTCTCATAATCTGCCTTCTGCAAACTGAAAAACCAGGAAAATAGTGGTATAATTTAATCTAAAGTCTGAAGGCCAGAGAATGGGGGGTGGGAGGGGGGTGCAAAAGTGTAATGTCCTGGTGTGAGGTAAAAAAACAACCCAGAAGTAGGAGCACCAGTGTTCAAAGGCAGGAAAAGATGGATGTTTTCAGCTAAAGTAGAGAGAGAGTGAATTCACCCTTTCTCCAACATTTTGTTCTATTTATTTAAATCCTCACCCCAGGAGAGGGAGAGAGAGAGAGAGAGAGAGAGAGAGAGAGAGAGAGAGAGAGAGAGAGAGAGAGAGAGAGAGGCATGGATCAGTTCCTCCCAGTCAGGTCAGACATGGAACCAAATCAGCAACCTTTTGGTGCACAGGACTTCACACAGCAATCTGAGCCACTCAGCCTAGCCAGGTTTTTGTTCTATTTAGATCCTAAACAGATTAGCTGATGCCCAAGGGCTTTGGTAATAGCACTCTCTTTACTCACTCTACTAATTCAAATGCTGATCTCTTGCCCTGGCCTGTGCTGTTCAGTTGGTAGAGCATCATTGTTCCATGTACCAAAAGGTCACCAGTTCCATTCCTGGTCAGGCTATATCCCCGGTGGGAGGTGACCGATTGATGTTTCTCCTTTCTCTCTCTCTCTCTCTCAAAGTAAATAAATAAAAAAATTAATGAAAACATTTTTAAAAAGAGAATTTTCAAATGTTAATTTCTTCCAAAGACACTCTCACAGACCCACTCACAAATAATGTTTTACTAGCTATCTGAGCATCTCTTAGCCTGACACATAAAATTAACCATCACAATAGGATTATCTGAACAGACACATTTTCAAAAGTAGATTTTAAAATAGATCTCAAAAATTCTCATCACAAGAAAAAAAAGGAATTATGTCTCCTGATGGATGTTAACTAAACTTATTGAGGTGATTATTTTGACGTGTTTATACACTAAATCATTATGTTGCACACTTGAAACTGATATGTTATATGTCAATTATATCTCAATTTTTAAAAAGTAGAGAAAAGACCACTTTTTTATTTTACACTGTATCTATCTCTTTCAGTGCAGGCTGGTATAATTCCTTTAAAAACATTGTCTTTTTAAATGCATAATTTGCAATTCAATTCATTAAACAAAAGCAATGACTACAAATATTTTCTACTTAAGCCTTTCACTACCTTAAGTTCCATAACTTTGTGCTTGTTGTATGACAAAACCCAAAGATTCTTAGAAATTCTACGATTTAACAGTATATGCAAGACCTACCCCTAAGATCCTTTGAAGGCCTTTTGTCTTTCTGAAAAATCTATGAGAAAGTACCTTAAGTATTTTGGGACCTCAGCAAAGAATTTTTCTCTCAAACCTTGGCTTTGTTTTTCCCAGGAGGCCATGCTTTCTTGGCAGGGTTCTGGATTTGATTTTTTTCTTGCTGTCTTTTTTACATTGAGACTCCTTTGCAGACTAGAAAGAGAGTTAAAGATAAAAGTCCCCTTCCCTTAAGCTTCCAATACATTTTCCTCAATTCCTTTCAACCTTTCATAGATAGGTTCTTCAAGGATTGGCAGGTTTCCATATATTTGATCCCCAAACCAGTAAGCCATAGTGGGGGGTTTTTGTTTGTTTGTTTGTTTTAATGTAACTTCCCAGATTTGGATTATACTCCCAAATTATCTTCTGGTTTTCTATTTTTTAAATAGTAGTATTCTTGGTGGAAGTAGAGTTCTTGGAGGGCCTCTAGGAAAAGAATTTCCTGAGGCCCCCACAAGAGGATGGAATTTCATGGAAAGCTTTATTGATGATGTCAAATTAAAGGGGTTCCCTTCCAAGGTCCCCTCTCTGCCCAACCTATCATGGAAAAAGTCTAAACGTGTATTCAGCAAAGCCAAAATAAAGGCCACTGCCCATAGTTTCTGCTCCATATTAAAGTACAGTCCAGTTCAGCATCCTGTGAGTGGAGTATGCGTGGACATGGGCCATGCAGCTGCTAAGGCCACATGGCTGTTGAGAGAGAACACATGAATGGATGGGCCAGTGTGGATCATGGAACAAGAGAGAACAAGAGAGAGAAAGCTCCTTTGTCTAAAGTTTTAACCAGGAGCTTCTTCAAACGAACCAATTAACTTTCCAATATTTCATGTGCTTCTTGGATGAGTTCCACCTACTAGCTAATCCACTGTTCCCCAGGTTAGACTGGCAACCACTTCCCCTGCACCACCCTGATATCTACTGTGCATGTGCCTCTCTCTGCCTTTACCCCCCAATAAAATAGTACCAGATGGGGGAAGAAAGGGTTGTTAATCCCTTAGAGGAACAATGCTATGCGAAGCTGTAGCTTTCTGGTGAAGTTTCCCAGGTGATCGTGCTTACAATGTTTGACTTCTCTTTTCCTATTACATATTAGCCAGGCTATTACAACAGCATCAGTTCTCTGGGTCAAGACAATTTTAAGGCAATCAGAAAAAATACATATTAGGATCAAAGAGTAACAAAAAAATCTAATCACTAACTTCTCAATACGTATAATGGAAAATAGAACTATCATTTAATTCTATTAAAGAATAGGAATTGGCCCTGTTCTTACACATTCTCTACCCATTCTTCACCTGCCATGCTTCAAGAGTTCCAGGTGGCCTGCTGTGAGGCCAATAGCTAATTTGGAGTGCTGACTACAGAATTAAGCCAGTTCTAATGCAACTGACTTAATGGCCATTTCTAATAAATTATTTGTGTTTGTGCAGGAGAGGATCTAGGTATCAGAATGGGGATGAATTTGAAGTTTAAAGTTTAAGCTAGAACTGAGATAATGTGGTCTTCTTGCTCTCTGTTTAGACAGGCTTTAAGACTAATTAAATTTACATAGAGACCAGGCCAGATAGCGTGTGTAATTGATGGCTGCTGAGCTGCAGTGACTTGGCAGCTGCAGTTCTTGGATGATGCACATAGAACCAGAGAGGAGGGAGCCCAATTTCCGGGTACATCACCCGAGAACCGCCCTCTTGCAATTCAGGATCACTTGGGGGATGTTGGAGAGCTGGTTTCAACCCGATTCCTGCAGGCCAGGCTGAGGCACCCCACTGGTGCATGAATCCGTGCACCGGGACTCTAGTTGGAAAATAATAAAACTAAAGAAAAATGAATAAAACAAGGAACTCAACACTAAAGACGTAGGCATCATATAAATATATATACCTTTATATATATATATATATATATATATATATATATATATATATATTCCTAATACACCTTAATGAATAAACAAAAATGATGAATTGTTGTTAATCCTCACCTGAATTTCCACCAAAAAAGAAAATTCCAGTTTACACATACCACACAAAAATAAAAGTAACACCTCATAACTTGGTTTAAGAGTACATCACCTTATGATATGTCTGGGCATGAGCTTCTTTGAGTTCTTCTTGCTTAGGAGTCTCTATGATTTCTGAATTTGTGTGACTTTTTCTTTCACCAGGTTAGGGAAGTTTTCTGCCATTATTTTTTTTCAGAGCTTCTCTATCCCTTGCTCACTTTCTTCTCCTTCTGGCACTCACTCCTATTATGCAGATGTGAATGACCCATGGACACAGACAATAATGCAGTGAAGGCTTGGGCAGGGGGAGCGAAGGAGGAGAGAAAGGAGTTGAAGGGAGGAAAAGGGGGACATCTGTAATACTTTTAACAATAAAGATAAATTTTTAGAAAATAAGAAAAATGGGATTTAGGGGGGAAATTGCCTTAATACTGAAACCTGACCAGCAAAATCAATGTACAAAGGATTGGTTTCAAGGCAATCTCATGAATACGCATTTTAAAATTGTAAATGAAACATTGTCAATTCAAAATCATTGTGTGTGACCCCATGTAAAATCACATTCAAGTTGGATTTATTCTAGGTTCTTTCTAAAAGTCCATCAATATAATTCATTATATTAAAAAGATACAAAAAGAAAACTATTTTAGGTTCAAAAAGGAATTTGATAATATTCACATTCATGATGTAAAAGTATTTATAAACTGGACATATAAAGGAACTTTCTATCAAAACCTATAGCAAACAAACTTGAAGAAATTATGTTTATTAAGTAATTACTAAATAATTAATAATGAAAGCTGTACCCTTGAGTTTGGCAATTAGGCATCACTATCTGATATCATTGCTTCTATTTAATATTTTACTTGGGCTCTTTCCTAGACAGTGCAATAAAGCAAGTAAGAAAAATAATGGAAAAGAAGACATATACTTTTCATTATTTCAGATGTCATGAATTTACATAGGAAAAACAAAGTGTGTACCAAATTATTAAAATAAATAAGCAAATTCACACCATAGAAAAATTAATTGTATTTCCATAAACCAGAAGAAGTGGAAACTGAAAAAATTTTAAAGTCCTATCAACCATTGCATAAAAAAATAAGATACATAAGAATGACTCTAATCAATGTTTTGTATGAGTCCACAGAGAAAACAAAAATTACAGGGTTATCTTACTCTAGAATTAATATTTAAATGCCAAAAATAGCAAAGAAAATGTTAAAGGAAAAAATTGGAGGACTTATCTCTGGCATATTATATATTATTGTAAAGCCACAATAAGTAAAATGTTGTTTTATTGTTATAATATTAGATAGCTAAAACAAAACAGTATTATAGAATCCAGAAATATATGCACATAAAACAAAAGTACACTGAATAATATTTAGGGGAAGGATAATGGTTTTAGTAAACAACCTAAATATCTATTAATAGAATAGGTTAAAAAAATCAGGTGTATTTATATAGTAAAATACTATACCAACATAGTGGTTCTCAAAGGGTAATTAGGAAAACCCTAGTGGTCCTTGAGGGTCTTTCAGGTGGTCTATAAAGACAAAAACTGTTTTTATAATAATACTGAGACACTATTTGCTGGCTTCATTCTTATTTCCTTACTAGAGGCCCAGTGCATGAATTTGTGCAAGGGTGGGGTCCATCGGCCTACCCACCTCCCTGGGCAGCCAGAGGGAGGGACCGCGGAAGGTTGGCTGGCGGGGGGTAGGGACTGCGGGAGGTTGGCCAGCCATGGGAGGTTGTCTGTGGGAGTGCACTGACCACCAGGGGGCAGCTCCTGCATTGTGCGTCTTCCCCCTGGTGGTCAGTGTGCATCATAGTGACCAGTTCAGTTGTTCAGTGACCAGTTGTTCATTTGTTTAGACTTTTATATATATATACTAGAGGCCCGGTGCACAAAAATTTGTGCACTCGGGGGGGGGGAGAGGGGGTCCCTCAGCCCGGCCTGTGCCCTCTGGCAGTCTGGGACCCCTCAGGAGATAACAACCTGCTGGCTTAGGCCTGCTCCCGGGTGGCAGAGGGCAGGCCCAATCCCTAGGTGCAGCCCCTGGTTGGGCTCAGAGCAGGGCTGATTGGGGAGTTGGGGCGCCACCCCCTGTCATGCACAGAGTAGGGCGGATTGGGAGGTTGCATTGCCACTCTCAGTCACGCTCAGGGTAGGGCCGATTGGGGGGTTGGGGCACCACCCCCTGTCACACTCAAGGCAGGGTCGATGGGGAGGTTGTGGCGCCATCCCTTGTCACGCACACAGCAGGGCCCGTCAGGGGGGTTGGAACTCTGTACCCTGTCATGCACAGAGCAGGCCCATCAGGGGGTTGGGGCACCGCCACTGTCACACTCAGGGCAGGGCCAATGGGGAGGTTATGGCTCTACCCCGTTACACACAGAGCAGGGCCCGTGGGGGCCGGGGGGGTTGGGGTGCCGCACCCTGTCACACACAGAGCAGGGTCGATCAGGGGGTTTGGGTGCTGCCCCCTGTCATGCTGATCCCAGTGCCGGGAGGCATATTACTCTTTTACTATATAGGGTAGAGGCCTGGTGCACGGGTGGGTGCTGGCTGGTTTGCCCTGAAGGGTGTCCTGGATCAGGGTGGGGGTCCCCACTGGGGTGCCTGGCCAGCCTGGGTGAGGGGATGATGGCTGTTTGCAGCTGGTCACACACCCTTCAGGGTGGTGGTCCCCACTGGGGTGCCTGGCCAGTCTGGGTGAGGGGCTGAGGGCTGTTTTCAGGCTGGGGGTGACTGAAGCTCCCAACCGCTCCTTTTTTCCTTTTTTTTTTTTATTCTGGGCCAGCTTTAGCTTGAGGCTTGGCTCCAGCTCTTTGCCTCTGCTGCTGAAAGTAGGTTTCTGGCCTTTGCTTACAATGTTGCGATTCTGCTGGCTGAAGTCCGCGGTATTCGTTACAATGTTTCTTAAACTGCCGGCTCAGAGGCCTGCAGTCGCAGGCGGGGAACGTTGGTTTCCTCCGTCACTGAGGCAACCAAGCCTCATGTTAGTTTCAAGCTGCCTGGCTGCCCACCGCCATCTTGGCTGACAGTTAATTTGCATATCTCGTTGATTAACCAATGAAAAGGGTAGCGGTCGTACGACAATTACCATGCTTCTCTTTTATTAGTGTAGATAGATAAGTGTTTAGAGTTTGAATCCACTCATATTAAATTCAGCTATAGGCGAGATTAATCTAAGGAGACAGAAATAAGAAATTTGTGGTATCCAGGGGTAGAAGTGGGAGAGGTATAAGGGTTAACATTAGCACAGTTTCAGTTCCACATTCTAATGTACCTTTAAGAAATTACCACTTGTAGAAATTTTCTGTAGTGGCAAAAATATCCACAATTACCTGAAAAAAGATAGTAAAACAAACTTGCCTTTCCAACTACTAGTATGTATTTTTATGCAACTGCATTTCCTTCAAAGCAATTAACCAAGCAACATATTGCAAAAGATTAAATACAGAAACTAATATAAAAAATCCAACTCTCTTCTATTAATAACGATATTAAAGAGTTTGAAAAATATATGTAATGTTAATGTCCTTACATTTTTGTTTGGAAAATGTAATTTGTTTTTATAAAAATCCATTATGTTAGCATAATGTGTTGATGATTGGCTATATTAAATTGATAAATATTTTAAATAATTAAATTTTAATTTTTAACACATTAATGGACATATGTTTTTATTTTGTGATGAACTGTTGTTCTGTATACTGGTGACATATATACTTTTATGTGCCTATGTTATATTTTAATAAAATGTTTATTAGGATGTAAACATTATTTAATTGGGGTAATGATTGTATGTTTTAGGGGAGGATTTTCTAGCTCTTTTCCCATTAAAATATCATCCAGTTTTAGATTATAATTTTAAAATTATAATTTTAAAAAGTGTTTGGTTTTCATTCTCAGAAAATGAATAGAGCCTTTACTTCTAAAATTAGAAATATCAACTTCATTTCCTCTTTTTAGCATTTAATGAAGATTAAAAAATATTATTAAAACTCTCATGATTTTTCATGAGGTAATTATTTGGCTGTATTTAACCATTCTATTATCTGAATTTATAAAATAAAACAATCAAATAGGTGTGTGTGTGTGTGTATGTGTGTGTGTGTGTGTGTGTGTGTGTGTTTCCAGACTAAATTTTAGGCTTATGGTACAAAGTGATCTCCCTCACAATTACTAGAGTCGAGATATCATTTCAATACAATAAAAGATTACCAATGGAGCATACAAAAATATCTTTTGATTTTCCCCCGCTCTAGACATGGGTGTGGTGGAAGAGGTCAATGGGGAGGGTGGAAAGGAGAATATATGTAATACTTTCAACAATAAAGATTTTTAAAAAAATATATTTTATTGATTTTTTACAGAGAGGAAGGGAGAGGGATAGAGAGTTTAGAAACATAGATGAGAGAGAAACACCGATCAGCTGCCTCCTGCACACTCCCCACTGGGGATGTGCCCGCAACCAAGATACATGCCCTTGACCGGAATTGAACCTGGGACCTTTGAGTCCGCAGGCCGACGCTCTATTCGCTGAGCCAAACCAGTTAGGGCAATAAAGATTTTTTAAAAATGAAAATAATAAAAGAAAGATGTCAAAGACAATGAGCTGAGGTCTTTGAGAAAAAGGAAAAATGAATTGTTACTGGGAATGGAGAACAAATATTTATCTTCTATGTACAGAAACTGTCTATATTTACATTAATAATCCCAATAAAGCCATGAAATAGGTGATTTTTTTTCCATTGGAATTTAACATTGTATAACTATCAATGATATGGCAAGAGGAAAATATAAGTGTGTCTGCTGCTAAAGTTGGTGGCCTTCCAACTCATCAAAATTGCATCAGAGTCACCAGAAGTGATTTAAAGATGGTAACTCTCTAATTGTGGCATAGTTATTATTTGTAGAATTATAGGCTTAGAGAGGTAGAACCAGGTCAATTTTGCTTAAAGAAAAATATTCAATGTCAGCCAACATCGGGGATCTTTGGTGGCCCCAAATGATTCATAGACTAAAATATATGAAAACTAGAATTCTAGAAGGTATTTTCTTTGCCAAAATTCTGTCTACTTTTATATATAATCACATTTCAGCGAATTTATCTTTTGTATGAACTAATTCTCTCTGGATGTAAGTGACTCTTCACTTGAGTCTCTTGGTTTGGACAAAACTTATTAAGTATCATAAAACATTTCATTATTAATTTGTAGAAAGTTGAACAGTAGATTTAAGAACTAGAGGTAGAAAATAAAAAAATAGGAAAGCTTTTCTTTTATACTTTCAACATTTTTTCTCAGATCTCAGTATTGTCTTTCAGTTAACAGCAATTTCAAAAGTCTGACTCTTGATCAGTTCCCTAGAGAAAATGGTAAACCAATAAAAATAGAGACAGTACAATCATTTTTGGCATGAAAACATAACTTATTTGAACATATCAGGAAGCATCACTAAAATATAGTGATGTACAACATAAATGGAAATGTGATATACTGTAGAGATATAGATTAAAGAGTGTATCTTCTCTAATATACATGTCAATCTAGCAAGGAAATGGTCTAAAGCTCTCTGGTATCTCTCAGGCCATGGGTCATCCTGGGAAAATATAGTGCAGATGATGTAGAGATCTCCAAATAGATGACTACAAATAAATAGAGGGATTTATGTCTATGGATTTCAGAAGATAATGTTTCAATTAGACAATTAATGGTTTTTAACCCAGTGGAATGTCAGAGTCCAGATATAAAAATATCTCAGCTAAAGTAGTCATTTATGAAACACTTAACTCCTTGATTTTGTATATATATATACAAAATATAGGAAATATATATTTATATGAATATATATATATATTTATATTTTTTCAAATATATATATGAAAAAATGCCAGTTACTGTACTCCATTTCACAGAACTTCAAGTAATAGGAAATTAACAAGGTCATCTTGTTAATATCTATGTGATAGGTAAACCTCAAACCAAATGACTTCTATCAAAATCATTATTAATAGTCATATTGTGTTAAATTTGTGCTCTACTTCAAATTTGTAAATGTGAAAATACATCTTAATCTTTGGAAAGTAAATATTAGAAGGCATCAGTTTCACTTTACTTTTTTAAAAAATATATTTTATTGATTTTTTACAGAGAGGAAGGGAGAGGGATAGAGAGTTAGAAACATCAATGAGAGAGAAACATCGATAGCTGCCTCTGGCACACTCCCCACTGGGGATGTGCCCGCAACCAAGGCACATGCCCTTGACCTGAATCGAACCCTGGACCCTTATAAGTACCGCGCGCTAACCGATTGCGCCACTGGAGCTCCAGAACCCTGGACCCTTGAGTCTGCAGGCCGATGATCTATCCACTGAGCCAAACCGGTTAGGGCAGTTTCACTTTACTTTGAATTTTACAGTATCACCTTCCATAAGGCAAATGATATACTATGATTAAAATATCTATAATCAACCAAGAACAATTAATAAGAATAAAGATTATTCTAATTATCATACCACATTAAAAAATCTAAGTCTGAAAACACTTCAATTATGTATTTTTCCTGACAGATATATAAAACATATGTTTGTTCAATTAAAGATGTAAATCCTTATTAAGGGAAAATTACCTACCTACTAAATAGCTGTTTAGGGAAAGAAAAATGAATAAGATACCAATTTTACATGAGGGAAATTACAGTTACATGGGGAAATGAAGAGGCAAAATTAATTTAAATCTACTATGGTAATTCAGGCAAAAAAGACTTGTATTGAGGAAATTATTTAATTAAATCTTTTAAAAAATCAGAAAACTCTTCCCTGAGGATATAATACAAGAGCTGCGTTTAAATGAACTGTGTGTTCTAAGCAAACTAGAAATGAAAGGAAATCCCTTCCAAGGAGAGGAAACAGTATGAAAAAAAAGGCATAGAAGTAGGATATAACATAGTACATGCACTCCTCTGTGTGTGTGTGTGTGTGTGTGTGTGTGTGTTATGAGTGTGCGTGCCTATGTGAAAAAGAAAGAGAGAATTCAAATAATGACTGAAATGTGAGGAAGGGCATGACAGAGGATGTACCTTGAGCAGCTTGTCAAGAGGTAATTTTTTTAAAGCATTGATATTGTCAGATGTGGGGTTTTATTTTTTTATCTTTGTTGTTGAGAGTATTACAGATTCCCCCCGCCCCCAAATACGCCCCTCCACCCAGTTCCAACCATGCCCCAGGCCTTCACCACCCTATTGTCTGTGTTCCTGGGCAATACATATATGCATATAAATTCTTTGGTTAATCTCTTCCTATTCCCCCTCTTTCTTCCCTCTGAGCTTCCTCAGTCTGTTCCATTTTTCCGTGCCTCTGGTTCTATTTTCTTCATCAGTTTATTTTGTTCATCAGATTTCATATATAAGTGAGATCATGTGATATTTGTCATTCTTTGACTGGCTTATTTCACTTAGCATAATAATCTCCAGGTCCATTCATGCTGTGGCAAAAGGTGAGTTCCTTCTTTTATATGACCATGCAGTATTTCATTGTGTAAATAAATGGACCACAACTTTTTTATTCACTCATCTACTGATGGGCACTTGGGCTGTTTCCAGATCTTAGCTATTGTAAATAATGCTGCTATGAGCATAGAGTGCATATCTTCTTTCTGGTTGGTGTTTCAGATTCTTAGAACAAATTTACCAATGATACATTGGATAAGAGGTTAATTTCCAAAATATATAAAGTACTCATACAACTCAATAAAAGAGAAAAAAACAATCCAATTAAATATGGGCAGAGTACCTGAATAGACACTTCTCCAAAAGAGGACATACAAATGGCCAAGAGTCATATGAAAAAATGTTCAACATTACTAATCATCAGAGAAAAGCAAATTAAAACGACACTAACATTGGCCAGAACGGCTACCATCAATAAATCAACAAACAACAAGTGCTGGCGAGGATGTGGAGGAAAAAATCCCTAGTACAGTGCTGGAGAGAATGCAGAGTAGTGCAACCACTATGGAAAAACAGTGAGGAGTTTCCTCAAACAATTAAAAATGGAGCTGCCATTTGATCCAGTGATTCCACTTCTAGGAATATATCCTAAGAATCAGAGTTTTAAACTCAGTGACTTAAGTGTGCTGCAGTGTTGAGGGGTACAATCCAATGCACAAATTACATGGGACGCTGATACAAGTACTCAAGTGATAGGTAATGAGGATCTAAGATAAATCAATACCAAGACAAATGGAACAAAATGAGATACCTTTTTAATCTTATGTGAGATGAAAAGGGTGAGACTTGCTACTTCATTAGATGGGAAATTCAGAAAGAATACTGGATATATAATTGAGCCCTAGCCAGTTTTACTCAGTGGATAGAGTGTTAGCCTGCAGACTGAAGGGTCCCGGATTTGATTCCAGTCATGGGCATATGCCCAGGTTGAAGGTTTGGTCCCCAGTAGGGGGCATGAAGGAGGCAGCTGATCAGTGGTACTCTCTCATAATTGATGTTTCTATCTCTCTCCTTTCCTCTCTGAAATCAATAAAAATATATTTTTTAAAAGAATACTGGATATATGATTGAGAAAAATGAAAGAGCAGTGAATGATGATTTGAGTTACATGTGAGACATGCAAGTAGTTATTCACTAGGTAACATACATAAATATTTTTCTAGAAATTAGAATAGAGGTCATGTCCAGAAATAAATACCTGACATAAAAATCAGCATAAAGTTGTTAGTTAAAATCTTGAGTATAAGGAAGATGGACCAAAGAAGAAAAAACAAAAAAGCCACTCTTTGAATCAGTGATGGCGAACCTATGACACGCATGTCAGAGGTGACACACGAATTCATTTTTTTGGTTGATTTTTCTTTGTTAAATGGCATTTAAATTTATAAAATAAATATCAAAATATAAGTCTTTGTTTTCCTATGGTTGCAAATATAAAAAAATTTCTATATGTGACACAGCACCAGAGTTAAGTTAGGGTTTTTCAAAATGCTGACACGCTGAGCTCAAAAGATTCGCCATCACTGCTTTAAGTAGTTCTAAGTCCACACCAAAATAAAAAATACTTATGGTTTTTAAAATAAAATAAAAATATGAATAAATGTCAAAAAGCTGAAGAAGCTGGCTGGCATGGCTCAGTGGTTCAGTGTCGACCTATAACCAGGAGGTCAAGGTTTGATTGCTGGTCAGGGCACATGCCCAGGTTGTGGATTTGATCCCCAGTATTGGGCATGCAAGAGGCAGCCAATCAATAATTCTCTCTCATCATTGATGTTTCTATCTCTCTCTCCCTCTCCCCCTTCCTCTCTGAAATCAATATATATAGAGTTGAGGATATAGAGTTGAACCATTAAATTTGATGTCATAGCAGCCATGGTGACAGAGGGAGAGAGAAGGAGAGAGAGAGAGAGAGAGAGAGAGAGAGAGAGAGAGAGAGAGAGAGAGAGAGAGAGAGAGATATTCAGCAAAGAAGTGAGTAATAACCTTATTTATGGCAATTATGTAAAACAAGTTAAATTCAGAAGGACATCCAGGAGATCTGGCAGTTAGGAAGGACTTGATGACCCCAGCTAAGAGAGTTTCTCTGTAATGAGAATCCGACTGATTTAGATGGATAGGGAAACAGATGGCTAGAAATTCTAGGGAGCCTATTTCTGATCAAGTTCACAGATTCAAGTTTGATCATATGTGTTTAAAATTCATAAACATGAGTGTGAATGGGCAGAGTACCTGAATAGACACTTCTCCAAAGAGGACATACAATTGGCCAAGAGACATATGAAAAAGTGTTCAACATCACTAATCATCAGAGAGATGCAAATTAAAACAACAATGATGTATCACCTCACACCTGCCAAGGTTTAAATCTCAATCCTGCCCCTTGAAAACTGTGTAAATGTTAAAAATTTATTCAGCATCTCTGTGCCTTTTCCCCCATCTGTATAATTGATTCGATAATAGTACATAAATCATACAGTATTGTTCCGAAGAAGAAATGAGTTCATGTGTAGAAGTTGCTTAGGAATGAGTTAATGCATAGGAGGTGCACAGAGTTAGCACTTAACAAACTTAAAAATAAAATATACTCTGATCACACATTTTTATATTAAGTTCACTAAAAGAAACACAACAATAAAAAAGAACATCTATATAATTTCAAAACTACTTATTGGAGAAGAAGGCAGACATAAAAACTCTACAATATCTTTAAAAATTGGGGAAGTCTTTGTTTACCATAAAGTAAAAACAGACTGCAAAAAAATTAATTATATTATGTACTTTGACTTCACACAAAAAAGTTTATTTTTACCTTTGAAATAATCTTCCCTTCAAATAGCCTTTATAATATTTCTTATGCATACTTTACTTTAGCATTTATCAGTTTAAAATTCTGTTCCATACATTATGTTTTACATCTTAGTTTTACTTAAGCTTAAAATATTAAAATTTTTGTAAATTAGAAAAAGTAATTAAGATGAAAAATTGTACTTTGATTTTATTTGATTTCCAGTTTAATCAAAATGTTATGTTTCATTTATTTATCCTTTAACATCATGAAGTGTTGAAAATTTTTTTAATGTTGTGGTTTTCTTGGACATTGCATTACCATGAAACTGCAATGTTTTAAGTGTGAAAGCACTAGAGTTTCAAGTTTGATTTGGCTTGAATACTTTACTTTGGCAAACCTTCAGTCTCAAAAACATACATGCCTATTTGTGGTTTCTTATGGTTTTGAGACTCTTTGGGAGGCAAGGAATTAACTTAGTATGGTTAAAAATATCTCTGTGGGGGTTCTGGCAGGTAGAAAGGGAACCAGACAAGGAAGACTAAGTATATGAAGGATTCTCAATAGATGTGCTGGGGGCGGGGGGGGGGGGGATCATTGTATTAATTATGTTAAACATAGTACCCAAATTTAGTACAGCTCATACTTGACAAAATTGTGTTTAATATTTATTTTAGCTAAATTTTCCTTGGTATTAATCCCAGCTATTTGGTTTTCTATTTTTGGAACTTGGTGAGTTGTCTTTACCTTAGAAATGTATCATCTCTTCTGAGCAATCCTCAGTGGTCCCACCCAATCTTTGAGCACAATTTCCCCAAATACATTATCATCAGCTCTCTCATATCTGTGTTTTTTATGATTTAGGGGATTTCAGGATCTCTTTTGTTCTTTCAGTATAATAATTCAACAAAAACTATTGGGTAGCTAATATGTGCTATATATTATATGTGCTGGTGAAAGAAAGATGAAGAAAATCTGTTCAAAAGATTTCAGTATGGGACATTCAACTTAGTGAGCAATCAAGTCAACAATAATTATTGAAAATAATTACAATCACATCTTTTTAATGAGATATGATGAGAACAATTCATAAAACCTAAAGTTGTCTAAAATCAGTCAGTGAACCTACTTTCTGAAGTAAAAGAACAGTAAGTGTGAAGATCTTGTGAAAAGCAGGTATGCATAAGAACAAGGAATAATTATCTCAAGGTATTTACAGAGCTGTAAAAAGGCCAGTAAGACTGGAGTTAAAGCTGTTCAGTAGGCAGGGTTTTGGGATGTTATGTGAGATAAATATGAAGATGAAGGCAGGAGTTATATCATGCAAAACTTAATATATATTAAGATATTTATTGGAAGCTTCCTAGGTACTGTTCTAAGTCTACTGTTATTTAAACCTACTTAATTTTCACAGCAATTCCATGTAGATACATCTTTATCCCCATTATATAGAAAAAGAAACTTGGAACAGAGGGTTAAATAACTTGCCCAAAATTTCATAGTAAGCAGAAGAGCTGACTTGAAGTGACTCCAGCAGCTGTTTTATTAGCCAAGGAGTTTTACAGTCTCACTAGATTGACTGCTGGGTGATACTAAGGATTTAATGTTATTTTAAATCTACATTATTCTAAATGCATTTTAAAATGGCATAAACAACACTAAACTTTTAAGGAAAGAAAGGAGCAACATGATCATTTTTTATTAGGAATACCCTGAGTTAATTGGGGATTGAAGTCAAGGAACTTATTGCATTTATTAAAGTTTTCTATTGGTGTAATAATCCTGGCTTAGACTTGGATGACGGCACCGAAGATATTGGAGAGTGGACAGAACTCAGAGTTACTCATGATTTAGAATTCAAAATGGTTGACTGTTAATTAAGTTTGGGTGAGGGACATATGTGAAAGACAGCTAGGTTACTATCATAGACAATTTTTACTGCTAGAGTATGGAAAATACAGGCCATATACCCCAAAAGTAAATATACTAATATATGCATATAAATGTGGATATTGTTTATATACTTTGTAGAACTAACAATCACATAAAGCAAATGCAATGTACCCTCAAGGATTCAGGGATCTCAAGGTAAGAAATTCTGCCTTGCCCCGGCCTGGGGTAGCTTAGTTGGTTGGAGCATCATCCCTTATAACCAGCAGGTTTGGGTTTAATCTCCAGTCGGGGTGAGTGCAGGAGATAGCCATTCAATGTCTTTCTCTCTCTGTCTCTCATCCACTCTCTAAATATCAATTAAAAAAATAAATTCTGCCTTATTTACCCTCTGTATCATATTAGAGGTTAGCTCTCTTGCTAGTGGAGCCAAAATTCAATGCTCAATGTTAGTTCACCAGAAATTTGACCATGCTAGAATAGTATTGAATGTGAGTTGAAACCTGGATCCATAATAGTCGAAAGCAACTAATGTGAGCAGAGTGAACCCTAAAACAAAAATCCAAAGAGCAAATTCCATATTTGAGCCAGCAAGCAAAACTTAGAAGTCATAGCTTTTTTATCCACTCATCTACTGTTGGGCACTTGGACCTGGAAATTGGTATCATGCTAAGCAAACTAAGCCAATCAGAGAAAGAAAAATACCATATGATCATACTTATATGTGGAATCTAATGAACAAAATAAACTGACAAACAAAATAGAACCAGAGGCATAGATACGGGAACAGTCTGACAGAGGTCAAAGGGGAGGGGGTAGGAGGACTGGATGAAAGAAGGTGAAGAGAGTAGTCAAAGAACAAACATGCACAGTCCATAAACACAGACAACGGAGTGGTGAAGGCCAGGGGAAGGGTGGCAGGAGTTGGGTGGAGGTGGGCAAAGGGAGAAAATGGGGGACATCCATAATAGTGTCAACAATAAAAAAAAGAAACTTTATCTTTAGTGGTAAAATAGCTACAAAATAAAACAAAAACTCTTTTAAAATACCCAGAAAATATTATTACAAATGGGTTTAAATGAGAAAAGTAAATATTACAACTTCATATGTTTCTCAAAATCCTGATAAGTTTCATTTTTTTTACTATAAATTATTTTTTCAATTAGTTGACATACACTATTATATTAGTTTCAGATGTAGAACCCAGTAATCAGACATCATATAACTTAATAAGAAGTGATCGCCCCATAAACCTTACTACCCATCCGATACCATACATTATTACTGTAGTACCGTTGACTAAATTCCTTATGCTGTACTTTACATCTCCATGAATTCTGTAACCACCCATTTATACTTCTTAATCTCTTCACCTTTTTCACCCATCCCCCAACATATTTTTTCTCCATTATGAAAGAATACAAGTGTGATTTATAACATAAAATAAACTTACTAAATTTCAGTGACATTTAGAAAAAATTAGAAGTCAAATGCTGCGATTCTAGAAGTTGTGTAATTGTTGTGGCAGAGACCTATGAAAGCCCATAGCTAGATTATCATGGATTTTTCTCAGTTCTTATAGGAAACATATATTTAACCTTGTAATATGAATTTATAATCACTTTACAGAATTTCTCTAAAAAATTAGTAAAAATCTTTCTCTCTTCTATTTCTATTGTGACTGTTCTATTTCACCAGACTGTAAATTCCAATTGGCTGACAGTTGCCTGTTTTGTTCAGTTCTGTATTTCTAATTTAGAAGAGTTTTCAACCTCTGAGTACCATTGTAGTCCCTCAATAATACTTGTTAAATATTTACAAATGTTACGCTCTTTTTTGTGTTGAATATAAGCTAACAAAATAGCACCCTGCTCAGTCACATTTTAACTATACATTTGGTAGTTTTCAGAGAACGAGACATGAATGAATGCTTTTTTGTCTTATCCATCCAGTAGTTAAGAATAGCTTGCGAGCCAGTTGGCCTGGAGGTCAAATCCCCCTAGTATTAACTTCAACAATCAAGGCTTAACTACAGGAAGACTGCACACAAAGACCACTAGGGGGTGCACCAAGAAAGCATAAAAAATGCGGAGACAAAGAAACAGGACAAAACTGTCAATGGAGGATATTCAGTTCAGAACCACACTTTTAAGGTCTCTCAAGAACTGTCTAGAAGCCACCGATAAAGTTATTGAGATCCTCAACAAATCTAATGAGACCCTCGATGTTATGATAAAGAACCAACTAGAAATTAAACATACACGGACTGAAATAACGAATATTGTACAGACTCCCAACAGCAGACCAGAGGACTGCAAGAATCAAGGCAAAGATTTGAAATGCGAAGAAGCAAAAAACACCCAACCAGAAAAGCAAAATGCAAAAAGAATCCGAAAATACGAGGATAGTGTAAGGAGCCTCTGGGACAGCTTCAAGCGTACCAACATCACAATTATAGGGGTGCCAGAAGATGAGAGAGAGCAAGATATTGAAAACCTATTTGAAGAAATAATGACAGAAAACTTCCCTTACCTGGTGAAAGAAATAGACTTACAGGTCCAAGAAGCGCAGAGAACCCCAAACAAAAGGAATCCAAAGAGGACCACACCAAGACACATCATAATTAAAATGCCAAGAGCAAAAGACAAAGAGAGACTCTTAAGAGCAGCAAGAGAAAGAAACTCAGTTACCTACAAGGGAATACCCATAGGACTGCCAGCTGATTTCTCAACAGAAACTTTGCAGGCCAGAAGGGAGTGGCAAGAAATATTCAAAGTGATGAATACCAAGAACCTACAACCAAGGTTACTTTATCCAGCAAAGCTATCATTCAGAACTGAAGGTCAGATAAAGAGCTTCACAGATAAGGAAAAGCTAAAGGAGTTCATCACCACCAAACCAGTATTATATGAAATGCTGAAAGGTATCCTTTAAGAAGAGGAAGAAGAAGAAAAAGGTAAAGATACAAATTATGAACAACAAATATGCATCTATCAACAAGTGAATCTAAGAATCAAGTGAATAAATAATCTGGTGATCATAATAGAATCAGGGACATAGAAAGGGAATGGACTGACTATTCTTGTGGGGGGAAAGGGGTGTGGGAGATGTGGGAAGAGACTGGACAAAAATCGTGCACCTATGGATGAGGACAGTGGGTGGGGAGTGAGGGCGGATGGTGGGGCGGGAACTGGGAGGAGGGGAGTTATGGGGGGGAAAAAGAGGAACAAATGTAATAATCTAAACAATAAAGATTTAATTTAAAAAAAAGAATAGCTTGCAAGAAACAAATTCTGTTTCTGAGAATAGTAATCATAAAATGTATATAATATTAAGAAATAGCTGTTAGAAGGATTTAAAAGAACAGCAAAGGCAGGTGGGACTTAAGGGGTTAGGTTGTTGAGACAGGAAAACATGAAAGTAAGCCCCAAATTCTTCACTGATTTTCAACCCAAGGCATTTGCATATAGGTAATTTATGCAGGCTGATCAGGAGTTTAGCACTTTGGGAAGCCTGAGGAGAGGAGATAGGCAAAAATGGAGTTGATAAGTATAAACTAGTTGTATAAATTATAATAACTACAAGTTATATCTGAAACCAAACAAAACAAAACAATAGGGAAAGAAGCATAGAATTCTGAACTGCTTTTTCTGGAGGCATTTCCTAATCCCTATTTGTAAATGGTAAATGGCCAGGAAGCCAAGCCTCAAGCATCAGAGGCTAAAAAGCTTAAGCAAAAAGTCAGCAGTAACATAGTGCTACAGAGACAACACTGGCGCTCAGGGCTTAATAAGAGGGAAGATGCCTGAAACACAACCCTGGCCTTCAGCTGAGACTTATGAACCATCTCCTCCACAGAGTGTATGCGAGAGAATTCCTAAGGAAGACAATGATCGCAACATACTAGTAATAGTGAGCAAAGGTGAGGTTAGTATAATGTAGCCTAAGTGCCTGAAGGTTAGCTTTTTCTATCGTAACATAAGTGCCTGACATTAAGTTTTTGATTGCTGCAGCATACATTTCAAAGATCTATACCTCAAGTAAACATACTTCCAGCTATAAAACTAGAAAAAGAGCCAGGCTGCTCCACCCAATGAAGTTTTCCTTTTAGGAAGCCCTGAGTGACCTAAATAGCTAACTACTTGAATGAACCTGCCCTTCCCTTCCCATGCTTTAATTCTTTTTTTTTTAAATTAAATCTTTATTGTTCAGATTATTACATTTGTTCCTCTTTTTTCCCCCCATAACTCCCCTCCTCCCAGTCCCCGCCCCACCATCCGCCCTCACTCCCCACCCACTGTCCTCATCCATAGGTGCACGATTTTTGTCCAGTCTCTTCCCACATCTCCCACACCCCTTTCCCCCCACAAGAATAGTCAGTCCATTCCCTTTCTATGTCCCTGATTCTATTATGATCACCAGATTATTCACTTGATTCTTAGATTCACTTGTTGATAGATGCATGTTTGTTGTTCATAATTTGTATCTTTACCTTTTTCTTCTTCTTCCTCTTCTTAAAGGATACCTTTCAGCATTTCATATAATACTGGTTTGGTGGTGATGAACTCCTTTAGCTTTTCCTTATCTGTGAAGCTCTTTATCTGACCTTCAGTTCTGAATGATAGCTTTGCTGGATAAAGTAACCTTGGTTGTAGGTTCTTGGTATTCATCACTTTGAATATTTCTTGCCATTCCCTTCTGGCCTGCAAAGTTTCTGTTGAGAAATCAGCTGGCAGTCCTATGGGTATTCCCTTGTAGGTAACTGGGTTTCTTTCTCTTGCTGCTCTTAAGAGTCTCTCTTTGTCTTTTGCTCTTGGCATTTTAATTATGATGTGTCTTGGTGTGGTCCTCTTTGGATTCCTTTTGTTTGGGGTTCTCTGCACTTCCTGGACCTGTATGTCTATTTCTTTCACCAGGTGGGGGAAGTTTTCTGTCATTATTTCTTCAAATAGGTCTTCAATATCTTGCTCTCTCTCATCTTCTGGCACCCCTATAATTGTGATGTTGGTACGCTTGAAGCTGTCCCAGGGGCTCCTTACACTATCTTCGTATTTTCGGATTCTTTTTGCATTTTGCTTTTCTGGTTGAGTGTTTTTTGCTTCTTCGCATTTCAAATCTTTGCCTTGATTCTTGCGCTCCTCTGGTCTGCTGTTGGGAGTCTGTATAGTATTTGTTATTTCGGTCCGTGTATGCTTAATTTCCAGTTGGTTCTTTATCATAACATCGAGGGTCTCATTAGTTTTCTTGAGGATCTCACTACATTTATCGGCGGCTTCTAGACAGTTCTTAAGAGACCTTAAAAGTGTGGTTCTGAACTCAATATCCTCCATTGACAGTTTTGTCCTGTTTCTTTGTCTCCACATTTTTTATGCTTTCTTGGTACACCCCCTAGTCCCATGCTTTAATTCTTGTTCTGTTTTAAATTTACAAATAAAGAGTGAACCCTCAAAATCATTAAGACCTTAGGACAGTTCGTGTCTGGCCAGTATATAGCAGAACCTCAGGTATTCTCTCTCTCTCTCTCTCTCTCTCTCTCTCTCTCTCTCTCCTCTGTCCATCTCTCATTTTCTCTTTCTCCCCGTGACTTCACTGTGTGGTCCTGGGAATGCTGCAGGACTTATGAGTAATAAAACTTGTTTTCTTAAAGCTCCCTGATAGTTGTTGCTGAGGTGCATCTTGCAACCATAATGAGAACCACAAGGGCTGGTCCAGCCACAACAGTCTCCCACTAGGGAAACGTCCGTGGGAGTTGGCCACAGTAGTATGGCCTACAAGAGTACCCCAGGCATTCCTCGCCCAGAGCTGAGAGCAACATAAAACATAAAACATAAACAAAACTCAGCTTCAAAAGCATATTAGCTTGATAAATGGAGGCAGCCATTTTTTTAAGCTACCTAACAAATCAAAGAGAGACATAAAAGTAGCCATGTAGTTTATAACGTAAGAAATTACTCAGATGAGGCCGAGCTTTTCTGATGACAAAACCAGAATTGAATTTGCTCTAAGTGTTCTAATAAAGAAGATAGAGTTTAACGTAATGCACACAGTTGAAAAAGAAAAGCCCACTGTGTACATTTGAAGATAGAATTGACTTTATTGAATGATTCATGGACAGCCTCCCATCTAGCAGCGAGAAGAGTGCTCCAGGGAGTGTACAGAATGGAAGTTTTTGTTGTTGTTTGTTTGTCTTTCTTTCTTTTTTTTTTTTTTAAGGAAGAAGTATGGGGAGAGTGAGCAATTCACAAAAGAAAAAAAAAGCATTATATATTCTTTTGGAGGAAAGGAAATGGGTTTTTACCATGTATATTGCTCCTTTTTTTTTTTTTTTTTTTTAATGGGGGGAAGGGTAGGGGAAGATGGAGAGGCCCAAGTGACGGATTACCTGCTGGTGTTTAACCAGAGAATTCCAGACGGGTTGATTAAGACTACATTTCTGGGAGAGGTTGAAACTGCAATTAGATTAGGTATTAAATCTAGGTTTGCTATCCTGGGCTTTTAGCATAAGCAATGTGATTTTGGGCCTATAATTTTCTCTTTAACAACACTGTTGTGAAAATCATTGTAGTGTTGAGATTCATTCCTTACAATGTTTTTCAATCTAAACAAATACTATTATATAAGAAGCATTTAGAGTCTAAATTAATCCAGGGACAGACTTGTAACCACACAGAAACTTCATTTCTTTAATATGAGATTTTCTCTTTTCTTTTGATTCAAACTGGCCTCATCCTGCACTGTGACTCACTTGCCTCCCTCCATCTTTGCACATCCACTCCCCAATCATTAAGCCCTCAGGACAATTTGTTTCCGGTCAGTATATAATAGTCTTGGAAACAAAGCTTTGGGTATGTTGACCACAGAAATCCACTTTTAGCCTTGGATGTGTTTTAGCTCTACACCCAGAAAAGCAGAATGGACCACCAACAGGCAGGATGATACCAAGGTTGACATCACTACCAGATGCAATCAATGATCAACTACACCCTAGAACCAACCAATCAGTAGAGAGCATGACCCTAACTCCCTAAATTGCCATGATTAATTTTTTTTCTCTCTGTATAATCCATCCCTTAGAAACCATCAGGGAGCTAGGTCCTAGAGGAAGAGCTCAACTGTGACTCTGGGTTTGTCTCCATTTTCTTAATTAATAAACCTTTACTTTTTTTGCTGCAAAATATTGTTTGTGCAGATTTAGAATAGCATATTGTTAGGCACATTCTTGTGCTCCATTATGCCTTGCTTGGGGCTCTCGCCCCTCCCTGGAATGTTTGGTATATTCTTGCCCTTCCCAGCGATTTTCCAGTTATTTTCAGTGTAGGTTTCATGATCAACAGCCTTCGGTTTCCAGTGAACCGTCTCACCCAGTATCCAGTGGACCGCCCACCTGGCCCCCACCTGCACCTGGTCCAACTGGTTACTCTGACTGACCTTTACAAGAGACATAAATATCCCACTCCCCCTGCTCTGTCCCGCTGATTCCATTTTGGTCTCAGCCCTCCTGCCAGCAGATGTAATAATGAATTTACTAGTATAATTCTTTATCCCTTTTGGCCTCATGCATTCCTCCTTTGGCAACCCTAACACTTATGGACTGGAGATATCAGCCACTGTTCAGTTCCTTTTGATAAACATTAAGTTAAAGAACTCAAGATTATATTCCAAGTACCTTTGTAGAGCTATTCAATTTTGTTGGTCAAGTCTGGATCCTTTTTTGCTTTGGCAAGCAGTTGATCTGGATTAAGGGCAAACCATATATTATGTAATTATGATATAGCAGTGCATGATGGGCCAAAGTGGTAAAATAGTAGCACATAACTAATGGTTTATCTACATTACAATGCTAAGAATGCCAATGTATTCAGAGGTAGTAGCAATTTCATTCCTATAAAATGGCACAGTTATCCAGATTTAGTGTGAAATGTAACTTATTCAGTAAACCTTAATGTTTCCTTTTGTAGGGATTCAGAACAGACCTCCCCGAAATGTGTCACATTAGTAAATATATTATTTTGAGTTGAAGATAATCAAGACCCTATAGGTTCACAAGAAACTTTTACCTCTCCCTCGAAGAATTTAAATTAGGGGCCTTGCCTATAATACGCATTATAACCAGAAATAACTTTTTATGACTTGTTTGCAGAGCAGGACAAACTTCTAATTACTGAACATCTGCTCTTCTTATCATCCTACAGTGACTCTTTGGAATTCCAAGGCACCTTACCTCAACCTTAGTTCAGAATGCCATGTATATCTCCTTTTAACTTCCTGTTCCTGAACCTGTCCTATGTGGGATTCCTATACATATGTATGTGATTAAATTTGATTTTTTTTCCTATTGTTACCCTGTCTCATGCAGATTTAATTATTGGGCCAACCTAAAAACATTGAGGATTGAAGAAAATAAACCTTCTTCACTAATAGCTGAAATATGCACTTTCTTTTCTATGGCATTTTTTTCTTCTTTTTCAGGGTTTTCGCCTATTTGGTAAATTACTTCTTTCTCCGCTGCAAATTCCTTCTTGTGCATTTGTTTCCTCCAGTCATTGCAGTCCGTATTGGGTTTAATACCATTATTCATTAGCTGTGCAGTCTTGGGAAGTTTACTTTATTTCTGTGTCCTTATTTATAAAATAGGGGCTGTATTAGAACTTACCTGTTAGGTTAGTATGGTATATTAAATTAATTAATATTTGCACATTGCTTAAAACGTTGTTTAACATACACTGTTTCACAGAACAGCTGGGTTAAATTAATAAATGCAGCCTTCAATATATCTGTTTTTAAAAATGAATAGTAAAATTATCTGCTTACTTACAATGCATCAACTTTAATATGACCTCAGCTGGTGTCCCATTGTGTTCAATGTATGAGTGGCACTTTTGGAAGACTGGATGGGGTCCAGAGGATGGGAGAAGCCAGAGTACTTCTTCCCCTCCCTCTGTTCTCCATAGATGCAGTCAGTAAGCGCATCTTCCCTGTGGCCCTGGTTCCTGCCAGACAGGCCTGCAGTAGGTCTAGCTCCTATGAGGAGACTTCAATCCTATGTCCCCACCAACACAGCCTCATCACCAGGTCCCTTCAGCTGCGGATGGCAGCTGCTTCCTGCTGTTGTTAATTCCTGTGTTGCCTCACTGTCCCTTATTTGGTCTCTCCCCTAACTTATCACCTGTATAAACAATGTCTTCTATTAAGTTCACTTTATTAAAACATGATTGGACCATTTTCTGTTTTCCTGGTTAGATCCTGACAGTTATTTTGCTGAATTTTATGTATTTACATAAAAGTTGTCTTGAATCCTTTTGGAATAACAAACCCAGAGACTGGAAATACAGAGAGAGGGGGAGGAAGACAAAGAGACAAAAGGAGGCAGAGACAGAGTTGGACAGAGAGAGGAAGAGAGAGACTATAAATAGTCTAACTTTATAATGATGTAGATTTCTAAGGTATAATTGCTTTCGAAGTTGCATTTCTCAGACTGCAATTCATTCAGGTTTCTAAACTCAGTTTTGCTTTCTTCATATTCTTTATAGGACTGTTGGGAGAGAATGTTAAGGAATCTAACTTATAAAGAGAAACAACTGTTTTTTTTGCATGACTCTGAAAGTAGTTGAAATCTTTTAACACTTTCCATTTCTCATTTGGATTTGTTTAAAGCATTCTTTAGGATTGCCTAAAATAATATTTCTTACTTACATGCTCTTACACTTTTAGTCAATTCAAAAATTATGTGCAAAATCTGATTTTTCAAAGAAAGACACACTTGTTTTCTTTTTAATGTCCTTAATATTAATCACTCCTAGAAGTTCTTGATATTAACATGTGGGGAGTATAGTGGAGATATTATAAATCTGTTTAACCTTACAGCAACAGAACAGCTGTCTTATTCCATATGTGTTCCAGATATTTTTC
Organism: Myotis daubentonii; assembly: GCF_963259705.1. Lineage (NCBI taxonomy): Eukaryota > Metazoa > Chordata > Mammalia > Chiroptera > Vespertilionidae > Myotis > Myotis daubentonii. The sequence goes on from NC_081849.1 coordinate 39,702,650, forward strand.
CAGAGTCCTTTAATGAGACATACTTGTATTATTATATACACGCAAATTTAATGTTGGTTAGGAACTTACATTTTTTACTTTTTTTTTTTAAACATTCTTTTCTGATATGCCATATGTGAAGAAAAGACACGTGATGCATGTGAGTTGTGGCTCTTCAGTAGCAAATGTAAGTCCACAGGAGACCTCGGGTTTCCTTTTGTTAAATATTTATGTGACATTTACACCACAAACTAAACTCTCAACAGGCAGTACTGATTTCTTCCTCCACACAAATGTTTATCTCATAAATATATTGACAAAGGCAGCTACTCCCCTTTTTGCCAAATATTAATTATTAACATAAAAATCAACAATTAATACTAATTATAATTTTAAATGTTTGAGACAGGCTCTCTCCTCCCTTAAAATCAAGGCTAAAGTTTCCCAGATTGGTAATTATGATACTGTTAATAATATTGGTATGTATTACATTGTACCACTTATTTTTCACAATGCACTAATTTATTTCTTTCATCTTAATTTACTTATGATGCATGTACTCCACTGTCTTCCAATAATATTTTGGGAAGAATAAAGTTACATATACAGGAAAAGATTTAAAAAATTATGAAATTTAAAAATAAATTTAAGACCACAGATATAGGAATTGTCAAAACTTAGATAAACTAATTACCAAAATTAAGCGATAAGTAATGGTTATACATTTCCTTAAAATTAAGGCAAAACAAGGCAAACAAATATATCATTCACAAAGTACACTTATTCTATGTATGTGGTTTGAAGGACTAAGGGAAAGTAGAGCAATCCTTTGGGTTAGATAAAACTTTTTCTGAAACTATATTTACTTATAATTTACTTATAATTCACTTGCAAGTTTCCTCTACCAAGATCTCTATTTTTGTGAAGGAATTGGCATGTATTTAATACCTTCTGAGAGTGTGATTATTCAAAGTATGGAGGTAGAATATTAAAAATCAAATTCATTATTATTATTTTTTTTGCATGTCACAATTTAACAAGGAGATTTACTTATAAAGCTTCGTCTTGGTGACATTAAATTTTGAAAACCCCCCTTTAAGGAATGATTTTGGCTTTTATCTCCCTTGCATAATTTAATTGCCCCCAGTCAGATTTCAATTGCCTCCACTAGTCCTACTGAATCAAAGTGTCCTATCCCCACACAGCTCTCTGTTGCCACTAATATTTGGGGTTCAAAAAATCATTACTATGAATGGTTGTGCCAAGGGAAATATTTCATAATTTTAAAGTGCATATAAACTTTTATTCAGAGATTGTAGTTCTCACAGAACAAAGACAAGGCAAATTGTTATCTTGAATCATTATAGCAACTATGAAGAAGATTGGTTAGTAAGACAGCTGAATTTACCCAAGAAACCACAGAAATAGAACTTAGTTGTTGACATGCACAGGGCAGAATCCTTACATTTCAAATTTAACTCTAATTCTAAAGTAAACTTTGAAGTTAAAGATAAAATGTATATCTTCAAGCCAAAGGTGAAAGAGTTAGGAAGCACTACAGGAACTTGGAAGTCAAACATGGTGACTTAACATTCTCTGAAAGGACAGGAACGATTCCTTGGTATTGAGATTCACAGAAGCACATTTTCAGGCAAGTAGACTTAATTTATCAATTGATCTTAATATGATTTAGTCAAAGTATATACATATATTTATATTAATTTATCTACAAAGGAAAACAAGTTTTGCTCAATTGTGCTAATGTTTCTTTTTGCTTTGATAAAGGGAAAAAAAAGAAGGAAAGAAGGATGAGAGGGAAGGGAGGAGGATGGAAGGAAGGAAAGAAGGAAGGAAGGAAGGAAGGAAGGGAGGAAGGAAAAAATGGACAGTTCTGTCAATAAAACAACTTGAACACACATTATATTTTATTATATACTAGATGCCCAGTGCATGAAATTCGTGCATGGGTAGGGTCCCTTGTGGCTGCTGGCTGCCAGCTAGGGCCTCCCTTCCCCCAGCACCTGCCTGCCACCAGCTGGGGCCTCCCCTCCCATGGTTGGCCAGCAGGCCTCACCCCCTGGTTGACCTCCTGGTCAAACTCCTGATCAAGGGGACAATTTGCATATTAGGCTTTTATTATATAGGACTAGAGGCCCAGTGCATGAAATTCATGCATGGGGGATGTCCCTCAACTTGGCCTGCACCCTCTCCAATCTTGGACCCCTTGGGGGATGTCCGACTGCCAGCTTAGGCCCGATCCTGCCAGGATCGGGCCTAAGCTGGCAGTCGGACATCCCTCTCACAATCTGGGACTGCTGGCTCCTAACTGCTCACCTGCCTTGCTGCCTGATTGCCCCCTAACCACTTCCCTGCTGGCCTGATTGCCCCCAACTGCCCTCTCCTGGCAGCCCGATCGCCCACAACTGCCCTCCCCTGCTGGCCATCTTGTGGTGGCCATCTTGTGATGACGTGAGAGCATCATGTGAGGATTGCCTAGGCTTTTATTAATATAGATCAGCCTATTATGTGCACAGGAAACAAAATGTACAAAAACATCCCAAGGGATAAGCATTAAAGAAAAAAATACAGAGCCAACTTGTGTCTGTAACACTTTCAGGGAAGTCAGATCAGTGAGCTACTTGGAGCAAAATGAGTGACAAATTGAGGTGATAATTTTCAAATTTAAAATACATACTTCTGCTCAGTCAGCATGTCTCAGTGGTTGAGCGTAAACCTATGAACCTGGAGGTCACGGTTTGATTCCCAGTCAGGGCATGTGCCGGGGTTGTGGGCTCCATCCCCAGAGCAGGTGTGCAGGAGGCAGCCAATCGATGATTCTTTCTCATCATTGATATTTCTATCTCTTTCTCCCTCTTCCTTCCTCTCTGAAATCAATAAAAGTATATTTAAAAAATAAAACATACACTTCTATTCTCTTACAATGCAGAAATATTTGTTTATTTGCTTCCTTCTTCACTGTTAGGCTTTATCTCCCCCCCCCCCCCATGTATTTCTTTATCTTTTTGCAGTCATTTCTAAAAGGGAACAGGAATTCCACTCTTGAATTGCCTTCCTCCATTAGGAGCCAAGATCCACTCTTAAGAACTTTCTGGAGAAACTCCCAGTTGCTGGGACAAAAGTTGAAACCCAGCAAATGAATTTATCAATTGTTACAAAAATAAAATATAGGTGTTTCTAAGCTTAAGAACCTGCACTACAGATTAGCAGCGCTTCCTTGATCATATTAATGGCCTGGACTGGACATTATTTCAATAACTGCCTCAGTTCTAAAGCCAAAATATCTTAATTTATAAAATTGCCTTACATTTATACATGATAAATGTGCAATACAGTTGCTTTTGCACATGATTGAAAGTTACATTGAATTATAAGCCATTTTTTAGAGGAAATTTTACTTTTAGATTTATTTTTCGAAAAATCAAACAGCTGCTTTTAGTTTAAATAGTTTACTCTTGCTAAAAGCGATGGCAGTCCAGAAACATTTTTTTATCAAGGTTTATCTCCACTTGTTAAGTTTAGATAAGAGACTGCCAGATTTTCTGCTTCAAAAGAGATAAGAACAAATGTAACCACAGACATTGCTCATTTATCACTAGCATGGATGGTTTTACAGAACAAAGTAAAAATGCATCTATCTCGGCTTAGAAAGAGGATACATTTGAATTAGTCCAAGGAGGAAACATCAGATATTTAATTTCAAAAGATAGTCACACCATTTTTGTACAAGAGGAGAGAATAATTTAGAACTAATACAATAATGAAATTTTAAAGAAAAAGTTGATAAATTAGTTTTGAACTTCTAGATTCACATGTTTTCAAGAATTTTTGAAGAAGATTGAACATTTTAAAGAACTCATCTTTATTCTAATGCTCAGGGTTGAAACATAGTGATTTTCCTATCCAAAAAGATTTGCTAATATTTTTTATACCAACATAGTATCTTTTTTATTCATCTATCAACATTTCTACTCACTTAAACAAATAAATTGAGAACTATTATAAACAAAATCATTATTCGGTAATTATTGGTTAGCTAGTATAGTCCAGGCATAATGCTAAGCACAGAGGATTTAAAAAAAAAAGTAAAGAATCTCAGAGGGAGAAGATACTTTTAAAAATGCAAGCAAGCAGAATGTCATATGATAGGGATTATGGGAGAACAGTGAGTGAACATCTATGGATAAGGCAAGATTCATGGAAAGGAGGATAATGGACTTACGACTTAACTAATAACTAGGATTATACCAAATGGAAAAAGAGAAAGGGAAGGACATTCTATTTAAGGGGCATATGCAAATGGACTGAATCATAAAGGATATTAGAAGTTTGGGGACAGAAATATAGTATGACTTGATTATAAATTACCAGGTGCTGAAATGGTCTGGTGAGAAACAATGTTGGAGATACATGTTTGGGCCAGGTAATGAAGAAAATGCAATTGAAGCTTTGGCAAAATTCATAGGGCATTCCTGTCCTGGCAAATAAGTCACTGTGGCTAAAATATCTTTGGGTAACCAAGGGAAAAAAAGAGGCAGATAAAAATGACTGAAGAGATACATGTATAACAAATTAAGAAGGTTTTACAGATGACAACAGGCTAAAAAGTTTGTATTTAATTTCAGTCAATGAAGGACCACTGGTTGTAAGGGCGGAAATAACTTGAGATCTGTCATTTGGGAAACCGCAGTGATGCTGTATAGTATCCCAGTAAGAATGTGAAGGAACTGAATTACACAGTCCACAGTCATGTTAATTTTGCCTTCCCATCATTCTTCTTCCTTTTAGTCAAAGCACTTTTTTTTTTTTCTGATTCTGGGAGCAAAGAGCACCCTAGTCTACCTTGGTTGGGCTAATTAAAGTATCCTTTATCCTTGGCTGCCGTGAAAGGACCAGGCATGGGTTTTTATGCCTAGCAGAAGAAATTAGAGGTTTCCCCTGGTTTGATTTTTTCAGATGTTGCTGAGGAAGAATAATTCACTTTCATTGTAAACACAAAATGACTTACAACCTTAGAACCAGCCTTGTGGGAATAGCTGCCTGACAATTACAGATTAGAGTTGAAGAGAGGAAGAGAGAAATTGATTCCTGATAGACTTCTGTTCCCATATCTAATCCTCTCTGAAACAGCACTATCCCATCCCTAATTTTGTTTATGTGAGTATAGTATATTGAGTGTAAAAATGGCACCAACTCTTCCTCTCCCTTTACCTGTGCCCTTTGTAATTTTGAATTATAAGTTCCTTCCATTAAAGTGAAATCGATTTCCTCACCTTTTGAATCTCAGGTAGACTTGTGATTTACTTTGACCAATAGAATGAGGCAGAAATAACTGTACTAATTCTGAGCCAGGACCTCAAGAGGCCTACGGCAGTGGTCGGCAAACTCATTAGTCAACAGAGCCAAATATCAACAGTATAACGATTGAAATTTCTTTTGAGAGCCAAATTTTTTAAACTTAAACTTTATAGGTAGGTACATTGTTATTAACTTAATTAAGGTACTTCTAAGCTGGCCTTTGCTAAAAATGTCCTCAGTCTGACTGAGGTACGTTCGCTGAGGTCGACCCCTTCCAACTCTCCCATCCACACTCTTCTTGTATACTTGTTTCATCTATCTCCTTTCGTTCATCCTCTCTATATGTTCAAACCATCTCAACATACCTTTCTCAATCCTCAACACTACATCTTCTTTCACTCCACAACGTTCCCTAAAGTTAACTTAATAAACTTTACTTTTGTCACCCGCGCACGATTTGCTGATGCGACTAGCACTAACCACTGCACCATGAGACTGCTGACTGACTGGCTCACTCAACTCCCCAGCACTGCGTCTCCCCGGCCCGCCTGCACTGTGTTTCCCGTCGCCAGACCGAGTGACCGACACCCCCCACTTCTTCTAACGCCACTTCTTCAAAATAGACTCACCCAGTGAGCCGAAAACCGACTTCTATGCATGGGCCACGAAGTTTCAATCGCACTGTATGTGTGCGCCCGCACGTGGTATTTTGTGGAAGAGCCACACTCAAGGGGCCAAACAGCGCATGTGGCTCGCGAGCTGCGGTTTGCTGACCACTGGCCTAGGGCAACTTGTTCTCTTAAAGCCCTGCCTTTGCCATAAGAAGAAACCCAGGGCAACCTGCCGAAGGTTGAGAAAACGAGTGAGTAAAGAAGAGCGTAACCAATTGGTGGCCAACCTGCCAGCCTCCCTTAGACACACAAACTAGCCCAGCCAAGATTACCCAGACCCAGTCCATAGCCGCAGAACTGCTCCCCTAACTCACAGACGTATAGAACAAAACAAACTTTAGCATTGTATTCCAACAAGATTTTATGGTTGTTTCTGATGCAGCATTATTGTGACAGTACATAACCGATATACTAAACCAATCCATTTTCTCTTTTCTTGTGTAAGTTAGTTGGGTTTGAGATTCTAACACAACTAAATTAATCTTAATATAACTGGTTAATAAGACATTGCAATATCTAGAGTTCAAGCCTGAAATACTGTGGGATGCATGATATGGACCTTCAAAACCATTCCAATAAATAATATTGTACAAAACTTGTGATACAATTGGATATGGTTTATGACAAAGAGGCATTATTTAAAGTGATGCTAAGCTTTCAATCTAGAAAAATTGGGTGATTTGTCAAGTAATAGGATTACAGGATTGAAGATGGACCTCTCTGCCCTCTTGGACTTTATATTCTCTTGAGAGAAGAGAGGCAATCAACACGTTAGATTTTAAGAATGTTGGATGATCATAAGAGGCACAGGGGACTAAAGCAGGGAACAGCAACAGGGAGAGCAGAAGGCTAGGAATGCAGTTTGTAACAGGATGGCTCAGAGAAGGTCTCATTGAGAGCTTTGCACTTTGACAAAGATTTAAAGGAAGTAATGCCGGGGTCCAACCCCACCGGGTCCAGGGGTCCCCAAAGGTGTAGACGGAGTCGGCGAAGAAGGAAGGACACGGAGACAGCGTTCAGTTGATCAGCAGCCTAGCCAGGATCTCTAGCCCGGATCTCCAGCCAAGTTCTGGTCTGGATCTCCAGAGAGGTTCTGCTTAGGATCTCCAGCGAGGTTCTGTAGCCATGTTCCCTCGCTAGGTTCTCCAGCCAGGTTCTGTCCAGGTTCTCCAGCCAGGTTCAGTCACCAGGTTCTAGTCAGGTTCTCTTGCCAATTTCTGTAGTCAGGTTCAGTCCAGGATCTTTTGCCATGTTCTCTCCAGCGAAGTTCTTCTGTCTGTAGGTTCTGTGTAGGTTCTGTCTGTAGGTTCTCTCTTCTTAGTTCTGTCTCTTGTTGTCTTGTTGCATCTGTATTTATACCAGTTGATTCCAATCCTATCAATCTCTATTCCAAAGGTTAGGGCGTTTCTTATCTCCATTCCAGGGAGTAAAGATTATGTAGCTTAAGCATGATTGTTCATAGTTAAAGTGATTAATTACCCACCTGGCACTTAGTTAAAGGGTTTTATTCCCTCCCTAACTTCATTGGAAAATCCCTACCTGGGGAAACAACCTTTCTCAGAGAGGAGACCTTGGTTAAAACACATAGTGCCAAGAAGGTGAGCAAACATATTAAGAACAGTATGCTATATATGCCAGGTCCTTTGAAACAGCAAGGATGGACCGGCTCCCAGCAAAGTAAGTCATGAAATAACTGATTTCTATGCAGAGGTAGAAAGCGAGAACAGGATGGCTCAGCGAGGCTCTCATCCACTAAGCTGCCTACAGAGCTAAGTGGAAGAGAAGAACCAAACAATGGTGCGGGGTCACGAGAGGACACAGCCCAATCCCCCTCCCAGTCAGTTGAACTGTGTCGCCTGGCCAGCAGCCACAGGAGCAGAGCAGCACATACCTTCACATGTCCTTGTGTCTTCACACGTCCTTGACAGCCAGCAAGTCTCACCAGACTGTTTGTCCTTGGCCTGCACACAAGCTATTCCAAGCAAGTCCCTCTCCCCCTGCCCTCTGCTAGATAGACCCTGGCCCGCCATCAGTCATCCCCATGTGTAAGTACTAAAGGCTATGTTCTTCCCCTCTGGTCCCCCTGTGTTTTTTCAGACTATCAAAGAACAGCAAGGCACTCCCAGGACTGGAGCTCTTATGTTAAAATGGTATGTCTTAGATTTTGGATAGGAGAATAGAGGATCTTTGAACAAGTAACTCCAATCCGTGCTAGACTGTGTTCAAGGGGTTCGTTTTCCAAACTGACTCCCCTGTGTTATCACTGTGTATGCATCTACTTCGCTTAATTCATCACTAAAATAAAGGCTATGCTTAATAAATATTATGCTTAAATACAGCAGTTGTTTTATAGTAATCATTTAATAATAAAGGGTGGGAAGTTTTAACATCATAATGTAATTAACCACTATTTTTGTTAGGGTTCTCTCACTGACATGTAATCTTATTTTTAGTAAAATATTGAGTTTCAGTTTATAGAAATCAATACTTCATTGGAAAAGAATTTTGTGATAGTATAAATATGCATTGCACCAGTAAAGTTGCTCATAAGAGGAAAACAACTTCCAAATATAGGCTATTATTGAAATTAATTTCTTATATATCTCATGGGAAGACTCTGTTTCTAAAATTATAACAAGAGGGTGCTTTTAAAAATGAATCCGAGACACTCAAATATCAGCAAAATCCTGTAAAAAACACACTAGCATGGCCTTCCAATGTTGGCTTTACCAGAACTAGAAAATTATAAGTGGAGAAGGTTTAGCTGTAATGAAGCTACAGAAGGTTCTGGTGCCTTTAAAAAAAAAAGCCAGGGAAGTTTGGGTCTGCTTTTGCCCAACAAAATAATATACTGTATGAGATTTGGACTAAAGATCATAGTAAAGCCTGGCAGCATCTCTTGTCTTTTTTATTGTCCTATAAGGAAAAGAGATATCCATCCTGCATTCTCACTTTTTTCATATCAACTCTGAAGTAGAATAAGCCACAGAAGTGATAAGGTTTATGCCATAATTAGTATCATCCACAAGGTACAAAAATATACTCCCATAAAGATGGAGATTTAAGCTGATGGAGATAATACTTGTAGATTTAGTAATTTCATATTTGTTGTCAAAATTGATATATAACTTTAAGTACGTCTTCCATGATGTTTATTTACCTCTCATTTCTTGAGCACTGGCTCTTTGCTAGTCAATGGGCTAGACTGTGGTGAAGACAAACAGAAGCCTCAAACACACATCTTACTTTCCAAAAGTTTGTTCTAGTGGAAATGGAAACATACCTGGACTGTGATAGGTTATGATATTATGATAGGTATTTTGGAGAAGGCATGTCCAAGTTGCTTTAGTAGCTTATAGTAGAAAGTGATTATTCTCTCTGAGGAAGTCCAGGAGGGCTTCCCAGAGATGGTGAAAATTGAATGGAATGTGAAATATGAATATAAGTTCACCATTTGTAGAAGTGAGGCGCAGGGTAGCATGTGAGGAAGCATATGCAAAGCTGAGACAATATGTCATATTTGGTGAGTGAAAACTAGTTCTGGTGGTGGTTTGTATTGAGAATCAGGTGACAAACGGGTTTGAATGGCTTTTAAACATTATCGATAATTTAAAATTAGATCCTTTAGAGAACTGGAAGCCATTGGAAACTTTAAAGTAGGATTATCACATTTTATTTTTAGAGAGATAAATTGTGGAGAAATGTAAAATACTGTTCATTACCAACACTTAAATAGGTGACATTAAATGATTTAATGGAAAGAATAAAGGCTATGTATTTTTATCATGACCATTTTTTACCTTTACTTTTTAACCTTTGGATCCATTTTATTTTTCTTCTGTAAAATGGCAATAATGTATCTAACTTCCATGATTGCTGAACAAAATTCACACAGCATCAAGTACATGGTAGGTGTTTAATAAATATTTTACCACCAATGGCTTTTGTTCATAGGGTTGTGACAATAAAAAATAATTTATTTATTATTGAGGTTCCTAGTGTAAACCTTGGCACAGATGAAGCACCATGTTTCATTTCCTTTTCTCTTTATTTTTAAACTAAAATAAGTATTTTTTATGGTTATTTTCACAAGAAAAGGCAACAAATAAAACTTACTTTGAAAATGCCATTAGAAAATCTTGGGAATTAAGCAGTGTAATTTTTAAAAAAGTGATAATAACAAAGTGATATACATTCATCCAAAAAATAATTTTCAAATAAAATGTTGACCTACTAGTATATATATTACTATAATATATAGTTATTTCAGATATAGGAGAGAGAAATGCTCTATAAATGTGATCATGGAAGGATGTATGCAATGTGTGCAAAAAAATAGAAAATATCTGTAGGCTGATCACATTTTAGAAAAAAAAAACTTCTGTTATTATGTAAATAGAATATTATTTGAAAGGTATATGCCGAACTCTTAATGTCATTTCTGTGATGATGTGTTACTTTCCATATTACTTTATATTGTTATAGTGTTCTGTATTCTTTGCATTTTTTCATAGACATGTGTTGCATTTATATTATAAATACAAAACTTGGTAATTCACACACACACACACACACACACACACGTGCGCGTGGACACACTCAGCAAGCTACTTATTTATTTTACACTAAGATAATACACCAAAGATAGCATAAAGAACAAAACACCGATTCCTTTTATACAGGGGCCCAGCTCACAAAAATGCAAAGGGGAAGTGGCAGCTTTACCTTAATGAAGATGAAGCTGACATTGAGAAAGTCCAGGGGAGGGTAATTGAAGAGACATGCAGAGCAGCCTCCACTCATTGATGGTTACTGACTACCTACGCTGCTGCCCTGCATGGACGGCAGAGGCAATCTGTGAGCTTACAATTAAGTAAATAAAGATAAATCTTCCCCTTTATGCTACACAGAATTAGAAGCAAAAGGGGTCAGGGACCGAAGTGATAAATAGCATAAAATCAAACTTTAGCATATGGTACCTGCAGCCACACAGGATGTGCTTTCAGAGAATTTGGCTAGAGTTAAGAAAGTTTGTGTCAATTTCAAAAGATAAATTGAAGGTATAATATTATGAAATGGATTAATGTGGCGTCAGAAAGACTCTCATTCTGAGTTGCACCAAAAGAAATGCTGGCAAGGTTAAGGGGAAAAATGCTATTTTTCATGTAGATGAGAACTCATATTTTCTCTTTTAAACACTGAACATTTTGCATTTGTATATATTATGTTTTCTGATCAGATAATCCCAGGGAACATTTGGAAAATCACAAACTAAAATTACCTGCAAATCCAAGATCTCATATTTAATTTATTTTTTACCTCAATTGAATCTTGTCTGTCTAAGATTAACCATAGCACATTCTACCTGCCAAACCCTATAGCCCTATTTTTTTCCTGTATTAAATGTGGGTGTGTGCTTATACTATGGAGTCATAAGAGTAAAAAGTAGCAAGAGTAATTTAAATCACTCCTTAGTCACTAGTTTAGTGCCGAGAGAGAGAGAGAGAGAGAGAGAGAGAGAGAGAGAGAGAGAATCTCATAAGCTCAAGCATTTTGCATGTAACATCAGCAACATAACATTTTAATAGAAGCAATATATATATGTATATATATATGAGTTTGTACTATATATTATATTCTAAAGCTGAATATTTAGGTGTTTTTTCAGTATATCCTATATAATAAAGAGCTAATATGCTAATTAGACTGGACAACAAAATGACCATCCTGACGACTTTCTGGATGAAACCGAGGCAGCAGCTGGGCAGGGGGGTGAGGGCTGAGGCAGCAGCTGGGAGGCTGTGAGGGCTGAGGCAGCAGGGCTGCGAGGGCCTATCCTTGCATGACTTTTGTGCATCAGGCCTCCAGTAAGTATTATAAAATTCTAATGATTTACACATTTGCATGTTTTTTTTGTCCCCCTGTATATGTAATAGTTTCCTTAGGCTAGATGAGTGAGCTTTCTTGGCCTTGCTCTCAGGAATCAATAGTAATGACCACACTACCACTGCAAAGTCTGGGCACTGGGCTTTAGCCATGGCCAACTGCTGGCAAGAAGGGAAGGATCCAATCATATTTGTGACCAAAGAAAACCATGAAACTTCAGGCAGTGCAGAGCTGGTGGCTGACGATCCCAATGACCCATTCAAGAAGCATAGATTGATCCTGCCAAATGGAGACATAAACCGGAACTGTTCACGCCTTGGGGGAATGGCCAGTGGTCTATGGGGAACCATTTTTCTGCTTCAACTATAGCACGGAGGATGTCTAGGGATCGGACTGCTTAGACAGTTCCGGGCCATGCAGCAATGCATGCAGAAGTACCAGGACCTCTATTCCCGAGACAATGAGGAGGAGGAGGGGGAGAAGCCAGCAGAAGGTTTAGAAGAGACAGAGCTCTCGCTGAGGCCACCAACCAAGGAAGAGGAACGTCAAGTGAATGAAGGCCATGCTGCTGCGCTGGGCTCCAGGCCTCCCCCTCAGAGGGATAGGAGCCTTTTGCAAAATGCCCCTGGGTCACTCTCCAAGACAGTGTCCTTCCTCTATTGTTCTGTGCACTGTCATGTACAAAATAACACAGTTTCATGATCAGGGTCTTGGTCTCTTGACATATACACTGAAAAATAAATGGGGTGATGAGTGTGTGTCACATAATTCTATCAGTGACTGCAGCTGCTACTTTCGGATTCCCTTCTCAGATGACCTGAATTTTGCCCCTTTGAAATCATGTGCTGCATATTCTCAGCAACCAAAAATCATTACCTAGAAGTGCCTCTTAAGAGTGAGCTGATTTCTTCTGATTCATTATCTCCCTTTTAGTAGATTTTATACCTGTTTGGGAAATGAAATAGAAATGAAATCATCTTCCTTTAAAAATCCTGGAATGGGGTCATTCCTAATACAAGAGGCCAAATAATCAGATACTTATTTCTCAAAAACCATCTTGACCTTGAGTATATGAGGAGGTACTATGCTTCATTTCTGATGTATTTCGGTTTCCATTTTTACACTGAGTTCCAGGTTTTCTTTTAAGAAAGTAGAGCTTTGGACCCTCCAATTCACAATCCCTTTGTAAATGAAGAAAAAGCTGGGTTTTGCTGTTCTTGTTATTCCAAAGCCCTGGTTTGGGGCTGTGTTCACACTGACTCTTTCTCAGCATGTTCAGATACAATATTCCTAAGAGATGGGACCTGCTTATTACCAAAGCAGAAGCCAAGAAAGAAATATAAAATAAGTGGTTAATTAAAAGGAAAACATGGTTTGAAAAAAAATAGATAGTAATCTATATAATAAAGAGCCAGGGTCCTAACCACAGAAGGTTCAACCAGACTGGGGCTGCTGCAGGTGTCCCGACCCAGCACTGACTGCCTAGGGGGCTGCAGATGAGGCCTGGAGAGAGGCCTGCAGAGAGAGAGAGGCAGGGTTTGATCCGTAGCCTCTGTGGCAGCCGTTGATCAGAACTTGCCTCTCTTTCTCTCCCAGGCTGGCCAACAGTTGTGCCTCCATTTCTCTCCCGGTCTCCACTGGGGCTACTGATCAGCCATGTTTTTCTGATCAGGCCCCATTGATAGGCCCAGAGACACTGACTAGCATAGAAACTGACCAATCAGAACCAAATCTGGGTCAACTGTGAGGAGCTAATGGCTGCCTCAGAAGCAGAGCTTTTGATGCTGACTGGCATAGAAACTGACCAATCAGAACCAAACTGGCCAGCAGAGGAGGGCAGTTAGGAGCGAGATCAGGCTGACAGGGGAGGGCAGTTAGGAGTGATCAGGCAGGCAGAGGCAGTTAGGGACCATCTGGCCAGCAAGGAAGGGCAGTAGGGGGTGATATCGAACCAGCAGGGGAGGGCAGTTAGGAGTGATCAGGCAGGCAGAGGCAGTTAGGGACCATCAGGCGGCAGGGGAGAGCAGTTAGGGGCGAGATCAGGCCGGCAAGGGAGGGATGTTGGGGGCAAGATCAGGCCGGCAGGGAAAGGCAGTTGGGGGCAAGATAAGGCCGGCAAGGGAGGGCAGTTTAGGGATGATTAGGTAGGCAGAGGCAGTTGGGGTGATCAGGCAGGCAGGCAGAGAGGTTAGGGGTGATCAGGCAGGCAGAGGGGTTATGGGAAATTAGACAGGCAGGCAGGTGAGTGGTTAGGAGTCAGCGGTCCCAGATTGTGAAAGGGGTGTCTGACTGCCAGTTTAGGCCCAATCCCTGAGATGTCCCCAAATAGAGTTAGTGCAGGCTGGGCTGAGGGACCCCTCCCCCTTCCATGCACAAATTTTGTGCACTGGGCCTCTAGTATGTATAATGAATAGGTCCCTGACACCAGTCACCCTGGTCCAAAACAGAGTTGCCTATGGGCCTTAAGTCCCTTCTGCAATCATGTCTAACTGTGCTCCAGACTGAGGCTTTTCCATCAGGCTGAGTAAGCAGAGAACCCCACATTCAGAATAAATGCAAACTCCTAATCATGGCCTAGAAAACTCTGCACATCTGAGCTGGCTCCTGTCTACCTCTAAACTTCATCTTCCACTACTCTCCAAACTCTCCTCCATACACTCATTCTTCAGGCCATTGCATGTCCTTTATTCCCCACAGAGCATGGCTTTTTTTCTCTGTATATATCCTGTCTCTACCCAAATATGATCTTTATGAAGAAAGTGGTCTTTCCTGACCAGAAATCCAATTCGTTATGTTTTATCTCCTTACTCTTTTTTTTTAATCTTCTACAACCATTGTTTTAGTGTTTTCAAAATATAAAATGTGTTTACTTGACTACTGCCTATATCATTCACTGATACATTCCCAGTGCTTAGAAAAGTACCTGACACATAGCATCTGTTCAGTGAATATGTGCAGGTTAAAATAATTAACAAATGTAACCAAACAGGGCTGAGTTTTACGTTCTTGAATGAGTGCTTTGGTCTGGCCCTCTAGCAACCTCAGCGTGAGATTATAGCTAATTTGCCTACACATGTCAGGTGGTCATAATAATCTGGTCACTCAGTGTACATTGACTTAAACACCAGGAAGTCAGAATGTACAAATACAACAATAACAACATATATGTTAAAATATATATTTTAATTATTTCATCTTGATAGTGTAAAAGAATGAGAATAAAGTGCATGTTATGGTAGAGCAATATGAAAACTCTATGAGAAAGAGCACAAATTGGATGCTATCACTTAAGACCTATCACGATGCCTAATTCCTAATGTTCTGTTAACTTGCAGTAAAGTAAAAATATGCAGATTATTGTGAAGGTTAAATCAGAAGTCTATATTCATTTCTCAGTCTAGTATCTGTCATATAGGAGGCACTCAATGTTAGCTATTTTATATTATCTTTAATAAGTATGGTTTGGGTTTTAGATATATAACATCATTCTTTGGAAGTAGATTGCCTAATCATAAATATTTTCCAAGTGAAATGTATATTTAATAAAGAAAAAGTTAGCATTGCATTAGATATATCCTTTAACTGAGAATTTGGTCATTGTAAAATAAAACTTTCTTTTTTATAAATACATAGACTCCATATAAGAAATTCCTATAGAATATCTGGTGTTAGTGGTATTTTTTGATGTATTACTTTTTTATCATCCTATCTAATAAAAGAGAAAAATGGTAATTGGCGTACGACGATACCCTTTTCATTGGCTAATCAAGGCTATATGCAAATTAACTGCCAACTAAGGTTGGCAGTTAACTGCCAACAAGATGGCGGTTAATTTGCATATGTAGGCACAATGCAGGGAGGCGAAAGGGAAAGCAGGAAGAAGCCCCCTGCCACTGACAGTGATCGGAAACCCAGGGGGGAGCTAAGAGCTGGGGGGCAGGGCAAAGGCGGCCCTGTGGCCGCCTTTGCCCTGCCCCCCAGCCATGATCGGAGGGAGAATCAGGTGCCTTTGCTGCCCTGGCCAGTGATAGCAGGAAGTAGGGATGGAGCCAGCGATGGGAGCTGGACACGGTCGAAGCTGGCAGTCCTGGGAGCTAGGGTCCCTTGCCTGGTCCTAAAGCGAAGCCCACGATCGCGGGGCTGCTGCAGCTGCGGGTCCCCGCTGCCCGGGCCGGACGCCTAGGCCAGAGGTGTTAGGCCTGGGCAAGGGCGGAGCCTGCAACCGCGGGGAGCTGGGGGTCCCCTGCCCAGGCCTGACACCTCTGCCAGAGGCCTCAGGCCTGGTCAAGGGGCCGATCCGGTGATTGGTGATCGGAGGGTGATGAGGGTCAACTCCTCTGGCCGAGGCATCAGGCCTGGGTGGGGGGCGGAGCCGGGGATTGGGGTGATATGATGGTCCCCTTGCCCAGGCCTGAAGCCTGGGTCAGAGGCGTCAGGCTTGGGCGGGGGGTGGAGCAAGCGATCAGAGGGAGATGGGAGTCCCCTGCCCAGGCATGATTCCTGGGCCAGAGGCCTCAGGCCTGGGCGGGGGCCAGAGCCAGTGATCAGGGGGAGATGGGGGTCCCCTGTCCAAGCCTGACACCTCTGGCGGAGGCATCAGGCCTGGGCAAGGGGCCGATCAGGCGATCGGAGGGTGATGGGGGTCTACGCCTCTGGCCAAGGCATCAGGCCTGGGCTGGGGGCAGAACCAGTGATGGGGGGAAATGAGGGTCCCCTGCCCAGGCCTGATGCCTCTGTCAGAGGCGTCAGGCCTGGGCAAGGGGCCGATCCTGCGATTGGAGGGTGATGGGGGTCAACGCCTGAGGGCTCCCAGTATGTTAGAGGGGGCAGGCTGGGCTGAGGGACACTCCCCCCCCCCACACACACACCCAGTGCACGAATTTCGTGCACCGGACCCCTAGTTCCATATAATAAAAGCCTAATATGCAAATCAACCGAATGACAGAACTACCAGTCAGTGGGGGGTGGGCCAGCGAGTGGGCGGGGCCAGGCCAGCTAAGGTGGGTGCCAGCAGGCAGAGGGAGTGGATGACAATCAGGGGGCAGTGGTCGCGAGGTGATGGGGAGTGGGGCCGGCTGCTCGCTGGCTGGTGCCATCCCCCAATCAGCCCATTGGTTGTCTCCCACAGAGGGGAGTGGGCCTAAACCATCAGTCAGACATCCCCTGAGGGTTCCCTAACTGCAAGAGGGCACAGGCTGGGCTGAAGGACCAGCGCATGAATTTTTGTGCACTGGGCCTCTAGAAAGAATATAAATATGTTTAATTTAAATTGAAATATCACTAGAGCATGCATAAAATAAACCACTCCAAATTCTTTCCTGTATGAAATATAACTCTTTCATAATTATCTAGTACATCATCAAATCACACGAGTGTTACCTGAAATACTCATGGCAAGATGTTAAGAACAGTTTGGTCTTCTGAACTTAACGAGGGATTTTTAGAGATTTTTCTTGTCTTTTAAAAAAACAAACCTATCTGATTGTACATTTTCTTCATACAAAATTGGTTATAATAAAACTACACATAATATACACATATACTCCAAACCATTTTATGTCCAATTTCCAGAAACACATTTTAAAATATAACTCATTTTTTAAGCAGGAAACTTAAAATCCTTTAATTATTTTCCATTGCCTACCTATATCTATGTTAACTGTCCTTGACTGTTCCACTCATCCATCACTTCTTTTTGTTTTGCCCACTATATCCCAACTACATCAGACTCTTTCCATTCGGGAAATAGCTAAGCTCTTTTCTTTTTTAAATTCTTTGCATCTGCTATTTTTTTTATGCCTGAAATTATTCCTCCATCCACCACTTTTTGCCTGACTAATGCCTACTTCATCTTTCAGTTTAAATGTCACCAAATATCCCCCACCCACTCTCCTGACCCAGTTACACAACTCAAAGTATGATGCACCAGTTAAATTATTTACACACACACACACACACACACACACACATACACACACATACAGATATGTGTGTGTGTATGCATTTATGTATAGTTTCTCCTACTAGCTCCTTGAGAACTTGGGCTAAGTCTAACTTCTTCACACATTGACCCTCATTACTGGGTAAGTACTACATGATAAATATTTGTTTAATGAATGCATCAGTAATTACCTGCTTGCCCAATTTTTTTTCATTCAATTCCAAAATGCAGTTACATTATTTTGTTTAGTATTAAAATAGTAATATCTCTAAATTCTTTTGGTGGTAATGTTGGTAGCGTCATTTCTACTGGCTTCTGTCATACATAAGCCCATAGTTATTGATCACTTACCATGATAGTGCTAGGTCCTGGGAACACAATGGTGAATATATAAAACTTGTCGCCTGCCTCCATTATAAATACAGACACATCTGGGAGGCAAGCATGAAACAAGAACCTCAAAGTGTTCACAGAGAAGTCCAAATAGCTTCTGGAGGGTATTGTAAGATTTTACTCAGCTTTTTGGCTCATCTTCCCTTAATTTTCTAATATTTTTTAGTCCTAAATCTTGTCAATTTGAATATTAGTTTTTCTATTTTATGAACACTTTTACCATTGTACTACTAGTAATTTGACTAAGTTTAGATTTACTTTTCTTTTATCTTCCCTGTTCTTTGTTCATTTTTTCCAAGCTCCTAATCTTTTAAATCCTGCCCCCTCTTCCTTATATTCCTAAGAATCTGATGACACTTTTAGTAGATTCAGTGACACATTTATTATCAAGGGAATAATGTAACTTTTCAAATGATAAGAACACCAGCAATTTTTAGAGATAAAATCATATAAAGGTTTCTTTTGCTAGCGCAAGATTAATAAATTTTTTTATCATCATAAGTTTTTAATTATATTTGAAGATGATCTAATAATGATAGATAATGCTTATTCAGTGCTTTCTACTTGCCAGGCTCTGTGTTATCTCATTTAATCGTCATTATAATGTTACACAGGCAGGTTACATCTATTTTAGAGAAAAGGAAGTATTCAAAGAACTTGTAATAAGAACACACTGAGGGGAAGATTTTCAATATTAATTGTGTTCGACCCTTTAGTTCTATCCTGTCTAATGAACACTGAATTTAATTCTTTCCAGGAAAATAGAAAAAAAGAGGGGAACTCATGTAGGCGACAACAAAAAAACACTGCCATCATCTGGGCAGGATATGAGCAAGAAGCTATTCAGAAGTCAGATTGCTTTTCAAACAGGCCTTGCTCAAAGAGCATCCCCGGAAGGAGCATGGCCTCCTCACCTTCAAATAGAAATGGCTTATCAGAGCTGCTCGTAATGCTAAAGACCGTAGAGTTGAAGGTTAGTGGGGTAAGGGACTAGTTTAGCAGGAGAGGTTTCTTTATCTTTGTTGGGAGGGTGATATAGCTTTTGGAGAAGAAAAACAGCAGGCTTACGAGATAGAAATGGTAAGAACTGCAGAGGAACATGGAGTGGTAAAAATTTAAAGGGACTGGAATTAAAAAAAAAAAAAAAGCTCAGAATTTATTCTAAAACAAACAAACAAACAAACAAAGCAGTAATGTTGCTTTCTCTTTATTGTAGATACCAGAGGGTGTTTTATGAAAAAGGTAAACACCTACAGAGGAAATGATAATCTCTTATATAAGGCCACTGCAGTCCTGGTAAAAAACAACTTGATTTATTTTTTATTTTTTTATTTTTTTTTGCATTTTATCACATGGAATCATAGACTTTGACAGCTGCAAAGACATGCTAGAAGTCACCTCATCAATTTACAGGGAAAAAAGAGAGAAGTGTACTGACTGGCCCAAGATTACACAGCTAGAGACAGAGCCGGTCCCAGAAACAAAACCTACTCCTTTTAAAATGAAAAATCTTGGTTTTATTATTTACTTATCTTTAAACCGAGATCATATACATAAAGTACATAATATTGAAATTTAGTCTAAGCCTAAAAAAGAACTGCAGTGTTTCAAAACAATTTAAAACAGAAACTTAAAACGCCACCCAAGCAAAAGCGAGGCCCAGTCTACTTGACAGTGTAAAGGGACCAGGACAAAGGCCTGGCAGGGACGGCCACTGTAAGTAAGGACCTAGCAAACTCCTTCATGAGGACTGAGCCACGGTGGTTGTGATTCGGCTGTCTTCCCAAGTTCAGTTTGTGACCTGACTTCATCTTGGACTGAGAAGAAGTCGAAGTGGAATTGAAATGCAGAAGCAGCAAGAACACACACTGCCAGGCAGTAGCATAACCTGGAATGATGAGTGTAGGGCTGTCTTTCCCAACTCTGGGGAAGTGAACCTGCCAGGGCTAACCAATTCAGAAAATTGCAAGAGTTCCTCACCTAGAGAGGAGATTTAATTTTTAAAGCAGCTTTAAAAGATTGACTTTGTTGGCAGATTTGAATTGTTTCTAGTTCCTCAGATAGGGCCAGGGGTGTTCTGTGGTTGTGCAATCTGTGAGGAGATGAGTTTGAAACTCTAGCTCTAAGTTTCCCAAATACATGTTTACACATTGGGATTAAAAGCTTAGTAAATGTACTTACAGTTCCCAATGTTTAGTCTTGGCCACCTTAATTCAGTAGTTTGACCCTTCATATTCTGTCTCTATCCACCTTAGAATATTATGAGAATTCTCAGGACGTCCACATATCTAAAAATATAACAAATCCCACTTTAGTCCAATGGCCCTATCTAGAAGCTGTGCAATTTCTTTCCTTCATGCAACAGTCCTGATAGGGAAAGAGGTAGGGTTGGCAAACGTGGTCTTCTGATCATCTGAAGTTTTATCACTTCAGCACATGGTCAATGATGTACAGTGGCATAAGTTGGACCTTTTTTTTGTAATAGTAATGCCAACCTGAAAATGTTGACTTTATTAACCTCACAATACTGTGGCATGCATTTTAGTCAATTAAGTTTTTGTTACCCTTCAAACACTTATGCTTGCAGTTGATTTTATCTGGAGTCCAAAATGATCTCCTGAGGTTTACTCAGAAAGACAACCCCCTAAGCCTGTCTCCACCTACATGTCCAATAAGTACTTAAAATAGTATCTTCCCAAAACAGAACATGTTGTTTCCCCCTCACACAGATTTTCCTCTATTTTATATTCCAGTTGAGGCAGTAATATCTGCAAAACCACTAAAGCTAGAGCCCTGGCTCACCGATGCTTCTCCCACTTCCTACAGCTCCGATCGCAGGGTCTGATGCTTTTGCCACCTAATAATGCCTGAAAATGACCATTCCTTGTCCTTTTTATCTCCTTTTCCTCGTTGAAGCCTTCATGCTTTCCATCCATGGGTTCAGTGTTCTAAAAGGCTAACTCTAGAGTGGTTCTCCCTTAAGCCATCCTCTGCTGTGCTTTAGAGTGGCCTGTGGAAAAGGCACACATGAAAGAGGCAGCCCGTGCCCACAGTCCTTCTCTGGCTCTCCATCTGCCAGGATCCCCTCCTTATTAACTCAGCTTCTGGCAAAGAGGTACCATGGTAGCTGCTTGAAAGACCAGTGACTTCTTTTGTTTTATTGATAATTTTTATGTTTCCTTTGTTTCTTGCCTCAATAACTTCGACATGGAGTTCTGTCTTCCTGAAATAGTTCTGCCTACCATCTCCATTTGTTGTTGAATTCTACTGGAGTTTTGAGTTTGACCCTAGGTGTAAGCCTCCTCTTTGTCTCTGTCCCAAGCTGGCTGGCTGGTTCCCCCTGTCTTGTTTAGTCCTGCCAGCCTCAGTGTCTGGGCAGAAACCACTGCTCTAGATCTGTCCCATCTGTTTTCAGATGGATATCCTTAAAGAACCCACTTTCCCTGTGGCAACAGGATCTCAGCACTGCCGCTCTTAACTGGGCCTGAACAACTGTCACGTGTAAGACCCTCGCAACATGGTTCATACACTCAATCCCTCCTCCTTGGAGCTTCGGCTTCCACATCAAATGGACTCAGAACTGCAGGGGGAACAGGTGTTTATCACTGAACCTTAGATTCTGAGGTTTTTGCTTTTCCTTCCATGAAATAGAATTCAGAAGACTGTACACATGTGTCTTGGCTTTCATTTAGATTTTTTAGTTAACCAGCAGTGGTTTGGATCACTCTAATTTCTAATCCAGTTAAGAATCCTATATAATAAAGTGGTAATATGCAAATTGACCATCACACCCTCGCACAAGATGGCCACCCCCATGTGGGCACAAGATGGCTGCTACAAGATGGCCGGCAGGGGAGGGCAGTTAGGGGGAACCAGGCCTGAAGGGGAGGGAGGGCAGTTGGAAGGGACCAGGCCTGCAAGGAGGCCAGTTGGGGGCGATCGGGCTTTTAGGGGAGCAGTTAGGCATCAATCAGGCTGGCAAGGGAGTGGTTAGGGGGTGATCAGGCAGGCAGGCAGGCAAATGGTTGGGAGCCAGCAGTCCCAGATAGTGAGAGGAATGTCCAACTGCCGGTTTAGGCCCAATCCCACAGGGCAGTTGGACATTCACTGAGGGGTCCCCGATTGGAGAGGGAGCAGGCTGAGCTGAGGGACATTTCCCCCACCCCGCAGTTCATGAATTTTGTGCACTGGGCCTCTAGTATCATCATAAGATGTTAAGAGAATCTATCTATATTTTTGTGGTTTTGTTGTAGTTTGCAAAGTTAAGTATTCAGATAGTAAATATTTTGTTTATTAATATAAAAGAAAGTCCCATAGGTGTGGGTTTATCAGTTATAATTAGATATAGCTACAATTGACAAAAACTGAAAATAATAACGTTATATCTGTTTCATATAAAAGCAATCTGGAAGTAGAAGTCCAGAGTTGGCATGGTAAATTCAGGAAATCATTGGGGACTCAGACTCTGTCGGTGTTATTGCTATGTTAGTCTCAGCACTCAGCTCAATTTTATGTCCAAAATGACTCTCAAGGTTCTATCAAGTCTGAGTTCCAGGAAAGGGGAAGGGAGAAAGAAAAGGCACTCTCCCTTTAAGAACACTTCCCAGGAGTCCTTGGCCATAACTTAGCCTAATGTAGCTGAAAGGGTTAGTAACAAGGATATATGAAATATTAGGCTCCATGTGTTCAGCTAAATATTGGGGATTCCGTTACAAATGAAGAAGTGGAGAGTGGATTTAGGGGAATACTAGCAAACTGTATAATAGAGGATATTTACTTTTATAAAGAAAACCTTAAACCTTCTTTTTTTCTTTCTTCCCAGCTACAGTACCACTCCCACCCTCACCCCAACCAGAGATTTGTTCAAAGACCCCTGAGTCTGAAACCTCAAATAGTATAGAACCCTACTATGTTTTTGGCTATACATACATGCAGTTTGAGGTGTGACGACAAAACTAGCACAAATTCCTTTTTCATTCTTCACAATTTTAATGATAGAAAATTCATTCTTACTATAGATCTTAGCATCTGCAGCACACATTTTTTTCTTTTCTTATTAAATCAAGAAATTTTACTTTTCTACTTAGAGGAAGCATTTTTCAGCTTCTCTTTGGCATATCTTAATGATTAGCATTGCTGCTTTTGTGTTTGGGGTCGTTGTTAAGTAAAATAAGTGTTACTTGAGCACAGGCACTGCAATGCCATAGCAGTCGATCTGACCATTGGGATGGCCTCTTGGTGACTAAGGAGTAGATAAGCATATACCGAGTGGATATGCTGCTCAAAGGGATGATTCACATCCTGGTGGGGCGGAGCAGTATTGAGCAAGATTTCACCATGTTACTCAGAATGGCACGCAATTTAAAACTGGTAAGTTGTTTATTTCTGGAATTTTTTCTTTAATATTTTCAGGACACATTTGACTATGGGTAACTGAAACAGTGGAAAATGAACCCGTGGCTAAGGAGAACTCCTATATTCAGAATTGTTCCTAATTTTGAAGGGAATACTGAGTACAGCTCTCTCTTCCATCTATAGTAGGCTTAGATAAAAAGGATGGGAAGTAACAGATAATATTAGTTTAATACTGACTTAGAGGAAGTATTGATATAATTTCCTAAAACACCCAGTGATAACAGGACTTCATTTATTTAAATGACAAGGCCAGGCTACATAAAGGGACAATTTGGTATTTTTAAGGGGTTCAAATTAGTGTTTCCAGTATCTAGAGCAGTGATGGCGAACCTTTTGAGCTTGGTGTGTCAGCATTTTGAAAAACCCTAACTTAACTCTGGTGCTGTGTCACATCTAGAAAGTTTTTGATATTTGCAACCATAGTAAAACAAAGACTTATATTTTTGGTATTTATCCTATCTAATAAAAGACAAACATGGTAATTAACCATACCTCTGACATGCTTCCCATTGGCTAATCAGGGCGATATGCAAATTAACTGCCAACTAAGATGGCAGCCGGCAGCCACGCAGCTGAAGTGAACAGGAGGCTTGCTTGCTCCAGTGATGGAGGAAGCCAAGGTTCCTGCCTGTGTAGCCGGGCTCTGAGCTGCACTCTAAGCAACAATGTTGCAATTATAGAAGCTAAACAAACCCCAGATACCTGCTTTCAGCAGTGGAGGCCTCAGAGCTAGAGCCGGCTCTCAGCTCCAGTGACAGCTATAGAAGGTAAATAAATCCCAGAATAAAAAGAAAAAGAAAAAAAGGAGAGGTTGGGAGCTTTAGTCGACTGCCAGCCTGAAAATGGCCCTCAGCCCCTCACCCAGACTGGCCAGGCACCCCAGTGGAGACTCCCACCCTGAAGGGGGTGCGACCAGCTGCAAACAGCCATCAGCCCCTCATCTAGGCTGGCCAGGCACCCAAGCGGAACCCTCACCCTGATCCAGGACACCCTTCAGGGCAAACCAGCCGGCCCCTACCCATGCACCTGGCCTCTATACTATATAGTAAAAGGGAATGACTGGTCACTATGACACACACTGACCACCAGGGGGCAGACTCTCAATGCAGGAGCTGCCCTCTGGTGGTCAGGGTGCTCTCATATAGGGAGCTCTGCTCAGCCACAAGCCAGGATAATGGCTGCCAGTACAGCGGTTGTGGTGGGAGCCTCTCCTGCCTCCTCAGCAGTGCTAAGGATGTCCGACTGCAGCTTAGGTCTGTTCCCTGCTGGCAAGTAGACATCCCCCGAGGGCTGCCGGGCTGCCAGAGGGATGTCTGATTGCCATCTTAGGCCCAATCCCCCGGGGAGCAGGCCTAAGCCAGCAAGTGGTCATCCCTTGAGTGGTCCCAGACTGCGAGAGGGCACAGGCCAGGCTGAGGAACCCTCCCCCCCCCTGCCCAAGTGCACAAATTTTTGTGCACCAGGCCTCTAGTTTTATATATTTAAATGCCATTTAACAAAGAAAAATCAACCAAAAAATGAGTTCGCATGTCACCTCTGACACACGTGTCATAGGTTCTCCATCACTGATCTAGAGTAAGAATGTGAATATTTACTAATATCCTCCAAATTATCCTATATTTATTTTCTACCATTTTCCTTTTATTATAATCATGAAATTTTAATTTTTTAATATAGAGTGGGACAAAAGTAGGTTTTATAGTTGTTTGTCTGAATAATAATACAATAATAAATAAATAAAAATTCAAGTTTATTAAAACTATAAAACTACTTTGCCCCACCCTGTACAAATGGTTGTGACTAAAAAGGAAAGAGGCTAATAAATAATGCTTTAGATCTTTTTTGTTGATTTTACTTCTGGTGACATGTAAACAACTCCAGAAAACTTTCCCAAATTTCCTCCAGTGCTATTTTTCGTGTGTTTTTTCTTTCCTCTTTTCTATTTTTTTTCTTGACAGTCGTTACTTGTCTTTTTTCCCCATGATATGAGATGTCAAGCAGATGGTACACATATGTCAAGAAAAATATGCCTCAACTCCTAAATGTCCAAATTTTACTCAAATTGAGTATAAAGGAATAAATCATGTGAAAAAGAAAATTGATCTGGGAAAATTCGTCAAATGGAAAGATGGCTGGGAGTTTTTTGTAGAGAAGAAAAAATATTGTAGGTTACAAAAGACAGTAAAAATCTAAAACTATGTAGTTACTATTGCCTCCCATTCAGAAAATAAATATGAAAATCAAGTTTTCCTGGACTGCACTTAGCAGAACTCTAATGTTACAGGGGCAATTATTGTCTCCATAATTTTAAAGGGATTCCGGAGCACAGTGAATTTGGAGAATGTGCCATACCATGCTCCCTCATGGAGCTTCAAAATACACGTGAATATCCAAGGCCCTTGACAATTCTGCAACAAAGCGACCCATGTAAAGCATCTCAGCATTTCTAAAATTTATGCAAGCCCTGGGCATTTTGTTCTCCTCAGCACAACTTTTGAGTGCCCTACATATGGCTCTGCAAGAAACTGTTTGGGTAAAGCTTCCCTAAGTCACTGAAGAAATACTTCCTATCTTAAGAAATGTCCATAGGAAGGGATTCGATGTGTTTTCTTATTCATTTAAATATTCCATGGCCTTCAGAATTATAAAGTTCTGCCTGGTACCTAAACTGTCTAACTCAAATATCAATCTTTTTTTTTTTTCTTCAAATTCTTACTCCTAACCAGAAGGTCTTGAGAATTTTCTCTCATAATGGCTTTTGGAACAACCAATGAAAAATATTAAATCATAAGTGCACCTTGTCTTCGGTACATTAAAGGTCCATAGTCACTTTTATAATCACATAATGTCGAACTTCCACTTATATTATTTATTTTTTATAGGATATAAAGTCTTTGTTTCAGAGTATAGTCATATATTCTAAATTATCACTGTTGTTTTGGTTTTTTTTTTTGGATTTTAGCCACCTAAAACTCAGTGGTCTGAAAACTAGATATTTGTAAAGCTTTAAAAACACATGGAAAAAATAATATAAAAATCCATCTGCCTTTTCTCTACTTCATTTTATTGCAATATGTTACCCAAGTTGACTTCTCTCAGTTTAGAAACGTCATCAAATGAAAACCTTTTGCTAATTGAGTAACAATATTGTGAAACTTCTCAATGCACAGCAGATGGCTTATTTGCACATAAGTAGTGAGTGGACTATTGTTGACTCAGAACTTTTTGCAATAATTGATATGACTTTTCCCCTCAGTGTTCTGACATTGACACTTCATGCAAGAAACTCAGATGGGAAATGTTCAGCAATGTAAACAAAACTATGTTAGGTTGTGTGAAGTAAACACCTGTATCTATTAACAAACTAGGACCTAGTTTTCCATTTTTATTTTTAACTAGAGGCCCGGTGCACAAAAATTTGTGCACTCAGGAGGGTCTCTCAGCCCGGCGTGTGCCCTCTCGCAGTCTGGGACCCCTCAGGGAATGACCACCTGATGGCTTAGGACCGCTCCTTGGGGGATTGGGTCAGGGTGGCAGTCAGACATCCTTCTAGTAGCCCTGGAGCCCTTGGGGGATGTCCACTTGCTAGCGGGGAGCAGGCCTAGCTGCAATTGGACATCCTTAGTGCTGCTGAGGAGGTGGGAGAGGCTCCCACCACCACCGCTGTACTGGCAGCCGTCAGCCTGGCTTGTGGCTGAACAGAACTCCCCCTGTGGGAGCACACTGACCACCAGAAGGCAGCTCCTGCATTGAGCATCTGCCCCCTGGTGGTCAGTGTGTGTCATAGTGACCAGTCATTCCCAGTCTTTCTGCTGTTAGGGTCAATTTGCACATCACCCTTTTATTATATAAGATAGAGGCCTGGTGCATGGGTGGGGGCCAGCTGGTTTGCCCTGAAGGGTGTCCCAGATCAGGGTGGGGGTCCTGTTGGGGTGCCTGGCCAGCCTGGGTGAAGGGTTGAGGGCTGTTTTCAGACTGGCTACATCCCCTTCAGGGTGGGGGTCCCCGCTGGGGTGCCTGGCCAGCCTGGACCCTTATCCCATGAGGGTGTGGCCAGCCTGGGTGAGGGGCTGATGGCTGTTTGAAGGCTGGCCACAGCCACTTCAGGGTGGGGGTCCCCACTGGGGTGCCTGGCCAGCTGGGTAAGGGGCTGAGGGCCATTTTCAGGCTAGCCAAGCCCCCCAGCAGGGACCCTCAACCCATGAGGGTGTGGCCATCCTGGGTGAGGGGCTGATGGCTGTTTTCAGGCGGCCATGGCCCCCAGCCACCCAAGCTCCCAGTGGAGACTGGCTGGAAGCAGGTATCTGGAATTTATTTAGCTTTTATAATTGAAACTTTGTTGCCTTTTGTGGAGGCCACAGCCGGCCAGAGCAGACGGGAAGCTTGGCCCCCTCCATCGCCGGTGCAACCAAGCCTCCTGCTTGCTCCAGCTCCGAGGCTGCTGGCCGCCATCTTGGTTGGGTTAATTTGCATATAGTCACTCTGATTGGCTGGTGGGCGTGGCTTGGGTTAGCAAAGGTACGGTCAGTTAGCACCTTTGTCTTTTATTAGTGTAGATAAGCACATTTAAAAATATATGTATTATATCTTTAGAGTTAATGCTTTCTTTTCTAGCTGTATCTTCTAGTATTTGAAATATAATAAACCACTTAAAAATAGTCCCATTTATTATTTCAAATCTAAATAATACAATTAAATACAAAATCCTAAAATTCTAAGTCCTCAATGAGAGTTGTGTAATTTCTACAAATCTTATAAATCTCTGGGCTATACTGATAAGCCTTCAAAAAGATGATAGATTATTGAATAATTATAAAATATATAGATTATCATTATGTGTGAAGCACTCTGCAAAATAAAGAATATATAAATATTAATAGCAAGACATTGCTGTTGTTTCCAAAGAGTTTAAATGGGGTGGAGGTAAATTACACACTAAATACAAAGTAAAAAAAAAAAAAAAAAGAACCTCATGTACTTATAGGCAGACTATTATAACAAGTGACCAAGAAGCTTTAGCAAACCCAGCTGTAATCTGGGGAAGGGGTGATTTCTACATGAGGATGCTGAGGATGGATTCAAGAAGAAGTTACATGACAGTTGAAGGTTTTGAAGAATTAAAGAAAAGCCTAAGGTTCACAGGGACCGTTGAATGCAGCCATGACACCTAAATGCGAAGTAATGTTCCCAATGATGAAATAAAGTGACGGGTGTTCAGGAGTATTTGGGAGAGATGAGAGTCCAAAGCTAGTTTGGAGTTAAAGTTAGATTGATAGTTTTGTTTTGTTTGATGTTGTTGTTTACCTTTTTAAAGCATACATATACTTATAATGTATCATCTAACACTTCTTTTTAAATATATAAAAGTAGAAGTGTTTTTCATTTGCTCAGTATTTTCTCTTTTGCTTAGATGTGTTTTAGGCAAGATGTTCTTGCCTGTAAAGTTTGTTCAATTTACTACAATATTATTTTTATCTTGAAGTTACTTTTAAATTTCAGCTTTCCTAAACAATACATGCAATGAAGATATTTGTAAATGTAAGGTGCAAAAGAAAAATAGACTGTCTAGAATAAGACTTTTATTCTGAATTTTACATGAAAGGCTTGTAATTTGGTAAAATTCTATTGACCGTATTGATTAAGGATGGGTCTTGTGTAGGAAAATAATGGATAGAATAATGATAAAAATTCTGGACTAAAACACTGAGAAAATGCAAACCAAGGTGATTCTGTTTAGGACACTAACAAATGGTGACTAATTAAAGCATTACAGTTTGTAAGAGTTAATAAATAACTTATATTAAAAAGCTAACAGAAATATTGTCCGTTTTATTTATCAGATTATGGATATTTACACTGCTTGAGAATCTGTTCAGTGCTATCTCTTAAAGAAACTAACACCGGAAATTAGTAAGTGCATATATTCTGCTTGCATTAAAATCATAAAGAAGATCAGATATTTTATCGTGACCTCTAGAATCAGATGCATTAATATGAGATAGGTATTTATACCAGAAAAAATAGATCAACCCTTTTGGGAAGAGGCAGAATAGCATAACTTGAAATAATCAATGGTGTTACGGCTCTTTTTGGTTTGATCAATTGATAATTAGTCCTTTCAATCTTGCTGCGATTTGAATCAAATTAACCCATTTGGTTCATATTTATTCTGACTTTAATACATATTTTTAAAATGTACTCCAAATTAGTTAATTGAATCATCTATAATTATCCATGTAATAGAGAGTGATATAGTAAGGACATGAAGATGATCATTCATGACAATATTTTATATATATTAGCAAATTATATCATAGAGCCATTCTAGGAAATATGAAGGATGACTATTGCACAGTGGAAGAAATTGAAGTGCACAGAAATTAATGGTTTACTAAAGGCTGCTGTTATTGCCATGGATATATGTTGAAATGAAATAATAACTTTTGTCTTAGTTCTATAAACAGGTTATATGACATTTCTTTTTTAAAAAATTTATCTTTATTATTGAAATTATTACAGGTGTGCCCTTTTGTTTGCATGTTATTTCTGTCAATAAAATGATTGTCATTTATTGCATTAAGCACTAGAGCAGATTCAAATATGTTCACATATATCATTATAATAAGAGAATTGAAACATTTAGGTAAAATATTTTATTATCATTAAGAATAATATTAATATAATCATGGTTATAAAAATAACAACTTTATTAACTACAGACACTTCATATACAAGTCATAACCACAGTGTTCCCTTTTTGGGTAAGCATCCTGCTATACCACTGAATAGGCAGCTTATCAGTTTCCTATTTACACACACAACACAGTCATAACACCACAGTATTCCATTTTCAGTTTCGTAAAGACAGAAACTTTTTGTGCAAATGGAAGTTATCTACTTAAAATTACACTGTCAAGATTTATAAGGTCCAGAAAGTTTTAATGTTTTCTTTTTTTGTATTAGTAAATTCTTAGTTCAGAACTTAATTTAACTTTAAAAGATAACCTATTTTTGGACTTTATTTTGAAAAGTAATTTGTTCACACTATGTCTTTTTATTCAAATTATTTTTGTTTTTCAAATGTTTGTCTATAAACATGAGGTATAATTATTTGAAAGCAGTCAATTTTTGAACCTTAGTAAATCATCACTTTAATGTTTTTTAGTAGTAGAGTTTATTAAAATTATTTACACCATGATCCCTACATTGCAAAACCAGTATTTCTTTAAAAACATATGTTTTGAAACAACAAGAAAATGCCCGACAGCAATTTTTAACTTCTTGACAGTGTTTTTTTTCTTCAAGAGAATGCTGTGGCTATAACATTCACTTTGTACAGTACCATTGGTACCAACAAGAAATATTCACAGGAATAAGTGAAATATAATTTTGCTATCACATACCATTATTGTTATTTTTCTTGCTTTCCAGTGTCTCATATTTCCCACAGTTTGAAACACTTAGATAGTAAGCAAGAGCCTGTTGATACTAGAGATTGGTTCAATAGAAACCATTTTACTGAGGACCTGCCCACAGCACATAGGTAAAAGTCATACATATTTTACAATAAAATTAAAGAAGTATACAAAAGGATTATCATCCCTTCTGCACAGCAGAGGCATTATGACACATATTTTAATTTTACATTACTATTCCTGGTAGACATCAGAAAATGTCCATAATTATAACAACATATGACCATTATTCAAGCAGCCAAAACAAAAATAGCAATGAAAACTTCAAATTTGAAAGATAGTTTGATCCATGACTCAAAATGAAATGGATTTTGGGATAAATTGGATTTTTCATGATTTGTAGTTTATTAAGAAAAGAATGCCCAGGTAATAGTATCCTTCACCAGATAAAAATATATGATTGTACCCTGTCCTGCCACCTAAAATAACAGATTTTGTTCATCTTGCTTTTATTGTCAATTCCTCCCTTTTCCCTCTATTACAAAGAAAACTTCCCAAAGGGAGAACTGTTTTGTACAACATGTCTGATGGCTTATTGGTGATGCTGTTTTTACTCTTCAATAAAATCCTTGGCCTTAATAAAGATCATTCAAGAGAAGCTAGTTGGAGAAGTGGGAATGCTGGATTTGAATCATTCAAATCATTACTTTTAAAGATCTGTAAGGAAGATTTTGTAAAAATTTAGAACCTATCCTATTACTCTTTATCTCACTTCTCGACAATATATGATATTCAGCTAATCACAACAAATACAGTAATATGATAATTTACTTATTATCATACAGAATACAAAATTTGAATGACTATTTCCCGTGGTGTTAGGAAAGATCTATGTAAAATGAAGTTAAGATCAAAGAAAGATATCTTGATAAAATAGCTCATTTATCAGATTCAATCTTTTAAAAAATTGAATACAGAGAGTTTGGACAAGTCATTTTCTTTCCTTTTATTTTACGTTTTTACTTTACTTGAGTAAAGTTTTATTAGGCTAAAAGACCTCCAGGTTGAAAAAAAGTATTTCAATTTTTTTCTTCAATATATACTTTAATGAATAATTTGAAAAGGGGCTATTTGCAAATCTTTGAAGGCATGAAAATTTTCCCCTGAAATACTTTTTAAAAATTAAAGAGGATGAGTTAGAAGCCAATCACAGCAAGTCTTAGAGTTACCTTACTGAAATACATTTTAAATACCAAAATACTTTTAAACTTCAATTGCATATTCATCTAAGATTTTAAAAAATACTATAGGAAAATAAATCTAAAAATATCTTACATAAAAATGTGGCCCTAAATTTGGAAGAAATGACCCTAATACGCATATCACCCTCTTCCCTTTAAGAATTAGAAACTACATAAAATAACTAGGATGATAAATACATGTAGCTACCTAGGTTAGGTGTTATTTAACATTGTGGGTCATGGACACACCTTCAATGCCAACCCTAGAGGTCATCTGCAGATTATATATCAGGATGAGCTTGTCATTTCTATTTTGCACCTTTCCTTAATATTTCTACTGGTCTTTACATTTGTTTGTTTTTTCTTAAGGAAAAACTATAAGTACTCTTTCAGAATACTTAAGGGTTACATTAGATACACCACAATTTGAACTCTAGTGCATGCACCTCTGTACCCAGGCTTGTGTATATGGGTACAAGTTCTTATAAAACATATGTATACTAATATTACAGGATACATAGTAAGGAGAAACAAATGAAATATAATGTATGGCATATGAAAGGTAATATAATTTAATACTGAGTTACAATTTTAAAAAGCAAGGTATAAATTATTTTTGTGAGGTTAAAATAATGTTTAACTTATGGTGCATTCATTCTTAAGAAACTAATCTTGGAAAGCAGTGTAGAGAGATTAATTGATTTTCCCATTAAGTCTTTTATCATCCAGCAATTATACCTTTGCATTTTTTAATCCATTCAAGTATCTTCAGGAGATATGTTACTGCACTCACATGTACCTTAATTCACTTCAACATTTACAAAATAACATTCACAAACAAAACAACAGGAAACACCCATAAATATTAATGAGTATCTAACAAACATGACACTCAAGTGTCTTAGGATTGTTTTAAGTGACATTTTAATTCCATGTTCTCTGAATCCTCATGTAAAAGAGAGTTGTATTGATGGAAATTTCAGGCACAGTTACA
Organism: Myotis daubentonii; assembly: GCF_963259705.1. NCBI lineage: Eukaryota > Metazoa > Chordata > Mammalia > Chiroptera > Vespertilionidae > Myotis > Myotis daubentonii. The sequence continues at coordinate 39,735,901 of NC_081849.1, forward strand.
TCAGCTATGACTGCGGTACCTTATACGTTAATATAACTTTATGTATCCATTTTGCATAATATGCTACTCGGACAAAGATGCCAGGGCGATTTGCAATGGCACATCCACGACCAGGAACAATAACCCCAAGAACCATTCTCATCTTATGTTGTTCACAAACAAGCGGGCCACCATAATCCCCCTAGGAAGAAGACATGTGACATAGCAACAAATAATTATTTTAGAAATAAAATTGAATGATTCATTAACATTTTCTATATAGATTTGTATCTCAAAGGTACATATATACAAAAAAGAGAATAACTTTAATTTAAATAAAATTTATGTACTAGCCCTAACCGGTTTGGCTCAGTGAATAGAACATCGGCCTGTGGACTGAAAGGTCCCAGGTTCAATTCCAGTCAAGGACATGTACCTTGGTTGTGGGCACATCCCCAGTAGGGGGTATGCAGGAGGCAGCTGATCGATGTTTCTCTCTCATCAATGTTTCTAACTCTCTATTCCTTTCCCTTCCTCTCTGTGAAAAAAGAATACAAATATATTTAAAAAAAATATATATATATATATATATTAAAAAAATTATGTACTAAACCATTAATTATCTTTCTATTGAATTAACTAAGACTGAGATAAGTACAAAAGTTCAAAGTGTTCTATAATGTGTAGTATTCATTTGAGAATGACATATTTTCCTCTTTGAAAGTGGATTTTTGCCTCTTTTGAATGCATACTAACACATAGCCACTGGTAGCTATTTAAGAAGGTACATTTTTATATTTATTTTTACTTTCTTCTGCTGTTTAAAATACGTTCAATACAGAAAATTTGGAAAATGTAGATAAATGCAAGTACCAAAAAAACCTGTAATTATACATGTTTAATGATTAAACTACATTAAATTTCCTCTTATTTGTAAAGCTTTTTTTCCTTCCTCCAATCCTGTCTCTAAAATGATCTTAACAAGTGAAACAAAAACATATAATTGATAAAAATAATTTTATTTACTATTTAGATATTGCTTTTCCAGGCTTAAAGAAGGAATGTTTTTGCACTTACTATTGGCATTAGTAGTTATACATAGTTATGCTTACATTTTATACCCCTCCTTGAGGAAGGCAGCCTGTGATTTTATGGCATTTTTTGTATGGTAACCCTGTTATATCATCAGATATAGATATGTGATAGATAGATGAATAGATTGATTTTTTTGTATATTTTTATATTCACATATATGGGATGGGGCAAAGTAGGCTTACAGCTGTTTGTATGGAAAATAATACAATAATGAATATATAAGAATACAAGAATAAACACTGTATTTCACATACTCATAACTGTAAACCTGCTTTTGCTCCCACCCTATATTTACACTATTGCTGTATATAATCATTATAAATGTGCTTCATCACTTTCATGAACTATGTAGCCTCTTACAATTGTGATAATGACTTTCAGCAACCTGGTATGAAGAAGAGTGTTTGACACTATCTTAATTCTCCCACAACAGCGAAGTGATGAGATAGAAATAAACTACTGCGAAATTTAGTTCTGTGATACAGGTGGAAAGAAGAGAGCTATCAACATTCTATGATGGAAAAAATCAAAGTAAGGGTGAAGTAGAATATAAAACAGTGAAAAAAAATAGTTCATTCTACGAGACTTCATATAAATCATGCCACATGAGTTAATAAATTTGATTTTAAAATAAAATCACCAGTAAACTGCTTTATCTTCAAAGCAATTTACATTGGGTACCTTTTACTGAATGTGATGCTACAAACATTTGGGAGATTTATTTTTAAGTGGTTTCAGTGATTTATTGCCCTGTGTTTTTTTTAAAAAAAAGAAATATATATTCTAGAGGATAAATCCATTCTTGAGAAGTGGTAGAATCAACCTGAAGTCAAATCTTGTCCATATAATAAAAATAACAGGTATGTGATAATGTGATGAAAACTCCAATGCTAAAGTTAGGGATCTAAGAATGTATAGATGATAAACCGGATTATAGGCTATTCCTGAAGAGCAGTTGCCAAAGCATTTTTAGTAATGGCAGTAGGGCTGGGATAAGTGCATAGCATCTTAAATGATAGCAAAGATTGGGTCTAGCTCAAACTTCATGCTCACAGGGATCTTAGTGGGGAAGGAAGGAAGGAAGGAAGGAAGGAAGGAAGGAAGGAAGGAAGGAAGGAAGGAAGGAAGGGAGAAAGGAGGGAGGGAGGGAGGGAGGGAGGGAGGGAGGGAGGGAGGGAGGGAGGGAAGGAGGGAGGGAGGAAAAGAGGTAGGGAGGGAGCATTCCTTTCTCCTTGTTATTTTCATTAGTTATAATGAACACAGTAATACTGACTTACTGGAAAAACAGGGAATTTAAAAGTGGTTATAAATATATAATCTGTTTCTAGCCATATCATCTTAAGCAGTTCTAAAATATTCTTAACTAAGTAAATGCTTTCTTTTCAGGAATAAATCTCAGAGCAATATATTTAACACATGCATTTCTATAAATATTAATGCTCCATACTTAGGCCATTTCCTACAAGTCAAAAGACATTTCACTAATACTGAATTCAATCTATGCTTTGCTACACATAATATTCTACAATTCCACAGCTCCCAGGCTTAAGGAGTGTGTTGTTACATTCAAAAATACATCTAAAGTAACAGTTTAACAGCTTGTCTATGTAAAACAGGGATAGGAATACTGCCAAGTTGAAAGAACAGTTGCCTAACAAATTATAATGTCCAAGCTCTTACAGTCATAGACTTTGACCTTTTGGTTTTTAAAATAGAATTTGTTAACACACACACACACACACACACACACACACACACACACACACACTGACTTAATGAAAAACACATTTAAAAGTTAAAAACTAGACATGTATTTCTTTTAAAAAATATATATTTTTTATTGATTTTAGAGAGGGACAGGGAGAGAAAGACAGAAACATCGATGATGAGAATCATTGATCAGCTGCCTCCTGCAAGACCCTAGCTACTAGGGATTGAATCCGCAACCTGGGCATGTGCCCTGACCTCCTGGTTCATAGGTGGACTCTCAACCACTGAGCCACACTGGTTGAGTTAGATAGATATTTCTTAATAAAAATATCAATATAGTCCACTTAGGGAGAATTTGGGAAGATTAGATAAATTTAGAAAAACATTAGAACAAGTAAAGCTATTATATCCAAATCCTATTGGATACTTCTCATTTATACAGCTTCTTTTAGAGTTCTGGCTCTATTAGTTTATTGGGGCTTTTTGTTTGTGTTTTGGGGTTTTTTGTGTTGTTTTTAGAGACAAATGCCATCATAGTTTACTGCTAATGAAACATGGATTTTATCACTGTTTAGTTTTTTTAAAAAAAGTACAAAGATAATACAGGGTTATCTTTCCCAATTCCTCTCTCTGGGAACATGTTGGTGTATAACGATTTTCGTTTGAAAAATATAGACAAAATAAACATGCAAAACTATGCTACTAATCACTTATGTCTTATTTGAAAAGCTCCCTTTTTACCTCGCATGGTCCCGCTGCAATATTTTCAGCTCCAGCACATATTTCAGATTCATTCAGAGTCACCTTCCCTTGATGATATTGGCTGCATTTCTCATTCCCCATAATAAAGAGATGTGCTACTCGTAATAGACCATCAGAGTTGATCACTAGAGTGGTGCAAAAAAATTTACAATTAATGAGCACAGGGTCCAGTGAGAAAAAATAAGAAACAAAAACAATTTTTAATAAAATAAATATGGTATTGCCTTATCTTATGAAAAATAACTTACATCCAGTGTAGCCCCAGCCGTAAACACTGCAAGTGGTTTTTTCAGGAATTATGCATCCATAATTGGGTAAATCAATTGTACTAACAAAATTATCCAGGACAGCAGGTCTGAAAAGACAAAATATAATGGTAGTATTCTCGATTGGATTCAGTACAAAATTAACAGATTGAAATGTAGTGTTAATATTTAATATGATGTTTAGAGAGAATAAAAAGTCATGTTTCTTAAAAAAGAAAACAGAAAAAGGGAATGTTTAATATGTAATTTAGAAATCTATAGTAGATGGTAGGTAAATTAGTTATGCACACATATACATTCATATCTTACACATGACTTATGTTTCTATAACAAATCTACATGAGAGCAGAAGAATAGCCACATAGTGCAAAGAGCTTTAACAATTTCAATCTAGGTTAAAAATACAAAACCTCCTATGGGAACTAACCTGGCGAGCTTCAGTAATACCAGATCTGATCCTTCCGGCCCGTATACCACCTGGGAAACATTGAGAACCTGTTTGCGTTTCTCATCTCCTCTTCCATGGACATCATGAATCCCAAGCCAAACCTCATAGTCTTTCAAGTCTTTGTTTCTAAGTAAAAAACAAAAAACGTAAAATATAATTTTAAATTGTGTAAAGATTATTCATATATATTATTTTACCTTACAAGTACAGAAAAATCACCTAAATTTAAAATCCATTCAAAGTATAATAAAGAGCAACATATTTATTATGCAAAGTTCTGATGGCTAAAAGTACATATAAGGGATAGCTTATAAACTGATGAAAATCTAAATGGCTGTTCCAAAAATTTTTGATTATGTTTTGCTAGAGAGAAAAAATTTTCAGGCAATTTTACTACAAAGTTTCCTTTCACTTCAGCTGTGTGTGTGTTTGGTTTCTTAATGGGGGTTGGTGATTTATACTAACAAAATCGGAGTGACCTACTGAGAATCAGGAAGTTAGCTTACAAATGCTGCCTCCCAGCTTTTTCTTACAGCGGTTCTCAACCTGTGGGTCGCGACCCCTTTGGCGGTCGAACGACCCTTTTACAGGGTCGCCTAAGACCATCCTGCATATCAGATATTTACATGACGATTCATAACAGTAGCAACATTACAGTTATGAAGTAGCAACGACAATAATTTTATGGTTGGGTCACAACATGAGGAACTGTATTTAAAGGACTAGAAGGTTGAGAACCACTGCTGGACTGTTTCCTTGGAAATTATTCCCAGGATGATCTGGAGGCAGTCTCTACATAAGAAAGCAGAAATGAGGATTGAAAGTTTTTGATAATTCACTAATGCCACCCCAATAAATTCAATAATAAAAAGAAACAAAAGCAGAAAAAATTTGTATCTAGAAATATAGAGTGCAAGAGGTTGTAATTAAATTATTTGCATAATTCTAGCAACTTTCCCCTCAAATTAGAGTAATGCCAATTGTGGGAAAAGGTGAATAGAAGCAGCACCCAGTAAGTAAGTATAATTAAGTCAAAGAAAATTTTGTTAGCTAAATCTTAAAAAAAAAAAAAATTAGTGTCTTCACCCCATGCTGGTTAATCTCTGTTAAATAAATATACATACTAAGTCTAAAGCTAAGTGGAAGCCATGCATATTTTTAAATGCTCAAAACAAATAATTGGTTTCAGAAACACTTTACCGAGAAGGGAAACACTGCCTTGCGGTAAGAATCCAACTTTCCTTTATCAATGATCCTCCACAGATATGTTTATTTCTACAAGAAAGAGGAAAGAGAAACAAGTAACATCTGTGCAGGAAGGTTGGCTGCCAATTAATGTGAAATCTATGTCTATGTTTGTTAAAAATAAATGCATTTGAGAGGAAAATGTAGAAATTAACCCAACTAGAATAAAATGAGTAATCCTTTTATCAGAAAGATGATGTTTGGTGACTGTAGCATTAGCATTTTTTTATAACGTGATTACAATTTTATGAAATCAACTTTATTTTTGTATGTGGAACCCTGCCACTACACACCAAGATTTATTCCTTGTGAGAGAAAGTATGTGCTACACATATAGGATAATTAGAATGAACAAAAATATGAACCATGAAAACAACATAGGCCTATTCAGTGTTTAATTATGAAAAATGCAAATTTAAGTTTGTATTTACACTCTAAAAGACATGTGGTGGCAGCAATATATAAAATTTGGACACTATTTCCTTCATTCATTACCATTATTTAGCTCTGAGATGTTAACTTAAAATACAACTGAGTTTGAATACATTTGTTTGTTCAGCTTAAGACCAGCAACATATCATTAAAACAAGTTTGCAAGACATGATCTGGAAAAATTTTAAGGTATTTGTGGAGAATAATAAACACTAGTACATTTATTTGGTGATATCCAAAATCTGTAAATCCATTGTTTTTTTGGCAGAGAAATAAAAAAAGTAGAACTTTTCACAATTTACATTTCCAAACTGTACAGATGTTCAGTGCTTGAGAGAATAATAGCAAAAGATTCCCAGATTAAGACCATGGTTATTTATGGCCTATACCACACAGGAGGATAAGAGTATATATCGACTTTTAATTTCTGTTCCTCTCAGTATGTGTTTTGGAAGAATAGCTAAACAGCTGTTGTTACTAGAGAACTTGGATTTAAGTTTATAGTACTCTGATCTAATGAAAAACAATTTTATCTACTTCTCCTCAGAAACTTCCAAAGGAGTATCCTTATATACTGTATTGGTAATAATAAATTCATATGTACATACCTCTTTTTTATGGAGTTATGAGATTTGCAAAGAATAACTAATTAATTTAGAGATGTGGATTTTTGAAACATTTTCTATAATAAATAGAATGAAACACTCCCCCCTAAATTTTTCAGCCTTCATTAAATCTTCATCTTGTACAATTAGCTTTAAAATTCTGATGAGTTTCAAAACTCTATTTCAGTACTACACACCTAGGACAGCTACCCTACAATTATCATCATACATATTTATAAAAGTTGGTCATTTATTCCTCAAAAGAAAGACATACTAGAAGAGAACTTTAGACCATCTTCTACCTGGTATATATCAAAGGATTCTGTTTGCTAAGAATTGTCTTATTTATAAAAGAACTTCGGTTTCAAGTGTCTCTTTTCTACTTTAATATCACTGTGACTTCATTGTAGTAACATATGTACTTTCTTTCTCTACCCTAGGAGGCTATAGTTCAAGGAACAGAGAGGGTTTCCCAAAACAAGTTATATTTGAGTTGGCATTTGAAGAATGAGAAGGATTTTCCAAGCACAAAATATGGAGGAAGAAAGCTACAACTGTAGTGGGAAGAACAGCACAAACGCTTAGAGGGGAAATGTAAGGTGTCTTAAAAACAATAGAAAATGTGGTTAGAATTCAGGTTCGTTGTGATGAGGTTCTAGTAAAGATGGGTATTGACAAAAATATTTTAACATTTTGATTACCATATGGTATAATGCATGTAGTATATAGAAAGTTTTAAGATCATATTTTGAGTTAACTCTCATTTTCAATGTAAAACTCTTACAACAGAATTACTAACCTTAATTTTTTTATAACAGTATATTTTGCATAGTTTGTTTCACATAGAACATACCATTCATTCTTTAAAGCATTGGGAAATAGACATGCCAATAATTTTTTATCTACACTAAATATTACAATAGCAGGAATACTCAACCTCACTATTGTTTTGTTTTTAATATTTATGCTTTGTTCTCACCCCTTTATTTTTATTTATTTCAAAGAGGAAGGGAAAGGGTGAGGTAGAAACATCAATGATGAGAAAGAATCATTGATTGGCTGCCTCTGCATGACCCCCCCTGGGGACTGAGCTCACAACCTGGGCATGTGCACTTGACCAGAATCAAACCTGGGACCCTTCCGTCTGTAGGCCGACACTCTATCCACTGAGCTAAACCAGCTAGGGCCATCACTATTGTTTATTAATATTTTTCTCAATGGCAAAATATTCTAGAATTTAAAATTAGTGCCATTCTCATTAGTATGACAAAGAAAATTCAAAATTTTAAAAGAAATATAAAATTTCTGATATAATTATGAATAGGCATGTTAGAAAATAAAGTCACAATATCCTGGAGTGGGAAATTAATAGCATATGCATTATAACTAGTCTGGTGATATCAAGGTATAAGTACTGTATGTTTTGCTTAATCAGAATTGAAGTGCCACTTGTAATTAGGACAATACCAACACATATGGGACTTCTGTGAACATTTAAAAGGGTACTGTACATATAAATGATGGAATACTACTCAGCTATAAGAAAGGATGAAATAGCGCCATTTGAGAACATTATGCTAAGTGAAATAAGTCAGTCAGAAAAACCTAGGGACCATATACTTTCACTCATAAGTGGGATATGAAACTGAAACTGGTGAACACAAAGAGTAGTGGGTTGGGGCAGAAAGGGGGTGGGGGCAGAAGGGGTTCCTAATATAATGGTGACAGGAGAAGATTTGACTTTGGGGGGTGGGCACATGGTGCAATATACAGATCTTATAACATAGAAACCCACACTTGAAATCTATATGTTCATGTTGACCAATGTCACCCCAATCAATTTAATAAAAAATAAATAAAAAGGTACTATCTGAAGAGGAACAAATTGCAAAAGATAGGGCTGTTTGGCAAGCAGAATGTCATCGATCCTCTCTGGAGCCCCCCTCATAGGAGTGCCCATGGGGAGGGCGCAATCTGCATGACCACATATGGCCATACTGCTGGGAATACACCTTCTGCAAATAATGTGTCATTATTAATTACCTGTATTTCAAACTAACCATCCATCCTACATTTGTTCGTGTTGGAATTCCATTTACAACTCGTAATTGTTTTGTTTTGGCGCAAGATATGACAGGATCTAAAAAGAGAACCAAACATAACTTATATACATAATTTATATACATACATTTTTAATTAAAAATTAATGTTGACATTATTACAGGAGTCCTCCTCCCCGCATTGCCCACCTCCACTCTCCCCTGCCTCCACCTTCCTTGGCCCTTACAAATGATTGTCCATGTCCATGGGGTATGCACATATATTCTTTAGCTGTTTCCTTCACTTTCTTTATCCAGGCACCCTCACCCCACTCCCCTTAACATTTTAACAAAACATTTTTTAATACTGTGCCTCTCAGCAAAGGTACCTAGGCAAACGTAACTACTATAATTCTGTCAGAAGAACATTTGAGGGTGAACATGCATTGTGGCTACAGTGCCAAATCAGGCCCCACATGTTTGCGATCCTCATCTTAGATGAATAACACAGAAAAACTAATCAACTCAAGGTCAACAGCATGGCCATGAGCATGACAGTGGCTTTCCTCACCCAGCACTAAGTAAGAACAGTTCTCCATGTCTCTTAGTGATTGTATTTTCCCCACCAACCTCAACATAAAATTTAACTATGTCATTTATGGTGGTAGTTTCTAAATGCCAATGCAAATCAAAAGCCTGAATGAAACAAACAAACCAAAACTATATTGGGTTTATTATTTCTGAAATAGTAAAGTGAGAATGCAGAGCAATTTTAAATTAGGTTATCAATATTTGAAGTATTGATATTATATCCAAATGACATAATTACTATGTTCAAATCATTATATCCAAATGACAATACAGAATTCTCTGAATTAAACTTTTTCCTGACCCTCCTCTTTGTCCCTTGCCTTATCCTATCAACTAGTCTAAAAATGACCTCTACTAGCTTCTTCAGCCTGGAACAAAGCAAGTGGCCTCTTAAATCAAAACACTTGAATGATTTCCTTTAGCCCCCAAAATATGCAAAAATTAAAAACTAGTGGCTCTCAACAGATTTTCTTAAATGGAGGATTGACGGAACCTCTCAGGCTGTGTCATCTTTGGCCTAGTAGAGCATGCAAAGCGCTTTAAAAATAGAGCAAGATGGAGGTGCTGCATAATTTCCCAACCTTTTGGTTTCATTCCTTCTGATTTTTGCATCTTTATTAACTTAAAAAGAGGGTAAAGGTCCATACATTCATTTTGGCCAGAATTAAAAGAAATATAATGACTTTTTCTATGTTAAATATAACTTCTTATAATGTCTGCTACAGAATCGAATTTTGATATTTAATATGCAGTTACCTTTGTAACCCTATACATATGCACATAAAAAAATTAAGTAAAAATAGACTAACTTATTTTTATAATGGAAGTTAATATAGTGACAAAGTATTTTCCTATGAAGAAAGTAATGACTCATTTCTGACACATAGAGACACAAATATACAAAATATTACTTACGGTCTAAGTTGACTATTGTTGGTGTGGTATCACCTTCACCTGTAAAAATAAGTATGTACATATAAACATAATTCATACAGACTTACTTCTGTAATATGAAACCAAAGCTATATACTGCAATTGAAATGTCCATGAATTGGATAATTTACTAAAATTATTGACATTTTATTCAAAGATAAAATGTAATAGTACTCTTGTGAGTAATTGTGTCACTTTTACTGGACAATATTGAAGGTGTGTGCCTACTGGTAGGGGGTGATGTGGGGAAAGCCCTGTTTTATGACTGTGGAGGGTGTCTACTGGCATCAAGGAGCTGCCTCATCCTACCAAGACCCCCCAACATCATACACAAGGACCATTTCACTTAATAGCACTAATACTTATTATTGCTTGCTTGTGCCATTCATATCGATAAATTATGTTTTTACTGTAATGTGGCCCATTTATATTTTTTCTGAAAATTATTTTTTTTTTAAATACAGTGGAGGATAATTGAAACTTCACATGCCTCAGAAAACTTTAAGAATTCCAGAAGATAGAAATGAAAATCATCAATGGGAAAAAAGAATAACAATATAACGTTTTTCCTTAGAATATTTCAAAATTGTTTTTTCCAGATGATAGTAAAAAATATGGGAAAAAGAGAACACTAGAAACTGGAAATTAATTCTAACTAAAACTTCATAACTTACTCCTTTTTCATAACTTCTTTACTGAGGCTTAATTGCTACAAAAAGAAAGGCTTAGAAGATGCTAGGATTTGAGAGTACTTATGCAGTAACAAATGAGGCACAATACATTTCCTGGAGTTTAATGTCCGACTGTTCAGAAGTGATGGCATAGAGTTTAGTCAAGCACTGTTTAGACCCAGCTGCTTGTTAATCCCTGGAAATACTCTGAGCTCAAATAAACCGACAACAAAAGAATAATGGCATATGGATTCCTTTGTAATAGATGCAAATTTGATTGTTATTTATAGAGAATCTCAAGAGTTTTTACTTGAGCTCATTTACCAAGTCTAGGTATTTTAAGTGAATAAGGGTAAAGGAAAACATATAAATTTCATTATTTACTTTCCCTTTAGCTTATCCTGAGGGAGGGTTTTGTCTTAGAGTCAGCTGAGGTCAAGGTTTTAGTTTATAGTACAAATAAAGATTGAGGCTGATTGTGGCTCATTAAAACATCAAGGACAGTGGTTTTTCCACTCAAGTTAAGTACTTAAAATTTCTAAAATAAAAATATATATTTATTTCTTACGTTGTCCTGATGAAAAAGACTATTCTATCCTTAATTGCATATCAAGTTTTCTATTTCTTAGAATCAAGCTAATAGAACAACGCAGTATTTAGTTCATTTGTACCTTACTAAAATATTTAAAATTTAAAAATGTATACACATAGTAAATTGTGGACCTAAATAATAATTAATTAATATTATTGATATTAATATTAATTAATTATTGAAAATATATACAGTTTCCTGTTAAGCAAATATTTACCCCACTTTAGAATTAGCTGAGATACCACTTATAGTCAGATTTCTGGAGGTTCTGGGTTGAAAACTAGATTATGAATTTTTTAAAAGCATTCTACTTTCTTCTGTTGTACATTTTGAGCAAAACCTTGAAAAACTGCTCTCTAGGCCTTTTCCATTTTACCATCAAATACTATTCTCAATTTTCCTCTTTTACTTCTTTCCCACTATCTCCACCATAGTACTCAAATATGAAAAAAATATATATGTATTGATTCAACTTATATTTTGAAGAAGGAAAACATGTCAATTATAAAAGTTGTATTTATGTGTTGTGATTCAAACCATAAACTATTATTGAAAACAAAAGAAACCTTTTAATATATTCTTAAATTTTTGAGTCAGGTTCAAACGTATGAACATCACATATTTCTCCAGGCAAATATTGATTGCTCCCATTTTCATTATTTATTTTAATATTAATATATGTTTATTAAATAATTATATTTTCAATTATTTACATAAATGTCTCCTTTCTACACTGAAAATTATGTAAAGGTAAGAAACATTGTTTATATTGTTGTACTAGAGGCCTGGTGCACAAAAATTTGTGCACTTTGGGGGTCCCTCAGCATGGCCTGTGCCCTCTCACAGTCTGGTACCCTGCCGGGAGCCGGTCCATCCTTGCTGTTTCAAGGGACCTGGCATATATGGCATACGGTTCTTAATATGTTTGCTCACCTTCTTGGCGCTGTGTTTTAACCAAGGTCACCTCTCCAAGAAAGGTTGAATCCCCAGGTAGGGATTTTCCCCTGAAGTTAGGGAGGGAATAAAACCCCTCAACTAAGTGCCAGGCGGGTAATTAATCCCTTTAACTATGAACAATCATGCTTAAACTACATAATCTTTTCTCCCTGGAATGGAGATAAGAAACGCCCTAACCTTTGTAATAGAGATTGATAGGATTGAATCAACTGGTATAAATACAGTTGTAACAAGACAGAAACACTCAGAACTTAGAACAGAATCAAGAAGACAGAGCCTACACGGAGCCTAGAGACAGAAGAACTTTGCTGGAGAGAGCATGCCGGAGGATCCTGGAGAGGGACTGGCCTCAGAGCCTAGAGACAGAGCCTAGCGGGAGAACATGGCAAGGGATCCTGGACTGAACCTGACTACAGAGATTGGCAGGAGAACCTGACTGGAACCTGGACACTGAACCTGACTGGAGTACCTGGACAGAACCTGGCTGGAGATCCTAAGCAGAGCCTCTCTGGAGATCAAGACCAGAACTTGGCTGGAGATCCTGGCTAGGCTGCTGATCAACTGAACGCTGTCTCCGTGTCATTCCTTCTTCGCCGACTCCATCCACACCTTTGGGGACCCCTGGACCTGCTGGGGTTGGACCCCGGCATATGGCGCCCGAACAGGGACCCCTAGGTAAGCGCCCCACACTCGGGACGGATCGGACTCCACCGTAGGAAGAGGGTGGATAGTCTTCGCCGACTCCGTCCACACCTTTGGGAATGCCTGGAACAGGATTCCCCTAGGTAAGCCCCCCCCCTTGAAAACCCCCACACTCGGGACGGATAGGACTCCACCAGGGTGCTACAGACCCCCCTATAGAGGATAAATAGGGTAAGAAGGTGGATAGTACAGAACTTAGATTGAGAAGATGTGCCATACTGAGTCCAAAGAAAAGACTCTGTATTGATCTTTAGATTAAGAAGATGTGCCATACTGAGTCTAAAGAAAAAAGACTCCGTATTGATCTTTTAACACATATGCTTGTTAGCAGCGGAATTAAGGTTACTCCCAGTCAGATGGAACATTTTATACAAGAAATACGTCCATGCTTTTCTGAGGAAGGAAAGGTGCCGGAAAGGTAAATGTAGAGGCATGGGAGAAGGTAGGCCCAAGGAGCCTTATCCTTAACCCCACTGCAGCCTTTCCACCCTAGGAAAGTGCAGGATTGGCAAGCTCTCCCTGGGGTGATAGATCAGGACTCAGGTAATAGCAGAAAGCGCCAATCCTACTCTTAAAATGGATACAAGAGAGCGTTTCAGGTTTTTCTTTTTAATGCCTCAGCTGGCAGTCAGACATCCCTCTGGCAGCCGGGGAGTCCACTTGCCATCGGGGAGCAGGCCTAAACTACAGTCAAACATCCTTAGCGCTGCTGAGGGGGCAGGTGAGGCTCCCGCCACCACCACTGTGCTGGCAGCCGTCAGGCTGGCTTGTGGCTGAGCAGAACTCCCCTTGTGGGAGCACACTGACCACCAAGGGGCAGCTCCTGCATTGAGCGTCTGCCCCCAGGTGGTCAGTGTGTGTCATAGTGACCAGTCATTCCCAGTCCTTCTGCTGTTAGGGTCAGTTTGCATATTACCCTTTTATTATATAGGATACCTGATGTGTTATATAGGGCTTTGCACATAGTAGTAACTCAATTTTAAGTTGTTAAAAATGAATAAATAAATACAAACTTAAATGTAATAACTTGCCCAAGACACTTATAGTAATAGGGTTGGAATTCTTACCCGGAGGTCAGAGATAAAGCTCTTAATCACTACACTCTTAGTTGTTAAAAACTGAGATTTTTTTCTAAGCTGTATTGTGTTTATGTACAGATAAATGTCTAAACATTTTTCTAGTCTTATTTCTGCATATTTGATCTTAAAAATATATGTTAAGTATAATTTTGTAAGCATTTTTTAAAGTAATAAAACCTTTACATGATTTGTACCACAATTGTACCATGCAAAAATGATTTATTTAGTCTCTGCAGTTAAATAAATACAACCTCAAATTTTCTAAAGATAAATTTTATTAGCTTTTCAACAGTGGTAAAATGTAAATAAATCCTGGCTATAAATATTAGTTAGAAAGATGACAGTGTAAAAATATTTATTAAAATTAATGTTCGAAATAAATTGAAGTAAAAATGAGTTAGCTGCAATAGCATTTAATCAAATACTAGCAACACCTTGAAGTCTTTCAATAGCACAAGACAACTTTTAGTTTTAAAATGTTAGTTGGAAATATGTTTTTAAAACTTTTAAATTATTAGAGCCCTGTGTCCATTAGGTTTGTAATCCAAAGCTCAGTTCCCTGAGATTCTATGGGAGCATTTTACCCTATGTGCTAAAACTAAGCTACCGGGATTTTTACATATCTGGAATTCTGTAGAAAAAGCATTAGAACCTTTTTTAAAAGCCAGATCATTGACTTTTTTCCTTCTCATTGGCTAGTCTACTAGCCTTTATTAGTCTTTTTTTAAAATATATTTTTATTGATTTCAGAGAGGGAGGATGAGGAGGAGAGAGATAGAAACATTAATGAGAGAGAATCATGGACTGGCTGCCTCCTCCATGCCCCCTACTAGGGATTGAGCCCACAACCCGGGCAGATGCCCTGGCCAGGAGTTGAACCCGTGACCTCCTGGTTCATAGGCCAATGCTCAGCCACTGAGCCATGCCGGCTGGACATCCTTATTCTTAATCACAGAAACGTCACAAAAATTTTCCATGAGGTAAAAGTAATATTTAGAAAAATTACTTCCTTTAACTATTTTTTAAGTTTTTTTTGTGCCAAAGAAGTAGGCTTGTTTGCTTGTTTGTTTTAGCATTAAAACTTGAAAGACATCTTCTATAAAAGAACATTTCCAGGACCTACTCAAACCCTAATGTGGGAAAAACAGAACACCAGAGAAACACTAATGAATTCGAAAGGCTATTGATTGGAGCTGATGAGATGAAATATAATGATATTAATAGTATTCCTTTGCAAACATGTTTATTTATTATTATAGAGAATTTCTTTATTAAAAATAGTGATAGATATACTTGATTAGCATTGTGTTTAAGGTTTACCATTTTATGCTAAAATTTCACAATGTTTCCACTTAAGGTGAGAAATTATCTCTTTAATTTGTCATATATTAAGGAAAAATATAGAGTTGTTTATATTTCATGTTTTAAAACTAACATTTCTTCAAACCATTGCCTCTTTTAAAAAGGGTGCTTTTACTGTTATTTTCAAGGTACTTGCTGCTGGTTTGTCTCACATGTAAAACATTCTTAAAACAGACTAGTATTGAGTTTATCAAACTATGTCCTTTTTTAAGTAAGAAGGTAGTTTAACAGTGTTTCAAGATGTTTGCTATAAACATGGAGCTGCGAGATACATAGTATAGTACAATGGTCTCTTGCTACTGTACAGTTTTATAATAAGACTTTTTCACTCAATAATATATTGAGGATATATTTCCATATAAGTCGTTCTCAATGGGGGTATTTTCCCATGCTCCCTGACCATCACCACCAAGGGGACATTTGGCAATGTCTGGAAATATTTTTGATTGTCATGACTGGATGTATTGGTAGTACTATTGGAATGTAATGGGTAGGGGCTATTAAGCATCTTATAATGCACAAGACAGCCTCCCACAACAAGAGTTACCTAGCACACAGTGTTGCTAGTATTGAGGTTACAAAATTTCTCCATACTACTTCCAGATAAGCTTTCCCATTCACAAAGTAATTCAGAATCGAGGGAGTTGATCACCCATGCTCTCAATATTATTGGGCATTAACAATCATTTTCTTATTTGCCAACCTGATAGGTGGAAATTATTTCTTATGCTTTTATAATTTCATTTTTCTTAAAATTAAGTTTTAATATTTGTTTATCAATTATATTTATTTTTGAGGATTTGTTTTCTTTATTTTCCTCCTAAGTTATCTTTTTCTTACTGATATATAGGTGCTCTTTTATGTGAAGTATATCACACATATATTTTACATATACAGTGGGCCTTGACTTACGAGTGTCCCGACTAACGAGTTTTTCGAGATACGAGCTGTCTCTCGGCCGATTTTTTGCTTTGAGTTGCGAGCTAAAATTCGAGTTACGAGCCAGCTTCAGATACCCCACTGGTAGTTGGTGCAGCGAACATCACAGTGAACACCACACCATCAGCCCAGCATCACGTGTCTCACTCGTTCACTTTATGATTTGACATACGAGTAATTTGAGTTATGAGCTCCATCACGGAACGAATTAAACTCATAAGTCAAGGCCCCACTGTATCTTTTACTTTATGCACTAATACTCTTTTAACAAAATTCTCTTGGGCTCAAAGAGTGGATGGAATGCTCCATACTTCTTAGTCTTGGGCTAAATAACTAAGAAAATAGAAGCACCACAACCTCAGCTCTCTTCTTGGGATGGTTAGTGGGTTGGGGGCCTTTGCTGAAAGCTCTGCTACATTCAAAGGCTGAACAGATAGTACTGGTGATGAGATTGGGGAGTTCTTCCTAGAATAGTCATATTGGAGCCATGACCAATGACTGTTTCTGGATTCAATTTGAGAATCTTCTGAGGAAGGAAGGTCTTCTTTTAAAAGGTCAGCAGAATGACCCAGTTGGCATGGTTCAGTGGTTGAACATCGACCTAGGAACTAGGAGGTCACGGTTTGATTCCTGGTTGAGGTGCATGCCCAATCCTCAGTAGGAGGCAGCCAATCAATGATTCTCTCTCATCATTTGATTTTTCTCTCTCTCTCTCTCCCTCTCCTTTCCTCTCTAAAATCAATTATGTATATATAATATATATATAATACTATATATGTATATATATATTTTTAAAGATCAGCAGAATGTCTTCTTGTCTAGATGAAAGATGAAAAAAATGTGTGTGTGTGTGTGTGTGTGTAGTACATTCTCATTAAGGGATCAAATTCATTCTTCCTATATTATTATTTCACCTCTGATTATGATATCAATTTAGAGAAGATGCAGTATATTTAAAATATTTCACCTGAAAAAGATCATTAACTATACTTACAACGAGAAATAGGGCAGTAATCCCAAGGAATGAGAGGATTTCCCGTGTAACACCAGGGGCCATGGGCGTCATCATCAGGATTCCGACAGTAATTCTTATTTAGCTTGCTAGCATCTGGTTCCCAGAAGATATGCCTGCATAAACAAAATACTCTGAACATCACAAGATGCTCATTTTGTCCAAAAAACCCCAAAATGTCACCAAGAAGATAAAACCCGAGCACATAACGTTCATTAGAGATATGGCACAAGCTTCAACTGATATGAATTTTGATTATTTTGTTTGATATTTATTTTGTTTCTACAGTTTTGAAGCATGTTCTCTAGCTCAGGAATATGGAATAGGACAGAATAATTAGCATAGTTAAATGATGAAAGATTTTATGGCTTTATTTCTTTTTAATAATTGCAGTGGTAAGGCAACAATATACCTGTGCATGGAAATGAACACTGGCAAAAAAAAAAAAAAAAAAAAAAGAGCAGATGACAAAGAACATCAATATTATAAAATAACTAGAAAACATGATCCATTGCAAAGTACTTTTTTGTTTCAGTGACTTATGAAGCATCTCTTGCAAAATAACTTTGCCAAAATACAAGAAGAAACATTGAGAAATTAATAACAATGTACTAATAAAATAGTTAAGTTATAAAATATCATTGGTCATAGAGTTACAAAATGTGATTTCTTGACAGATAACTGAGTAACACTTTGGCCTTTCATATTTTACATCTTCACTAAATCTGTTACAAAAGAAAAGCAAAAATATTGTATAGAAGACCATACCTGCTTATGTGCAGTATATATATATATATACACTGTACATAAGGTACAATATCATTACTGTACCTTACTAAATATTTAAATTTTAAAAATGTATAAACATAGTAAATTGTGGACCTAAATAATAACAGCAGTTGTTCTGCTGTTCTGCTGTTTGGTCAATTTGCATATTATGCTTTTATTATTATAGATTGCTATTT
This sequence comes from Myotis daubentonii, assembly GCF_963259705.1. Lineage (NCBI taxonomy): Eukaryota > Metazoa > Chordata > Mammalia > Chiroptera > Vespertilionidae > Myotis > Myotis daubentonii. Next base: position 39,754,285 of record NC_081849.1, read on the forward strand.
ATATTTACTTCAGTAATATTAGTGAAGTTAAATTCCACATGGCCATCCTAACCAAATCATGAAAACTATACATCTAACTGGATTTGTTTTGGATTATTTATTACTACCATCTTAACTGTAATTAATAAGTAATTTTAAAAATTGGGAAGAGCTTTGGACATGGAAACTTAGACCATTTTTTCAAACTCGAGTTAATTTTCTGGAGCAATAACAACAGCAAACACATATAATACTATGTGCCAGATTCTATGTGATTTACATATATAACCTAAGTGCCACCATGTAACTTAATCATTCATCAGTTTCCTACAAATTATTTCCAAGTGACTTTTAACTATTTCCAAAAGTAATCTTAAGCTTAGTAAATTAATAGTTATAACCATTGCAATATCTAAGTAAATGTTACATCTTTCCAGTAATATGCTGCTAAATATTTAACAACTGGAACTCTGAAGTGTGTAGGAAGGGAGTCTTTATAGGTTGTCCCTGCTGATTTTTGTGGTGTAAATACTTCCATCATAAAAATATTGACCTTCTAATGAGAAATCAGTAAAGGCAGAGTTAGTACAATTGTCTCTCACAGGTCTGTCCATAAGAGCTAGATCCACCCCTTTGTATTTCTAAAAATGAGTTTTAAAATAGCAGTGTTCAAATTAGCATTTAATTTTAATCATGCTGATTCCTGCCTAAAATTCATTAATGAATCCCTTTAATACTCAGGATAAAATCCAAACTTCTTTAAACAGCTTCCAGGGCTCTATATAGTCTTGCCACTGGGGAATTCCTTGTCTGTGGACAGTGGCCAAATTACGTTGTTTCAAACTTCCAAAATTATTTCTGATTTTTGAACAATTCAATCTTTAGGCTTTGGAACAAACTATACCTTCTGCCTAATGCACTCTATCTCCCACATTTCCTTTCACCAATTCCTGCTTACCTCATGTCACAGCTAATGTCCCTTCCTCTAGAATTCTTCCTGACGATCAAAGGTTTGAGTGCCACTTTTTTGCATTCCCACAGCCTAAAATATGCTATTTTCATAATTTTTACAATATGATATTGGCATTTTCTGTTTTCTGGCATTACATACTAGAATTGAAAATCTATGAGGAAAGAATTCTGCTTATGCTTGAAGTCCTAGAGCTACTGTGCCCAATACAGTGGCTATTAGCTACATATGGCTACTGAGAAATTGATATGTGGCTAATCCAAATTGAATGGTGCTATAATTGTAAACATATGCCAGATCTTGAAGGTTTTACATTTTAGTATAAAAATGTAAAAGATCTCATTAATAATTTTATATTGAATACATATTAAAATGAAAAAGCTTTAGATATATTTGATTTATAATAAAACTATATTTACAAAAACAATCCTGCCTGTTTATTTTTACTTCTTTCAATGTGTCTATTGGAAAACTTAAAAGTACATATGAAGCTTACATATGTGAAATGCATATTTATGTTAGAGAGCACTACCTTAGAATTATCACTATTTATGAAGTAAATTAATTGAAACATTATCATCCACTAGTGAGTACATTTTGGAAGAGAATAAAGACTTTAAAGTTAAAGTGTGGCTGGAGGCAAAATGACTCAATTTCTCTGAGTGCTAAAATTCTTATTCACGCATATAGAATGGTCAAGTGTGATAACTCATCTAATGTAACTATGCATATATTCTGGGATATTTTATGTCACAACTATGGCCTTTCTTTTGTAATTTCAAACGCACTGACACTATTGCTAGGTTTGAGTGGAAGATAACTTATTTTTCTGTGAATATGTCCAATGTTAAAATCTCTACTTCTTTGAACTATATAGAATTTTTTCCAATTACATTCCTTTTATTTTAGAAACATTTTATACGTCAAAATAAGGTTATATAAGGAACATGTCTTTCTAAGTTTTTAGGAGTTAATTGGATATTAAGGTATGTATGTACATGAAAATGGTAACTTACTCAATTTTTATGAATATTAACAATTAATTATGAGAACATAATAATATAATGTACTATATGAAACATAAAATTTATCACTTAATTATGCCTTGTCTTATTAAGTAATGTAAATTATTTTCTCAATATGACCATATCCTCCATAAAGATGGAGTCAAAATGTATACCCAATTTTTGTTAATGTTCCCCATGGCACCTATCACAAAGCAGAACATACAGTAAGTGCTCAATAAATACGTACTGGTTTGAATCTCTTATTTAAAAGTTTGCTACTTAGAGGTAAAATATTAAATTGAGTTGCATGAATAATCAATCTAATGTTTTTGTTAGCTTATGATGATATATAAATAATGGAAAGAAATATCAGTGTGCATACCTGCATATACCTATTACTGTTATCACTACACTAGAGGCCCGGTGCACAAAATCTGTGCACAGGAGGGGTGAGGGAGGTGTCCCTCAGTCCAGCCTTCACCCTCTCCAATCTGGGACCCCTCGGGGGATGTCCAACTGCATGTTTAGGCCCTACCCCACACAACCGCAGTCAGGGATCGGGCCTAAACTGGCAGTTGGACATCTCTCTCATAATCCAGGACTGCTAGCTCCCAACCGCTCGCCTGCCTGCCTGCCTGCCTGATTGTCCCTAACTGCTTCTGCCTGCCAGCCTGATCACGCCCTAACCACTCCCCTGCCAGCCTGATTGATGCCTAACTGCTCCCCTGCCGTCCTGATCACCCCCAACTGCCCTCTCCTGCAGGCCTGGTCCCCCCCAACTGTCCTCCCCTGCAGGCCCAGTCACTCCCTACTGCCCTCCCCTGCCAGCCATCTTGTGGTGGCCATCTTGTGCAAGGGTGTGTGGTCAATTTGCATATTACCTCTTTATTATATAGGATACTATATATTGTAAGAAAGAAATTTACACACCGGTGTAAATCTTCCATGTTCTTGTCCCACATTGAGCATGTTAGTCCAGATCGTGTTTTGGATAAATTGCCCATATAATTTTTGCCATTTCCACGATAACAATCTAAACATAAATAAATACATGGGAAAAAAACTAGTGAATACTAGGGAATACAGATAGAACAAAAACATAACATATACATTCACAAAAGTCAACATAAAAATTTAATCACTCTAAAATCTGTACAAATTATTTATTTTCAGCCAAATTTCTTTTTCATTAAAATGAGACTTTATGCAGTAAATTGCACATTTTTAAAAAAATTAAACAGGTGGCTTTTAAGGACACTTACAGTGGGAATTTTTAGAATGACATATATATTTCCCAACATTTTCTTCAGAAAAGAATGACATAATGAACACTCATATACTCATCACATTTGTTGTGTTTTAATTTTATCTTTCATGTGATTGGGATTTTGAGTCACCCAAGCCAGCTGTGTTTTGTTTGTTTTAAATATGTTGGGTTTTTTGTTTTTTTAAAAAAAATGATTTTTAGAGAGAGGAAGGACAAGGTATAGAGAGATAGTTGAGAGAAACATCCCCATATGTTAGCAAGCACTGCTGCCTGCCCACCCCATACTAGGGATTGAGCCTAAAACCCACAACCCGGGTATGTGCTCTGATTGGGAATCAAACCAGGAATAGAACCAATGACCTCTTGGTTCTGGGGTCTATGCTCAACCATTTAGCCACATCAACCAGGCCAAGCCAAATGTTTTGCAAATGCTCTTTAATTTCATCTTTTATTTGCTCATGAATAAAATCAATTTAAACACGGGAATATTGAATAAATGATATTTTGTTCTTTTCAGAGCTTTTATCATTATTACTGGTGAGTTTGATATCTTCATTAAGTGGTGCAAAAGAAAAACTTATTTTTATATAACAACAAAAACAAAAAATGTTGAGGCCTTTGAGACTGAGTAAACATACTGCCAAGTAATAGTCACTTAATGGCTTAGGCATACTTTGGTTAATTTTGCATGAATTAGTACTATGCTGGTTTTAAAATGGTTATTTTTTTATTTCCCACACTTCTTTTTTAGTCATCATTTTCTTATAAATGAATATTCCCTTCTCCCCTGCTCCTTCCATTTAGGTATTATTACTGCCAGTAATAGCAATGGTAGTGGTAGCAATACTACTGTTAGTAGTAGAAGGAGTGATATAAATGTGGATTATGAATTCTCTTAAGTGTATTTCACATAATCTAATAAATTGTGTTTTATCAACATTTATAAAGAAAGTCTGTAATTTAAGATTTTATTTTTTAAACAAAGTTATTTAATATCCAATTAGAAGAGCATTTATACATAAGCTAATTCAGGTGTTGCAAGATTTGAGAAGAAATTTCTAACTTATCAAACTATATGTGAAATTTATATTTTCTGGTATATGGAGAGGATAACAGCAACATTCTTGTGTGTGTGCGCGCGCACACGCGCGCATGTGTCATTAGCTTGGCGCATGCCATTAGCTTGGCAATATCAAATGATAGCATAAGAGAGTTAAAATTTCACAGCTGTATGTTGAATTGTCTATTAAGTAGGACTTCATTTTTAAATTGCCACACAGAGCCTGCACTTCGTTGTAATGTATCAGTACAATACATTATTAAAGAAAAACAATGCAATAAATGTTAAAGTATTAATAAAAAAGATAAAACATGGAATAATGGAAAGATCATTTTAAGGAGGGTTATATTCAGTCACAGCTGTGCTAATCTGAGTATTTAGCTAAGTTATTTAAATTCTATAAAACTAATTTCTTTGTCTATTAATTTGTGCACTTACTAGATAAGCAATAACATCTACTTAACTTCTAAAATACAAAACTCTCATTTTATATTACCTGACCTTTTAGTAAGTAATATATATGTACTGTACACAAAAGTGTCTTCATAGATGCCAGAAGCTTATCAAGCAATTGCTCTTTTTTGCCTCTATGGTCACAAATTATCAGTAATAGCTTTAACGAACAAGATAGGAATAAAACATCCAGTAGATACCAAGACTCCCTTAATAATTGGTTTCAACTTTATTTCCAAATGACCTTTAAAATCTGCCAAAGAACAGTGAAATTGACTGAAAAGGGACATCCCCTCTTCTCTCTGCAACTGTGTTCAGAGCTGTTCGTGAAAAATGTCACTGGGAAAGAGGTTAAAGGATAGATGAGTATGTATAGGACAATAAATCTATGAAATGAAGCTTTACCTCTGGCTTGGACTTTTTAGGATGATTTAGGATTGACCATAGCCATCATAATTAAATTTATGTGAAAAAAAATAATTATTCAAAAATTAGAGCTCTCAATTTACTATATACTAATACATGTCCATAACCTAACATTATTAATAATCTTTGACAAATAATTTCTTTTTAAAATCTATTTCAATCTGACATTACTACTGCTCCTGAAACAATTACCTTCAATGGCACCTATGTTTTCAAGTACAGTGGTGATTTATTTCAAACCCCATTGTTACATACCATCTCCCCTGCTAACACCCAGGTCCCCATAACTCTCATCTCCTAAATTACTGAAACAATCACTCAACTGATTACCCTGTTTGAGCCCTTGTCAGAAGTTCTGGCTATTTTCCATAATGCAGCCAGGATCGTCCAGTTAAAATTTAAGTCAGACAGGTCATTTAATTTCTCTTCTCAGAACCCTACAAGAGTTCCTTCCTTTTCAGAATAAAAGTGTAAATCCTTCCAACTCCTACAAGGCCTATGCGAGTTTAGCCAATTGCTCTATAACAGTGGTTCTCAGCCTTCTGGCCCTTTAAATACAGTTCCTCATGTTGTGACCCAACCATAAAATTATTTTCGTTGCTACTTCATAACTGTAATGTTGCTACTGTTATGAATCTTAATGTAAATACCTGATATGCAGGATGGTCTTAGGCAATCCCTGTGAAAGGGTCGTTTGACCGCCAAAGGGGTCGCGACCCCACAGGTTGAGAACCGCTGAGCTATAACCTCCTCTCCTGAGACTCTCTATCTTGCTCAGTCTCTACCAGCCATAATGATGTGCTGTTTCTTTAAACTTTTCAAGCACTCTTCCATCTCTTTGCAATTGTAGATTTTTTTCTATCTAGAATGCCTTTATAAACAGATGCATATGGCACATGTGCTCCCTGACGTCTTTCTGGTCTTCTTAACACATTGTTTGCGGGGAGTTTTTATCGCGCGCTAACAGGTGGTGCGGGCCATTTTTGCTAATTTTTTGCGCAAATGGCAACGTTCAGTAAAATTACGATAACTTTAGTTTACGTATTGATACATTACCCGCATTCTATCACTAGTCTATAAAAAACGTATCAATACGTGTCCCGTGCTCTACTACCAGTCACCGTAAAACGTACAAGTAAAACGTATAAGTACGCTTCGCACATACAATGTGTTAATATGTAAGTTCTTCCCAAACAATTCTATATATATAAAAGCCTAAGCGACTGTTAGAACCTATCGACCACATGACCAGTCAAATGGTCACTATGATGCACACTGACCACCAGGGAGCAGACGCTCAATGCAGGAGCTGCCCTCTGGTGGTCAGTGCACTCCCATAGCCGGTCAATCTCCCACAGTCCCTATCCCTGGCCTGCCCTGATGGGCCACGATCGCCAGCCAGGCCGAGGGACTCCACCCATGCATAGATTTGGGCACTGGGCCTCAAGTTAAAATATAAAGTAGCAAAACCCCTCTCTTCTAACTGGAACACTTTTCTCTCTAGCACTACCACAACCTAACTTACTATCCAACCTCATTTTTAATTTGCTTGTTTTCTATTTACCAGAATTTAGTTTCAAGGGGGTCAAAGAATTTTGTTTTGTTTCCTGGTATATCTCCAGTGCCTAGAACTGTGTCTGGCACTGGTATACAGGCAATAACTAAATAAGCGTTGAACAAATGAATGTGAAAAAGAAATTAGACTTGGGGACTTTGCTTTTCAACAAAAGCAGTGCAATGAGAAGTAGGCTTTCTGCTGTAAATTGTGAGCTCCCTTTAGGCAGTTCCCCTGAATTTATTTAATCATGCCCATATTGCAAAATGTCAACTATTACCTTGTCCTCTCGACACGTCACATTTTGGAATTTGGGAGCAGTAGCCAACTCGGATGTTTGGATCAGTGGTAAAACACCAGGGTGACTCAGCCCCATCTGGATTTCGGCAATAATTTTCTCTTAGGTCCCTATTGAGAATAAGCATGTTAATGTAAATTGCCCGAGTTCTTACATTGATGGAATCAGCACTACTATACCTCTAGACACCCCAGAATGTGTGCATGTCAATAATTAGAGTTCTAAGTTTTGGTTTTAGGATAGTTAGAACAATTTAGAATTCAATATATGCAACGGACACTGCCCCATTACTGAAAAACGTGCTGACAGATGTCAGTATTCTTTTCCTCCCACCAGCCTGGAGTTTCAGACAAACACTCCTGCTTCACAAAAGAGAGAACTGGTACCACTCACTACATTCTTCTCACTTATTGTCAGTCTAGGACTCTCAACTGCTACACATTTTAAAACTAAACTCTTATTTATTATCTTTACGGCTCATATATAATGTAGAAACAACATGCATCTCTCTGTAGAATAAAGGCTATTATTAATAGTCATTAATTACTCTCACTTAAAATGAAAATTTTGCCTAATCAAACATTTGCCACACAAAAACATCATACCTATTTCTTCTTTGAATTCTGTCTTTTCTCGATTCATTTAACTTGCTACATATATTTATTTTAATTGCACATTACTTATTTCTTGACTTGGAGATGTTACCTAAATTTTTATAAATATTTTTGTAAAATAGACATAATTATAACATAGAAACCTAATATAGAAGTCATCAATGTAGTATATGTACATCCTTTATTTTACCAGTAACTTATTAAGTATTTAGAGTTCTCAGTAAGGAAAAATTCTATACAAATATTCTCTGTGTATAAAAGTATTTTAATGCAAAACTTAATATAAAATTCACTTCAAATGAAATACTGAATTTAAGACTTGGTTTCCTAAACATGCTCTCTAATTTAAAGCAAGCTTGCACTGTCTTTTTTTAGATCTGTGAATAATAATTTAACAAAATTAAAATTCAATCTATTAAAACCACATTATTTACATCACTTAGGTCCAATTAAGAGCACTGCCCTGGCTGGGGTGGCTCAGTTGGTGGAGCGTTGCCCTGTGCACTGAAGGGCCACCAGTTCCACTCCCAGTCAGGGTGCGCACCAGGTTGAGGGCTCTTTCCCCATTTGGGGCACATGCAGGAGGCAACCAATCAAGTTTTCTCTCTCATATTTATGTTTTTCTCTCTTCCTCTCCCTTCCGCTCTCTCTAAAATCAATAAAAACACATATTTTTAAAAGGAACTATAATTTTATTGATACCAAAATTAACCACTAGAAACTGAGAAGTTCTTAAGGAAGAGGTTTGGGTTTGATTATAAAATCAATAATAATTTATATAGTAAAAATAGGTCCTGACACAAACTTTGTTATTTAAGGTTATAATAACAGTGATTGCCAATAGTGAAGTCCACGGAACAACAAGTTTTCATAGTTATAACCCCTATTCAAGCCTTTAGCCTTCTTATAAATGATAAAATTATTAACTGGAAAGGTAAAGAAAATCTGTCATTTCTTTCAAACAATTTATACTCATGTTTCAAAAATGTATGTCAGTACAAAATATGTGCATTAAAGTTTACATAAAATTTATACCATTTTGTAATTTTAGATGAGTAATTGCTTAGTTAAATTAATTTAGGGCGAGATCATTAGAGTTCTAAGGCTAACAAAAGTCTTAGTTTAGGCCCACTTTAAAAACCTATATAGAATTGCCAGTGAGGTTGACCATCTTTTCATATATCTGTTGGCCATTTGTATGTCTTCTTGGGAGAGGTGTTTGTTCACTGGAAACCTATATTATCCTATTAACCGATGTCATCTCAATTAATTTAATTAAAAAAATAAAAAAATTATTTAACACACACAAATCGATAACTATAAGCACCTCATTAATCTAGATTAAGCAAGCATGAGAGTCAAGGCATGCCCAAATGTTTTTTCTATGATCTTTCCCTTCACTTGAAGAAAGAATTGTTTACAATTTCTAAAACAAATTATTATATGATTCATGTAGATTCATCATGGGCACTGTGGTTGAGTTATAGTTTTAAAATTGTCATTTGTAAGGGGTCTCATATTGCAGCAAATGCAACCAGAGACACCTGACTAGCACACTATTCTCTGTTAGACCACAAATAAATGCATCAACATTCTGAGAAAAATGTTGAGTCAGATTTTATCTGTTTTATAACAAAACTCACTATTTTTTTTGTATGTGGGTTTGGTAATCTTGACCAAGTAGATAAATTAAGAAAGGATAACTTAAATTCTGATAACAAATAATAACTAAACTTTTGATAATTTTTAATTGTGAAATATGTGAATTACATTATTTTTTTCTTACAAATAAATTTAATTGGGTATTCACACATACATGATTTCTTACTTGAATATTACCAGTCTTAGAAGTTAACAGAAAGTGTGAATGGCACTGACAGTGTCTTCTCTATCTCTCTTAACTGATCTTTTCTCATTTTCTTTGCTTTCTTTACTTTGATATTTATTTCTGAGGTGTGAAACATAT